>NC_133834.1:14618611-15228888 GCF_047830755.1 Zonotrichia albicollis | reverse complement strand
CTCCAGCACAGCCTCACAGAGAATCCCAAGGAAGTTGCCAGTTGGATTGTTCTTTACAGCTGCTGCATCTCCCAGTGTTTCAGCTGTTCAGCTTCTTTGGGATGCTGCTGTGGCCAGGGAGGGGGGATCTGAGGAGATGGGGAAACTGAGGCAGGAGCCAGCTGCTTGGGTACAGGTGCTGTACAAAGATGTAATGGACGGGGCTCAGGGCTGGGGCTGTGATGCTGTTCTGTGATGCACCAGAGGAGCCCCAGAAGGAGCAGCTACAGGGGTGGAAGCACAGCCTGTGGCTGCTGTGGCACTCTGGCAGGACCACAATGATTTGTGACACCATGTCCCCATCCAGGTCTCATTGTCATTGTGAGAAACAAATCCTGCAAGATGCTGAGTGTGTGCCAAGGCCCCTCAAGGAATCGTGGAACAGGTTGGAAGGGATCTCAAAGCTCATCTCATTCCACCCCTGCCTTGGACAGGGACAGGGCAGGGACACTTCCCACTGGATCAGGTGTGGAAAAAGTGTCAGTTTGGACACTCCAGGCCTTGTCCAAGCTGACCCTGAACAGTCACAGGGATCCAGGGGCAGCCACAGCTTCGTCCTTCTCTTCCTGAAGGAAGACAATGAAGCAGTTTATGTTTAAGCCGGCATTAACTGGGGAACGAAGATCCACTCTGACCCATGCCCAGGGAGGGTGATGAGCATGACAAACCTGTCCTGACCCGGAGAGACATCTCCGAGGGTGCCAGGAACCAGCCAGGATTGGAGTCCTGCAGTCTGCACGGTCCTGGAGGACACAGCCACGGCTGCTTGTCCAAGGGATGTAGCAGAGCTCCATCCCATTTTTATGGACCTCTGTGACCGTGTTCACAGGGGTTCTTGGATTGGGGAAGAGACGAGGATCTGACTCCATGTTTCAGAAGGCTGATTTATTATTTTATGATATATATTACATTAAAACTATACTAAAAGAATAGAAGAAATAGTTTCATCAGAAGGCTGGCTAAGAATAGCAAAAGAAAGAATGATAACAAAGGTTTGTGGCTCAGACTCTCTGCGATTGGCCATTAATTAGAAACAACCACATGAGACCAATCACAGATGCACCTGTTGCATTCCACAGCAGCAGATAATCATTGTTTACATTTTGTTCCTGAGGCCTTTCAGCTTCTCAGGAGAAAAAATCCCAAGGAAAGGATTTTTCAGAAAACACGTCTGTGACAGACCTCCATCCCCATTGTATGGACCTCAGTTTGGGGCTGTCCAGGCACAGAGCTGCCCCTGCCAGCCCCCAGCCTGCTCCTGCAGGCCCAAAGGGTGCCCTGGAGGAGGGTGCCCTGCAGCTGCCAGGGTGCCAGCACATCCCTCGGGCCCTGGGGCTCCTGCACGGCACCAGCTCATCCCCACAGAGCATTCCTGGGACTTGGAGGGGCCTCCGGAGATGTTCTGGTCCTGCTCACAGCCCACCCCTCCCTGCCCTTTGGGGTGCCCTGCAGAGCTCATCTTCCAATCTGCCCAAGCAGGGGCTGTCCCCAGAGCTCTCCTGGCACCAGGCATGGGATCTAGCAGGGGACAGCCCCAGCAGTGACCTGTGGGGAGGGACAGAGGTGTCCTCACCTGGCCACAGCACAGCCGGGGCTCACGGGTGGAGAAGAGGAGCTCACGCCAAAGCCAACACAAGGTGACACAGCTGAGAGGAGGGGGGGCTGCCTCTCTCTCCCCACCTCTGCCGCTTCCCAGCTGATGTCCCCGGTGCCGGGGAACCAAACCTGCGGCCGGGGGAACCAAACCTGCGGGCCGGGCTGAGCCCTCGGCGGGAGCAGGCGGCAGCGTGTGTGACAAGCCAGAGCAGCATGGTGGATGGCAGTAATTATCCTGCCGCCCACAGCTGAAGGGGAGCATATGGTAAGGAAAAGGAAACTAACTTGTATTTTTCCGCACCCCCGGGCTCAGCCTTTCTGGGGCTGTCACAGTCGATTTGTGCTGCCTGAGCTGTTTCGCCCCGGCCGCCGCTGATCCGGCGGCTCCTGGCAGGCAGTGCCGGGGCTGGGGCTCGGTGCCCGCTGCTCGCGGAGCCCCCCGAGCCGGGAACGGCGCTCCGGGGGCTGCGACGGCCACGGTGCCTCTCCCTATCCCTGCTGTGACAGCCACGGTGCTGCTCCCTGTCCCTGTCCCTGTCCCTGCTGGGACACGGCAGTGACAACCACAGGCCGCTCCCTGTCCCTGCTGGGACAGCCCGGTGACAGCCACGGTCCCGTTCCCTGTCCCTGTCAATGCCCCTGTGTCTGTCCCTGCTGGGACACAGCCAGGACAGTCACAGTCCTGATCCCTGTCCCGGCTGGGACACAGGCAGTGACAGCCATGGTCCTGCTCCCTGTCCCTGTCCCTGCTGAACACGGCCAGGACGGTCACAGTCCCACTCCCTGTCCTTGTCCCTGTCCCTGTTTCTGTCTCTGTCCCTGCTGGGACAGCCCAGTGACAGCCACGGTGCTGCTCCCTGTCCCTGTCATCATCTCTTTCCCTGTCCCCATCCCTGTCTCTGTCCCCGTCCCCGTCCCTGTCCCCGTCCCCATCCCTGTCCCTGCTCCCATCCCTACTGGGCCAGGCCAGCAGGCACAGGGTGGCACTGGGAGCTGGGTGTGCCAGGGGTGCTGCCGTGGATGCCCTTGGAGCCCCTGGGGATGCAGAAGCCCTGAGGAGCCCTGGGCAGAGCAGGACACCCACCCTGGCAGGGCTGGGTTTGGGGAGGTCTCGGCAGCAGCCCTGGGGTACCCAGCAGCTCTGAGCTGTCTCTGCTCCCCAGCCTCACCAGGCTTTCCTGAAGGTGGGTCATTCCCCACTGGAGCTCCCAGGCAGCCCTAAAAGCCACCACAGTCCTGCACAGAGCCCTCCCTGAGCCACACACACTGTGTGTGCTGTGGGCACCCATCTGTAGGGTCCTGGAATGGTTTGGGTTGGAAAGGACCTCAAAGCCCATCCAGTGCCACCCCTGCCATGGGCAGGGACACCTCCCACTGTCCCAGGCTGCTCCCAGCCCTGCCCAGCCTGGCCTTGGGCACTGCCAGGGATCCAGGGGCAGCCCCAGCTGCTCTGGGCATCCTGTGCCAGGGCCTGCCCACCCTCACAGGGATGAATTTTCCCTCTACTATGCAATCTAACCCTGCTCTCAGAGGGTCTCCATTGCACTGACACCCTGGCATGCTGTGGCTCTCAGGTGGCCCCAAGGACCTGGCTGAGAGGGAGAGCTGCTGCCTCACTCCAAAGCTCTCTCCCAGCCCATCCTCTGTCCAAATCCTCGTGCCAGAAGTGACCCAGGAAGCCGTGGAGGCAGCAGGCTGCTGTCCCTGCTGGAAGCACTGTGGTTTTCATGCCAGCTCACGGCCAATGGGGATTTCTCGGGTATGGGAAGGAGTGGGATGTCTCCATGGTGCTGCCAACAGGCCCTGGGGTGGTGAATGCTGCTGATGGTGGCCTTGCTGTGAAAGGAGGGTCCAATGCTGGAGCTGAGCTCCTTCAAGGGTCACAATCCCCTCCGTGTTGTGGTGCAGGGATGTGTAGGAACCACCTGGGCATCCTTGGCAGCATTACCACAGACTGGTTCACCTGCCAGCTGGGCAAGGATTCACCCCTGGAAAGCAAACTTTCATTTTTCACTGAGAAAGGGGAAGTGGGAGATTCCAGCTCCTTTCCAGATCTGCTGCTGCTGCCTAGGGGCTCCTGGAAGGGCTGGACAGAGACACTGTTTCCATGCAGTGGGATATAAAACCAGTTTTCTCACTATTGCTGGTGCCTCACGGGTACAGGGCAGTGTCTGGGGGTCTGGTGTGGGTACAGAATCTCTGAGAACAGAACTGAGCCTTGTGTGGGAGGTGGGGATCGTGCTCAGGCTGGTTTGAGACCTCAGCTCAAAACTCTGCAGGATAAAATACCAAATCTGGTCACCAGGCACCCTGCTTGACCCGATGAGGGAGGATTTGCAGGGATCCGCTTGGCACAGGGGCCTGCAGGTCACAGGATGCAGCAGCAGCAGCCAGGGGTGGTTATTGCCTTGGGAGTAAACTCCATGAGCAGGAGACCCCACAAAGCCCTCAGCAAACACCAGCAGGGAGAGGGGACATGGGGAGAAGAGGGCTGCACCCACAAAGGCCCTGGCCCTTGAGGTTGTGGGGGTGTCTGGAAGGCAGAGCTGAATTCCCAGGCTGGAGGAGGTGAAGGATGCAGCCGAGGTGCAGGGAACCCTTTCTTATTTTCCCTCCTCATGCTGGATCCCTTGGGTTTGCCTGTAGGACACCAAAAGCAAAACCCCCACCCCGGGGCTCCCCACCGACCCCAGGGGCCCTTTTTTGGGGAAAATTTTATTTGAGGGAAAAACCACCAAACCCGAGCTGAACTGCTGCAGCCAGGGCAGAGGGAAGGGAGCGGTGGGGTGGGCTGGGAAGGAGAGGACCCCCGGGAAGCTGCGGCTCGGTGCCTCCTCCCCCTGCGGGTCCCTGACCTCCCGTTTGCCTGTCAAGAGCGAGCTCCGCCACCGAAACACCCCCTGTCAAATTAGTGAGTCAGAAGACGTAAGAGAGACCACCGCTGCTAATTTGTACATTAACTGGTTCTGACAGAAATATTTCACAAGTGAAAAAACAGAAAATGTGCCTCAAGACAATGTGCAACTTCCGTACCAGCAAACTTCTGCTTAACTGTGCGGTGCCCGAGGAGGGGCCACCCCCGCCCCGCCGGGAGCCCCGCGCTGGGTTTAGCCCCGGGAGATGCTTCTGGAAGGCTGGAGCAGGCCCTGGGCCGTGGGAGGGGGCGGGCGGCCGCAGATTCCCCAAAATGGGGAGAGGGAGGGGAGGACAGGGGATCCTGGCACCGTTATCCATTGGGAAAAGGGAGTGACAGGGTGGAAGGGGCTTGGTGAGAGCCCCCTCCTCACCCACGATAGAGGGGTGCTGCCCCTCTGGCACCCACCCTGCTTCCCGCAGCTGCCCAGATCAGGGTCTGCTGCTTTTTGCCCCCATCCCCGTACAGGACCTGCTGGGGCTGTGCCCATTGTCACCGTGTGGGACCAGCCGCGGGTCACCAGCTACGGCCGCTCTGCCGGGAACACCCACGGGCACAGGCAGCTGCCAGCCGTGCCCACCCCGCCCGGTGCCCACGGGGGAGCGGCGGGGGGCGAACCCTGCCCGGGACCCACGGGACCCCCGAGCACCGGCAGCTCTCGCCACCCTGAGCGGCCGCGGCCGGAGCCAGTGCCGAGCCCCGGGCAGCAGACCCCCGGGCAGCAGAGCCCCGAGGAGCGGGAGCAGGAGCTCCGCGGCTGCCGGGGCTCCCCCGTGTCCCCTCCCGGTGCCCTCACGCCGTGCCCGGGCCCCGCGCGGGGCTGGCACCGGAGCGCGGGTGGGAGCAGGTCCTCGGGCCAGCAGCAGCGAGCGCATGATCTGTTGTGGCAGGTTCCCTGCAGCCTGGAGCCAGCCCCGAGCGAGCGCTGGTGATGGCTTTAATTGCTTTCAGATTCGATAGCCCAGCCCGTGACAGCCCGGCCCCAGCTGTGCCGGCCCGGACCCCGCGCCCGCTGCCCTCGCATGGAGCCCGCCAGGAGGAGGAGGAGGAGGAGAGGAGCCGTCCTCGGGTGGGATCTTCCTCTTCCTCTTCATCCCGGCAAAGTCTTCTCCTTCCTCTCTGTCTGGGTGACCCCCTGAGTGTCATCCCTGGGGAAGCCGGGAGGGACAGCGTCGCACCCAGGGATGCCACGGCAGCCCTGCTGTGGAGCCACCCAGCCGTGTGTCACCGTGTCCCCAGGTGAGCCCCCAGAGCGGCGCCACCCCTCCCTCTGCAGCTCTGGAGTTCCCCCGTTCGGATCTGGGGGGACGCTGGAGGTCTCTGCCCACCCATCGGAGCTGGGGACGGGGCAGGTGGCGGGTTCGCGATGCCACCACTGAGGCTCAGGCTGGTCCCCTCTGCCTGTGCCCTTCCAGCCTGCCCGGCCGTGTCGGGGGACTGGGGGCAGCTCTCTAGTTAGCCTGGGCCTGACCCAGATCTCGGGGGTTTCTCCCTCATCTGAAGGGGGAAGAAGCTGACCCCAAGCATCAGGTCCTCATCCCACCGGCTGTTGGCTGGGGGTCTTCGGTGTGGGAGGACAAAGGGCCGCTCGCTCACCACCTACAGCGGCACAGGTGGGCTGGCCCTGACCCACTGGTGCCTGTATCCTCCTCCTCCTCCTCCTTTTTGTCGCTGCTGCCGTGGCCCGAGGTACCTCCCCCGCTCCAGCCCAGCGCAGGTGTGTGCAGGCAGCTGCAGGATCCGTGATGTTCCCTGCCTGGCATGGAGCGTGCCCGAGGGAGGCAGGATGAGCACCGTGGCACCCGGAGCTCACCCATGCACGCACGGCCCTTCTGCAAGGCTGGGGGCCCACCCGAGCTCCCTGCTGGCGCTCGGTGCCGGGGGTGCCCGTGCCCTGTGTCCCTGCTGAAGGGAGGTGCCCGGTCCTGCCGGGGGTGCCGGGATGGGGATGGGGCTGCCTGCCTGCCTGGTGCCGGTGCAGGTGAGCGCTCCTCCGTGCCTCGGCAGCTCCTGGCAGAGCCCGGGAAGCGGCGGAGGATGAGGAGGGGCCGCTCGCATCCCGATCCATTATTGCGGGCAGCGCCGGCGGGCGCCCGGGGCAGCGGCTGCATTATTGACGAAGGGGAAGGCAGGCCGGGGCGCAGGCAGGGACCCTCCTGCAGGGCTCAGCCCCGGGCAAAGCACTTCGCCTGCGCCGCAGAGCCGCAGAGCTGCCGGGCCTGGCCCGGGGCAGCGGCCGCAGCCGCCGCAGCCGCTCCCCACAGCCCGGTGCTGCGGCCGAGAGCGCTCCGAGCCCCGAGCCCCGGCCGGTGATGGGCGCAGGGCACCCATGGGCACCCCCGGGAGGGTGATGGAGGTGGGCGACAGCACCCTTGCCATGCTCACGCTGGCGCCGGCGCTGCAGCTCTGCCCCCCTCACCCCAGCGCAGGGCTGGTGCTGCTCTTTTTTAAGCTTCCCTCTGTCTCCAGGCGGAGATTTGTGGCGTAAAATGCACAATATGTTCTATCTGCCCTGTGGGAGCCATAAAATATTCACCAGCAGCTCCCATTATAGTCAGAGTGAATCACAGAGAGCGCTGGAGCCCTCGCTCCCTGACGGGCCCCCTCCCGAGCAGGGCCTGGCGG
Organism: Zonotrichia albicollis; assembly: GCF_047830755.1. NCBI lineage: Eukaryota > Metazoa > Chordata > Aves > Passeriformes > Passerellidae > Zonotrichia > Zonotrichia albicollis. Next base: position 15,221,714 of record NC_133834.1, on the reverse strand, counting down.
GGCCGGAGCCCGGGCCGGCCCCAAGCGAGGACCCGATCCCGGCTCTGCCTCCGCGGATGTTCCCCGGGCCCAGCAGGTCAAGGGGTGCTGACCGTGCTGATGAGATGGCAACTGCCTCAAAGAATCCCAGACTGGTTTGGCATGCAAGGGACCTTAAAGCCCATCCCATCCCACCCCTGCCATGGCAGGGACACCTCCAGGCTGCTCCCAGCCCTGCCCAGCCTGGCCTTGGGCACTGCCAGGGATCCAGGGGCAGCCACAGCTTCTTTAGGCACTCTGTGCCAGGGCCTGCCCACCCTTCAATTCATCACCTTCACACGAGCATCCTTGTGTGTGCCCTGGGAGGAGCAGCACCAGGGCTGTGGGTGGAGGGGACCCGCGGGACGGCAGCTGCAGTGGGGTGGGCACACATGGCCCCAGCCCTGCCCTGGGTGGGCTCACATGGCCCCTGCCCTGGGTGGGCTCACATGGCCTCTGCCCTGCCCTGCTCACGCTGTCCCACCAGATGAGCAGGTGCAGGGACACTCCTGGGGTGCCTTGTGCTGCCATTTTTGCAGCCGCAGCCCCTTGGGTGAGGAGCCACAGCCGTGCCAGGGCAGTGGGACAGCCCTGCCTGCTCCCTGCCTCACCTGTCACACCTGAGCCTCTGCTCTTCACATGGCTCGGTACCACAGCACTCCTCCTCCATCTCCCCTCCACAGTGTCCTGCTGTCCATCCTTCTCTTCCATCCCTCCTTCTCTTGACCCGCTGCTCCCTCTGCCCATCCCCATCTTCCCCTTCACACCTCAGGCTCAAGACTGACAGAGCCAAGGGATGACAAATTTCCTGATGAAGCAACACCCTCCTCCACAGCTGATGTGTCAAACACAATTTTATCTTTTGCCACACAATTATTTGTAATTATAAAGCAGTTAATGCTGCCTCAGCCCCTGGGAATTGGGCACAATTAGGGTTTGATTTCACCTCCAGCCCTTCCACGGCTACACCGCAGCTCTCAGCCCGGTCTGTGATGTTGGGGGTGTTTTTGGGACACTTTGGGGCTCCCAAAGTGTCCAGGCAGAATCATTAGGACAATGTGTCACGCACGTGTGTTTTCCTGGGGGATGGTGTCCCCTGCACCCCCAGTCCGCCCAGGTGTCCCCGGCTGCACCGGGCACTCCGGATTTGCTCTGGTGTCCTCCTGCCATGGCCGGGTTTGCTCCCAGGGCACCGCGGGGCTCACCGGGAGCCGCGGCCGTGGGAAGGCAGGACACCATCACCCACCTGCGCTGGTCACCACGACCAGAGCCACCGCCGTGTCACCGCGCAATGTCCCGGCGTGTCCCCGGCGCTGAGCAGCACCGGCCAGGGCGGGAGCACCCCCGGGAGGCGGCAGCGAGGGCGGCGCGGCCGCGAGGCCTCAACCCGGCTCCTGCTCCTGAACAGACTGAGGGAGAGGAGGGAGCGTGGCCGTGCCCTCCCCGCCAAAATTAACTCTCCATCTGTTTCTCCCTGGCTGAGGCTGATGGCTTGTGACAGGGCCTCCTGAATGCAAAGATGTTTCGCCCGGAAAAATCTATTACAAGTTGCTGTAAGAAAGAGCGAAATCCTCTCCTTCTGTCTCTCCCTACTGGTCGCAGGGTGCCCACCCCGGGCGAGAGCAGCCGGGGCCGCCTGCGCTCAGCCGGAACGTTCCCCCCGCGCCAGGCGGCCCCGCCGCCGGACACAGGCACGGCCCGAGCAGGAGCAGGAGCGGGGGAGCAGCGAGGAGGGAGCGGCTCCGGCATCCCCAGCCCGGGCACGGAGCTGGGCATGCAGCGGGCACGGCCCTGGAGCCGCCCGGCACGGAACGGCTGGGGAAACTGAGGCACGAGCGGGAGAGCATCCATGCGGATGGTGGGTGCCCTCTCCCGGCCGCGGCACGGCCCTGCGAGAGAACACCGCTCATTTTATGGGAATTTCCGGATTTTGCTTTTGTTTTGCTTTATTTCCGCCCCTCTCTGTGCTCTTGCACCCCCAAGTGCAGGAAAATTTCCAATTCCCCTTTTATGGGTGCTCAGCTCTCCCTCCAGCACCGACTGTCACTGCTCCACGGAAATGCCTTCAAGACCTATTGGTGTGACCCCAAAACCAGCCCACTCATCCCTTTTGTCTCTTCCACAGAAAAACCAGGCAGCTTCAGTAAAAAACAAAACTTTATTTGGTCCATCAGAACCTGAGTTTGAAAACCACCCATGGATAATTCATATCATACAGGGATTACTGATCTGATTTACAATTGATAAAATATCCTATGATTTTGAAGAGCTGGACAGTATTTACAGGGTTAAAAATATTCACAGCTCAGAAAGACATAAAGAGAGAGGAGAAAAAAAAGTGAAGGACAAATCATCCCAAGGAGGAAGGAGCTGGAGAGAGAGAAAACAGATCAACAAACAGAAATACAGACAGAGCTTGGCTCAGCAGCCCCAGCTGGGGGGGCTGGGAGGTGCCAGGGCAGCCCACCCCCCTGCCACCCCCAATCCCCAGGGGACACAGAGGGGCACACCCTGCACCCCCCGCCCAGCCCAGCTGCTGGTGCAGGGTTTGGGGTGCAGGGTTTGGGGTGCAGATCCCCCAGCATGGCCCCTGCCAGAACAGGGTCCAGCATTGCCCATCAGCCCCCCTCAGCTGTAAATCCACACAGCTCAGGGAGGAGACAGAGGGGAACCCCCAAACCACACACACACACACACACACAGAGATAAACACACACACATGTCAAGTCAGAGAGCCACGAAGCCCTGAAAACCTGGGATCCCCTCAGGATCAGCCCCCACCTCAGAGCACCCACAGGGCCAGCAGCACCCCAAGGTGCAGCCTTTGCCTTGTGCTCACTGCCTCCCACAGCACTCGGGCTCTGGAGGAGGGGGCTCTCTGTTCCCCCCCAAAGCCACCCCCTCCCCAGCACATGGGCTCGTGGTAACTCTGGGTCGGTACCTGCTGCCCAGCCTCCCTCCATGGGGCACGGAGGGGGCACAGGGGGCAGTGCCAGGGGCTGAGCCCAGCTCGGGCCATGGCTTCTCTCCAGGCACTGCTCCCACGGCTGCCTTTGCATAGTAACACTTGTGTGACAGGGACAGGGCCCCGGGCCACAGCCCCCGCCTGCAGCACCCCGGGGCCCTGCTCCCCACCCGGAGCCGAGCAGGAGGTGGTGAAACCTCTGAGTTTCACCCCAGTTACAGCACAGCCCCCTCAGCAGCAGCTTTCTGTGCCCTCTCCCCACCAGCCCCAGCACCCAGGATGGGTGGGGGTCCCTGGCAGGGGTGGCACCATGGCAGCGTGACCCTGGCACCCCCCAGCCCAGCCTCAGCACCACGCTGGTCCCGACAGCAGACAAAGGGGGCAACAAGACAGAGGGAAGGGCCCAGGGACAGACGGAGGGTCACACAGACGGACAGACATCAGAGGTATATTCTTCTTTTTGCAGCGCCAGTGCCCTGGTGCCACGGGAAGGGGCAGAGTCCTGAGCGTGGTGCCTGGGAAGGGTCTTGACAGCAACCTCCAGCCCCTCCCTGTCCCACAGTCCCCAGGGCGGGCAGAGGGCACCGGGCACAGCGCAGGAACGGGGCAGGTGGGATCCTGAGATGGCCCCGTGCCCCCAGCTGCTCCTCCTAAAGTGCCTGGGGGCAGCGGTGCCAGGGCGGTGGTGCCAGGGCGGCTGTGCCAGGGCAGCCGTGCCAGGGCTGGTGCTGGCCCTGAGCACTCACCCCGGCCCCCTGGCGTGGGGCAAAGCGCTGGGGGTGCCACGCCAGCTGTGCCCCACAGCTCAGCACTGGTGGCTCAGGGGGCACCCCGGGCCAGCGGCTCGGTGACAGGAACAGGGTGGTGGGGAGGGGAGGGGGAGGCTCTTCGTCATAGGGGCCGGGGCCCGTGCAGCCCAGCGACCTCGGGCGTGAGCAGCGGGTTGTGGGTGCCCTTCGTCAGCATCCAGTCATTGAGGAAGGCCTGGGTGGCCTTGCGGTGCGCCAGGCGGTGCGTGATGGAGAAACCAGCGTTACCCTCCAGCTGGGACAGGATCACCAACACCTGCCTGTGGAGAGAGCCAGGGGGGCTCAGGGCAGCAGCCTCCACTCCTGCAATCCCACCTCTGTCCCGGCAATGCCACCCTGTCCTGGCAATCCCACCCTGTCCTGGCAATCCCACTCTGTCCTGGCAATCCCACTCTGTCCTGGCAATCCCACCTCTATCCCGGCAATTCCATCCTCTCCTGGCAATCCCATCCTCTCCCGGCAATCCCACCTCTTTCTTGCCAACTCCACCCTGTCCTGGCAATCCCACCTCTGTCCTGACAATCCCACCTCTGTCCTGACAATCCCACCTCTGTCCTGACAATCCCACCTCTTTCGTGGCAATCCTACCCTCTTTCCTGCCAATCCCACCTCTGTCCTGGCAATCCCACCTCTGTCCTGACAATCCCACCTCTTTCGTGGCAATCCTACCCTCTTTCCTGCCAATCCCACCTCTTTCCTGCCAATCCCACCTCTGTCCTGGCAATCCCGTCCTCTCCTGCCAATCCCACCTTGTCCTGCCAATCCCACTCTGTCCTGGCAATCCCACCCTGTCCATGCCTCCCTGCCAGCCCTGGCTCTGCCTTTCTCCAGGCTCCTGGCAGCCCCTGTGACCCACCCCTGCCTACCCCAGACCTGTGCAGGGGGGGGACGCTGTCCTGTGTCTTGAGGCTGCCGCGCGTGGACACCACGTTGAAGCTGTCGGTGCAGTCGCACTGCACGTGCAGGTAGGACTTGGGGTGTCGGTTCTCCACCACCACGATGAGCCCTGCCCAGCCGTGGGTCAGGTAGTAGCAGGTCATCCCCTCACGGCCCTGGGGCACACAGCAGAGAAGGGGATGAAGCCTCTGGGCACCCCCATCCCAACATCAAAACCCCTGCACTGGCATCCTCCACTCTAGCCAAAGGCAGCCCATCTGCTGGGGTGCCCCACGCTGCCCCAGGGAGCAAAGGGGGTGGGCATCCAGGGGTGGCAGCCAGAGCTGGCTCAGCCCTGCCCAGCCCCTGCACAGGTCCAGGCTCCCTCTGACAGCATCACCCCCTCCCCACTGCAGCCCCCGTGCCCCCCACTCACCTCGTGGCGCTCGCCCTTGTTCTCGGTCAGCAGGATGATGGCATCTGCCAGCGTGGTGGGCTGTGCGTCCACCTGCTCCACCATCACCAGGCGGGAGCTGTAGATAGCCAGGATGTAGCTGGAATAATCAGTGGCTGGTCGGCTGCTGGTGGGACTGGAAGCTGCAGAGACACCAGAGGAACGGGGATCAGGGAACTCTCACCAAGCCCACAGTCCCCAGGTGCATGGTGTTCCTGGGCTGTGCAACATGCAACAGGCAACCTCCACCTTGAAGAAGGTCCCCATGAGGAGGATGGAGGGCTTTGGCACCTCTCCCTCCCCCAGGGCCCCTCCATGGCCTCACCCTGGGCAGCAGGGCCGGCCAGGGCAGCGCTCCAGTGGTTGAAGGCACAGCACACCACGGCGTACTCGCCCGGCTCCAGCATCACGTCGCAGTTGACGAATTTCTTGACGGCTCGTTTGCTGTGGGCCATCAGCCTGCCCAGGCTCAGCTTGTTCCCACTGGTGAAGGTGGCCCGGAAAACCATGATGCACAAGTCCAGCAAGTGGCTGTCCACTGTGTCTGACCTCCTGTGCCAGGAAGGAAGGGTCACACGTCACCCAGGACACAGGCAGCAGTTCCAGGGAAGAGCTTTCCCACTGCCTCAGGAACCAGCCCTGCATTCAGGAGTTGGGCTCCAGCTAAACATGAGCAGTTCCCAAGATTTGGAGAGATGGTGATGAGGGTCCATCCCTGAGCTCTGTGACCCCAAGGGATGCCAATGTGTCTGGATTTCTTCTGGGCCCACAGAACCACAGAATTGTGCAATCATTAATGTTGGGAAAGTCCTCTAAGATCATCAAGACCAATAACCAATCATTAACCCAGCACTGCCAAGGTCACCACTAACCCATGTCCCCAAGTGCCACATCTATAAGATTTTTAAATCCTTGCAGGGATGGGGACTCCATCACTGCCCTGGGCAGCTGTGCCAGGGCCTGACCACCCTTTCAGTGAAGAAATTTTCCTCAATATCCAAGCTAAACCTCCCCTAGTGCAACTTGAGGCTGTTTCCCCTTGTCCTGTCTAAAAGGAGAGCCTAACCCCCAACTGGCTGCACACTCCTATCAGGAAGTGGTGCAGAGCCAGAAGGTCCCCCCTGAGCTCCTTTTGTCCAAGCTGAGCCCCCCCAGTGTCACTGCCCTGCCCAGCTCACCTGCTGCCCTCCTGGAAGAGGGCAAACTCCAGAGCTGCGCGCTCCAGCACCGTCAGCGACGTCACCGTCACCGGCCCGTTGGCCTTGTTGGGGAACATGCCCTGCACACGCACCTCGTGCCAGTCCGAATGGAGCTTGCAGATATCCACGGAGTCAAAATACCTGTGGGGAAGCTGGGCTCAGTCCTGATGGGGCACACTGCATGCTGCAGGACACCCACATTCCCTAGGCATGACCAGTCCCGCCTACTCCATCATGACCCCACATCCCATTTTCCATCCCTGCCCCATCATGACCCCATGTCCCATTTTCCATCCCTGCCCCGTTGTTCCCTGCCCCACAGCTCTGCTCTGGCCATGCCATACTTGATGAAGTCGCTGTACTCCATCCAGAAGACGCCCTCGCTGCTGCCATGGGGCATCAGGTCGTGGCGCAGGGGGAGCGGCCAGTGCGGCCACTCGTCCGACCAGCTGCCGTTCCAGGAGAAGCGGCCCCAGGGGTTCCGCAGGCGCAGCAACCTGGAAGGGGAAGGGGAAAAGTGTCAGAGACCCAGGAGGGAGGGGAGACCCAGCCTGCCCCCCACAAAGGACACCCTGTGACTCCTGCCTTCCAAAGCTCTCACAGCATCCCAGAACTGATGTGTCACCCACGTCAGGTGTCCCTGTCCTGCAGCTCTGTTCCTGCTGCTGCTCCCTCTGCCCCTCCCTGCCCAAAGGGGCTGCTGAGAGTGACATGGCTGAAAATACAGCTTCCTATAGCAGCCCAGCTGTCAGGGTGGCACCCATTTCTATCCCCCCTCCATTCAAAGATGAGCAATACTCTGAGCACCTCACTGAAGTGAGAGCTCAACTCAGTCCTCTGTGTCTTGTGACACAGGTCAAACATTCCAGCCCTGGACATGGAGCCAGCACTAGGCAAGGACAGCTCATATGATAACAGCATTTATGTGACACCCTAGAATGGTGTCTTCCTTGCTGTTCATGAGGATGGGACACCAAAGAGTCCCTAGCGTCCTGTTCACCATGCCCTCAGCTATCCATCCCCAGGTTTCCTGCTGGGTCTGCAGGCAGGAACAGCTGCAGTGGCATGGCAGGCTCCAGGCCGAGCTCACCTGAAGCCCTGGACATCCCTCACGTCCAGGATGGAATAGGCGTGCCGGGGCCGGAGCCCCATGCTCTCATAGGCCACGTCATCCACCTTCATGTTGCCCCCGCCGCAGGACGCGCCCATCAGGAACCTGCACGGGGACACCAAACCCTGGGGTCCTGCCAGGCCTGGCCTGGGGAACCTCATCCCTGCCACCCAAGGCATGGGACAGCTTCCTCCCAGGAGGCTCCTGGATGCTCCCACTCTGCAACAACACTGCTGGGATCAGCAACACTCCCCAGGCAGTGCCCAGCCTACCCCAGAGCTCCCTCTCCTTGCCCACGTGCACACTGAGCCCAGGCTCCAAGGAGAGCTGCTTTGCACAGGGGAGCTTTACCCCAGACCTCCCCCAATTTCCACCAGGCCCCAGGATCCTGCCCACTTCTGTTGGCTGGCAGAAAGCTATAGAGAAAAGCAGGTAGTCCATCAGCTAGACAAGCTAGCAGGGGTAAGGACACTATTTGGGGCAGGAGTTCTGCAGCAGTCAGGTTTAGGGGGACACCATGTGCTGGGAGCTATCCATCCATGTGGCCCCATACCCCAGCCTTCAGCCAACCCAGCTGCCCTCCTGCCCAAGTGATGAGCAGGAGGTCTCTGCTTTGGCTGTGCCCCCTCCAGACCAGTGCTAGCCAGGTGTCATTAGCAAAGATGTCACATATGGGTGGGAGACATGGACAGGGTCAAGCATTCACAAAACAGAAAAGCTCAAAGCAAAGGGCTCAGTGCCACTTCCTAACTCCTGCAAGACAGCAGTGACGTGCAGTGGAAGTTCAACAGCTCTTAATTTCATATGAGAATCACAGGAGAAATAATTTCTTAAAGCTTTGAGTGGAAGCTCCACCAATGCTCCAGATGAGTGGCATGGGTGGTGGACTCCACCCCAGCTGATGCAGTGACCCCTCTCCTGAGCCTCTAAAGACAAGAATGTTCTCCCTCACCCCCTCTGCAGCATCCCTGCTCCTGCCCCACCTTACCCAGCCTCCTTGGAGCTGAGCATCTTGGCCCAGATGAGGTCGGTGTCGATGGGCTCCTCGCGGGGGTTGGTGGAGCTGACCTGCAGCATGAGGCTCTCGCAGGGCGCCCCGGTGAGCGTGGCCAGCCCCTCGATGGCGCGCCCGGCCTGCAGCGCGAAGTACGAACCGTGCAGCTTGGCCAGAGCCTTCTCTATGAGGGCCACCCACAGCTGCTTCCTCTGGGCCTGCAGACACAGGGAGGGACACGTCAGCCCTGGGCAGGGGGTGGGACAGCCCCTCCCAGCCATCCCTGCCAGCCATCCCGGCAGCACAAGGCCATGCCAGGAGCTGCTGCCCTTGGCCATGGGTGACCCATTCGCCCTTTGCTCATGGTTTTCTTTGCAGAGTTCAATTCCCCTTGGGAAGAAGTCCTGGAATGAACACCCAAGAGGCCTGGGTGCTGACAGAGCTGCACCCTGGGGTGCCCACCCTGAGACCCTTCTGTCAACTTCAACCTGAACTTAGAACCATTTAATAATGGAAGAAGACACCAAGGCCCACAGAGCTCAAGGAGCTTTTGGACAACACTATCAGGCACAAGGTGGGATTGTTGGGGTGTCTGTGCAGGGCCAGGAGTTGGATTCATGATCCTTGTGGGTCCCTTCCCACGCAGGACATTTAGGATTCTGTGATGTGGAGCACATCTGGAACAGCTGCCTTTAACCCACACACCTATGCAAACCCAAACCAACACCCTTTGGCAGAGGAGGCTCCCCAAGCACACCCACCCAACTGATTGGATTCCACGCAGGCAAAACAGACACTGCTTCAAGGACAAGCTCCAAACACTTGGACTGGCAAAGTCCTCTACTCCAGCACAGGGAGTAACTACAAGCCCTAATTACAAGATGCAAGTTTTTTCCCAGCAAATGGGGTTTGGTATCCAGTGCTTGGAAAGCAGCAGGGAAAATCACTGGTACATTGTGCCTGTGTGACTCACAGGTGGCAGCCAAGAGCTGGCAGAGGAAAGGAGGGCAGTGAAGATTTCTTTCTGACGGATAAAGAGAGCTTAAAAGTGCTTTTTGCTGGTTTTTGGGTCCCTCACTCAACAAAATCCATGTTGTTTATTTCTGCCTGAACCACAGCCAGGGAGCTCAGATAAGAGCCTGATTTTCCTTTATTTTTAAAACTCTGATTTTCCTTTTATATCCCCCACATCCAGCTCCCACAGCTGAACACTCAGCAGAAAAATCTCATCACGATTCAGATGCTCCTGGAAACAGAGGCAAGGCAAGTCCAGCCCATGTGAAAACCTCCAATCTTAAAAAAAGCTCCAAAAGCAGACTTGAAATTCATGAAAGATGGAAGGAAAAGGTAAAAACCTTTTAGGGTTAGGGTAAATCTTATGCTGAAATAAAAAAATGCATTTGTATCCTCTGTCTACTGAGAGACAGAATGTAGACACAAACTCCTTCTTCTTCCCTTCTCTGAAGTTTGATTCCTGTCCTGACATGGCTGTGTGTCAAAACCCAGAGGACTGGATTTCCAGAAGGAAATCCAAGCCAGCAGCCCCAGTCCCTGTCTCCTCCTGACAGTGGTACTTGGTTTTCTTTGGCAGATTTTGCCCCCTGAGTTTCAATAGAGACGTTCTCAGTCTCCTTCATGGACATGATCCCAGCAAGAGCCCCTGGGCCTGGCAGGCAGGGCAGGGCACAGCAATGTCCTGGAGGGGCTGAGGGAGCTCCACTGACCCCAGCAGATGCCACCCCAGCGTGCTCAGAGCAACTGGGCACTGGCTTGGAACAGGCTGCTCCATGTGCCATCCCCTCCCTTCTCCACAGGCCCTCCCTGGCACAGCCAAGCTGCCAGACCTCCCCTCAGAGGAAAGAAACAGCTTTCCCTCATTCCCTCACAGTGCAAAACACAGGTTAAAGTGTTTTCCTTTTACATGAAGGATAAGGGTGGCTTTCCCTGCAAGTGAAGGGGCTGTGGTGCAAGGAGTGAGGGAAAAGCAACTGTAAATGAAATTTCTTCACTGCAGCCTGGGAAATGCCAAAAGGAGTCTAAATAGATGGATATTATGGCTTCAAAGAGTTCAGCTGTCTTGAGGACACAGTAAAGAGCAATGTCCTGAGCTGCAAACAGGGTGCAACCAGTGCTGGATCTTCCATTTGTGTCACAGCATGCCCCAGCAGCTCCAGGCCTGGGGCAGCTGGGAAGTACCTGCTGGGAAAGGACCTGGGAGTGCTGGGAAGAATCCACTGGGAAAGGACCTAGGAGTGCTCCTTGGCAGCTGAACGTGAGTCAGGTGTGCCCAGGTGGGCAAGAAGGTCAGTGGCACCTGGGGGTGGAATGTGTCCAGAGAAGGGAACGGAGCTGGGAAAGGGCTGGAGCACTGGGAGGGGCTGAGGGAGCTGGGAAGGGGCTCAGCCTGGAGAAAAGGAGGCTCAGGGGGGCCCTTGTGGCTCTGCACAGCTCCTGACAGGAGGGGACAGCTGGGGGGGTCGGGCTCTGCTCCCAGGGAACAGGGACAGGACAAGAGGAAACAGCCTCAAGTTGCATCAGGGGATGTTTAGATTGGATATTGGGAAAATTCCTTAATGAAAGGTGGTCAGGCAATGGAATGGACTGTCCAGGGCACTGGTGGAGTCACCATCCCTGGGAACATTCAAAAAACAAGTCCATGTGGTACTTTATGGCATAGTTTAGTGAGCAAGGGGTACTTGATCAGTGGTTGGACTTGATGATCTTTGGGGCCTTTTCCAACCTTAGTGTCTCTATGACTCTCAATGCAGCACAAAGCAGGGGCCTCACATGAACCCCAGCAGTGCCTCTTCCCACTGCCTGTCCTGGGAGTGCCTGGCATGAGCCTCCCTGAGCCCTGGAGCACTGCCCACCCCCATCCCTGTTGCAGTGTGAGCTCATTCCCTATTTTACTTCCCAGTCCCTTCCCAGGTGTGGCAATACCTCTCTCCCTTCCCCCTCGCCCCCTTGCTGAGTGAGTTCTGTCAATCAATTTTAGCATTCCAGCAAGGCCTTGTGTGGTTGGTCAAGTTCAAAGGATGCTCTTCAGGTCATTGGCCTGTCTACGTGTCCCTTGTCCCCTGAGACCCTGTCCCTCCCACCTGGTTGGTGCTCACCTGTTCCTTCCCTCCCCCTGTCCCTGGGCTTAAATTGAGACAGAACCATGTGCTCGCCATTCTGTTGGAGCTGTTACCAAGATTCAGACATCTGGGACCATGGAATAAACTGGATATTAACCCTCCGGCAGAATCCGTCTCCTTTTCCTCTTCACCCTCACCTGAAGCCCTTCCACCTGAGGTAAACTGAGTTTCTACAAGCCTGGGTTTGTTTCAGTGCCCAGCTGCAACCTCCAGCCAGCCAAAGGTGTCTCTGAGGTGAAACACCACAGCTGCCGCCTTTGGCCCAGCAGCAAGGGTCAGACGAGCCCAGGCACAATCTACCTGGTAATATTGGGATCTTACTGCAATCCGTCCCCGTGGCACTGACCTGGGAGAAGAGCAGGTAGCCGCACTCGTCGCAGGGCAGCATGTCATCCACCAGCACTGTGGTCCACGTGCCGTCCTTGCACAGCCGCACCTGGTAGGCGCCCTCGGGGCACAGCGTCCTGGTGATCATCACCCGCTCCACCAGCTCGGGCCGCTCGGCCAGCACGGCCAGGGCGCTCAGGAACCTGCCGGGCAGGCGGGGCAGCCTCAGCATGGGCATGGGCAGCACGGGGAACGGGCATGGGGCACGGGCAGCATGGGGCACGGGCAGCACGGCCAGGGCGCTCAGGAACCTACCGGGCAGGCGCGGTGGCCTCAGCATGGGGCATGGGGCATGGGCAGCACGGGCACAGGGAACAGGGCATGGGTAGCACAGGGCATGGGCAGCACGGGGCATGGGGCATGGGCAGCACGGGGCACAGGGAACGAGGCACGGGCAGCACGGGGCACAGGGCATGGGCAGCACGGGGCATGGGCAGCATGGGCAGCACAGGGCATGGGCAGCACGGGGCACAGGGAACGGGGCACGGGCAGCACGGGGCATGGGCAGCATGGGCAGCACAGGGCATGGGCAGCACGGGGCACAGGGAATGGGACACGGGCAGCATGGGGCACAGAGCATGGGCCACACGGGGCATGGGCACGGGCAGCACTGGGCACGGGCCCAGGGCATGGGCAGCACAAGCCACCCAGCCACACAGAGCTGGGAGGGGGTGAGGCAGAGCACGGGCTACAGCCTGGGGGCATAAAGGGGTTTGAGTAGGGCTGAGCGGCCGAGCTGGAGCTGGAGGAAGAGGGGGAAGGAGGAAGGGGCAGGAGGGTCTCAGCCCAGCTCACTGGCCCCTACCAGCAGTTGCCCAGCAGTCCCTGCAGGATGTCCGAGGGCCGCGGCGTGCGGAACACCGACCACTTCACCGAGCGCTCCTTGAAGATGCTGCAGTTGATCTCGTGGGGGCGCAGCCACTGCTTGACCCGCTGCTGCACGCTGTCCCCCTCCGGGAACCCCACCGACTTGGGCCCGGGGGGGAAACTGTCGTCCACAAAATTGACTTTGTTCTGTGAGGGCAAAAGGCAAGAGAGCATCAGTGGAGCCACTCGGGACTGGGGGGTCTGGAGAGCCTCACACTGCTCCCCTGAGAGACAGCAGAGTCCCCAGTCCTCCTGCCTGGCCCAGGCAGTCCCTTCCCAGCCCTGCAGGGTGGCAGGACTACGCTGGTGCGTGCTGGCAGCAGCAGAGATGCTTCTTGTGCTTCAGGTCCAGCATTCAGCCTTGCCTCAGGCTCACCTCTCTGGTTTCAAGCTCCGGGCTGTGACTCCAATCTGCCTTTCTGTGTTTCAGAGGAGCCTCCCTGGGCAGGGACCGTCTCACACTTTGTGCTGGTGCTAAAAGCTGGGCTGTGGGGGGCCTTGGCTGCCTCCACAAGCAGCAAAGCCTGCAAACAGCAAGGCTCCGAGGAGCCACCTGGCACGCCAACACACCTCAACCAGCCTTGTCCCTGCCCCAGAGGGAACACGCTGGGCTTGGCAGCCCTGTGCCACCCCCCAGGCACATCCATGGGGGATGGGAGGGGCAGCTTTTGCAATTGCATTCAGCCAGACCACAACCAGGCAAGCAATTTCAGAGTGAAGGTATCCCAGGTCCCAGGCCTCCTGCAATAGCTGCTGCATCATAAATAAATAGGATGGTGGAAGGGCAGGTAATCCCACAGGCATTAACCACAGGGATGGAAGCACAGAACTTCACAAAGTGGAGAAGGGTGGCTTTTTCAGTCCAACACAGGGTGAAATGAGAACAGGTGTTTCTTTGTTATTGTTAATTAAATTAAATTAAATTCTTTCAGCAAAAGCTGGCTCTGATTTAAATTAGCTTTACGCACACCCAATTAGTAGCTGACCTCCTCTTTTGTGGCAATCCTACCTGAATACTTCCTTTGTGGTGCCCCAATCAGCAACTCCAGCTCCTCTTTTGCAGGAGGGTGTTTTTCAGCTAATAGCTGTCCTGCTCTCTAGGGGAGCATCTGCCCCGTGCAGCTGAGGAGCAGCCACCAGCCTGGCTGGGGACCTGGCTGGGACCCATCCCTGCACACGGATCTCTGGGCTCTGCAGGAACTTGCTGTGCAGGGCTATGAGGACACGAGGGAGAGGATTCTCCCCCTTTGCTCTGCCCTTGTGAGACCCCAGTTTTGTCCATCTCTGGAGGACTCAGCATAACAAATACGTGGATCTGTTAGAACAGGTCCAGGGGACACCATGGAGATGCTCTGTGGGCAGGATCCCCTCTGCGCTGGAGCCAGGCTGAGAGAGCTGGGGGTGCTCACCTGGAGAAGGTTCCATGGACACCTCAGACCCCTTCCAGTGCCTAAAGGGGGCTTATTAGTAAGAGGGAAAGCAATTTTTCACAAGGACAAGCAGTGATGAGACAAGGGAAAAGTTTTAAACTGAAAGGGAAGAAATTTGGACTGGGTACTGGGGAAAAATTCTTCCCTGTGAGGGTGGGGATGCCCTGGCACAGGCTGCCCAGGGAAGCTGTGCCTGCCCCATCTGTGCAAGTGTTCAAGGCCAGGCTGGACAGGACTTGGAGTAACCTGGTGTGGTGGAAGGTGAGGTGGGTTGGCAGGGTTGGAATGAGATGAGCTTTAAGGTCCCTTCCATCCCAAGCCATTCTGATTCCATGATTCAAGTGGAAGAGGCCAGCTCTGCACTGCTCCCCAAAGGAAGAGAAAGAGTAAAGCTAAAACAGGCCCACACACTGAGAAGGGTTGGAAAAGGCATCCCTGGAATAGCAGAGGAAGGAAAACCCACAGCAGGAGCTCGAGCAGAAATGCTGGCAGGGAGCAGCAAGAGGAGCTGCTCCACATGACAAGGGGCAGGGGGACAAACAGACGGAGCAGAACTCGGCCAGCCTGGCTCCTCCAGGGCAAGGCTGAGCAGCCTGGGCAGCAGGGAGCTCACAGGGCCCTCCCCTGCCAGCCTGACCAGGAGCACAGGGACAGGAGCAGCGCTGTCCTCCACTGCTGCCAGGCCTAACCTGAACAGTGCCAGAGCACAGCTGGGGCTGGGCAGGAGGGGAATTTTGGGAGATGGATCTCACAGCCCATTCCTGTGGGTTAAGGAGCACAACAGGATCAGCTGTGGGACAGGGCAAGGCAGCCTCCCCTTCCTGGCAGTGCCATGCTGCTAATTCAGCCTGGCCATCATCATGATTCATCCTTCAGGCCTGATTCCTGATGGAACAGATGTTCCCTGCCTACAAAAGAGGCTATTCACTTGTTTAAAAGATGGGGATAAGCAGAATCTGGGTCTCTGCTATAAAGACACCCACGCCTGTTAGGAAGGACACACAGCAATTTGAAAAAAACACAAGCCCAAACAAGATCATTCTCAGAGCTTCCCCTCTGAGCCAAACATCAGTGTTCCCTGGACTGTGCAGTGGAGGCACAGGAATGGACATGATCCTCAGACCAGGCAGGAAAAGCCTTGTTTGTACGTCAAAATGGGACTGCAACTCCCTCTCCATCTGGTCCAGAAGAGCTGGAGGCTTCCCCCAGAAGGAGGCCAGAGAAAGCAGCATTCACAGGAGCTTTGAATGCCACACTGGGAAAAAAAATGAGGCCAACAGAGTGGTGTTTGAGGCTGAAACCCAAGTGACTGGACCAGATAGCTCACAGCGGGAAGGTGTGTGCTGGCACGTACTCCTGAGACCTTCAACTAGAGCCAGCCTAGAGCTGCAGCTCAGCTGGCCTGCCAGAACAGAGGGAGCCATTTGTGCTGCACCTCTGCATTTGCAACACCCAAACCAAGAACACCAAGGCCCAGCCCATGGTTCTGTAACACCTGCAGTTCGTGGCAGTGGCAGTAGTTCCTCTGCCTGCCCTCTCATCCTGAGCCTCTGCTTGCTGCATCCCAGACTTCCTGCATCCATGGACAGCGTGCCACCAGCAAACCTAGGCACACTCTCTGCCTTTCCCACCACTAGACACTGAAAAGAGATGGACTGACCACCTAGGGATGTCCCCTTCATCCCAGAAGTTCTCTCTCACTAATCTAAAATACCACTGGGTTTCAGAATTAACAGGTTTAGTGCAAGGTTTTAGACTTCCTCACCCTTGCACCAGGAGTGGGCTGTATGGGCTGTTTTCACCCTGGAGATCATTCTGCACCAAAATACGACATTTCAGTGCCAACAACCAGCATGCAGCTGCTGCAAGGGAAGATCCCTGGAGCCCAAGGCATGGAAGATGCTGCCCCAGACCTACGGGAGAGGCAGGAACGCACAAGCACTGCACTCACCTCCCGGCAGAAGGTCACGATGTTTTCCCACAGGGCTTTGGCCTCGCCCTCATCCGTTTGCCTCCTCTTCTCCACGTGCATGCTCTCCCTCCTCTTGAGGGGCTTGAGGCCCTTGTGCTGTGCCACGTACTGCTGGGGGGTGTGGCAGGCGCCGCAGTGCTTGGCCTTGCCCTCGTTGAGCAGGGTGCAGGCGGGGCAGGCCCACTGGCCCGGCCTGTCCTGCGCCGCGGCCGCCGGGGCCGGGAACAGCCGGGCCACCTTGCGCGCTGAGGGCGCCTTGGCGCTGCACGAGCAGCCGGGCCTGTCCCTGTCCCTGTCCCTGTCGCAGGCGCCGCAGTCGGGGCAGCGCGGCCCCGGCTCCCCGCCGTGCTCCTGGAAGCCGTGCAGCTTGGAGGAGCCGCACACCTTGCACTTCTGGGCCTGCGTGGGGTTCTTGAGGGTGCACTTGGAGCACGACCAGGTGGTGAAGTCGGGGCTGGAGGGGCTGCACGGGGTGAACCTCACCGAGTCCCCCACCAGGTTGATGGTGTCGCTGCCTTTTTGGGTGCTGCAAACCTCGCACTTGCTGGCGCCGGCGGAGTTGAGCAGGGAGCAGGAGCTGCACTTCCAGTGGGATGGACTGACCTCCATCTCCTCCTCCAGCACGCTCAGCCGTTTGTTGGACAGCAGGTCCGGGAAGCGTGCGGCAGGGGCGGCCCTGGCCTGACCTTGGGGAGAGCCCTTCTGCCCCACGGCGCCCGTGGCCGCGGGCTGGGAGCCCTCGGGGCCCGGCATCTGCAGCTGTGGGGGCACCTCCCGCCGGCTTCGGGGCACGGGGTTGTTCTGGAGCCCCGGGGAGAAGGGGCTGAAGGCTGGGATCTTCTGCACCTCTTGTTCCATAGCCACGGGGCCTGGGGTGGCCACAGCATCGCCATCAGAGATCTCTGCGGAGACTGAAGGCTGCGGGGTGGAGGGGGCCATGTGGAACCCGGCCGGGGTGATGACTTCAGGGACGACCAGCGCCTCTGGTGGGATTTTGGGCAGGGAGAGCTTGCGTGGGCCACCACAGGCAGAGCAGGAGTTGGCCACGGGCGTGTTGTGCAGGGTGCAGCGCTGGCAGGCCCAGCCGCTCTCCAGCTCTGCTTCATCGGGGCTCTTCCCCTCTGAGTCCTCGCTGCTGCTTTCTGCCTTGGCAGCTTCCTCCTTGGACGTGCCCTTGGGCTCCATCAGCACGGCAGGCTTGGGCAAGATGCCATTGATGACGGGCAAGGGGGAGCCACCGGGTCCCGGCTCAGGGGTGAAGCCACACACCTCACAGGTCTCCTTGCCCAGAAAGTTCCTGAAGGTGCAGCGGGCACAGGCCCACTTCTGCTCCTCCACGCTGAGCCGCAGGATGTGGTTGAGGTCGGGCTTCTGGCGGGGGGCCTCGCAGATGGAGCACTGCCGCTGGCCCACGGGGTTCAGGAAGGTGCAGCGCGTGCAGGACCACTCGCGCACGGCAGCCATGGAGCCAGGAGAGTGGGAGTGGCTGCAAGAAAGAAGACACAGCGTGAGGCTGAGGCCAAGGCCACTCAATAGGCAGAGGTACCACGTGTTTCCTGGGCTGGCATGGTCAGGACCTTGCTTCCAGGAAGAGAACAGCCATCAATCTAGTCGCTGCTCTATTGGCGCTTGCTCCTCTGGCACTGACAAATTCTCCAGCTGTATGGCAATGCATTGACTTCCATCCAAAATGATCCAGGAAGGGCAATAGAAGCAGCTCAGCACCCACTGACCCCATTCTCACAGTGGGGTTGTGCCCTGGTAAGCAAACACCATCTCTGTGCCCAACCCTGGCACTTTGCGTGTCTGCAGGGCACAGACACACTGCGGAACTCTTGGAACTCTTGGGAGGAGGTGGCACCCTGCTCTGCCTTCTTGCTGTTCCAACATCAACTCTTTTCTCCTTCTCTGCTCCACCCCACCTCCGTCTCACTTTCTGTTCCTGTCTCCCTCCTCTCCTTTCAGCTCCACCCTGGGATAACTGTGTTACCCCACACCAGACACCACCAAGCCAAGGAAGGCAGGCTTTGGTGTGCAGAGGTGCTTCTACCTGGCTGTAGGTTTTGGGGCTGGAAGCCTGGCCCAGTCAGCCTGGGAGCAGCAGCTCCAGGACAGCTCACCAGCAGCTTCCAAGCTCAGCAAAGAGGAGCACCATGTCCCAGCTCCAGCTGCTTCCCCACTTATCTGTGAAGCAGAGATGTCATAATGCCCTTCTGGCTGTAACAGCTCTTGGTTTCAACCTCCAACGTTGCCTGGGAATGCCTGAAACCCTGATGGGAGAATGGGTCCAACACACGACAGAACCACCTTGTCCTGGGGCAGGAAGCCACAATTCTGTTTTCTAGGCAGGCTCAATATTCCAAATGTGCAGCAGCAGCTCCAGGGACCACAGCGATCCCTGGGTTGCAGGGAGCAGCGTTCCCCCAGTGCAGCCCTCCTGGTGCTTTCAGGCTGCCATGTGTGCACTCACACTGAGACCAGCCCTGCATGGTGCCCTTTGTCCCCTGCTCGGGGTCACTTCCTGCAGCTTGGAGCAAAGGTGGGGCTCAAGCAGAGCTTTCTGCTTCCTCCTCCTTCACACAAGGACAAACCAGCCCTCCCTCATTTGAGCATGCACTGGGAGCCGGGAGCCCTCCCTCCACGCACTCCTGCTCCCAGATAAGGTGGCCAAGTCATCAATCCAATCTTGAACCCCAGCTCCAGCTCCAGCTCCAGCTGTGCCTCTCTCCAGCAGAGCAGGCCCCTTCCAAGCCCTTCCACCCTGCTCTGCTTGCCTGAGACCACAGACAGGGCCAACTGTGCAGACGGAGCCTCCAAGCCCATGCCATGCCCTCAGCTCTTCCCAGGAAGAGCAGCCCAAGTCATGGCAGCTGCACCTCAGTGGGCTCACCACTGGCTCCCTCTCCAGCATCCCTACAACAACCAAGTTCAAACAGCACAGTGGCTGGAACAAAGGGGAGGAGGGTGTTTAATCCCATAAAGGGCAGGCACAGACAGCTCCAGACGCCGGTGCAGCCTGTGGAAGGAACTGGGTCCTGGCTGGCCTCCAGAATCCCAAGCAGCAGCACCTGCACACACAGCTTCCCAAGGCTCTGAGCAGACTGCAATGCAGCAGCAAGGTCTGGAGGGGCAAAGGATGCAGCCAGAACTCCCCTGGGGAGGAGGGAAGTGACCCTGCCTTTGGCTGGTACATGAGAAACTCTCCTGGGAACGCTCCAGCAGCAGCAGCAATCCAACCCCATTTCCACACCACGCTCCACAGCCACTGGAAGAGCAGCTCCACCTCACAGAGATCAGATATAACCTTCAACTCCCTTCTTAAATCAAACACTTCTCTAAATAAAGCCTGAAATCAAGAAATCCATTTTATTGCAAGAGAGAGCTTGAAAATTCATTCTGGTTCATATGTGGTGCCTGCATCATTTGAACTCTGCAAGGTGTTTATTTACTGGAGTTATTCCCAGCTAAGAGAAATATAAACATTGATTTTTCTGCCTCAAGTCCTACAGCTGGGAGCCACTGTACATCCCTCTCCCCTGTGGCAGCACCATGCCCACAACATCTGAAAGGGAGATCATTGCTCAGGCAGAGGAGGGGAAGGAGCAGCCAATGGGGGCATGAAGGGCACTGTGATCCTGTTACATCCATTTGTCTTACTGGTGAGGTTCATCAAACCACAGGTATCAGCAAAAGGCAAGGGAAGGCTGTCAGCAACCTGTGCCATCCACCTCCAGCCTCCCCCATGCTGTGTGCACGGTGCAGGAGAGCACTGGCTCCAAAAAATCCACCCAAAATGTGGATGCCGCAGTGTTTTCTGTGGACTGGGACAAACAATCACCAATGTTCCCCCATCCATCCCTCACACACACATGGTCCTACCCAGCAAGGAAAGGCTTCTAGCAGTGCCACCATGGGACTGTGGAAGGAATCACCCTGTTCCTTCCCACAGAGAGGAGAAAACCTAGAATTACCTAAAAGACAGAAGTACCACACGAGGGGACACTGGGATGAGGCACATCCCCAGGCCTGCTTGATGGGGCATCAGTAACAAGCTGCAGGCTCAGGGAAGGCAGCACCATTTCACTTGGCTGGGCAGGATATCCAGGCTCCAGGCAGATGGGAGGGAGGTGGAAGCCAGGGCACTGAAGTGTCCTGGAATGGCCTTGGGGAGCTGTGACATTCTCTGGTCACACTGTCCCCCTCCTGGTCCCATCTCCTCACCCCTTGCAACAGGAGTGGGCCCCTAACACTGCCCAGCTGCTGCTGGGATTTCCACCCACTTGACTTTCTCGGGAAAACCAAAAAGCCTTCCAGAAGGGCCAACAGCTCTTCCCTCAAAGGTCCTGCAGTGGCAGGGCCACCAGTGTGACAGGCTTTGGCAGGAGACTCCCCTGCCTTCTGTTGCACATCGTGGTGCCCAGCAGCCCCACGGTTTTCCCTGAAAGTGAGTGGGAGGCCCACAGCATGGCAGAGGACACGGGACACCCTCACCTGTGCCCCCAGTTCTGGGTTCCCAGCCACCAATCCCCCTCCCAGCCTTGGCAACTGGCAGCACAGCAGCCTGCAGCCTGCTTTCCCCACACCCCTGCCTAGGGCTGATGGACAGTTCCAGTCTCTGCCTGAAATAGAATTAAATTTAGGGTCCAAAGATCCCAGTGGGCACCAGGCTGGATCCTGCCTTTACATGGTCCAACCTGTACCAGGACATGGTGGATTGTGGCAGCAGCCTCTGTCCCACAGCAACAACCTCCTCCCAAAACTGAACCAGCTGAAGGAGAAATCCATCCTCAGCCTGTCCAAGCTCCACACTTCTCCTTAAACAGCCTGGCTGGCTCCTTTCCCAGCAGGCAACAAGGCTGCATGAGGAAACAGGGTTATCTCCAGCACCTATTCACCAGGCCCATCTGCTGCGTGTTAACACAGTCACTCTCCAGCCCCAGCAACCACAACTGAGATAAACACTGCCTGCCACCTTCCTGGGGGAGAGGAGCTCCTCTGAAACCAGGGACCTGGCAGCACCCACCCACGGGAGGGCTTTCCTGGGGGACACCTCACAGGTGACACAGGGCTCTTACCGGGCAGCACGGAGCTGCTGGAGGCTCTTTTGGGGTGCACACAAAAAGGGCACCTTGGGGTGCAGGGACACGGTAGCAGGCTACAACCCCACACCTCCAGTGGCATGGATGGGGATGGATCCACATGGCTGTGCTTCCCACCACAGCAGCTCTCCCCAAGCAAGACAGGAGACATCAGCTGGCAGGAGGCACCATCATATTGGCAGGCGTGCCCCTACCTTGGCAATCACAGCAGTGTAATTATCATGCTTAAAAAATAATATAGAAAGTACTCTAGCAAGCAGGCAGCTTTCAGCACACTGATCAGGTCCCAGGGAACCTCTCTGCTCCAGGGATTAAAAGGTTCCAGCTGGTCACCTTCCAAAACCACTTCAGGACAGTGATATCCCCGCCCCAGGCTCTGCTGAGTGATGAGTTTGCTGAGCCCTGTGTGTCCAGCTGCTGCAGAGCCCTGGCTCCTACACAGCCACCAAACTGCCCAGGGATGGCCACCACCTTTGGGCACCATCTGGGACCCAAGTCATCTCTGAAGCAGTGCAAAACAAGGAACAAGGCAGGGTGGGAAATCGGGAAAAGCCCAAAAACCTGCAGTTTGCATCGTTCCTGCTGGCAGGGAGCTGGTGGTGTGCCAGGGCTGTGGGATGTGCAGCTGAGCTCCAGGGCAGGAGATGGCACCCAGCCCTGGGCAGAAGCACCCTGGACTGCCAGAGAACACCTTGAGATGACCTGGGCATCAGAGTGAGAGATCCCAGGGCTCTGCTGCAGAGCCCACACTGGCAATAGGATTAGAGGAGATTGTGTCAATCACACACAGCAACACAATCAGGCTGTTCCTCTAAATAAAATTCCTTCAGAGCAGCTCAAGTCTTAAAACTTATGGCTTGGTTTCTCTCCCGCAGTAAATAAACAAATAAATAAAAATCAATTGTTCTCATCAGCAACACAAACCCCGAGCTCTCTGACACACAATGCATCCCAGCAAAATCCTCCCTGACAAATACAAGAAAAAGCACTCAAATTTTGTGGAAGAAAAGAAAAGAAAAATTACCAAAAACCCCTAAACAAATCCTGCCTCAATGTCTGCGAGCTGTGAATCCCTTCCCCTCAACCCCATGCTTTCTATTTCATATTTCCCATTTAATTCTCTTTCAGTAGCACTGCGGACCCTGACCTAAGAGAGGACTGCTGAGCCTTCTCCCACACAGACCTACCACATGTCCAGAGCCAGCAGGAGCAGAAGGCACCTGTGCCCACCAGGAAGGGGTGCAGGAGGTCAGGAGCCACTCAGAATCCCTCTGGCAGTGCTCTGTTAGGAGCACACGTGGCTTGGGATCATGAAGCCCGGGCGAGGAGATGCTGTTGGCTGAGCTGACTCACTCTTGCAGAGCCAGGCAGGGGCTGGGAGGCTGGACCTGGAAGGTTGCAGCAGATCTACTGGCAGAGCAACACAGAAACACCAGGAGCTGGGACTTTCCACTTGGTACAAGTTTCTATGGAGCATCAGTGGAGACAAACAGCCTCTGATTCACACTTCTGAACCCCTGAGGTTATAAGGGAAGGTGTCGCCAGCTCTGTGCTGGCATCATCCAAACAGGGCAGGTTGCATAAGTGCTTCCAAATCCTGCCTCCAAAGTGAAACAAGAAAATAAACCAGGCTTTAATACCAGTGACCTTCACCCCAGCTTTCCAGGACCCTTCCAACTCAGGATATTGTGTCTTGGAGAGACATGGATAAAAATACAGCAGCAGAAGGGACCTGTCTGTTTGCCCTTTTCTCCCAGATGTGCTGAGCAAGGGCAGAGACAGCAAAGAGACCCCCCCAAACTCAGCCACACTTTCTGAAGCACTGGATCCAAGCATCCATGTCAGGCAGTGCCAGGTCCCACTGCAATGGCACAAACATTCCCAAAACCCAGAGGCTCCTCAGGTGTGTGCAGGAGCAGCACCCCACTTCCACAGGAGCAGGCATGGAGGATCCCAGAGTCAACAGGGCACAAGAGACCTCAGGGTGGTCTCCAGCTCAAAATCCTGCTTCAAGCTGAGTCTCTTAAAGGGATTGCAGCAGGTTTAGACAGTCTGGTCTTGAAAAGCTCCAAGGATGGAGACTTCACAACCTCTTTGGGCAGCTGTCTGTCAGTCTAACTGACTGTCCTTGGGCAGAAATGCTTCTCCTTATACCCAGTCTGAAACTCTCCTGTTTCATCCCGTGTTTGTTGTTTCCTGCCCTCCCACCATGTGCTGCTGTGAAGAGCCTGGCTCTGACCTCTGGATGATGTCTGCAGGTCCTGCTGCAGCTCCTGCAATGCTTTCTCTCCAGCTGGAACTAATCAAGGAATCATGGAACAGTTTGAGCTGGAAGGGACCTTAAAAATCATCTTGTTCCAGCCCCTGCCATGGGCAGGGACACCTCCCACCGTCCCAGGTCACTCCAAGCCCTGCCCAGCCTGGCCTTGGGCACTGCCAGGGATCCAGGGTGGGCACCCTGTGCCAGGGCCTGCCCACCCTCACAGGGAACAATTCCCAGTTCCCAATATCCCATCCATCCCTGCCCTCTGGCAGTGGGAGCCATTCCCTGTGTCCTGTCCCTCCATGCCTTGTCCCCAGTCCCTCTGCAGCTCTCATGGAGCCCCTTCAGGCCCTGCCAGGGGCTCTGAGGTGTCCCTGGAGCTTCTCCTCTCCAGGTGAGCACCCCCAGCTCTCCCAGCCTGGCTCCTGAGGGGCTCCAGCTCTAAGTGACCAACCCAGGGGCCTCCTCTGGACTCACTCCAGCAGGGAAACTTGGGTTGAATTCCTGACTGAGCCCAGCTCCCTCCCCCTCTCCTTGCAGGACTCACATTCCAGCACCCTGACCACCAAAACACCCCAACACCAAAAACAGCTCCAAAAATGTCACTGCTTTCATGATGCAGCCTCTGACATCAGGCATCCCCTTCAGCCAGCACCAGAGCTGGGGCTTTGCTCTGAGCTCCCTTTGTCCCTTCAGGTGGTGGAAGGGAACCACAACAACTACAACTACACAAATTCCTCCTTTTGTTGGAGCACTTGAGGAAATAAAGACTTCTTGATCCTGAAATATTAATTTTTGAGCACTCCAGAGCTTTATCATATATTTATATCTGCTCTTGCTCTTTAATGTCAATTCAGGACAAACATTCAAGGAGTTCCCAGAAACACAGCTTAGGTCAGGGATGGAAAACCAGCCAAGGCACCAGCCTGGTCCCCTTCCATGACAAACTCTCCTGTGGCCAGGACATCCCTTCTTTCTGAACATATCAGTGCTCCTGACCATTCACAGGAGCAGGACAAGCACATTTATGCAGAAAAATTGCATTTTCTACTGGTGATAACCTGCAGTGAATTGAAACAGGACAACTGGAATTGTCCTGCTTAATAAAGCAATGGTGGCAGGCAAAAATCCCTCATCAAAGCAGAAGGGAGGGGAAATAAAGGTCTAATTCTGCAGCAGGAAACCATGCAAGGGTGAGCACTTGATGCTGAATGGGGCCATAAAAGACTCAGCAACACCACACAACCCTCCCTAGAGGTGCCAAGAGGCTCAGACAGACACAAAGAGTTTCCCAAGGTGATGATGCACTCCAGTTCCCGGGAATTTCTTGGTCCCAGTTCCTGGGAATTTCTTGGTCCCATGGCACAAAACCTCCAGATGGTTCTAGCACAGTTTCTATTGAGTTTCTTTTTTTCCCACACTGGACACAGCTCCAGCAGCTCAGATGTGCTCCAACAGCCAGGGAGAGAAGAGGCTGGGAGTTTTAATGAGAAGTTCCCAGGGGAAAGCTGATCTCTGCTAATGAGAGGTCTGAGAGAAAAAACATTGGCCCAGCTGTACAGGGTGCACTCAGCACAGGAGTTTTCTGGCAGCCAACAAAGCCACAGAACACACTCTCAAACTGCAGCTGTCCCTGCAATTTACTCTCTTGTCACCTCCCCAAAAACCGGGATTGTCTATCAGATGTGAGGGTGACAGGGGACATCTTGCTGCGGGACAGGCAAGAAAAGACTTCATAGAATCACTTCATAGAATCACTTCATAGAATCACTTCAGAATGTCCTGACCTGGAAGGGACCCACAAGGATCATGAGTCCAACTCCTGGCCCTGCAGAGACACCCCAACAATCCCTCCCTGTGCACCCCTGAGAGCATTGGGCAATGCTCTGTAAATTGGGCAAAGCTCAGTGCTTGCAAATGGGACAGAGAACACTCCTCTATCCTCCACCAGCCACAAAGAGACACCAAGGAATGTGTTCAGAGTGTGGGGGAAACAGGAGGAGGGCAGAAGCACAGCTGGGACACGGGCACCCTAAAAGCTCCTGTGACACACCAAAGTGTGGCTTTGATGGGGAAAGGAAATTGAGAAGACTCATGGCTTGCAGAGTCCTCTTCATGGCTGAAATCCCTGAGTTTTGCTCAGGAAAAGGGAGGGAAGGGGCAGAGCTTTTGGATCTGCCCACCTGCAGTTACTGGAGCTGCTGCAGGAGTGCCAAGTGACACACACCTGGAAGGAGTGTGCCTTCTCTCTGAGCCTGGGGACACACAGGGAGAGCTACCCTGAACTGATGGACTGGAGACAAGAGACTTTCATCATTCTTCATTAAAGCAGAATCAGAATCTGGAAGGCTTGTCTTGTGAGAAAAACAGGCTGGGCGTGATTAGCCTTTAATACACCTTAATTGCTGCAGTGTTGTAAGAAATGAGCTCTCAGAAGAAAACCAGTTTGGCTGGCAGAGCACAGGCACGCTGGGACAGGACCATTCCCAAAGGCTCTCAGCTAATGAGCAGCTTTCCCACATGTCTGCCAGGGCAACAATTACAATCCCTGGGGATACAAAAGGAGGAGGCAGACTGAGTGTTCCAAGGTCAGCAAAGTCCAAGTTCCAGCTTTGCTCGAAAGCTTTGCAGGCTCTGGATTCACGAGCTTCTGATGAGGTCTCACCCTAGAGCAGCACCTCCTGCACCTGTCCCAGGTTATTGAGATGCAGGGCCCAGATGGGATGGCCAACAGCAATGTGACCTGTTCACACCCAGGATGGAGGGACTCAGCAGCACAGGATCATCATGGGACAGGCTCTGGAGCAACAAGGCTGGCAGGGGAATGTCCTTCTGGAGCCCCAGCCCTGGACACAGCCACCAGCACAGCCTCAGCTCCTCCCAAGCTGCACCATTTCTCATTAAGATCAATTCCAGCCCGTTGTTATAATTAATAACCTCATCTTGCCTCCCTGCATGCAAGCAGGGGAAATTTCTGCAGCTGCAATCAGACTACTTCAAAGAAACCAATTTAGCACAGCGCTGCTGCTGCCATCATTCCTCTTACTCAATGACTTTATTTACCTTTTCTGTACCTAATTTCCCCAGTCCTTCATGTGCCTGGGGAAATTAAAAGCAAAAAATACCAAGCTCCATTTGCACCCAAATATTACAGCAGGGGAGGAAATCTGTGTCCTTAACTTGGGCCAGCACTGTAGCATGGCCATTAACACATTGATTTGGCTTGAGGAGGTGATGAACTGAACAGCCTTGCTTGGACTACACAACATTGACTTTGACAAAAATCTACATAAAATGGATATTTAAATCCTCTCAAGAGCAAACACAGAAAGGAGCTACAGCAGTTTTATAGGGGGTTGTCACAGTGGCATGAAATTGGTGTAACTTGGGTGTAGAAAGCACAAAGGACATCTGGTTCTGCCAAAACATCAGTGAGAGCTTCAGCATGCCTGCAGCTCCCAAAAAAGCTGCTTTTTCAGGGGGGAAAAAAAAGCCCACAGTCCTCAAGCAAGTGTAACACAAGAATTCAAAAATTTTATCTTTTTTTTGCCAATAAAAGGCCTGATCCTTGAAGACTGATGGCTCAATTTCTGTTGGATACTTGGAGCTTCAGCTTCTTGCACACCTGGAGCAAGAAAACACTTTGAGAAATGTATTTTTGTTTTTTAGAAAGCCTGGTAAAAACTGGATCAGCTGCCCTGTATGGTTTTTATAATTACACCCTATCTGTGGTCTGAGCATAAGGTTTCCCATGTAAAATAAACTTGTCCAGCAAACTTTGTGACCCCCTAAAACAGAGGAAGCACTGAACATGTGAGCAGGTCACATCACACAGGGATGAGAACAGATCTCCAAGCCTCCTCTGGTGTTAGGAGAGTGTGAGATGTACAGAAATCAGGGAGTATCAAGAACAGCAGGGAGAGGATTTATGAGCAGGACATCTGCTCTAGGACTAGCACGATGCTGGGGAGGAACAGCTGGGAAGATGATGTTCTTTAATACTGCTGCTACACTAATTCATTTCAAAGCATGGCAGGTTTTAATTAAAAAACCCAACAGAATCTTGAGTAGGAGAAGCAGGAGGGATGGCCAAAAGAGCTCAGAATGGAAAGGTTTCAGATGGAAGGTGTGAGGGAATGAGTGGAGGACACCTCCTTGTGTGTCTCATCTGAAGAGCCAGGCATGGCACAGTTTGAGGAGCTGCAGGTGATGCTCTGTGAGCAGCTCCACTCCCCCACCCCTCTCACAGCCAGCACCACCAGCTCAGCTCCAGAACACCCCCCTGGACCTTCAGAGAGTAAATTAAATCCCTTCTTCCCAGCAGGAGAAGGAAGTTCAAAGCCTTTTGCTGCCTTTGAGGCCTGTGCTGCTGGGGATGCCCCACGAGTGTGGAGGGGGCTCCTGCCCCATCCCAGCCCCTGGGGGTTCTGGGGGGCTGCAGCCACCATGGCACAGCCACAGGAGGGGCTGGGAGGGCACTGCCAAGCCCCCTCTCCTTTGTCCCCCCAGTTCCCAGCCCTACATCGGGCAGGCTGCTATTTGCTTCACAAACAACAATCTTTTCCCCTAAGTTCTCCCCGATAAAATAAATCAAAGCATAGCTCCAGGGTGCAATTAAGAAAAAAAACCAACAGCAATAAGAGCTTGGTACCATTTGGGATGGAGGGAGAGAGAAAGACTCACGTAGCCATGAGGTCTGAGGCTAAGGAGAGCAGGGCTGCAGCCTGGCAGGGGCAAGCAAAGCCCCCAGCCTCCTCTTCCTCCTCTCCTAGGGCTTTAGCTGGGCCACATCCCAGCTCCTGGCAGAGCTGCACTGGGAACTCTTCCTGCAAACGAGGAAAGTTCTCAAGGCAAGCTCTGCAGTTGCAGTGTCCCATGCCAGAGCAGGCAATGCCCTCCCCAGGGCTGCCAGTGCCCCTGGGGCACCCTGGGCAGCACCAGCCCGGAGAGCTGGGAGGCAGCAGGGCACTGAGCTCCATGGGCAGCAGCTGTCAGCTCCTCAGCACGATTAACAGCCCTTAATGAAGAGCTAAGCCAGCTCACAATTGACATCCCAGCCAACAAGCTTTGCACTGATCTGCAGGGAGAAAGCCAGACTGCCAGGGGAGGAGAGAGGAACTCTGGCAGCTCCCAGCACCCCTGGAGTTCAGTGCGGCTGATCAGGGCACAGCAATGAAGCCACTGCAGCGCCCAGCAGTGAGGGACAGAGAGGATGGAGGGTCCCCACAGGCACTGCCACCACCAGCACACCCTGCTCGACTTGCCTGGCCATGGCATCAGCTCCTGTGGTGACAGAGGCCAGAAGGCAGAGGGGAAACCTGAATGGTCCCTCTCCTACATCAGGAACCCTGTGCAAAATGCACAGAGCAGAGTCCCAGCTGAACTGGGCACTGCAGGTTGTACACACACACACACAGGGCACTGCAGTTTGTACACACACACACTCACACACACACAGGGCACTGCAGTTTGTACACACTCACACACACTGGGCACTGCAGGTTGTACACACTCACACACACACACTGGGCACTGCAGGTTGTACACACACACACACACTGGGCACTGCAGTTTGTACAAACACACACACACACAGGGCACTGCAGTTTGTACACACACACACACGGGGCACTGCAGTTTGTACACACACACACACACACACACTGGGCACTGCAGTTTGCACACACACACACACACACACTGGGCACTGCAGTTTGTACACACACACACACGGGGCACTGCAGTTTGTACACACACACACACACACACACTGGGCACTGCAGTTTGTACACACTCACACACACACACTGGGCACTGCAGGTTGTGTATGTACACACACACACACTGGGCACTGCAGTTTGCACACACTCACACACACACACACTGGGCACTGCAGTTTGTACACACACACACTCACACACACACACACTGGGCACTGCAGTTTGTACACACACACGCTGGGCCCTGCAGTTTGTACACTCACACACACACACTGGGCACTGCAGTTTGTACACACACACACACGGGGCACTGCAGTTTGTACACACACACACACACACACACTGGGCACTGCAGTTTGTACACACTCACACACACACACTGGGCACTGCAGGTTGTGTATGTACACACACACACACTGGGCACTGCAGTTTGCACACACTCACACACACACACACTGGGCACTGCAGTTTGTACACACACACACTCACACACACACACACTGGGCACTGCAGTTTGTACACACACACGCTGGGCCCTGCAGTTTGTACACTCACACACACACACTGGGCACTGCAGTTTGTACACACTCACACACACACAGAGGGCCCTGCAGTTTGTACACTCACACACACACACACTGGGCACTGCAGTTTCTACACACACACACACACACACACACACACACACACGCTCTCCACGGAGCTCCTGGCTCCACACACAGCTCCAGTGCACTCCCACTCCCTGCCAGCTGCTGGAAAGGACACAGCAAGGCCTGGTGCAGCTGCTGTGCTGGAGCCAGGCCCTCCCACTGTACTGACCTGTGCTGGAGAGGGGCCACCCCAGACAGCAGCAACCCCCCCAGCCTCACAGATGGCTCCTGGCTCTGCCTTTCCTGCTCCTCGAGCATTGGCACCTTCTCCAGCTCTGCTCCCCTTCCCATGTTCATGTCAGGTCAAGCAGCTGAATGCAGGAGCACACAAAACTCATTGCTGCATCAGGCAAGCTTTGGGGAGCCTGTTGCCAGCTGCAGCAGGCTCTGCTCTCCTTGCAGGCTTGGGGGGAGGAAGAGGAAGAGCAAGGAGGGGGAAGCAGCCTCAGGTGTTGCTCAGACTCAGGGCACAGGGACCAGCATCTCCCCCACGCAGCAGGAGGAGAAGGAATTTATTGTGACAAATGCTGAGAGCCTGCAGCAGGGTTGGCCCTTCCTGTCAGAGCTGGTGAACCACACCAGGAGAGGGGAGGGCCGGGCAGTCAAGTGGGATATGCATCACTCCTGGGGGCAAAACCATCAGCAGCTCAGGAGAAGCAGGCTGCAGGAGATCCTGCCTGCCCACCTGGGATGCTGGTGAGCACTGTGTGAGCCAGCACTGCTCATCCTCCCTCTCAGGGCTGCTAACTGCCACCCCCCAGTGTCCCCTGCTCCAGAGGGGTCGTGCCTTGGCCCTTCAGCCTCCAAAAGGGCTTGAAGTTTGGGCAGAAGTGTCTGGAGTGGGACATGGGGTTAGGGCAATGCAGCACAAGTGGGATGTTCGTATCTGCCAATTGAGCTCATGTTGCAGACAACTTTTATGAAAAATCCTTTCCCTTAGGATTTTTTCCTCCTGAGAAGCTGAGAGGCCTCAGGAACAAAATGTAAACATTGATTATCTGCTGCTGTGGAATGCAACAGGTGCATCTGTGATTGGGCTCATGGAGTTGTTTGTAATTAATGGCCAATCACAGCCCAGCTGGCTTGGGCTCTCTGTCTGAGACAGAAGCTTTTGTTATCATTCTTTTCTATTCTTAGCTTAGCCAGCCTTCTCATGAAACCTTTTCTTCTATTCTTTTAGTATAGTTTTAATGTCATATATATCATAAAATAATAAATCAAGCCTTCTGAAACATGGAGTCAGATCCTCATCTCTTCCCTCATCCAAGAACCCCTGTGAACACCATCACAAGCTCATAAGTGAATTCTTGTTGAGTGTGGAGAGTTCACTGTACAGGACAGGAAATAAAATTCTTAACTTTTAAGGAACCTGAAACAAGAAGAATCTGGGATGCCAGCTGTGTGAATTAGCCAGGAGAGAAGAGGGAGAAGCCCCTCCTGAAGCAAAGGAACTCCAGCGTCCATTTGGTCTCCAGTGAATACAGAGCTGGCTGTGACCTCCTCAGCTTGCAACACCTGCCTGGCTGCCACATTCCCTTTTTCCACAAAGTATCTGGTGGGGTTCCAGACAGAACTGAGACTGATTTTCCCACTGCAACCTAAGAAACACCATCAGCACCCAAAAGGAATATGGCTTCACACCTGTACAGACTTCTCTGTGCCTGCAGCAAACAGTGGGGTTTGGAGAGCCTTGGATTCTTCTTCCATGGGGATTAGACAGCAGCCAAAGCACTGACAGACCACTAAGTCTAAGACAAATTCAGAAATGAAATGTGAATCTCTCAAGCCCTGGCAAAGCACCTTCACCATGCTCTGAATTCCTCTCCCTGTACAGCAGAATGATTTCCCAACCTTTGGGTCAATCCTGAGCTGCTTCCTGAGCTGCAATAGCCACGAGTAGGAGCACACACTTCCCTGCATCCCAGAATAGAAAGCAGCTGGAGTCACATCTGAACACTGCAACGGGAAGATGAAAGACTTCCAGACACTCCTCTTTTTCCACTGAGCCCTTTACAGGCTCCTCTCCCCACTCTCCCTCCACATACAGCTCCTTCAGCTGCTGATTTTCCACAGGTGCTGAACTCCCAAATGCTCTTGGAGGCTTTTCCTTTTTTAAATTAATTCTATTTAAATAACAGGGCATATGGTTTATTACAGCTAGTAAAGGGTGTGTGTATGTGTGTGAGTGGAATCTGATCCTGAGATCCAGAGGGATCCCAGGACCTCTGAGCACCCAGGCACCAGTGCCCGGCCCCAGAGCAGCAGAGCCAGCTCTGCCTGCAAACATCACCCCAGAGAATGAATTGCCAGCTCAGCTACACCACACCAGGTCCTTCAGTGCTAGTGGGGAGGTTTACACCAGCCTGGAGACACCAGGACTGCTGTGCCCTTTCTGGGACAGCTGCCACCCCCTCAACAGGACAAGGGCCAAATCTTCAGGACAAGACCAGTGCCAGGATCTAACCAGGAGCTTCCATCACCTCAGCACCACCAACAAAAGCTCTGTGCTTGAGCTGGGTGAGCACAGCTGGATAAAAAGCCCACAACACAGGAGCTCAGCTTCTCTTGGGAGAGAAAAGGATCCCAAGGGAAACCTGCTGATGTGTCCCTCACCCCTCAGCCAGGGGACCACAGGAGGAGCTCACAGATCTGGGCATGGAGATCCTTGGAATAAGTTTGGATCCACTCTCTCCAGGTTCCATCTGAAATGGGCTCAAGGGCAGCACAGGCTCTTTGAAGGAAGCACAGGGGTGTAGGATGCAGGATGCAGGCAGGGAGGAATTTCATATGAAAAGTGGGAAGGAAGGGAAGTACTGCTGGGGCTGACAGCCACGGTGGTTTCACAATAGAGCCTTACCTGCTCTCAGCAGGGAGGGGAGGAGGCAAGGAAAGGAGCAATAGGTTGAACTCAATAAGCTCCTCTCTCATCTGAGGAGCTGGGACAGCCTCAGCAAGGAGGGTGGACTCGTGGGACCAAAGGACACTTGTTTCCATCCACTTAGCTCCCCACACCTGAGCTATGTTTGAACAGCCACTTCAAAAGCAACCCCTGAGGAAAGCAGGCTGGATGAAGAGGAATCTCTACTTGTTGTTTTCATTTCTCTGTCTTTAAGCCAATTAAGGAATTTCTTTTTAAGTGAGGGTCTGTGGTCTGCCTCAAAGAGCCTGCACTCCCCAGAGAGCAGAGCAGGGTGAGGTGCCCATCTGGAGCCAGCTCTGCAGGGACTTGTGCTTCTCTACAAAAAAAGAAACTCTGCTCCAAAGCCCCAGAGCCTCTCTGTTTTCTAACACACTTCTGCAGCAGGTGCCTCTCCCCTTTGCACCTTGGTTTTCTCACTGGAACATCACACAAAAAGCAAGTGGTGGTGACTTCAGGCAGATTCTCCTTGTGCCTTTCAACACCTGCCCAGTGTTTGAAGTATCCAGCATGGAAAATGCCTTTAAAGCTTCACACCCAGCCAAGAAGGGCCAAGATAAAGGCACGGTCTGCAGTTTATCCTGGTCTCATATTTACAGAACCACAGAATGGGTTGAAAAGGACCTCAAAGTCCATCTCATTCCATGGGACACCTTTCACTATCCCAGGCTGCTCCAAGCCCCATCCAACCTGGCCTTGGGATGCAGGGGCAGCCACAGCTGCTCTGGGCACCCTGTGCCAGGGCCTGCCCACCCTCACAGGGCACAATTCCTTCCTAACATCAGAACATTTCCAAGGACACAGAACCAATCTGGAAAATGTTTGCTGGGACAAGCAGCTCCTGGTGTCAGACAGATCCCTTGCATGGACTAAATGGCAAAAGTTTTGCCTTTCACACACCACTCAGAGCTATTTTCCATCACTCCTACCACAGCCCACGGAGGATACAGACATTCTGCCTCAGGTAACAAAAGCACCTGTGTGGGCAGGGTAGTTTGGAGGGACAGGTGCATTTGCTTAGATGAAGAGCATCTCACACACACAGCACCTTGTACTGTCTTCAAGAAGAGGGAACAACTTCAGCATCACACACCTGAACAAGAGCATTTGGAACTTATGCTGGTACCCCTCCTATTTCATGTTTGAGGCTGTTTCACACCACTTCCCAATTAAAACCTGATCTTTGAACTGATGGTTGGGGTGGGAGAAGAATTTTCCTGTTTCCCAGGACTAGAGATGTGGGACTAAGGCTCTGGGCCCATAGCTGCAAAGAGCCAGGAAAACCTGATGGGACTGTAAAGTCAGGACTCACCTACATCCCTTATCCCACTGCAACTCCCCTCACATGGGGAGGCTGCAAGAGGAGATTTACTGGTGACTGCCAAACCAAATTGCTGCTCAGCTAAAGATTTATGCTGCAATTTGTAGTGCTGTTAAAATAGAACTGGCAGAGTGGTGGGGGAAGAGAAAGAGGGAATGAAAGAGAGGGGAGGGGAAATTGGTCAGGAGCAGCACCAGGGCTCCAAAGCTGTTTGCTCCATCTCTCACATCTCCATTGAAGCAACCACTCTGCATTTCCAGCTGCTGCGCTCCAGCCCTCAGACCCTGCAATGCCAATGCCTGGGCTGGCTTTGCAGCTGGGCACACACAGGTTCAGTTAATAGGAATCCATCCATCTCCACAGCACCTGAACTGTCAGGCTCAATAAATACACCTGGCAGAGAATGGCACAAAAGGGACAGGGCATCTGCAGGCTGCTCACATGACTTCCACACTGCAGCCACAAAGGACAGGAGAAGGGACACCCCCATCCCAAATGTCACCCACTGTCTCCTCATTCTGGCACTGGTTAAACACCATTCCTACCTGCTGAGGTCAGAGGTGAGCTAAAATATCCCCTGCACCTCCAGGAATTTGCCAGCTCTGCACACAAGATCTGGAGAAAAAGGCTGTCAGGGCATGGATTGATATCCCTGCATGTGCAAAGAGCCATGGGCTTCCCCCACCCAGGCCCCCATTGCCCCCTCCCCTGAGAAGCCAAGGAAAGGCCAGAGTGCCCTGCAGCTCCCAGGGAATCCTGACTCTGCTCTGCACAACTGGGTGACACACAGTCTTCAAAAATCAAAAGCAAAAAACCTCTTTAGTGAACCTCAACAGAAGAGCTTTCCTTTGACATCACCCCTTCATCCCTGTGCCCTGAGCCAGCCCTCAGTCCTGTACTGCCAAAACCATGGAGGAATTTCAGAATTACAGCCAAGGACACTTTGGCCTTTCAGCCCCTGGGCATCCCTGCAGAAAGAGCCAGGCCAGGCTCATTGCTCATTCCAGGAACCACCCTAGGGCTGGGGTTTTCAGTTCGCTGAGAGGTCAAAATGGATCCCAACTGATCCCAAGGCACTGAAGAGCTCTCAAGCCCGGCCTGAAACACCTCCTTGAGGTGCCCAAAGCCACTGAGTGCAGCAAGGATCTGGGAGAGGATGGGATGCTGGCACAGGCTGAGTCCCACCCACAGCAATGGATCTGTTTGTGTGGGTGCTCCTCACCTGTACAGGCCACTCCTCTTTCTCATGTGCTGAACTTTAGAGGGGACAGCTAGCCACAGATCCCTAGAGCTCAATGGGATAAAACACACCTCCCTTCCTGTGGTTTGGCTGGGAATGCTTCATCATGCACAGCCCACTTGGCATTTTCATTTCCTGCCACTGGCAGCTTCTAGGACAGTCCTGGGCAACATTCAGCACCAGTGTGCAGGTGAAATAGCTCAGGGAGTGCAGAGGGGAGCCTGATCCTCTGCCACAGCACCCTGTGTGGGCACTGACAGGGGCTCCCTCAGCACAAAACCCTTCCATGCACCTCCTGCCCATCAGCACCAGGTCAGCAGTGCCTCCAGGCTATCCCAGGCAGTCACAGATCCCCTCCAGGCTCCAGGAGCACACAGGGCACAGCAGAAACCCACACAGTCCCAATGCCCCATCAAACACAGGCATCCACACTTGGCCTCAGATTCTATTTGGTATCAGTGTGCCCTTTCAAAATGGGGGCTGTGTGGTTTCTCCAGCCTCTTGGAGACAGAGAAGAGGATTTGGGGGGTTTTATGGAAGGGCCAGGAATGGAGCAGAACAGTGCAATGATGGGGTAGACAGACCCACAGGACCACCCAGCACCCCAAGCTGCTCCTTCTGCTCATAGCCCAAGCTCCAGAACTGTTGCCACCTTAACTGAGGCAGCAGCTGAGCCTGGCTGGCTCCAGGAGCAGGCACAGGCTGGAACTACCAGGGAAACCCCTCCAAGTTATACTGTACCCTGGAGGCCTCCAGGCTGGGTAGTTCAGACTGCAGCACTGTTTACTGCCTTGTAAAGATGACACACACTTAACTCAGTGCTGTGACAGCTGGAATCAGGAGGATGCTCCTGGCTGGAGCACGTGCCATTAACCCTTCCGAGTCCATGTGCCAGAGGGAGGCATCCTGCATCACAGCAACCCCAGGGAGGCCAGGCTGGGGCTGCTCCAACAGCTCAGTGTCCCTCCCCTGCAGCACAACACTCAGTTTTCTACCAAGGAGAGCAGCTCCTGCTGCTGTTTGAAGCTCCTGAACCTCATCAAGTCACAAACCCGCTCACAGGCAGCCCCAGGTAAGCTCAGCACACACTGCTCAAGGACACCCTCAAGGACATCACTGCTGACCTGCATGGGACACAGGAGCAAGGAGCACACGTGCCCTGGAGACTGAAATGCTGCACCAGACACAGACACTGTCTGCTGCTGTGCCCTCCCAGCACTGCCACCAGCAGCACTCCCTGAGCAGGCACTGCAGTGCCCAAAGACACATTTACTGCAGAACACAACCCAGGGACAACAGGTCCTGCAGAACAACACAACCCAGGGACAACAGGACCAGCAGGAGAACACAACCCAGGGACAACAGGTTCTGGGGGGAAGCTTTGCTGCAGATTCACTGGGCTGTGTGTGAAGTGCTCAATGCCAGTCCCTGCACGTGCCACAGGGGCAGCAGCAATGCCACTGGTCACTCCATTCTTGCCATGGGCTGCAGCCTGAAGCTCCTGCAGAACAACAGGCTTTCCATATTCCAGATGCAGCAAATGTTTCCCTGTCTGTCCCTCCCCACAGACAGGCACAGCAGCTGTGGGTAAGGCAGCAGGAGAAGCTCAGCTCCTGGGCAGGGAAGGTGCAGCTGGTGGCATGGCTCTGGTGGAATGTCCCAGTGCTGCATGGGGCTTGTGCCAGCCAGCACCAGGGCTCTGAATGAAAGGTGGGCTCTCCTTGGTGTCCCAAGGAAACAGGGGAAAAAATACAGGTGTATATACACACACACACACATCTATCCATCCATCTACCTACCTATAGCTTTACTTTTCCAAGGCAGGGAGATTAAAATCAGATTTTAAGGAAGACAAAAGATCCTACTTGTGTCTGTTGTGGAATGCTGTGTAAGACCAAGGAGTGCAGACACTGTCCTCTCCCACCAAAAGCTGGCAAGATCCAGCCCCCCAAAATCCCCTTTTGCTGTAACCTGCCACGCTCCAAGTGTCAGAGCCCAGCTCTGTGTAAGCACAAGCCCAGTGTGTGATGCCCAGGGAGCACTGGGAGCAGCAGGGCTGGAACCTGAGCGTCTGCAGCCCCAGCTGAGCTCTGCACAGCTCTGGGCAAGGGCAGGCAGGCCCCCCCCAGCCCCCTGCAAGCTGCTGCCTTGGCAGCCTGCGAGCACCTGCAGCCCAAACTCTGCTCACCCCCACACGGCAGCCCCAGCTCTCCTGCTGCCATCCAGAAGGGCTCCAGGCTGCCTTCACACTCCACTTCAGCTTCCTTCTGGTGTGGATGTCCTGCTGCAGCCTCAGAAATGCCATCTGTAAGGCAGGAGCAGCTCCCTTCTCCTGGGATCAGCTCCCCACAGCTCCTGAGGTGACCTGGAGCACCTGCCCCTCTCAGGGCAGCGATGCCCGGGGTGCTGTGAGCTGGCAAGGGCTCTGCTGCCATCCTGGTGCCCTGCCAGCCACAGTGGCCATGCTGGCAGGGTGAGAAGCACGGCAAGGTGCCCAAGTGAAGGAAAAGCCCGGGGCAGTTTGTTTGAAGAGAGTGACTGAAAAAGCACAGGCACCTGTGGGTGGGTTGTGGGTCCCCAGGCAGAACAGAGAGATGCAGCACAGCCTGGCAAATGCAAACAGCACCCAAGCAGGGTGCAGCACAGCCTGGCAAGTGCAAACAGCACCCAAGCAGGGCTCCCTTCCCTCTGAGTGCCCTTCTGCTGGCAGCAGCCCCGTGCTGAGGGCTGCTCCATCCCAGAGAACAAAGGCCTGCAGAGGCTCCCCCAGCACAGCCTCCCCTCCATGCTCAGCACCAGGCTCTGGCTGCACTGGCATCAAGGGGCCTTTCAGGGCTGGGGATCACGGGGGAAGAGGCTGCAGGGAGGTGGGTGCAGCTCTGAGCACCCCCCCCCGAAGCTGTTTGTGACTCATGTTAGTCAGATTCCAGCCCAGAGCCGCCAGTGTCAAACTGGATTAAGTTACTGGTTGGAGAAATCCAGCACGTGCCTCTCACAGCAAGCAGCACCTGGGAATCTGAGAGGGGAGCAAAGGGCCTGGAGTGACCCCAGGGAGTGCTGGGGGCAGAGAGGGGAGGGAGCTCCCAGCAGGATATTCCTGCCCTCACCCCTCCTCTCTCTCACAAGCCCACAGCACGAGGTCACTGCAGGCCCCTGTCCCTGCAGGACAGATGCTGCACACTGTCAGCAGGAGGTGTCTGCAGTTTCCATCCTGATCCTGAGAGAAGAAATAACCCTCCAAACACACACCTTCCTACAGTAGCTCAGCCAGGCTCCTGAGCTTCCCACTATCACCAAGTCCATGCACCAGCTCCTGCCAGAGGACTGAGGCCATTCCACAACTCCAGGCCACGTGTGTGACACCTCTCAGGGGGACAAGCGATGTGCCATGAGACACGAGATCACATTGCTCTCTATGCAGCCAAAGAAGCAATGCAGAAGGGTTACTCTGGAAAAAAAAAAATCCTTGCTCTGGTTCCTCTTACTCTTAAAAAATTTTTTAAAATAAAAAAAAAAAAAATCACAAGCTGCCAATTCCTCTCCCTCCCCACCCTCAACATCCAAAGCAAAACTCCCCAACATCTGCACTTGGAGAAGGACCTGAACCCATGGTCCTGGAGCAAAAGTGCTCAGCTCCAGCAGACAGCTCAGCTCCTGCATCCCCAAACCAGGTAAAGGTGCTGGTTTTTCCCAGGTGCTGGGATTTTCCCTTCTCCAGGCTGGCTCTGTCAAAGGGACAGCTCGGCTGTGCTCTCCATGCTGTGACAGCAACATCCAGGCATTTTGCTCAGCTTTGGCCAAGCCTGCCATGTGAGATGAGGACATGTTCCAGCTGCCTCTGCCCTGGATCTGACCTCCTTTGAGGCAGGATGGCTCTTGTGGGACATGGAAATGAGCAAGGTTGGAGGGCACACAGGGAGCAAAGGGAGGGTTTGTTAGGGGATCTGTTGAGAACTCTGCTCTCCACTCTTTGAGATATTTGTGGCTCCAGAGCTATAAATAGCCCTAATTTAAACAACTAATAGGCTTTGTGACCCTGGAGCAGGCAGTGCAGAGAGGATGGGCAGGGCTGGGAGCCTCAGGCAGATGAAACAGGCTCCATGCTGCCAACTCATTGGCACTGCAACTCCTCCTTGAGCAAGACACTGCTCCAGATCCCACAGGCTCTGGTGAGAGCTGGTAGCAAACAGTTACAAGCCAAACATTGCCATCAAACAGGTATCCACAACAACCTGCAGCATCTT
Organism: Zonotrichia albicollis; assembly: GCF_047830755.1. NCBI lineage: Eukaryota > Metazoa > Chordata > Aves > Passeriformes > Passerellidae > Zonotrichia > Zonotrichia albicollis. The sequence goes on along the minus strand of NC_133834.1, from coordinate 15,182,041 downwards.
TACTCCACCAAATCCCAGCTGAACTCCACAGCAACTTCCAGAGGGAGCACAGCCCATCAGGGATGGATCCACCTCCCTGCAGCCCCTGGGGAGCACAGGCTTCACTCCTGTGCTGAGCGGGCTTGTCCTGAGTATGAGAGCTGCTGGCAGTGCCCTCTGGTTTGGAGCAGTGGCTCCTTTTTCTGTGGACACACACTCAGAGCACGTGCTGGTGATCCCCATCTGCTCTTTGCATGGGGGCTTAGGAAGGGACATGGACCAGCTGGACCCCAGAGATCCCTTCCAGCCTCAACCAGTGGGTGAGGTTAGTGATTCTTGAAAGGTGCCCAATAAACTCTCTGAGCACACCCAAATCCAGGCAGGCTGCTGACCAAGCCCAGGGATCTGTGCCTGCCCCAGCCCAGCTCTGCTGGGGTTCCTGTCCTGCTGAGGCTGCCACAGCTCCCAGGGCCAATGCCCAGCCTGAGATCTGATGGCAGAAACAGAAGCAGCAGATCACCAGGTGAGTCCCTGCAGTCACCTGATGCTTTACCAGGAGCTTTTTTCCCAAGAATCTCATTTCTCTGGGCTCTGCTTTCCCCAACAAGAAACACACAGAAACATTTAGTTGGGAAAGGCTCTCTAAGTACATTGAGCCCAACCACTGCCCCAGCACTGCCAAGAGCACCAGTGACCCATGTCCCCAAGTGCCACATGTTTTCTGAACACTTTAGTGATGGTGACTCCACCACTGCCCTGGGCAGCCCATTCCAATGCCTGACCACCTTTTCTGTGAAGAATTTTTCCCCCAGCATGCAACCTGAACCTCCCCTGGCACAACTTGAGGCTGTTTCCTCTTGTCCTGTCCCTGTTCCCTGGGAGCAGAGCCTGACCCTCATCTAGCTACACCTTCCTGTCAGGGAGTTGTGCAGAGCCACAAGATCCTCCCTGAGCCTTCTTTTCTCCAGACTAAGCACTGTCCTGGTGTCCTCCAGACACTTCTGCCTGTGCTGCACTCAGAGCTGAAGTGCCACAGGAGGAAGGAGCAGCACAGAGCCACATTCCTCCCCACAGCTCCCTGCCACACTTCCATATGCCAGAGTTCAGTTAAGAAAATCTCCACCAGTCTCAGAGCAACTCAGAGCCTGCAGAAAAGGCCTCTGTGATGCTGCCCAGCAGTTCTGACTTGCTGCTGTTCATGGATTTAAGCCAAGGGCTCACAAACAGGACACTCAGGCTTGCCCAGAGATTCTCCCCAGAAGTGAGAGTGCTTCAGGAGCAGGGGGTGGCACAGCAAGTGTCCTCCCACCACTGCCAACAACAAAACAGGTCCCCTCACCTCCCTCTAAACCAGAGAGATTTACATATTTTTAGCATACCATAATAATAAAATAAAAGAATAATAAAAGAGTGTGTTCCTCCCTCCACAGTCACTGAGACCCAGAGGTATTTCATTCTGCAAAGGCTTTTATAGGAAAATAAAAATCCTTTGCAGAGCACTGCAGGAAACCCAGGAAATTAATATCTTCTGGAAGAGAAGGGAATTCAGAGAGCTTCAAGCAAAGTGAGTAGTGGGCAGAGACACTCTGCACAGACCTTGCAACCCTTTCCCCAAAAGCCTCTCCCAAGAGCAAAATCCAGAAGTTCTCAGTACTCAACAGGACCCTCTTAATGAATCCTGGGAGTGAGGAAGAGGTGAACAGGAACATTCCCTCAAACCTCATCAGGAAACAGTTCAGAGCCCAGATTCCCTCCTAACCCCTTGCAATGTGAAGGATGCACCTTGGAGAGGTGCCACCACTCCTGGAAACCACTGTGATCCCACAGCTCCCAAACCATCCCACGGGGCAGCCACAGCACTGGAGCCATGTGCTGCTGCCAGCACCAAGCCTGTGGCACTGCCCCTTCCTGCTCCCAGCTCCAGGAAGGGTCTGGCACGTTGGGATCTTGGCCATGATGGATCTCTTGGCTCAGCTGAACCCTCCCACCCCACAACAGCCCAGGCCAAGCACCCTCAAGCACATGAGCAAGACAGAGCTCATTGTAGCTGAGCCAGAATTTGGCTGCACACAGCTACCAGGGGTGAATTTAAACCCATCTTTGCCCTAAGCAGAGATTTCTGCAATCAGATCCCTCCAACATGCACCTAATACCTGGTACCTCCAGTCTTTCAATAACTTGTCCTCCTGGCATGCTGGGAAAAGGACAGACTCTTGTTTAAATCCAGACACACAGAAAGAGCCTGTGCAGCCCTGTCCAGAAAAGACCAATCTGGTTGTCACAAGCCTGCTGCTTCTACCACTAAGACCCTTTTTCCACTCCCTCTTGTCTCCCTGTCTTCAGCACACAGGGAATTCCACACCATCAGCCTCACCCAGGCAACAGGAGACACTGAAGCCTCTCCCCAGGTTCTAAATCTTGAAAGCCAAACAGCACTGATTTCTCCCCTTATTGCCATCCCACCATAAGGGATGACCCCCCCAGCTCCCCAATCAAGTACAGACCAAAGTCACTCACTCACTATTTGTGTCCCTGTTTTCCTGCCAAGGAAGGTTTGTGTTCATCCCTGAGACAGCTCAGAGCAGCTTGGCTCTGTGCTGCTCCACAGCAGCCAAAGCATTATCAGCTTTGAAGGTGGCTGCAGGCAGGGACAGAAAATCAGCAGGAAAAGCAAAGTCTATCCCAGAGCTCCTGCCCAGCTTCAAACTGACTCCCCGGTACTCCACTTCCTTCCTACACGACAGGACTCCGGGGACGAGGACACGCACAGGCAGGATACCTACCCTGACTTGTTCTATTGACTTACTTAATTTTTTAAAGGAATATATTTATCTGTTCCTCTCTGGAAACCAATCCCCCACTGCTGCTGGGCCCTGGGGCTCCCGGGGAGGGCAGCCCTTTGATGCCTGGCAGCCTGGCTGATCTCAGCAGGGCTTTTGAACCCACTTCCATCACCAGCGCCTGCAGCGAGTTCTTCCCACGCAACTCAGCTCAGTGAATCACAGCCCCTGCTCTTCCTGTCTGCAGGAACCACGCCACACTGAGTGGGGATGAGCTCTGCTCTCCCTTTAGCAGGGGAATCAGGAATTATCACAAAAGCCACTCCTGTCCCCACAGGACACCGGCGTTATCTGCGCCAAGACCGGCAGTTCCTGTTCTTGCCCCCACATCCGCTCCACCACCAAGGCTGGTTCTTCAGGAAATTTATTTCCACATGTCAAGATATCACTTAGTTCCTCAAACTACAGACCTGGAGCCACGAGCAGCCTCAGCTGCAGACACGCTGCCTTTTTTAGTGCCCAGGGCCAGGTGTACACTGGAAGCTCCTAAATTCCAGCTGTGGCTGTGCACAGCCAAACTAGGAGTTCATCTGTGAGCTGAGACACCTTCCCAGCTCCTCAAGGCAACAGAGGGATAACCAGCAGTCCAGAAGGGATAATCCTGCAGGAAGGACCCTGCTCTGTTTGCAGAATCCCTCTAAACCAGAGGGGACAAATCCACACAGCACAGATGACCAAGCAGAGCTGTGGATCAGCCACACAGGTTGGCACACACAGCAACAAAATTTGGGAACTGCACAAAATATCTTTTTTAAAAGTAGTCAAGTCTATGCTAGAGAGTAAAGACAACAACTTATTGGTTTCACACTGTTCCCAGCTCAACAAGAAGACCCAAGAAAGGAGCAAAGCCTGACATTGCTGGAGGCTCTGGAGTCATGTACCAGAGCCCAGGAAGCACAGCCTGGGCCTTGAAGCAGCAGAAGGCAGGAAAACAAGGACTGCACCACAGATACTGCACCAACATCACAGCAAACACCTCCAGGGGAAAGCCAGGACAGCTCAGGGACACTCAGCAAGCAGCTACTCCTCAACGACCAGCAGCTCCAAACAGACTCAGGCAGGTATGGACACCCATCCAGGCTGGAGTCCTCACAAAGCAGGCATTAGGCAAAGGCTCTAACGTTATCAGCACAAAACACAGCAGCCTCTACAGCCAAGCCCTCGGGCAGAGGGGTGTTGGATGCTTTTTGATAAATCTCTCAACTTGTCAGAGACTGAATGCAGGACACCAGCCCCCCAAAGCAAGTGAAACTCCTCACTGCAAGTGGCTGATGCAGAAGGGGCAGAGGCAACAGCTCACAGACACATGTGAGATGCTGATTTCATCAAGGTGGGATAGGAATTGAGGGCTGGAAACACTAATCTGTTTTTAAGGGTAATTCTTTTTTGGTGTGTTTCATTCCTGTGGATCTGTTACTCAAAAGCATTTCACTGCTTTTGCATGAAAACAGCTTCTCTGGCTCTTCCAAGTTCAGAAACTCCTGCAACTTGGTGCCACCCAGTCTGGAGACACAATCCTCCACCTGTGACACTACAGCATGGTTGGGAGGCCAGAAAGAAAAGGAGCCACGAGAACGTGGCAAATAAGGAACTGAGATCCCATTCCCAGGCAGCCACCTTGACAATTCAGGTGAGGGAGGAAGAGCTGGGATGAGTCCTGCAGCCCATTCTGCACGAGACATCAGCCCCTCATGTAAAGCCAGGGTCTGGCACCACTCAAATCAGCGGGAATTTAGCTCTGGCTTCCCGAGGAACTGAACTGAGCCTCTGAATGCAGGGACCCAACACTGAGTAGGATGCAAAGCAGCCGGTGTGGCAGAGGCAGCAGCGGCGGGGCTGAAGCTGAGGTGAGCAGTGAGCAGGGAGAGGCGAGCAGGCTCCTCCCCTCGTCCTTACCTGCGCAGCCGGTGCTGGAAGTGCTGCTGCTGCCGCGTTATAAGGGCACTTTCCCACACGGGGCCGCCGGGGCTGCTCCTATACCAGCCCACAGCCGGGTGCCCCGCGTAGGGCGAGCTACTGAAGCCATGGTCCGACTCCGTCTCTGCGGCCAGCGATGAGGCAGAGCTCCCCATGGCTGCCCCTGCCCGCCACGCCGAGATTGAGCCTAGGTTAGCTGGCAGCCAGCGGCATGGGCAGCTCGCGTGGGACGGGCGAGGCGCTGCGGCATGGGCTGCTGCACAGATCCCAGCACGCTGGACAAAGGAGGGTCGGTTCTGATCACAGTTGGAGAAAAAAAAAAAAAACAACAAACAAACACAGAGAAAGGGGAAAAAAAGGAAAGAAAAAGAGAGAAAGATAAGGTACGATTTCAGCAACAACGCTCCAGTTTTAAAGCCTATCAATGCATGCTCTGAGCAGGGTCCCCGTCCCAGAGCTCACTGGAAAGGGAAGGGCTGTGTCACTGAATCAGCTTTTGCTGCTGGACATGGGGAGTGTGGGGGCTCTAGAAAAGGCTCCCTTCAAGTTAAGCACCAGGAGCTCCCAAGCACAGGGAAGCACTGACTGATGGAGGGAAGCACAGCAGAACCCAGCACAAAGCCCTTCACACACAGGAAAGAAGCAGAAAACGGGACAAGCCAGGCACACCTGGAGCCCAAACCAGCAGCCCTTGGGGACCACACACACCAGGTTAGACTGGCACACCAGTTCTAGTGACTCAGCTACAAGGACTGGATGGTTTGTGTGCTTACGTGTAAAATAAAATATTCCTCTTCTCCTGTTTCCCACTAACACCCCAGTAGGACTGGAACTGGACACACTGGGGATCTGCACAAGTATTTTCTGTGACTATTTACTTTCAGCCCAAGGCAAGTTTTAGCTGATCCTGAGCACGCCCCTACCCACAGAAGGAGGTCTAGGGGCTTTGCTCCTCCTTTTCTCCCTCTCTCTTTCCTACTTTTCAGAATTTATTCTTCAAGCATGCTCACAATTAAACTTCAGAAACATTTCATGTCCTCTGTATTAAAGGAAGTTGAAACACACACACGTCTCTCCTTCAAGTAAAAAGGCAGGACAATCTGGATGCATGTCAGGAGCAGTGGATCAAGGTAACATTTAACAGAGCAAAAAAGAAGAAACAAGGAAGATGGGAAAATTAGCACAGCTGAGCTTATTCAATTACCCACCAGGATTTAAGGAGATGAATGAACCACAGAAAGACCTTTGCAAAGAAACTACTTTTGCCGTAAAAAGGCTGAGATGAGGAGTCCTAAAATACAGCTTTTCAATCCCAGGATTGATCTAAGGGATCAAGAAAGGCCTTGATAGATAATAGACTCCCAAAAGGAGCAGCTCAAGGAACAGGTGCAATTTTGTTACAAGCTCAATACCAGAATGTGCCTGCATAAGGTCATTAACTGGAGAATGTTAACTGCTCCGTCATGGTCTCTGTAGCCTGCAAAGCCTGGATGAACCAAACAAATCTCAAAAAAGTCCAAGAACACAGTTTTCCTTAACTCCTCCTTGTTTTAATTGGGCTGTCTCCCTGCTGTGTATCAGCTCCCCCATCCTCACTACCCAACAGCAAGGTTTGACTCATTTCTGCACATCCACCCAAAGTGGATCCCTGGCACATCCCTTCTCATTTCCTGCTATTCAAGCAGTTAATTTGTAACAAATCTGATTTTCTGGCTAAATGAAAGCCACACATTGTGAGGAGAAGAGCACTTCCAAATACCATCAGTCTATCTGGAGACATCAGTCATCCCACACCTGTGGTGTCTCTGGCTCTTCCACCCCATCCCATCCCAGGAGCAAAGGCATAGGGGATGCAACTCTGACACCTACTAGAAGAACAAACTGACTCTTACCTCAAACCCTCAGGTTCTATCATGATAAAAGAGGTAAGTAAAGGCAAGATGGGTAGAACAGCCCCTCAGTGCAGGCTGAGCCAATCCGAGGAAGGATGCCCAGGCATCAGTAGCCTTTTCCCCCTTGAGTTGGGTTAAACTGCCACATAAAGCAATTCCACAGCCTGGTTCAAGATCACTTCCTCAAGCTGGTAAAGCAGAACCCTTGGTTGCTCCAGCTGCCCATGGAAATGCCAGTTTTAGCTCATCCCAAGAGGAGGCAGACATGCCTGCTGCCCGCATGGCTGCCAGCTCCCACTGTGGTGCTGCTGTCCTCCAGGAGCCAGCACAGGCAGCTGTGCTCTGCAGTGGGGAAAGGCTGGGAGCCCTGCTTCAGAACCTGCAGTAAAACCCCACACTGGGTGGAGCTGGGAGAGGAAAGGAGCTATAAATAGGTGGAGGATAACCAAGCTAAGTCGGAGTGATCTCCGAGACTGTCTGGTCTAACTGGGCTGCTTGGCTGCGAGTGCTGCGTGAAATCGGATTTCTCCAGGCAAAGCAGTAAATCCTTCTCCTCAGGGTCATCCTCATGCCAGGTGAGAGCAGCCAATGAGTGATACTGAAGGGGGAGCGTTGCCCAAAGGTGGGGAGAGGGTAAACCAGTCTGAGAACAGGAGTGGCAGCAGGTTCCAGCCCAATGCAAAGCACCTACGTGCTCACCATGCCGAGCCCCGAAACGCCTTTGGCCAGCACTAAGCAAATGAGAAGCCTCCAAGAAGTCAAGGTGAGAAAGGAAACTGCACCCCAGAAAGGGAAAGAGTCATTAAAGAAGAAGAAAGCCACTCTGGAAGCACTCAGCCTTATTTTTGAGGAATTTCTGCCACTGGGCAGGGAGCTGCCCCAGGAGATGACCTGCAGGCACGTGGCTGAACAGGGGAGGCCTCAGTCACCAAAAGGGAGCAAAGTACCAAGAGTTCCCCCTATCCTGACAGGAGGAAGCAGAATTTTTCCCCTAATTAAAAAGGCACTGCTTCCACCTATCTAATCTGGAGAGGAAGCAACAACAGATTGAAGTGAACAGATTGAAGTGTCTTGAGAAGGGTGGATCTCACTCATGGAAATTATCAGTTAAGCACCTTAGCAAGATGCTGAGTTTGGATTTTGGTTTTCTGCCCCTTGCAGCTGCAATAATTACCAGGTTTGAACTGATGCTGGGTAACTGCTTCGAAAATATCCCTTCCAAAATGAAACCAGGTTTGATGTTGCCAGCTCCAAGCCACTCCCAGCTGTCTAACCTGATCTGTGCTACATGATGCAGACCCTCCCTCAAATTCTGCACCACACCCTGGGCAGCAGGCATGTACAGAGTGTGCAGGACAGCAAAGCTGTCCCATGGAACTCCTCCTGCTGCCAGGACAGCAAAGCAGCTGCCTGGATGCTTCCACACAACCTCATTCCTCCTCACCAGTGAGCAGTGCTGACCCTTGGGCCCCAGCTCTCGTGTCACAGAGAGCAGGCAGGAAGGGTGGGGATCTACCCAACCCCCTTTCCTTCCCTCCAGTTTCAAAGCAGGTTTTGGCTCTGAAGAGAGAAAAAAAAAAGAAAAAAGGGAACTAGCCCATGTGTTTCAATGCATCTAGGAAGTTGCAGGATCAACTTTTCCAAGCATCAGCCTCAAATTCTTCTCTTTGGCACGCAGCAGGAAGAGGAGACAGAGGTCCCTGGAGCTGCTGCAGCCACTGAGGAAACCAGGGAGGCAGACTCACCCCAGCGGGTCCCTCGTGCAGCAGCCCCTCTTTGTGATGGGATATCCATACCCTCCTTTTCCTGGTAATTTATTGATCCACGTGGCATGAACCAGCTTTGCTCCTGCTTGAATTTTCCAGCCTCCCTTGGTTCTCAGCCTTGGAAATTCAGGGACAAGACTTTGCCACTTCATTAACTCCTCCACTCCCCCAGCCTATAAATCAAGTCAATTCTGAGCTACTCCTTTGCTCCAGGGATGATCTAGGAATGAAAATACCATCAGACACACTGAGATCAGACAGCTCTGGTCGGAGGTGAGGGCCAGCAGCTGGCCCAGGAGAAGGCTCACCATGTACCTGAGGGAAACACAGCCCTCAAAGCTGTGCCCAGAGGAAGCTGCAGGAGATTGAAGGTGAAGTACCAGCCCTTCTCCTCCCTCTGCTGTGGGAGCTCCTCTGCCTGGGGCTGACTGAGATCCACAGAATGTCCTGAGTTAGAAGGGACCCAAAAGGATCCTAAGTCCAACTCCTGGCTCTGCACCAGGACTCCTCAACAATCCCACCCATGCCTGAGAGCATTGTCCAAACACTCCTGGAGCTCTGGCAGCCTGGGGCCATGACCATTCCCTGGGGATCCAGATGTGCTGGGAGCTGGTACCACCATCACAAGCAAAGGAGGAGCTCTCTGCCTTCAGCCCCCTGTCAGCTGCTGCTGGCAGGGAGAAGCCAGGGCTCCTGAAGAGCTCGCACTGTCCAGTGCCCACACACAGCCCTGGAGGAGCAGCCTCCTCCCTGGGGACTGCAGGATGTGACTCACACCCTTCAACACCAAGGACAGCTGGAGGAGCTGGGGCTGCAGGGGGGAATCCAGCTGGAGAAGAGCACTTCAGACATCCTGGAGCAATGGGCAAGCCTTGGCCTCCCACCAGGGCTGCCTCCATGCACAGCACATCTGCCCTGAAGGAGGCACATGCCCAGGGAGGCCAGGGCAAGCAGGGAATGGTGTGCAGGGCTGGAAGGTGCACAGCATGGGATGTGGCAGCCTAAGGAGGTTATAAAGTGCCAGAGCAGGTTGGGATAGCTAAGAATGCAGATGGGGGTGTCTGATGGTGTTCTGCTAGCCAAGGAAGCAAAAGGAGCTCAAACATTTGTGTGATCCAGCCAGCCCCCAGCCCCAGGCAGAGTGGCAGGACTTGAGGATGTGCAAAACCAGGCACCAGCAGCAAAAACAGCATGGCTGGAATTCACCAGGCTGAGATGACCCTGAGAAAAGCAGCAACCCCAGGAGAGGAAGTGAAAAATCCTCTCTTTTTCCACAAGGCAGCAGGGGAAGAACAAACAAGCAACAAGACACCCACGTCAGGCAGACACAGCACTGAAACCCAAGCTGCAAACACCAACCCAACGAGAGCTCCAGGGCTCAAGTGCAGCAGGAGAGCTGGAACACTCTGTGCTGAGCAGGTGTCCTGCACACAGCTGGGGACAAGACAAAGTTTTGCTGTTCTTTCTCCCTGCCCTCATCTGCCAAGCCAGCCCAAGTGCTGCAGTCTTGGCAGGAAATGAAGGTGTCAGCAAGTTCCAATTCCTTGCAAAGCTTCTACCAGGGAAGGGTGGGAAGGCAGCTCCAAGGACAGACTGAGGCAGGGGTACAGCTGGAGGGATGGGACAGTGGTTGGCACGTTCAGCTGGGATGGAGGAGCTTTTCCAGCCCTTGTCCTCCACACAGAGCTCCCCAGGGCTCTGTGACTCAGAAAGCTCTGCCTTACCTGCCAGGGCCAAGGAGCCTTGAGGTGTGCAAGGCATGAGGATGACAGGCAGTTTGTAAACACTGCAGATGGGAGGACACAGAAAAGGGAGAGAAGGGTGAAACTCACCCACCCAAATGTTTGTTCTGGGGCAGAGGGCTGAGGGAAGAGAGTCAGATATTGTGGCCTTGCAGGAAACTGAGGGGACAGGAAGCTTTAAGTGAGCTGTTTTGCAGGTCTTGGTGAGAAATAAGACCAGTACATCACTTGCAGAGATATCCCTAGCTGAAGTGAACTGTCTGGAAGCAGATTTCCAGATGGGTTATTAATGAGGTAACAAGATAATTGAACCTGGAGTCCCAGACCAGCACAGAACAGGATCTCACACTCCATGCCACAAAGTTCAGAACAGCAGCACAGGTCTCTGGCCACAGACACCAACATGCAAAGGGTCCTTAGCTTCTTTCAGCTGCTCTGAAACTAGTTCTGGCCCAATTTCAGCCCAGAAGAAACTCATACACAGCAGCTGAATTGGGCTAAGCTGCATTTAATGCACAGCACTGACTCTGTAAGTGTGCAGGCAGAGGAAGAGGTGTCTGAAGTGTGAAGTGAAAGACTGACAGGAAAAGCAGATGTATTGCAGAGCCAGCTTGGCCACACAGCAACTACCATGCAAGTTTGAACTAAGTTTCCTCTCCTCCCTTGCACTGGACACTGTAAAGCAGTGACAGATAATCCAGGGAGCTCCTGGAAATCTATCCCGGTCACTTTGAGAGAGGGGATTACACAGATCTGAAAGGGCAATCAGCATCTTAATCACAAGCTGGAGGGAGAAAAAGAGGAGAAGCAGGAAGGACTTTTCAAAATAAGGGTTAACTTCAAACCTCATCTCCACTGACAACTGCGAAGCAGTTTCTGAACAGCGTGAAAATGGCAACAAGGGCGCTGCTGCAGAAGGGTCTGAGTGCACACACGTTTAAGAAAACCCACACAACGAAATCCCTCCAAGCCCAGGGCTCTATTAAGTCAATTAACACTGCTCCATTGAAGTGCAGCGAGCCGCGTGTGTCCCGCAATTCGCGGCCAATTGTGGGGACTCCGGAGCTCAGCACGGCGTGGGTGGGCTGGCAGGGCCCTCCCTGCACCAGCAGCGAGGAAAAGCCACAGGGACACTCACAGGGGAAGGAACAAAACAACACAAGGCACAGCATCCAATCCCGGGAAGCTTTAGCAGCAGATCTCATTTCCAGATCTTTTCCTCCCCGTGTTTATAATCCTCGCAGCAGAGTTCTGCCATCCTACTCAGCTCGCAGGCTGCCCCAGCTACAAAAGATGTCAGGCTGAAAAATCACCTCGACAGACTGCCTGCTGAGACCAGTTGCATTATAAAAACAGGAAGCTCTTGCCTGCCTGCTCCCAATATGCTGAGGATTGAATGGGAAGGAGCATACGCAGGGATGCTTTGCAAGAAGAGCACACACATGGGACTCTTGCCAGGAAAAATGCATCTTGAGTAACACATGTGCTCTTCGTTTCCTCTTTTTTCTGAAAGGTTTAACTACACTCTGAGCTACCCAGCAGCAATAAACCACTTTTTTCCCCTCTTTCTCACTTATAGCAGAGTGTTGCTTGGTAAACAGCAGATCTTCCTGTCTGAGGCTGTGCCAGCCTGTGCTGAACAGAACTGTTGTTATTGCACATTCACAGCTAGAGATAAACATGAATAAGAGCCACGAGTAAGAGCCAGGCACTGGTTCTTCAATACACTGCTTTATCAGCTTCACCTTGATTCAAATGTTTCTGACATCTCTCCCTCCTGAAGGGGCAAGGTGGCACAAGTAGCAAGGACAAACATTAAAAAAGAAAAGACAGAAATGACAGCAGCACACAAAGTGCTCTTCTGTGCTCGCTAACATTCACAAACTGTGCAGCTCACAGCTCCACCTGCACTTGAAACACTCAAAAGCACAACAAGGAAACAAATGGGCCCAGCCAACCCAAGCTGCCCAAATGGGAAAACAAAACAGCCTTCGGCACATTTCTCAGGACAGATCTCCAACCAGAGCCACAACTGCTGCAGGACATAAAGGTTACAGAGAACCAGGGAAGGAAAAAAATGTGCAAGTCATCATCTCATCTGCAAGCTAACACTCTGCAATGACACAGGCACAGCAAACCAACCCAGGAAAAGTGGACACTGGAAGCTGAGGAGGGTTTCTAACCTTTCCAAGAGCAGACCTCTGGACCAGCTGCTCCAGAAGCACTGGGGAAAAAAGCACAACATGAGTTCCAATAATTAGTTCCTGGACAAGTTCATGACCTGCATGAGATGACTGCCCATCTTCAGCAGCATGGAACTGGACTTGATGACCCGTGAAGTTCCTTCCCCCATCACTCAGCAACCCAAATTCATAGAGGCCCAGACACAGCACAGACACAAGGTCACTCCCAAAAGGACAGCAGGGATTGTATCTTCAGCTCATGCTAAGTTGACAGATAAGCAGATGAAGGGCTGGCCACTGCAGAAGGGAGGGGAAGAGAACTGCAGCAAGAAACAGCCTCAGAGCCAGAGAAAACTCAGGGCACAGACTTGGAAAGCAAAGCCTGAGAGGTGGAGATGTCCCCTGAGCACACTGTCCCCAGACACTCCAGTCACAGCTGCAATTCTACCACAGATTACACAGACAGTAAATATATCATTTGCCCAAGACACATCCAGTTGCATCCCTCCCTAGAGATAGCTCCAGTCCACACTGCAGTGCCCAAGCCACACAGGCAGCAGCACCTGGCTGTCTCCTTCTGCCATTCTAATGCAGTTTGGCCTTCCCTGGCTTTCATCAGGCACCACGTCCCAATTTCCATCCAACTGGCCTAGATTTAAGCCAACACATCTCTAGCTGTGCCTCAGGCAAGCACAGAGGTGGAAGAAGCCTGTCAGACAATGGTGCCATTTGGCATTTCCATCACAAACAACCAAGAGATAAAAGCACAATAATTGCTGAGAGCTGCACAAGAGGCCCCTGCCTTCCCCAGGAGCACAGGGAACTGGGAGAGAAGAGGAAGGTGGGACAGACTCAGAGGGCAGAGAGGAAGTTCCTCATCTAGAATCAGAATCACACAATGGTTTGGGTTGGAGGGAACTTTAAATCCCACCTCCTGTCACCTTCCACTATCCCAGGCTGCTTCAAGTTCCATCCAACCTGGCTTTGAACACTTCCAGGAACGGAGCAGCCACAGCTTCTCTGAGCAGCAGGGAAGCACAGCTCAGCACAATCATTTAATAAGAGAGCAGCACATTACTGCTCACCACCTCTTCACCTCCAGATGACACCTGAAAAACACATCAATCCTTCTGCACACTCATGTGGCAGCCATGCCATTGCTTCTGTTAGGAGATTATCCTGTATTGAAATTACAGGTGTGGAGTAACACCTGGCACAAGGAAGTGATACAAACAAAACAGTGCCTGAGATCACCACAACCTCCCTTCTCCTCACCAGAGTAGCTCTGCTGGCTCACTGTCTCCATCAAAGTGGCTCCTCTTCAGCTACACCAGTGCAGCTGGAATTGTAGGATGTGTTCAATTACACACACTTTAAGCAGTATTTTCTGGGAACAGTCATTTGAACAAACACAATGGTCACATGAGGAAAAGGCTGTACTCTGAGAGGGCTGAAACACAATGCAGATGGTTTGAGTAATGGTGGAGCAAAGCCAGGCAGCCATGTGAGGTACCTCCAGCACGAGGAGGGAGCTGAGCTTTAACCAAGGGCTTTAACCAAGGGCTGCTGCCTGCATCCTGAACCAAAAGGGCAGATGGAGAGCAGCTCATGTTACTGGAGCCACTCCCACATGCCTTGCAAGGCACATCCACAGGCCTGAGCCTTGTGTGGTGCTGCAGACCCCCAGGCTCCCTCCAGCAGGCTCTGCTTGCTGAGACATGGCAAGGTCAGGAGCTTTTGGAAGCCATTCCAAGGCTGCATCAAAACAGATCCCAGAGCAGGAGCACCACCTCATCCCTCTCAGCCAAGAGAAGGAGCCATGGTGGAGATGTGACCAACACCTGCCTGGTGACAGTCACCAGCCAAACACCAGAGTGCTCATGGCCCAGCTTCACTGACCAAAGCCATGAGAGGTTCCTGCAGACCTTCTGCTGTGGCTGGGCATCAACAACACATACAGATTCCAGCTAGTCCATAACATCCAGCCAGGCCAGACCACAAAGCAAGCACCAGTGATTCATCCAAAGCCCCAACCTGGATGAGGCCACATCAGCCTGGATCATCTGAATCCAAGGAAACACCATCACACACTGCAGATGCATCCTGATGGTCCAAGTTCAGACTGGCTTCCCAGCACCTTGTCCTGCCTCCAGGCTCTGAATTCCCAGCCACACAAGGCACAAGAGTCACCTCTCTGTCCCTGGGCTGGGAACTGCCACAGCTCTGTGCTTACTGCAGGCAAACCCATGCAGAGTTTCTTCATTTATTGCCCTGCCCTTGCACTGCCTCAAACACATCCTGGCACAGCCACGTGATTGCAGGTGCTGGAAGACCCCACAATTTCTCTTCCACTTTCACAGTTCCTTCTTCACCATGAGGAAACCAGAGGACATTGATATTCCCACCATTTAAGCACATAGCCTTTGCACAGCCAGCACAGAAACACTCAGAGGAGGAATTCAAACAAGGAAGAAAGACAAGAACGAGAGGCATGAGAGACACGAAGCAGGGTAACTGTGCTCACAACCAGAGGAGAGAAGGTCTCCTTCCTTCCTTGCAGCCCCTCCCAGCCCAGCCCAGTGCCAGCTGAGTCAGAAAAGCCTCTCACCCAACACGATTCCTGCTTGGCAGGGGCAGTGCTGGTCGCTGGAGGGTCAGCCTGGTGTCCTGCTGCTGGCACCCACTGAGAGGCCTGGCTGGAGGAGCATGCTAGAAGGTCCCTGCACCGAGCACTGGGAGCACACCAAGCCTGGCAGGAGCAGCTGCTGTCCCCAAGCTGCTGGACAGAGAGTGAAAAAAGGCATGTAAGAATAGATGACTGCTGAGACTCCACACCCGTCAGCATGGCACCAGCAGAGACAACCAACCTCACATTTTTGGTCCCTCAATCAGCAGCATCCCCTTGAACTCCAGCTTGCAGAGCTTCCCAGGACATCCAGCTGGAGCTTGGTCCCCCCTGGAGAGAGCTTTTGGGTCAGCTCAGACTCTTCACTCGTGCTCTCAGAACTCTTGGCTGTGACTTTACAGTTCCGTGCCCACCACTGGCCTCCCTCCCTGCCGGCGGCTGCTGCTCAGCATCCTGGTGGGAGCTGTCATCAGAGCAGGGATGGCACACCTCAGGAGCACAGCAGGATGGGGCACAGCAGGATCACGTGCAGGAGGACTCTGGACAGCTCTCCACAATTAGCAACAGGGCAGGATCTCCCGAGGGGCCGGACGGGAACGCAGCGATGTCTGGCGGGGCACGCTGCCTGAATGTTCAAATACAGAAACAGATGTTAATTACTCTGCATAGCCAGGACATCATTACCAGCTACATCTCCTGGAGATTCTCAAGTACAAATTCCTCTGATTATGGCAAACATGCCCATCCCACCCCCAGAAGCCATGACGTTTGATAGTTGCCTCGGCAAAGCTCCCTCCTCTGAGATATTTCCCCTTCCTCCTTCATCCTCTGTGCTCTCAAAACAACCTGTTTCTGTGAAATTCCTGCTTTGGGGAAGTGCTGTCTCCTTTGGGACAGGCTTTTAGCAGATGGAGGCAACAAGAACCCTTGTCCCTAAGTGTCTGGCTCTCCAGCACACTCTCACTTCCTCTATTTTAGGCTGGGGAGGGAGGACAGAAATAAGGATTCAGCTGGCACCATGTGATCAGCGAGCCTCTTCAGCAGCATGGCAGAGCAAGGGACCCCACTGTGCCCCCTCACCTTGCTCACCATGCCCACAGCCACACCATCAGATGCAGTGTGATACCCCTGGGGAAGGTGATGGTGAATTCACAAAGAGCTTTTCTCTTCCAGCACTGACAATTCCAGGCAGTGGGGAGAAGGTGCCCTGTGCTGAACACCTGGACAGGTGCTGCTGAGGGAGGGTGTACAGAATGGGCCAGGAACACCACTCAGGAGCAGTAATGAGTAAATAAGGGATTGATTCAGGAACGCTTCAGGCTCAAAAGGACCACCCTGATCCTTTTAGCCCAAGGGTCTGTGCAGCTGCACAGGGAATTCCAGGCCCAAGGCCCCTCCAAGGCACTTCACTGCACAAAAGGCAGGAGATTCAGGAGAGCTAACGAGGCAGGGAGACCAACACCAGCAGCCAGAGCATCCCCAAGTGCCACATCACATCAGTATCCCTGCACATTCCAGGGGATAGGAAGGGAAAGCACTCAGCACCCAGCAGCTCAGCACAGACCTGCGGGCCAGGGCTGGAATTCCAAGGACTTCCCCAGCTCTGCCTGCTGGCCTGAGTCTGCAGGAAGCGGACAAGGGGCAAGCTGGAGAGCAAGACCTTGATCACACCAGTGCTGCAGCCTCTGTGGATTGAGCACAGAGCTCAGCACACAAAGACCCTGGTGCTGTGCTCTCACTTCCACAGACCAGCACAAACACAGGGGATTTGCTGCCAGCAAAGCTGTCCATGAGCAACTTTCTCTTTTTGTTACAGGAGCACAAGGACACAAGTTGGGAAGCTGCCTGTGATATTCTCAGTAAACTGAAATCACCTGGGCTGGGACTGGGAACAAGATGCTGAAGGGGAAACTTTGGTGCCACTGGAAGCATCACATTAGAAATGGAGCTGGGTAGCATCACTGGAGGAGGACAACAGCTTTTTGTAAGGTCTTGGTCTCTATTTCACCAAATTGAGAATGCACTGATAACCCTGAGGTTATCAGGGCTGCTCACGCAGGGCTGGGGCAGGACAGAAGCTCTGTCCCCTGACACTGTGTCACTGCCACCATCCCTGGTGCTGAGCCTGCTCAGGCCCACAGCATTTCCTACAAAAGGGGCTGCACTGCAGGAACAGAAAAGCTTTCTTTTTTTATGAACACTCATTAGAGTTCACACCGTTGGCAAAGTGTGGAGGCACGCATTTGTGGAGGAACCGAGATATGGTTCCAACACTGGTTTTAATGTGCAAGCCTAAAGACTCGGCTTCAGTTTTTAGAAATCAAACTTGATCATCTCAAGCTGGCAAAAATAGCCCCATGTTCCCTTGAGTTATTTTCTTTTCAAATAGGCAGGGTACAGCACAATAGGAAATATCAGCAGTTATGTATTCAACCTCCAGAAACCCAACGGGCCAATTCCAGCAACCCACGGCAGCTCTCCAATCCTCCCTGATCTATTTGCTGGAGTTAGTCTGAAAAGCAGGCTGCCCCCGAGCCATTCAGCAAACTCCACGTCCCGCTAATTACATCAATATAAATGTATTATCTTGGCTGTCAAACACGGGCTGCCTCAACAGGACAAGGCTCTGCCATGGAAATGCAGGAAAACAATTGCTCTTTCTGCTGGTGACACATTTCTCTGGATCCTATTTCCTTGCCAGGGCTCCCCCTTCTCCCTTCTGCCCAGGCACCAGGGCACCAGCGTTCTTTTCTTCCAGAGCAAGAGGAAATGGCACACAAAAACCTCCTCATCCTTTGAGCAACTGAACACCAAATAATTTTGGGAACACCACCAGCATTTCTTTCCTCTCAGCCAACCTGAGAGCTGCCAGCACACAGGGAAGGGAGCTGTGAGGGCAAGAGTTAAATGTTTCTCGTGAGCAGGCAGCAGCTCTTCAGCCTCTCTTGGCTTCCTCAGCTGCCATTGCTAAACGCAAGGCAAGTGTCAACACTCCAAACAGCAAATGTGACAGAAATTGGGAGCAGCCTGCTCCTCCCTGCCCAGCCTGGTGACTGTGGCCTGGAGAGCAGGGAGCCTCTCAGGAAGGCTCCAACAGCAAGCAGCAAGGCTGAGGTGAGCACAGGCAGATGCAGAGGAGCAGGGAGGCAGCTTGCTTCGCTCCAGAGTGGGATTATGACGGAAAATGAGGAGGAAGCCACTGACTCACCTGTCCCACCCGCATAAGCAGCTTTCCCACCCAAGGCTGTGCTGAGTGTGACCTTGATCAGAGCCCCAAGTTCCAGCAAAACAGGGGCTCACAAGGTTCTCCCCAGCTCAGGGCACTGGGAGAGAGCCGTGGTGGCCGGACACTGGGCTGACACACACTGTCCAAATCTGCCTCCTCTGACCACAGGCAGCCACAGTCCCTCACTCCAGCTTCCCTCTGCTTCACAAAAATCCTCACTTGGAGAAATGCCACAGGGTCTGGTCCTTCCCAGATCCCTCTGTTCACAGGAAGGGTCAGAACAAAGCCAGAAAAAACCAAGCCTGGATTCAGATGAAGTGGGAAGATGGGAGGAAAACAGCATTTCTCCACCTAGGAGCAGATGATGTTTCCAGCAGCGGGGATCAGCACGACCATGGGCAAACGACACAGTCTGAGTCTCTCTCTGGATCTCACGTGCAACCAGCACAAACCTGGAAAGCCCCCACAAAACCTCTGGGACAGAAGAGAGCAGAGTGTTTTCCACGAGTTAAAGCCAACTGCTCTCAGCTGGCTGAGGGAACACCAGGGCCGTGGCCACTTCCCTCTGCAAAGGCAGCAGAATTCCAAGCACAGATAAAGGGTGCCAGAGCAAAGATAAGGGGGGAGCAAGCAGGAGAGTGAGGGGTGCAGTGCATCTGCTGAGGACATCCAGGCTCCTCTGTAGGGTCACCCAGCCCTTCCGCCACCACGAGACAGCTCCGAGTCTGGGCACGCCGCCTGACCTTTTTTACGTGCAACTTTAGCACTTTTGGGTTGTTTTCCAAGATTTATTCCCATGCAGGAGACACCGTGCCTGGCCCACGCCTCCAGTTCCCTTATGCACCAAGTCATCAGGCTGGAGGAGGCTGCTCTCCCTCCTGCCAAAGCAATTGGGCTCAGCAAAGCCAGCCACTCACATCAGGCCTTCAAAGGGCTCTCCAGCCATTCCACCCCTCCCGGGAAGGGAGCAATGCTGGGTCTTGCCTTCTGCCTCCAACTCCTAAAGCCTTGGATGCAAACAGAAGCTGATGCAACTCGAAATGAGTTAATATCCCCACACACATAAAATCAGGGTAATTTGAATCATGCCTTGCACAGGTTCTGCTCAGACAGCTCAGCCCTGCTCTGGTGCACTCAGGGGCACGAGCCAGACTGTTCAGCAGGATCTCAAAAAATGGCCAGACAAAAGCCACCAGCAGGCTCTCAGAGTCACAGGCAGCCAGTCTGTCACTGCAGGTGTGCTCCAGTTTAGGGAAGAGCACAGCCCTGAAGCACAAGTCCCAGGTGACAACGTGCAAAGCGTGGCAAGATCTCTGCATTCAGAGCCAGTCTGGGATATGCACCCCTCACCTCCACCTTGGCTCTCTCCAAACACATCTCCCAGTCTCCCTCAGCTCTTGACCCACCCACAGCAGTGCAGCAGTGTCCTGCACCAGTGCCCCAGGCCACGTGCATGGAGCGATTCCCACAAAACCTTCTGTCCGACCATGGGAACCCACCCAGCCGCATCCCAGGCCTGCAGGCCTACGGAGAGCCAAGCTCCACTGAGATTCCCAGCTTGGAGGAAACAGTCTGACATTTCAAACACAACGTTCACATTATCCCATCTCCTCTACCAGGCCCACGGATGATCACCCTGAACAGTGGTTTCCTGGTTCTTGGGGGGATGCACCCCAGGAGCAGGGAAAGGAGAGAGCTCAGTAAATGGAGAGGCTGGCAAGTACAGAGCTTTTTCCATCCTCTAAGGCTCCTGCATCCAGGATCTGGAGGCTGAGATGCTTCAGCTGCAGCTGAGCTGACATGCAGCAAAATCCAGGAGTCTTAATGAGACACTGGGACCCAATAGCCTTAGGAGGCTCAAGACCCAAGGATAACAGCCAGACAACTGATTCTAAAGGGCGAACTCGCAGAGGCACGAGAAACTCTGCATAAAGCCCTGCTCAGCCCCAGCACGGGTGTCTGAGCTGGAGGTGAGAGTGAAGAACTGCAGGACAGGCAGCCCGGGGCGCTGGGGGCTCTGCCGCGCTCCAGCCCGGGGCCGGCGCTCGGCGGTGCCCCAGGCGGGGCTGCCGTGCCCGCGGCAGGACCGGGAGCTGCGGGGCGCAGGCAGGGCAGGCACTGCAGCCTGAGGCGGCCAGTCACGGAGCCGCCCCGTGCCCCCCGGCTGCTGCACGACCCTCAAGCCCGTTAAAACCCCTCCGGCCGTGCGGCCGGGCCGGGGGCGAGCGGGGCCCCCGCAGCCCCCGGGTCTCCCCACAGCCTCGGGCAAGGCGCCCCGGCCGCCGCACAGCCCCGAGCCGGGACCCCGGCACCGCCCGCCGCCCCGGGCCGCCCCGGCCTCCGGCCCCCGCGCGGGCCCACCGGCAACAGGTGGTGCGGGGCGGCCCGGGGGCGGCGGGGCCCAGCCGGCGCCTCCGGCCGGGAGAGCCCCGGGCGACCCCCGGCGCGGGCGGGAGCCGCGGCCCGCGGGGCTGCGGCGGGAGGCCCCGGGCGGCCGGCCCGTCCCCGCTCCCTTCCCCCGCGCCCCCGTCGCCGCTCACCTGGGGGTGGAGGCGCCGCGCTGCCGCTCCGTCCCCCCGGCCCCGCGCGTTCCCCCGGGCGGAGCAGCTCGCACCCGCTCCGGCCGCCCCGCCGGCCCTTCCTCCCGCCCGCCCGAGCCCCGCGCCCGCCCTACGCCGCCGCCGTGGCGCAGCGCCCCGTCCCGGCCGCGGGCGTGCGGCGCGGAGACAGCGCAGGGACCGTCGTGAATAGCGCGGCGGGACTACGAGCCCCGAGGGGCGCCGCGCGCAGGAAGCGGAAAGCGGAGGCCGAGCGGGGCACCGGGAGCGGCGGTTCGGGGCCGGGGCAGGCCCGGCGGAGCCCCGGGCAGCGGCGGTGGCTCGGACCCGAGGGAGCGGCGAGCTCCGGGCGCGCGGAGGGCGCGGGCCGCAGCGGCCGGTGAGGGGCAACCGGCGCTGTGCGGTGGGCGAGGACTACGACTCCCAGCGTGCCTTGCGGCCCGTCGGAGAGCGCCGACCCCCGGCCGGGGGTCGCAGCGCAGGCGGCGCTGGCCTCGGGGGCGGTGGGACCTGCCCGGGGTGAGGGTCCCGGAGGGGCCCGGGGGGTCTTGGCGTGCTCGGGGGATCCCGTGGCTCCGTTCGTCCGGGGCCGCGGCTTGGGAAGGGCGGCTGCGTGCCCTGAGCCCTCACACGGAGGCTCCGTGCGCCCCTGAGCGTTCCCGGCGCTCCCCTGAAGGCGCCGCCGTGAGGGGATGGAGGATCCGGGCGTTCCCTGTGCGGAGCAGAGCCCGCGGCTGAGCCGACCTGGGCAGACGCCGCTCGTAATTACAGCTTTAATGACCTGGCGGCACATGAAGCGCAGGTGGGGCCGCAGGGATGTGCTCGGCGCTGCGGGCGATGTGCAGCCCGGCTCGGCGTGGGACGGGAGCGGAGCGGGGCCGGGCCGGGGCCTGCACCCACCCGGCCTCGCAGTCCCGACCCGCGTCCCGAGCCAAACCAAGGCCAGACTCGCCGGGCTAAGAAGCGCCTTCACACCCTCCCACCCCACAGAGATGAGAGATGGCAGCAGTTCGACTCTCCGTGCTGGGCTGCTGTTTCCCGGAGCCATGAGGGAAAACTGAGAGAGGGCCCCAGAAGGGACCCAGCCCAGCTGGTCCGACACACCCTGATGGAAGTCGGTGGTCGTTGTTCCAGCAAAAGTAGCATCATTTAAGCCACCAGTCTTGGAAGACGATCACTGCCTGCTGAGTGAAACATGACAGTTGCTAAAGAGTGAGGAGAATATTCTCTTCAGGCTGTTGGACCCTCCCCAAAGGGCACCTCAGGCTTTCTCTGTGGGGTGCTGAAATGGCAAATGTTCATGAAACCTTCTGTAGCACAATGCAGGGACCAAAAGCTGATGAAGAGCTTGGGCTTCCCTTCATCTCTCTGTAAAATGTGACTGCTTGTCATATCAACACATTTATTTGCAGACACAGTTCTGCTGCTGTTCTTTGGGGTGGCCCAGGGGAGGAGCAGCCCCATGCTGCCCTCACTCACAGATGGGATTCTTGGTCTGGGGAAACAGAGGGCTTGGTGCTCCAGCAGTGCCTGAGGAAAGCACAGAGCAGCTATCCCCAAAATCACAGGATCATGGAATATCCCAAGCTGGAAGGGACCCACCAGGATCATCAAGTCCAACGAGCCCCTGCAGCTCCTGTGGGCTTCAACATCCTCACAGCACAGAGCCCAGCCCTGGCATGACAGGGAGTTCCTGGCTGGAATTATGTCACCAGCCTGGCCATCTTTATTTGGAGAATAAATGTGTGAAGCAAACTTTGCCCAGTTAGAAAGTGATTTCAAAAAGTGGATGTTTTCAGTGTGTTCAGTTAGGAATTACAATCGTGGGAAGCCTTGGGTTGGAAGACTTGCTCATTCCATCCCACCCCTGCCATGGCAGGGACACCTCCCACTGTCCCAGGCTGCTCCCAGCCCTGCCCAGCCTGGCCTTGGGCACTGCCAGGGATCCAGGGTGGGCACCCTGTGCCAGGGCCTGCCCACCCTCACAGGGAACAATTCCCAATTCCCAATTCCCAATATCCCATCCATCCCTGCCCTCTGGCAGTGGGAGCCATTCCCTGTGTCCTGTCCCTCCATCCCTTGTCCCCAGTCCCTCTGCAGCTCTCCTGGAGCCCCTTCAGGCCCTGGCAGGGGCTCTGAGGTGTCCCTGGAGCTTCTCCTCTCCAGGTGAGCACCCCCAGCTCTGCCAGCCTGTCAGAAATTCAATGAACTGGGTTCCACATTCCCTAATTTTAGCTGGATAAACTGAGGCCCATAACTGGCAGTGCCCATCACATGTATGAGCACTGCAGAAAGACAGAGGTTTCCAGTTATTCCAGACAAATTCCTGTTCCTGTCATGGATGATAAAGTGGATCTAACATTCAGTTGGTGCAGCAGAGGCATCAATATTGCAGTGAGCTGCATTCCTGGGAATGAAAGGTGAGAGGAATGTCACATCCTGCTCTGCCCTGAGCAAACCTCATCACAGAAACAATCATTTCCAAGTGTTGTTGTCCAGCTTCTCCTCCACTTGCCATGCCTCCTAAAACCATTCCAGGGCTTTTCCTGGAACTGCCTGGACCATCCTGAGCTTTTCCTGACCACACAAACCTTGCTTTCCTCTGGCTGCAAAGGTTCTCTCAGACCCACCAGCACTGCCCAAATCTGACAGAGCAGAGTGTCAGCCAGCTCTCCCTGATGCCCTGTGCAGGCTGCCCTAGAACAGGGACTGGACAGAGTTACAGAATAAAGCAGGGATTTGTTAGGAGGCCTCAATGGATGCACCTTGGGCAGCACAAGAGCCCAGCCAGGGCTGCACCCAAGGTGAACCAAAATGGGCACAAAATGCACGACTAGTCATGGGGGCTCTCACTTTTATAAGTTCTAGTCTATTTACATATTGGAGTTCATTATCCAATGACAGCTTTAGGTTATGCAGTCCCATCCTGCTTATTTTTCTCCATTGTTTGTGCTCTTGGGCCTGAGATTTGGATCATTTGTCCTTGATCCCCAGCTAGAGGAGAAATGGTTTTGTGTCCCTACTCTGTGATGGGAGCTCACCATTCCGTAATACAAAGTTCAGAAGTGCACACTAAAGCAGTGCAGAATCTGAAAATCAGCAAAGTTAAACCTGAGGCACCATCCCCACGCCATGGACTGGCACAGTGAGATCCCAGCAGCCGTGGATTGATGTGTGTCAGCCCAGACACGGCCCTGGATGTCTCTGAGAGCTCCCCTGGCCCTGATCCCGAGCTGCTGTGCCATGGGACACCCCAGAGCATGGGAGGTGGCCTGGAGCAGGCCCAGCTGGCCAAGGCCAGGGCACACACCCAGGGCTGGCAGGGACTGGAGAATGCACAGGGAGAATTCCCCTTGTGTTCTGGCACTGCTGGAACCAGCAGCTCCTGCCTGAGGCACCTCAGGTGAGAGAGAGGAAGGGTTTGCATGTTCCACATGCCAGGACCTCCCACAGGATTCCCCAGGACACCAAGCCTGACTGAGCCTTCCCTCAGTTCTCACCTGTGCTGTGACCTCCCCTTCACACTGGCAAGTGGCTTTTCCTGGTGCCTGCCCTCAACCCTGCCAGCTGCAGGTCCTGGTGGCTGTCAGAGGGCAGGACAGAAAGCCTTAGATCCACCTTTGTTTTGGGAGATCTTCCTCCTTGAGCTGTTGCAATGGAAGGTGCAAGGCAGGTGCAAAGAAGTGTTGTAGTAGCTTCTTTGAGTTAGGTTTAATAAGCCTTGGAGGGCTCTAACACACCTAAGATAGCTCAGCTATCTTTGGAGGCATAAAAATTGGTAGGATGGCTTTTGTTGCAGTGTTGGAAACAAAAAGGTTTAATAAAAGGCAAAATAACAAACAGAAAAACGGAGCTGGGTGTCAGACGTTCTTGTTCCTGGTAAAACACTTTACAAAGCCATTCGTTTCTTTGTTTTCCTCTTTTTTTTAGTTAATTGCTTAGGTGGGACCTTTTGGCTTCTGTTTAATTAGCTATCTTTAAGTTTGAGGTGAAGTCCCCTGGGCCTATGAGGTGACTTTTTTCAGCTAATCGAGAAGAGAAAATTCTGGGCTTCTTTCTTTTTTGAGGGGACAAAGGATAGTTTTGTCACTCCGTCAACAGGGGCACACTCTTACACCTCACCCTTTCTATACATCTAAAAAGGAGAAAGGAACATGAACTGAAAAAGTTTTGTTGACAATTTGTAGTTCTGCTAATAATTTTTAAATTTGGTTCTAATCTTCTATCTTAACAAGGAAATGCAACCCTTGACTAAATATATAATGTTATATGTTGTATAAGGTGGGCAGGCCCTGGCACAGGGTGCCCAGAGCAGCTGGGGCTGCCCCTGGATCCCTGGAAATGTCCAAACCAGGCTGGGCAGAGCTTGGAACACCCTGGGACTGTGAAAGGTGTCCCTGCCCATGGCAGGGGGTGAATCAAGATGAGATTTAAAGTTCCTTCAACCCAAACCACTCCATGACTCTGTGATTATCCATGTGTCAGTGATATGTTTTTAGTGGTAGGGATCTCAAAGTTTTGTAGAAGATGCAGTGCTGTGTGTAATATCTGTGTGTGCAACACTGAGGGCACCTGAGGGAACAATACGGTACAAACCCAGATTTTGCTTTCATTGTCAAGAGAATGCATCTCCCACATTTGTGGTGTGAGGGAAATTGGACTCAGTGACTTTGAGAGGTGCAGGGATGGCCCAGGGGAGATGCAGCCTGTGTTTGTGGAGGCACATGGTCCTTGCACAGGTCCAGCAGCTGTCAGCAGTGCCTGGGCTCCCACCAGGCTCGTGGCTCCTCCTGCTTGCCCAGCACCACGTGCTGTCACCTGCAGTGGCACAGCTCAGGGGATGGTGGAGAATGGTCCTGCTGCAGCTGTGCCAGCACATGTTCAAGGTGCTCTGTTGTCGTTTTTGGTGTGGTTATGGCACTCAAACCTCTCCCTGCTTGAGGGAAAGGCATCCATCCCCTCTGTTAAGGGATTATCTGTTCCAAAACCCCCAGGTGATCCCAGGGCCCCACACCTGTCCCCGGGACTGAGTTTGTGCCTAGAATGGCCCCCTGGGCCCCATATCACAGGGACATGGGGGACTGGGGTCTCTTGGGTTGCTGGAGCTGTGGGAGTGTTCATAGCACTCTGGGGGTACGAGGAATTCCCTGCATTCCTGGGGGAGTTCTCACTAGAGGAGGAGTTGTCAACATCTCCTTAGGGGAATTGGAGAGTCCTGGGAGTATCAGGGCCTTCTTGGGGGAATCTGGGAGCTCTGAGAGTATCAGGCATCCATCCCCTGGTGTGTGGAGCCCCCAGGAGATGTCACAGTCCCCAGTTCCTCACAAGCATTGCACAAAGGCATGGGGAGCCAGGGATTTGGGGTACCCCAGCTGTCCTCAGTGGGGTGGGGGTGTCAGGGGACCCCACTGAGGGAAGGCCACCCCTGGTCACTGGCCAGGGGGTGGGCTCACTGTGGCCCTTGGGCACACCTTGGGGCGGTGGGAAGGACAGGTCTCATCCCCCTGCAGCCCCTCTACCAACCCCAGCACCCCTCAACACCCAGGCTCCCCCTGACTCTCTGCTTTCCCAGTGCTCCCCTGCAGCCCCTGCTCACTCTCCCACCTCCCCCAGTGACCCCCAACCTTCCCCAGGGATGAGCCACAGGATCCTGCTGCCCCCCAGTTCATTCCTCAGTGCTGTCCCACCCTGAGCCACTGTGTGCACAAGGAAAGAAAGGGATGTGGCTTTGGCAGGGCCTGGGGTGCATGGCCCCCCTCATGTCCTTTGAGTGTTGGGGTTTTTCCTGTGTTTGCCACGGCCCTGATGGTTCCAGTCCCTACCAGAGCCAATGTGAGGGGTCTGGCTGTCCCCAGACACAGTACAGGGGCTCTGACCTGTCCCCTGCTCCTCACACACACGGGCTGGGCTGCTCTCTCATGGCTCCATGAGGAGATTGTGTCACAGCTGCCCAGGTTACCCTTTGGATTGTGGTTTAATCATTCCTATCCCCAAAGTACCTACTAAAGCCTTCAAATCATAGAATATGTCAGGCTGGGAGGGACCCACAGGGATCACTGCTCTTAAAGAGACCAGTCCTCCCAGTGCAAAGGATGTGGGGGCTGGAAGACTCTTCCTCAGAAAGGGCTGAAGGCAGAGTGGCAAAAAGGGTTTTGGCAGCAGGGCCTCTTCTGCCACCCCCCTAGGCAGAGAGGTGGGATGACACAGGTGGAATGTCTGGAAGTCTGCCAGAAGGGGTTGGTAGAGTGGGAGAGGGGAACCAAGTGTGTGTGAGGGGCTCAGCTCTGCTCCAAAATCCCTGAGATCCAGAGTGTCTCTCTTGTCACCCCAAGCCCACACTGTCCTTCTGCCAGGTCTCACTGAGAGCTGAGCAAGGGCCTCGGAGCTCCCCAGGATCCAGCAATAATGAACTCCCACAGGAGGAGCACCTGGAATGACACGGATTAATGGGACAGTAAATGACAGAGGAGCTGAGACAATGCCCAATGAACACTCTTTTATGGAACAGACACAGCAGGTGCAGCTCTGGCCATGTTCCCCCACAGAGGAAATCAGCTCCTGGCCATCAGTGGTGCCTGTGGTGCTCATCTTTCAGAGGTGGCATGATCTCTCCAGTCTCTAAAATCCTGTCCCCCTGTGGGAAGAGAGCATGGTGAGCATTCCCTGTGGCACCCAGGCTCCTCCTGCACGCCCAGTCCCCAGTTCCAGGCAAGAATCTCACCACAACTCAGGACACCCTCATTCCCCCAACATCCCCAGAATGCTGGAGTAACATCACAGCAAAATTACCTGGAGCCTCTTCTTGCTTTACCCCTTGTTTTCACTACAGCAGCCACACATTTTGAGCTGTTTTGTTTTAAAAATTACTTCTAGCACTGCATAATCCCCCTCCAGCAGTGATCAGTGAGTCCAACCCCATGGCCCAGAGACAATGGAGAGCCATGGAATTCCTCAAAAATCAACCTGCTGCCCCAGTGCCACCTGTTCCAGCTCCAGGCACAGACTTGTCCTGCTGAGTGACCTAACTCAACTGAAAAATGAGGCTGAAGACAGAGGCCAACAGCTTGACCTTCAGCATGTTGTTTTGTGGCTGTTTGGGATGTAATAATTTATAATTTTATTTTAGACAGAGCTGATTAGGAGGTATTATGCCAAAAATGGGCAGCAGTCAAAGGGCAGAGCTGATCTTCTGTAGGAATAGTTGCCCTCTGATTTGTTACACCAATCAGTAACAGCTCAGAGCAGCCTGGAAACAGAAAAGCCCAAACATTGTGACACTCTCTGCTTCATGGAACTTGTCCCAAGCCGAGGTGACACAACTCTCTGGGGACACCTGAGTGTGAGGGACCTTCAGGGACAAGTGGGACCAAGCCAGAACCAACATTCTCAGAGCTTAACAAGGAGAAGCTGAGCCACTCCTGTGTGATTCCATGTTGTTAATAATCACTGGGGCTTTGAACACCCATTCCCAAAGGGAATGTTTGTATTTCCCACCCAGGAGGGGCAGCATCAGCCAGGTGCTGCAGAGTGGTGACACTGAAACAGGGACTGAGACAAGATTAAAATGCCCAAACCCACTGTCCCTGTGCTGCCCACGGGACCCAGCACATCCCTTGGGAAAGCTGTCACTGGACATTTCCCAGATGCTCCCTGGAAACCCCTTCCTGTGTGTGTGACAGAAGATAAGACAGGCCATGAGAGACTTACTGGGAATATCCGTGGGTTGGCCACAACCACCCCGTGCGGCGATTTCTGGAACAGGGGGAGAACACAGGGAAGGGCAGAGAGAACAGTGTTACTTAAGGAAGCACAAAGAATGTTCAAAATGGGCACCAGGACCCTTCCAGGACACAAACTGTGCTAAGCACAGGTCTTGTTAAACCTTCCACTACATAGAGAAACACCTGAGGCTGCAGCAGTCACAGCTGCCAGGGAGGGAAGCGCTGCCCCTTTCCCTCCCCACACCAACTGCTGCCCTGGTTTTTCCCAGGGCTGTTCCTGCAAGACAGGAACAATTCAGTCACAGCTTTTCTGCTCAGATCACAGGAGAAGCTGGGCACTGCCATAAATCATGGAATAATTTTGGTCGGAAGGGGCCTTAACCCTTCCACTATCCCAAGTTACTCCAAGCCCTGCCAGCCTGGCCTTGGGCACTGCCAGGGATCCAGGGATAGCCCCAGCTGCTCTGGGCACCCTGTGCCAGGGCCTGCCCACCCTCACAGGGAACAATTCCCAATTCCCAATATCCCATCCATCCCTGCCCTCTGGCACTGGGAGCCATTCCCTGTGTCCTGTCCCTCCATCCCTTGTCCCCAGTCCCTCTCCAGCTCTCCTGGAGCCCCTTCAGGCCCTGGCAGGGGCTCTGAGGTGTCCCTGGAGCTTCTCCTCTCCAGGTGAGCACCCCCAGCTCTGCCAGCCTGGCTCCAGAGCAGAGGGGTTCCAGCCCTTGGGGCATCTCTGTGAGCTCCCCTGGACTCTCTCCAGCAGCTCCAGGTCCTGCTGATGTTGGCTCCAGGGCTGGGGCAGCTCTGCAGCTGGGGTGTCACAAGGGTGATTCTTTGGGATGAAGCATCACACTAAATTTATACATAAATGTTACCCCAGCAAGGCAACACAAGCGGTGAACAGGCCACGGGGAATAACCTTCATCTGCAGCCGAGTGTGAGCAGCACCGTCCCCCACCCGCTGTGGGACCCCTCCCGCTCCATCCCCGCGGCCCTTCCCTGCCCCGGCGGGCCCGCACGCACCAGGAGATGGTACTTCAGGAAGTAGGTGATGGCCCAGGCGGGGAGCAGCACCCGCAGCATCACGAAGCGGCCGCCCTGGTAGAAGTTGTGCACCTGCGGGCACAGGGACGGTCAGGCGGGGCCAGCGGGCCGGGCGAGGCCGCGCTGTGCCCGCGTCCCGCCGCTCACCTGGTGCCGCCAGGGCTCCCCGGGCCGCAGGAAGCGCTCCCAGAAGGCGGCCACGGGCCCGAGCCGCTGCGGCGGCAGGACGGGCTCCCGCGGGCTCAGCTCCTGGTCCCGCAGCCAGCGGCGCCGCAGGGCGCGGAGCTGCTGCACCCGCAGCCTCTCATCCTGCGTGGGGCTGCTCATGGCGCCTCAGCCCGCCCGGGCCGCTCGCTCCGCTCCGCTTCGCTCCGGTTCGGTTCGGCCCCGCTCAGGTCACTCCGGTCCCGTTCGGCCCCGCTCGGGCGCCGTGTCCTTCGCGGCGGCGCGCGGCGGTGGCGTCACGGGGCGCGCAGTGGTGACGCGCCAGGCGAGGCCGCCGAGGTGGTGCCGGGGCTGAGGCGGCTCCGCCGTGAGGGAAACCGGGAGGGGCTGGGGAAAGGACAGCGCAGGGAGACTCCGCTGGGGCCGCTTCCAGTGCCCGCAGGGAGCAGATAGGGCAACTTGCAACAGCATGGAGGGACAGGACACAAGGAATGGCTTCCCACTGCCGGAGGGCAGTGATGGATGGGATATTGGGAATTAGGAATTGTTCCCTGGGAGGGTGGGCAGGCCCTGGCACAGGGTGCCCAGAGCAGCTGAGGCTGCCCCGGATCCCTGGCAGTGCCCAAGGCCAGGCTGGGCAGGGCTGGGAGCAGCCTGGGACAGTGGGAGGTGTCCCTGCCCATGGCAGGGGTGGGATGGGCTGGTCCCTAATGACCCTTCCCAGCCAAACCATTCCATGGTCCCCTAATTTCATTATTCCAATATTCCGTAATTGTGTATTTCCATTTTCCAATGATTCCACGATTCCATAATTACAACGTTTCCATGGTTCTTATGATCCCAACGATTCATTGATCCAGTGATTCCACGTTTCCCCGATTGCAGTGCTCCACGATCTCGATGTTCCTCTCATCCCGGTGTGCGTTCCTCTCATCCCGGTGTGTGATTCCCCCCACCCCGGTGTTCATTCCCCCCACCCCGGTGTGTGTTCCCCTCCATCCCGGTGTGTGATTCCCCCGTCCCGGTGTGTGTTCCACTCCATCCGGGTGTGTGATTCCCCCCATCCCGGTGTGTGTTCCTCCATCCCTGTTTGTATTTCCCCCATCCCGGTGTTTCCTGCTCTCTCCGTTCCCGCTCGGGCAGCGGGGCCGTAGCGCCCCCTGGCGGCCCGGGCAGCTCTGTGGCGGGGCCGTGTCCGGGGGTCGCGGGTTCGATCCCCGCTCGGGCGCTCCGTGCTCCGGGCCCGTGGGGCGGCGCCGCTCCGCCCTCGGGGCGGCTCCTGCTCCGGGACCCGGGGCCTGCCCGGCCGTGTGTGCTCCGGGGCCATGGCCGAGCCGTGCCCGGGGCTGGCCCTGCGCTTCCAGCGCCGCTTCCTGGCGGCGCGGCCGCTCCGCTCGCTGCCCTGGCCGGTACGGAGGGGCCGGGCCGGGCGGGGGAGGCGGCACCCCGGCGTTGTTAATTTATTTATTTATCTATTTATCCTGTTCTAGGAACTCGAACAAAGCCTGCGGACCGCGCCGGACTCCGCGCTGCTGGCGGATATTCTGCACAAGGTGAGGAGCGGCTCGGAGTCACCCCCGCGCCATCACCGGGGTGTCCCAAATCCGCCGGAATTGCTCAGAAATACGGACATCGGTGATCCGGTGTTCCGTTAGGCCCCGCAGAACCGCAGATTTCCTTCTTTGCCCGGTATTTGGGTGTTCTTAGATCAAAACTGAGACCCGCATGCTGTGGTAAGAAGCTGCGGGATGTTCGGAATACAGGAATGGGGGTGCTCAACTGCCCCTGCTGATGGAGATCACAAATCAGGCAGCAAGCCAAAACGGAAAGAAGGAAGAGCAAAATAAAGAGGAGAGTAAATTGGATTATTTTCAGTCTATTTTCCTCTTTGTGCAATTGAAAAGTGATACTTTTGTTGCCACAAAAAGTAAGAAATCTGTGGCCACAGTTATGTAAACTCACAAACCTGTCAGAAATCGTCCCATTTCAATTTCTGTCTTAGCATCTCTTGTACAGACTAAATTCCAAAGTATTTCATGGCATCCAGACCCAATTAATGATCCTCCTGTGGTCCTTAGTGCCTTTCCTAAACCCTGCCCTGGGTAATTGTTTTCCATGGCTCTTCTCATTGTAGACAATCCTTCACCCTCTGTGTGTGAAATATCCCCCCTCAGCCAAGTACAGGAGGGGCTTCCTGACTGAGCTCATCAAAAAGGTACCTCTTGCTTTTCAGCTCATTTTCCATTTGTTTTTCTCTCTTTTTTTTTCCTTGAGAATACCCCATGTAATAACCAACCACAGCATTCAGTGTAAATTCACTGTACTAAAATGGGGCTTAGAGTGCAGTTGTTTTCTCTTTCATGACATTGTGATGCTCAGAGCTGCCCTGTTCTCCTCCCTCACAGCTGGAATCCACAGCTGCTGAGCCCCTGGATGAACTCTATGAGGCACTGGCAGATGTTCTGAAAGAAGCAGAAGAATCCACTCACTGTTACAAAAACTACTTACTGGTAAAAACTGACTCTGCACTGTTCTAAACCACATTTAGTCACCCAAATGAAGCAATAATTGGCTTGAAAAACACCCACCTTTATTGTAAATGCAGGGTGCCCTGACAAAGGCAGGAATGATGCATCTGACTCCATGTTCTCAGGGTAATTTAGTACTTTATTATATTAAGGAATACTATACTAAACTGTACTAAAGAATACAGAAAGGATACTTGCAGAATGCTAAAAAGATAATAATGAAAACTCCTGACTCTTTCCAGAGTCCTGACACAGCTTGGCACTGATTGGCCAAAGAGTGAAAACAACTCACAGCAGAATCCAATGAAACAATCACCTGTGAGTGAACAATCTCCAAATCTCCAACACAACAATCTCCAAACACATTCTAGATGAGCAAAACACAGGAGAAGCAAATGAGATCAGAATTGTTTTCCTTTGCTCTGAGGCCTCTCTTTCTGCCTTTCAGCATCCCAGGAGAAAAGCCCTGGGTGAAGGAATTTTTTCAGGGAATGTGAATGCCACACACACCCTGAAGCCTGGAGTGCTTCCTGCCTTTTTCCAGGTGCTGCTGTTGATTGTAAGCTCTCAGTCATGGCCTGTGCTGATGCATCTTTGCCTCCCCGTGTCGTGCAGCCCTCGGGGGACTGTGTGAGCCTCTGCGAGAGCACAGCGCTGATCTCCGGGGGCACCACGGGGCTCCTCACCTGGGAGGCTGCCCTGCACCTGGCCCAGTGGGCCCTGCACAACCCCAGCCTCTTCAGGGGCAGGTATGGCAGCACCACAGAGCTCTGATCCTGCAGGGTCACACAGGGCTCTGGCTGGGAAGGGACATCGTTCCATGGCAGGGACACCTCCCACTGTCCCAGGTGCTCCCAGCCCTGCCCAGCCTGGCCTTGGGCACTGCCAGGGATCCAGGGTGGGCACCCTGTGCCAGGGCCTGCCCACCCTCCCAGGGAACAATTCCCAAATCCCAATATCCCATCCATCCCTGCCCTCTGGCAGTGGGAGCCATTCCCTGTGTCCTGTCCCTCCATCCCTTGTCCCCAGTCCCTCTGCAGCTCTCCTGGAGCCCCTTCAGGCCCTGGCAGGGGCTCTGAGGTGTCCCTGGAGCTTCTCCTCTCCAGGTGAGCACCCCCAGCTCTGCCAGCCTGGCTCCAGCCCTTTGATACTGTGAGCTACACTACTGTAATTAGTAACAGAAATATTTAATAACAGATTATGCACCCAAAATAACTGAAATGACACCCTTTTGCTGCTGAGTAATTGCTGCTCTTGTCTGTTCTGCCAAACTTTAACCCAGGAGAGGGCCTGGTTTAGGACCTGGTTTGGGATCAAGCCCTTGCACTGTGCAGTCTGACCTGCTCTGTGAGGTCAGCTGTTCAGTTTTCAGTAATTTCACTAATGACTTTCCCTCCATGATGGGATGCACCAAGGATTATCTATGTTAGATTGGTGTGCAGCTCTGATCACGTAATTTTCACTTTATTTATAAGCAGTCAAGATGAGCCAAGGGAGCCCCTCCCTTTTCTTTGAGGAAAGATAATTTAATAATAATTAAGCTCACAGGGGAAGGAACTTTGCTGCTCAATGTTTGTTTCTCTCCACTGACTAAAAGCTGGAGAGCCAGCTCAGGTGGAAATAACTGTGCTGCAGATGGCCAAAGCCAGGTGGGAATGTCTCTCCTCCCTGTGGTGGGAATGCTTTGTGCCTTACAGAAATCAGCATTTCAGCTAATTAATTTTATGCTGACAATTCCACCCTCAGTTATTCCCAACTCTCCAGTTGCTTGGGACAAAGGTTAGATTGTGGATGGTTCACTCAAAAAA
Organism: Zonotrichia albicollis; assembly: GCF_047830755.1. Lineage (NCBI taxonomy): Eukaryota > Metazoa > Chordata > Aves > Passeriformes > Passerellidae > Zonotrichia > Zonotrichia albicollis. The sequence goes on along the minus strand of NC_133834.1, from coordinate 15,148,043 downwards.
TTATTGTAATTATCTGGAACTGATTTTACCTTTAATTATATTTACAATGTTTTGATTTTAACTCAGTGCAGAGTCCTCATAGTCCTTTTTACTCCATTACCCTCAGGACAATCCTGGAACTGGGGAGTGGGGTTGGCTTCACTGGAATTGCCATCTGCAAGAGCTGCCAGCCCAGGACATTCATATTCAGTGACTGCCACCCCCGTGTTCTCAGCCAGCTGGGGGAGAACCTGCAGCTGAACGGCCTCAGCCCGGAGCCTGACGGCACCTGGAGCCCCCAGACAGAGTCCCAGGGACAGGAGGGGGAAGGACAGAGCTGCCAAACCCCCAGAGTGATTGTGGCTGAGCTGGACTGGGGCTCAGTGACAGAGAAACAGCTGCTGGCTCTCAGAGCTGATGTTGTGATTGCAGCAGGTACCACAGGGAGCAGGGTGGGCAGGGCTCAGCCACCCTGAGGAGAAACAAATAACAACAACCAACTACAGACTGTGCTTGGACTTGTCTGTGTGTGAATTCAGAGGGAGTTTTATAAAAAATCCAATAATGGAAAACCTAGTGGCAGTAGGATGATGGTGGTGATACCCAGTGAGAGCTGAATGCCTCAGCTGTAGGACTTACACCCCGATTTGGAGCTGTGCAAAGAAAAAACCTGAGAATCCAGGTGCAAAAATGACTTTGGCATCCCAGGTATCACAGGATGCAGTGATTGGGAATTGTATGAAATGAAGTCCCTGCATGGTACCTAATGGCAGTGACTGCTCAGTGCCCAAAGCAGCCCCAGCTGCACTCTGAGGGCAAGAGCTGAGGGGCACTGACATCTCTCTATTTGCTGTTACTGCAGCAGGAGTGACTGCAGTGGAGCACACACCTCAGTGCAGGAAACCTGCACACCTGCACACCTGCACAGCTCAGTGCAGGGAACCTGCACACCTCAGTGTAGGAAACCTGCACACCTCAGTGTAGGAAACCTGCACACCTCAGTGCAGGAAACCTGCACACCTCAGTGTAGGAAACCTGCACACCTCAGTGCAGGAAACCTGCACACCTCAGTGTAGGAAACAGCCCCCCCTGAGCATCAGCACTCTGCTCCCCTTGGTGCTCCCTGACCCCTCACCCCCATTTCTGCCCTCCAGGGAATGACTCCAGATGGAAACATCTGCAAGGCCTTGGCAGCAGCCTCTAACCCACTCATTCCTAACAAGGCAGGTTTGTTTTGCCAGGGGCAGTGGGAACAGAGCAGCAACACTCAATGGTTCTGCTGCCTCCCTTAGGATGGGCTTAAATAAAATATCTGACAATCCATTTACAAAAAGGAGCACTGATTTTTAGTGATGAGGGCATAGCCCATAAAATATCAATATTCTCCTGCACTGTGAAGATTTTATTTCTGCTTTGCAGTTTTTAGTCTGGTTTTTGCTCAATTCTCAATAAATATTGTATGGGTTTTTTTTTTTTTCTTTTAGATGTGGTGTATGATCCTGAGATAATTGTGGCCCTCATTGGGATGCTACAGAAACTCTCCTCCTCCAGAGCAGACAGGAAAGCTCCTGAGGTGTTCATTGCCTCCACAATCCGAAATCCAGCCACGTATCAGCTGTTCCAGGCTGAGCTGGGTGGGTGCTGTTCCATCCAGAGCTCAACAGTTCTGCCTTTCTGCCTTTTCCCATTCCTTGTTCTGTGGTAGAGGAGCAGGAGCATTGTCCAAGGGCAGGGTCTTATCCTAGAGCTGGATTTAGGAGCAGTGGCTTTTGCACATGGATTTCATCAGCTTGGAACTCACCTTTGGGTCCATCCTGGCTATCTCAGCTCACATCTGTGAGGGATGATTTGTAATCTGGTGCCAGTGGGAAATAAAAAGAGATTTAAGCTTAAAGGAGGGAGCCATCAGTGCTGCACTGTCAGTGATAACAGCTGAGATGCAGCCTAAACCCTTTATCTTATCTCACTTGTTCCTTGACCTGACTCTATTTTCACCTTTTCTCTTTTCACAAATAAACCCCAACTAGAGATTAAATAAAATAGATTTGGGGATTTTTCTTCATGTAAACTTCTAAAGCCTATCTTTTGCAGTGTCAGCTGGTGTTCACCACCTGGACCTGATGATCCCTGTGGCTTCCTTCAGCTCAGGATATTCTGGGAAATTCTGCTTAATTCACAAAGTGACACTGAGTGTTCAGCAGAGGCATTAAGGATTTTTACAAAAACACTCATTTGCCAGACAATCACAGCATGCTTAAGATCTCTCCTTACAGAACTTGTCATGCAACTTTTGCTCTTCCTTTTATTATGCATAAATATGATTCTCAGTGTTTCTCTTCACAGATAAAGCTGGGATCAGGTGGCAGGTGATTCCAGCCCACAGCACCTGTAATTTTCTCTGTGATGTGCAGCCAGATGTAACTATTCTACAGCTATTTGTATAACAGCAAACAGAACTGGAATTTAGAGACCAACAGGAGCTGTGTCAGCCCTGTAACAAGATTATCCTGAATTGTGGAAAGGAGGTTCTGAGGATACAGCTGGACACATGGAGTCCTTCCTCTAATTCCCAGCATGGATCCAAGCCTGCAGCTGCCCCTGGGAAGTGACTGAACCTCAAGCAACAGCAAACAAAAAGCCCCAATCACACTTCACTTGGATTCTGTAGAAGACAGCAGAATTCAAGCAGGATTTTTTCCAACTCTGTTGTGATTTGTAAGTATTGGGGGCAACCTGCAGATCACAGGGTGAGGATCCCACACAGAGAAGGGAGCAAAGCAATGTTTCAGAGTAATCACTGGCTTTTGGTTTTGAAAGCAGCTGGTGTTTTATGTCTGTGTATATTTTATGTCTGTGTATATTTGCAGTTTGAGTTGGCTTAAAAGCCCCCAATAAACAGTGAGCAGTACCTGCAGCTGTGTCCCAGGATGACTCTGCTGTAAATCAGGTGCATCTTCACTCTGCAGTGATGATGAGTCAGAATTGATGTCCCTTTCTCTCACAGTGGCTGCTGGGGATCCAGGCAGGGCTGGCAATGGAAAAGGAATCTCTCTCCATAGCAGAGTTCCAGGTATCCTGCAAAAAGCACTGAGCTCCCCTGCTCTGAAACCTCCCATCATCATTCATCCCTCTCCTGTTGGGCAGCACTGGTCCTGAAGCACAAACATCAAAGTGATGCTCATTCTTCTCTTTTAGCTTCCTTTTCTCTGTTAAAAACTACTTAGAATGAAATGAAAACACTTCAACCTCCTCCTTCTGTAGCAATGGAGAGAAAACTGATGATACCTAACTTGAAACCTGAAGAATCTTCTTATTCTTCAAGTTTAAGGAGACCATGACTGCTGGGATCAAGCAGAAATAACCCCAGCCCAGGTTTTGGCTCCCTGTCCCCAAAAAGAACTCAAAGGTTTATTTCCAAAGTAAACACAAACTGGCAGCCCACACAGGAGCTCCTTTATCTCCCCTCACACAAAATTCAAGAAAAGGTTCTGTATAGAGCTCATTTTGGATCTAAAAAGTTCTGTTATATGAAGAAGAAACCTCTCCAAAGCTTTTGGCATTACTGTTTGATTAGGGAAGTGCCAAATTTACCTCCATGTGCACAGGAATGGCCAAACCTCTACACAGGATTTTGACTAAAAACAGGAAAAAAAAAACCACTAAAAAAAGGGCAAATCAATCTTTATGAATCATTCTTCAATCCATAAGCTGGAAGTTCTGCCAAATTCCTGCAGTAAAGCAACTTGTCCCTATTTTCACCTTTTCTCTTTTGACAAAAGCAGATATTCAAGAGTTGCTCAGAGTTTAAAACTGCTGGTGCAGAGCCCAGTCCTCACTCCCAGCCTGAAGCAGGAGCTCTGAGAAGTAAACACAATCCAAGCCAACCACATTCACCAGTAACTGACATCTATTTTATCATCAAAAAGTTGATGAAAAAAATCTTGTAAGCATTCGGCTTGCATGTGAATACTGAGCTTAACAAAAAGCTGAAGGCTGTACCTGAGTAAGCATCACAAAGCAAAGTGCCTTTTGATTGAGTTATACATACTTTGTTCATGTATTTTGGGTTTATTTTTCCCTTTTCTGTCCATCTGTTCAAGAAGAGAGGAATTTTAAGTCATTTCCCAAGGTGAATGGGCACATTCATTTCAGAGTACAGGGACAACACTCACTGCAAGCTCTGCTTTGCTCCAGGTGCCCAGTAAGCTGTCACACACCAGTGCTGTGCTTCCACACACTGTCAAAAGGAAAAACGACTTGGAAACAAAATGGTTCTGTCCCAGTTCATCCACACAGGAGGATATTCAGTGCTTGGGCAATTTCTGGCCATCAAACTGACCAGATTAAATGAAACAATTCCAATGAAAAGCATCTGCCATGTGCCAAAGAAACCATACCCAAATCACCTACTGAGGTGCTGACTGTACAGGAGGTGAAGCTGGTCATAGTTTCTGTCTGTACTCAAGGATCTTCACCAAAAGAAGCAGCACAGGTTCTCACACAACAAACAGCTCAGCACCTCCTGCTCCCCCAGGAAGCTGAAACTGTACAGGGAGAGTGTGAAAGCCAAGAAAAGGAGTTAGAAACTGTAAGTGCAGACAATACAAAATCTGTATTTCTTGGAGATTTTTTCAGGGATGGCCTAGAAGGCAGCTGTGAGGAGCAGGTTCTCACAGCCTGTTTCTGTGAACAACAGAGGTTCTCAGGTTATTTTTAATTACAAGTAAAGGTGACAAACATGAAGGCCTTGAGAGCCTTGCACATCAGAGTTCTCAGACACCTTTCTCATAACAAGTGGATGTTCTATCTTTGGCTGTTTTGGGAAAGCAAGAATAATTTTGAGAACCCAAATCTTGGTATTGGAAACATAAGGAGGGGTTGGTATGTTATCTCTGACCTGTTGTGAGCTCAGATTTTGCAATATGCATGAAGTGAATTAACACTGTTATAAAAGGTGCCTGATTGATGAATAAAGGGGAGTCGATGGCTGACCAACGCAAGGTGGGTCGTCTCCCTTCCAACTTCAATCTTTATTGACTGTTCCCCAAATCCCTGCAGCTGCAGGGATGTGTCTGACACCCCCCTGCCCCATCACTCCCTGCTGCCCAGCAAGGGAAGGACGCTCTGCTCCCAGCTCTGCTCCCAGCGCAGCTGCCGCGCCTCGCGCAGGTTCTCTCGGAAGCGCTGAAGTTTCCCTTCCAGGCTGGGGAAATCCAAGAAAAGCATCTGTAATTTAACAAACAAAACCACAGAAAAATAACTGTGAGCTTCCATTGCAGGCTCTTTGCAGCCTCCCCTCAACTACAGCTGCAGTTCTGGGGTCTGGCCCCATGAAGAGAGACCAAGGAGAGAATCTGAAATGCTTTTGCCAGCTGCAGGTTCACATTCACACAGAAGTGAGGCAAACAATGCTCAGCAGGCCAGGCCAGCCTTGTGAGAATGCAAAACACACAGGTGATGTTAGATGTGAAAGGGCTGCTCACACAGTGCCACCTCTGGGGTGATTTCTGGGGGGAAGAAATCAGTCAGAGCCTTTACCTTCAGCTGCTCTGCGAGTTCCTGCGAGTCCCTGAATATCAGCCCGTTCTCATTGTGCTTCACCAGCTCATGTAAACTGTGAAAAAAGACACAAAAAAAGGAGAACTGAGGCAAAAAGCAGCGAGTGGGACATTTGCAGTGTTGCAAAGTGACATCCAAAGGACCAAACCAGGGTGTCTGTATCATCATGGCCCCACAGCTGACATCAGGAGTTCAACAGGCAGTGTTAAACAGTTAAACACTTCTCCTTTCTATGTCAGACCAAATCTACCACAACTGTACCAAAGGGCCCTCAATCTGTCTTTGTGCCACTCATCTGCACATCCATTAAAAACCAAGGCAATTATCACTTTAAAACTAATTCTTTTTCCACAAGGAAAATCTGTCCATGATCCATCATGAAATCTTCACAGGAATTTATCTTCTTTATAAAGCTGCTGTTTTCCCAAAGGACCATCAATTCCAAGAATGCCCATGCACACACTCAGCCTTTCACTGAACAGCTGTGTCTATGCAGAAAGATTTTTTTTAATTAAATATATGGAAATGATGATTTTTTTAAGACAAGTGCTTGCATTAAACGCTCCCAATTTTTTAGAAAGTAGTATTAACTTTTAAACTTAAACCAACCTTGATTTCTATCTTTTTTAATTTTTAAAATGGCAGAGTACAGGGATCTCATTGAATTCCTGCAGTAGCTGCTGAACTCTGGCTTTGTAAGAATATTGTTTTATGTGATTGCCTTGAGCTGTAACAGAAGAAGCTCTTACCATTCAAAATGTATTGCACACACAGGTAAACAGCAGCCAAACATATCCACCACCTTCATGGGCAAATCCAAACCACTGGAGGATTTATGGAGACACACTCCCAGGTCTGCTGAGCCTGAAATGCAACACAACACAGCCTGAACTCTCTGAAAGCAGCTCCTCTGTCCTGCAAACCTTCATTTTCCTGCTGCTTTGGATGGAGCAAGTGAAACTTTCAATTACCCAGACACAATTTCAAGCAATCAGGGAAAAAAAATAAAGCACAGGGAGTTTTGGGACTCAAAATTAGTTATGTTTTAGAAAAATAGTGAGTGCATGTTAAATTAAAGGGGATTTTGAAGTTTTATGTATCTTAAAACAGCCTTTCTGCTTCTTAATCTGCTAAAAATGGGCAAGAAAAGGAAAATCCCATCCCAACCCCATCAGGAAACACTGTGACCTCACTAGTGACCTCTCCCAGCTGAAGGCAGCTCAAACACAGGAATTGTAGTGTGATTTTACAGACATTTTGTTCATTTTTTAACAAGGACCAAATAAACAGGGTTTCACAGCCACAGAAATTGTCAGGCTCTAACCCTACAGAAAAATCACATTGAATATGTATTTTATAACTCTATTACTCCCCCTTTGTGCTGTTACAATAAAGGTGCTGAGGGAATAACATTCCAATGACATGTTAATTTAGAATTTCAGCTACTTTTGGTAGCTCAGCCAACAACATTTTAATTTCATTTACTGGCCTGACCCTGAAGGTAAAGTAGAACAGGCACAGGCAGCTGTACTTCAGCACAGCTGGAAGAAACAGAGGGCACAGGACAGCCTGAAACAGCACAGCTACTTCTTGGGAAAGCAGGGAAAAGCCAGCCAGAGGAATTTCCAACAATTCTTTGCTGGAATGAGTCAAATCCATGAATATCCTGTCACTAACAGCAACATTCCTGACTGTATTCTCCCAGTCTGCATCAGCCCCTGCAACTGTGCTGAGCTGTTTCCCACACACCCTCAGTCCTTCTCCATCCCCCCTATTTACCAAGCAGAAGAGGGTAATCCTCAGCCTCCAGCCATGGGGTACAGATCTGGATGTGTTTAAAGTGCAGCTTTTGGATCAGCCCCTTGTAATAATCTTTTAGAGGTCCTTTACCTGTGTAAAACAGAAAAAAAAAAAGTTTTATCAAGATGGCTGAAAACAGTGTGGTCTGAAATACAAGCTCCTGTTGGATCAGGAGCACAAACAGGATACAACACTTGTGGTAGCCTAAAAAGACATGAAAAATCTTAAGTTTCCTTGAAAGGAATGTGCACATGGACTTCTCTTACTCAGTATTTCAATGAGTTTCCCATCAATGGAGAATAATGGAGTTTTTAAGGTTGGGAAAGCCCTCTCAGATCAAGCCCAGCTGTTCCCAGCACTGCCAGGGCCAACACTGTGGAGTGCCACACTCACAGGGCTTTCAATTCCCCTGGGCATGGTGAATCCAGCACTGCCCTGGCAGCTGTGCCAGTGCCTGACACCCCTTCCATGCAGGAATTCTCCCAATATCCAGTCTGAGTCTCCTGGCACAGCTTAGGTTGCTCCCCCTGACTTTGCTTTTGCAGCATCATCTCAACATTGGCCTTAGAGTGTTTTTCCTGCAGAGCTGCAGCAGACAGGGAGGCTCTTTAAGATGTGCCACAATTGGTGGATGGTGCAATAATTCAGCTGGAAATTGCTGTCCTGATAACCACAAAGGCAACAGTTCCTCCTCCCTCCCACCAGCAACAGAAGAGCCAGCACAGAGCAAAAGTGACAACTAAACCTTCTGCTGGCACTGAAGAACTGTAACACAAACATCCTCACCTGTTATCACACACACCAAAGCTGGAAGTGCAGCTCCCTCCTCAATAAACCTCTCATAATCTGGAGAAGATAAAAACTGGTCAGAGCTGACACATCTCAGGGTGTTTGTTGAAGAGTGGTGACAGTGCATTAATAACTGAGCTTCCCACCACAAGCAATCTCCTTACAAGCATGTGTGAGTAACACAGCAGTAAATCCTGCAATGTTAACATTTACAGACTCCTCCAGAAATAAATCAGGCTGTTTATGCATGAAGCATTTCTTCAACTGCTCCCCAGTCAGTTGCTTCAATAGATCAATTTGGAATTGCAGCTGCAAAGGCTACAAGATAAGACAAAGTATTCCCTCCCTTCCCATTAGCAGATACCTGTGGAGAGCAGATGTAATAGCTCAGAAAATAAAACTGCAGTTTAGGAGCCAGTTAGAGATTTAACTCCCCCTGACAACTCCTCTAATTGAATTCAGATGTTGCACTGCTGTAGTTCAATTACTAATCTGAAATTAGTGCTAATTAATCAAATACAACTGTATTTTCACCTGAATATAGAAGCATGGCTCTTTAGCAAAACCCTTCTTAAGTGGCCAGAAGACCTCTTTGAAAGAGTGAGACCAATTCCTTCATACCAACCTTCTAAAGCTCTTAAAAGGACTGAGAAGTCTTCATCCTCTGGAAGAGAAGGATTATTAGTAACATTCATATTTCTACCATTTAATTTTTTTTACTTGAAATAACAATTGAGATGTTCCTCACCTTCACCTACATAATTTAAATACAGACCATGTACTCAAAGTTAAATACATAGTTTTTACTTAAAGGTTATTATTTACTAAAATGTTCTATTAAAAATCCCCTAGTTTATTTTTATAAATCAAAGTCCATAACCATATGCAGTGTTTATTTATCACCCTTGTGGGCAACATGACAGACAAACCAGCTACAAATACATTATATCTTTGAAGCTATCAAGTTAAAATGTTCTAGTTTCTAAAACTGAGAATTAAGTGTAAAAACTGCCTTGATTATTTAAAGATAAAGACAATCCTGCCCATGATCACTGGCAATGGATTTGTTTCTAGTGTTTGGTCCCTTCCTCAGACAGAGGAAAAAAAATGTCCATAATTGTGTAATAAATATCATCAGAAATCACGGAATCACAAATTGGTGTGGGTTGGATGGGACCTTAAAGCTCAGCTCATCCCAGGCCCCTGCCATGGGCAGAGGCACCCTCAGGGTGCAGGGTGCTCAGTAAGGAGTAAATTTGAGGTTTTTTCATCTGTTTTACACCATGCAAGGCTGTATGTCTAGAATGAAAGCTAAAAAAAAAAAAAGGGAACCCTCTTTTAATTGTTCTTAAAGTTGAGCTCTATAATTAAAACCCAACTTCAAAAAAACCATTCATTTGCAGTATTATTTCAGTTACACAACACTTGCTTGCACCATACACGCCTTGTCTTGAAATTCTCCCAGGAAAACAAAGGACAAGCAAAACTTCAAGTGTGAGTAAGCACAACCCCCGTGTTTGACAGGGAAAAGGAAGCGATTCCCGACCTGTCCAGCTGGTGCTGCTGACGAGCAGGGCGGGCCGGGCCCGGGCCCTGAGCACGCGGCCGCTGCTGCCGTCCCGGTGCGTGAAGGCCGATCCGCCAGCGCCGGGACTCAGCTCTGTGCTATGGAAACACAACGGGTGAGCCTGAGCTGCCCCAGCCACAACAGCAGCGAGCCCTCTGCTCAACCGGCACCCATCCCACACGTTTGGCTTCAGGAACAGGATCATTACATGACAGAAATACCAGGACAGGGCAGGCCATTTTTCCCTCTTTCCCGCTGCTACAGGCACAATTCCACTTTCCAGCCAAATGTTTTCCTTCACAAGCTGAGCAGAGTCAGCTTCCCTTTCCACAGTCTGTCTCACACTTACCACAGCATGGAGCCCAACAGCACATTGACTCAACTAAACTCAGAACTTATGTAGTTTGATTTTTTAAGATTTTCTAAGCTTTTTGATGTTTACATTCTTGTAATGAACTTTCTCACACACTTTCTGTAAATAACTTTTTGGTTTGCATTCTTTTATAGAGGAAGAGAAATTTGATGGACTGTTAGTTTGTCCAGTGTCATTAGAGAGGTGGCACTGTCACCCTCCAATCCACTGGCACCTTTAGAAATCTGAGTCAGAAAATAAACTTCCCCTTTTTCACCTTGAGAACAGCAGTGTGTGCTTGTGTTGTTTCATGTCCTATAGTGACAAACCTACACATTCTGAGCTGGGCATTCCCAAAAATTCCCCACCATGCACTGTGGATTTCACTGCTTTTTCAGGCCTTAGTTTGGTGAAGTCAAACATCTGGTACATCTGCTGCAGGTGACATCCTGCACTGCCAGAGGGGAGTGTTTGACCCTTGGACCAAGATCCTGCAGGCTGTGCACAGTAATTAAGGAAGGGATGCTATTAAGGAAGCATCCAAGCAGTGGGGTCAGTGGGAGGCAGAGCTCCACCCCAGACACTTGGCACAGAGAGCCTGAGTGCTGGTGCCAGCTGCTTTAAAAACAAAACACTTCTACTGCCTGTGCCACAGCTCAGTCCTCACTGCCTGTGTCACCACAGCTCAATCCTCACTGCCTGTGTCACCACAGCTCAATCCTCACTGCCTGTGTCACCACAGCTCAATCCTGTCACTGCCTGTGCCACCACAGCTCAGTCCTCTCACTGCCTGTGTCACCACAGCTCAGTCATCTCACTGTGTCACCAGAGCTCAATCCTGTCACTGCCTGTGTCACCACAGCTCAGTCATCTCACTGCCTGTGCCACAGCTCAGTCATCTCACTGCCTGTGTCACCACAGCTCAGTCATCTCACTGCCTGTGTCACCACAGCCCAATCCTGTCACTGCCTGTGTCACCACAGCTCAATCCTCTCACTGCCTGTGCCACCACAGCTCAGTCCTGTCACTGCCTGTGTCACCACAGCTCAATCCTCTCACTGCCTGTGTCACCACAGCCCAATCCTGTCACTGCCTGTGCCACCACAGCTCAATCCTGTCACTGCCTGTGTCACCACAGCTCAATCCTCTCACTGCCTGTGTCACCACAGCCCAATCCTGTCACTGCCTGTGTCACCACAGCCCAATCCTGTCACTGCCTGTGCCACCACAACTCAATCCTGTCACTGCCTGTGTCACCACAGCTCAATCCTGTCACTGCCTGTGTCACCACAGCCCAATCATCTCAATTCTGGCCTCTCTAGTGACAACTAAGGTGTAGGAGAGACATTCTGTGCTGCTCTTGTGAGGCAGCAAAGGCCTCCTGAAGATAAAGGAAAGCCCCACATCTCTCCTGAGGAAGACACCAAGGTTGTCACCAAGGAGATGTGATGAAGGAGAGAAAGTTAAGAGATACAGACTCTGGCTGGCTCACAGATTGATGTGACTCCTTGGTCACCCACTGAGAACTTTGTTTCTTTCCTATAACCACTGGGCAGTGAATGTGTATGTTAAGTGAATGTAAATATCTTGAAAGAGTATAAAAGCAACTTGTTGCTGTAACAAATCACTCTTGCACCCTTCTGATGGAGTCATGGTACTTTGTGCTGTGTTGTGCTCTGTAATGACACTGAGGCTCCTCAGTGCCCCCTGTGCCTGCTGGGGTCAGAATACCCCACACAGGATTTTGGTAACTGCAGTGCCACAGCTCCATGGGCCCTGGGCAAGGATGCAGTGTTGGGGAAGATGAAACAGGAAAGCCTTATAAATGTGATTGCCTGGCATAAGATTTTGAGAATATGGAAACTATAAGCGAGACTGAAATGAAAGCAAGCTTTGAGATCCCTCAGTTACTGAACAACTGGAAAACAATGGTGTGGCCAGCTGAAGGTGATCCCCTTTTGATGGAACAACACCCTCTGCCTGCAGACAGGCCCAAGGGTCAGAGCAGACCCTACAGCTTGGCAGAAGGGGCCCAAAGAGGAGTTTATAGGGTTTAAAAAGTAACACAGTATGGTAATGTAATGATTCTTATAGGCTGTATGGAAATGCTGTAGGATTTGTATCTTGTATTAGATTGGTTAGTGAGAATTAGAATATTCAACAGAGAAGAAGATTTATTGCATTGTAATGGGAACCTCGCTCTCTCACCCTCTCATCCTCTCTGCCCCTCTCTTCTCTCAGCCTGCTCTGAGCTGTGGCTGCAGCTCCCAGCAGGGCCCTGCCCCAGGCCCTTTGCAATGAACCCCAAGTTCCTGACCTGGCTGCAGAGATCTCTGTCCCCACTGTGCTACCCCCCAGCACTCCCACAATGCAGGGGCAGCTGCACTTTCCCATACCGTGCTCTGAAGGGCTCGTAGTCCTTGGCAAGTTTCATGAACAAGTTGTGTTGGAGGTCTAATGGTGTTTCCTTAAAATAAGATGCTGGTCTGTCATACAATGTTACAGCCCTGGGAGGAAAGAAGTGTGCAGCTTAAATAAGATACAGATGTAACAACATGCACATGGAACAGTGGCAGGCTGCCACAATGTAATCAGAAAAAATTCACTAGAAAACTAAAGAAATAACTAAACAGCAAAGTAATTCATTTTTTGACTCTTACAGCTTCCTGTATTCCCAAAGTTTATCAGAACACACCAAGGTGGGCACAAGTAACAAAGAACCCTTTTCTTGTGTGCTTATTCTAGGGGTGAAATGCACCACACTACGTGTGCTGATTTTCAAACTTACTCCATAACTGCCCCTGATCTTGAAGCCCTCAAGATAAGCTGGCAGGCCGGAGTAATTGCTCAAACCCCAGTGACACCTGTCCCTCTCTGCCCCCACAGGCAGCCTGCAGCAAACTGCCATGGCTCCTGGAGTGCCACCTCAGTCACTGGGGGGTGACAGTTCAGAAGGATGATGAAGATTCCTGAATGCCCACACCACACTGGCCCATCACAAAACCGAGCTGATGTGTTCAGGATGAGCTCAGGAGAGCTGCTTTTGTAAGATCCCTCTGAATCCTGAATCCTCAGGGATCTGTTCTGTCATTTACTTAGTACATACACACAATAAATTGAGGCACATGACTTACTTGATCTTGAAATTCACCCAGAGATCTTTCCTCATGGCATCGGTGACACACAGGTTATAGTCAGACAAGCGCCCAAAAAGTTTTTCATACCTGACAAAAATGAAATATCAGTCAGAAACCACAGGCAGCCAATTGCAGCAAGTGCTCCCAGTGCCCATGCTTGATAAAAGCCAAAGGAAACCCAAAGAAACCCAACTACCCTGAGAACTGAAATTTAATGGCCAATTTTTGATGGACTCCTACTCTCCAAAGGCTTTAAAGCCTTTAACTACACATAACCAATTCTATTCAGCATAACCACACATTCTATTCAGCATAACCACACATTCTATTCAGCAAGGAGCTGCTCAAAGAAGAGCTGGAGTGTAAAGCAGCATTAAAGAATAAAAACCCAGCACATATAAAGAGATTCCAATAACAAGATCAACATTTGCATAGGTAGGTAAAAGCAACCCTCTCCCACATGTTCAACAAAGCAGCTGCAGAACAGAAACCACACAGCAAAGCCCAGAAACCCCTCCCTGTGCCAGTTCCACCCTCCCCACTGGCCTCCATTGTGAATTCACATCATTTGCAGGGAGCAGAAATGAGTGCACAAACCATTTTGCCAGCAGGACCAGTGGGTGGCTCCTCCCGTGACTCAGGCTCATGATGCTGTACCCATAGTTGTGCCAATCAATGATGAGTCTGCTCCCCCACCACAGCCCTGCCACCCAGGCAACAGCTATACTGGGTAAGCCTGGGGGATTCTGCTCAAAAACAAAACCAAAATAGCATCAGGCTGTGACCAAGTGACAAACACAAGGTAAATACCAGAAGCAAAAATCAAATTGGAGTTGCATCACCTTAAAGGAGCTTCATGGACAGAGACTGTTTGTGTTCACTTATGAACACTGGCAGGTACTTCAAATTTAACCCTGGATCGAGATCAAAATTCCCCTCCAATAAACACACCAACACTTCCAGTAAGATTTATTCCTTACTGCTACCCATGGCAGTGAAGTTTGAAAGCACAAGAACTAATAGGAAGACAAAACTTGACTTGTTAACAGACCAATCCAAGTTTAGAGCCAAAAAATAGCTGCATACAGGTTTACCCCACTGAAGAGGCCAGCTCAGCTCTGAAATAATTACAACAATGTCTGAGATGGCCAAAACCACCCTGTGAAGCATTTATTTGTACTGAAATCAGTCCCAACACAAAACATACCTGAAGGAGAATGTAGGATGGCTGCTCTATCCTCAGCAACGTGTACAGTAACTGCACTGACTGCACGAGCACCTTCAGGACATACTGCAAAAGCTTTGGCCCCACTGCAGAATGACAGAAAAACAGGTAAGAGAATTACAGCTCTCCCCACAGAAATGTGAATGTCAGAACCAGCCAGCTCTGCAGAGACAGGGGCACAATAACATGGAAATGGAAACACTTTACCAACGACCTGGGTGCACCAGGGGCACCCTGAGCAAGTTTGCACCAAGCTGGGTGAGAGTGTCAATGTGCTGGAGGGTGGGAAGGCTCTGCAGAGGGATCTGGACAGGCTGGATCACTCCAAGGCAGACACTGAGGGGCTGGAGTGTGTCCAGAGAGGGGAACAGAGCTGGGGAAGGGGCTGGAACACCAGGAGGGGCTGAGGGAGCTGGGAAGGGGCTCAGCCTGGAGAAAAGGAGGCTCAGGGGGGACCTTGTGGCTCTGCACAGCTCCTGACAGGAGGGGACAGCCGGGGGTGTTGGGCTCTGCTCCAGGGAACAGGGACAGGACAAGGGGAAATGGCCTCAAGCTGTGCCAGGGGAGGTTTAGGTTGGATATTGGAAACATTTCTTCATGGAAAGGGTGGTCAGGCACTGGCACAGCTGTGCAGGGCAGTGGTGGGGTCCCCATCCTTGGAGGGGTTTAAAGATGTGGATGTGGCACTTGGGGACATGGGTCACTGGTGGCCTTGGCAGTGCTGGGGGAATGGTTGAACTCAATGTTCTTAGAGGGCTTTTCCAACCTTTGTGATTTTATTCCATGTAAACCTCTCATGATCCCTACAAATTCTCATTCTGCATTTTGTACAAAGAAATCCTACTCATTGAATGGTTTGGGTTGGAAAGGACATTAAGGCTCATCTCATCCCACCCCTGCCATGGCAGGGACACCTCCCACTGTCCCAGGGTGCTCCCAGCCCTGCCCAGCCTGGCCTTGGGCACTGCCAGGGATCCAGGGGCAGCCACAGCTGCTCTGGGCAACGGAGGTAAATACAAGGTGGGGGAGAAAGAGGCAGAATGAAAATCATGTCCACATTTCACTGTGAAATGCACCAATTTCACACGTGAACAGCACCAATGTCCCGGCAGGTGTTTATCTCCAGCGGCTCCTGTTTAAAGAGAAGGCAGAGCAGGGTGGGAGCCGGGATGCGGCGGGGCCGGGCCCGCACACACTGCGGGCTCTTCACGCTGCCCCGCTCCCCCGCAGCCTCGGCTCCCGGCCCGGCCCTCACGCACCTCGCAGCCCGCTCAGCTCCGCCACGGGCACCAGCCGGATGTTCTCGGAGTGCAGCACGTCCCGGTGCGGCCGGCTCTCTGCGGGGGGAGAGCCCGGTCAGCGGCCGGCCCTCTGCGGGGGCAGAGCCCGGTCAGCGGCGCGGCCGCCCCGCCCGGCCCCGCCGCCCCTCACTCACGGAGGTAGCCCAGCAGAGCGACCTCCCGCCCGTGGCGGGCCAGCGCCAAGGCGTGGTACTGCATCCGCGGGCTGCGGCCCAGGTCCCCCAGCACGGCCACGCACACCCGGCCCGCACCGCCCGCCCGCCGCCGCCGCCGCCACCGCCACAGCAGCAGGAGCAGCAGGGCCGCCACCACCGCCCACAGCGCCGGCCACAGCCCCGGCCACAGCCCCTGCCACGGCCACGGCGCCGCTGCCGCCATCTTGGAGCGCGCAGGGCGGGAAAGGCGCGGCGGGAGCGCCCCCTGGCGGGGCGGAGGTGCCGCTCTGAGGGGACCCGGCCAGGCCGCGGGACCGCCAATTACCGAGAGAATGGTTCATTAATCAAATTAATTACAGCATAGACGGGGCTTAACTAATTACAGCGGCACTGGACTCTCGTCCGCAGTGTGGGGTTTTCTCGGACATTTTAGAGCATCTCAAATGTCGCAATCTCTAGCTTGTCAGAGTGACCCCGAAAAGAGTTGGAAAGTCTCTTTTCCCAGCCCGGTGCTTTAAGAGTCAGAGCTCTATATTTCCTTATCTATAAAATTCTTTCTCCTGCCCTGCCGAGGTCTGTCCAGCAGGACAGTTCCAGGCATTCTGTCTGCCCTGGGGTGGTGTTATATCTTTATACTAAAAACTATGTGTACAATGTTTACAATTACTTTCCAATACCTATCACCGGTGTTAGACAGTGAGCTTCTACTCTGAACCAATCTGTGAGTGCCAACATCACAGCAGAAGATGGAGGCCAAGAAGCAGGAGAAGGAGAAAGGCTGGACACGCCCAGTTCTCTCCATCTTGCCCCTCTGAATCCCCATACCAAAAACCCCAAAATCTACTTTTCCACCCCGTGATAACTTCACTATTATTCTACCTAAACTGTTGTGGCTTGCTGGTCTTCATATAAGGTTGGTAATTTGCTCCACGGGTCATAATCGAAACCAAAGGGGCATTTTGGGCTGTGTGCCAGGGTCTCTGAGCCCCCTGGCAGGGTCCTGGCTGTCCTGGACAGATAGAGGGGTGTCCTGGGTTCCCACACTCGAAGTCAGGGTTGATTTCAGTGCAGTCCCATTACCATCCAATGCATGTGCTTTTCCTTAGTTTGAATTCAGCTAAATTCTAACCAGCCCTTCACTGGATCTGAGTTAACACTCTATGTGTTTCTGTGCTATCCCTGATCCTACCAGGTACTAAATCCTTTCAACTTCTGCATCCCACTGATTTCTCATGTGTACCTAATAAACAATTTCTATCTGTTTTTATCCTGCTGATTCCTGTTTTCTGGTGGAAATACAGAACAAACAGAAGCCTGCCAACAGAAGTATTTGCCACGTTACCTTGGCACCATGGAAGTGACTGAACAACACGTTGAAGAAATCATTAAGTTGTAAAAAGTTTAAAACTAAGTTCACTGTTACTGGCCAAGTGTTGTATTTTCTGAGGCCCCCATCAAAGGGAGGAAATGATGAATCTGACTCCATGTTCTTAGAAAGCTAATTTATTATTTTATGATCTATATTATATTAAAGAATGCTATACTAAACTACACTAAAGAATAGAGAAAGCATACAGACAGAAGGCTAAAAGATAATAATGAAAAACTTGTGACTCTCTCCAGAGCCCCGACACAGCTGGACAGTGATTGGCCATTAAGTAAAAACAATTCACATGAAATCAATGAAACAACCACCTGTTGGTAACCAGTGTCCAACCCACATTCCAAAGCAAAAAAACACAGGAGAAGCAAATGAGATAATATTGTTTTCCTTTTTCTCTGAGGCTTTTCAGCTTCCCAGGAGAAGAATCCTGGGCAAGGGGATTTTTCCAGAAAATATGATGGTGACAGGCCAAGAATCCGATAGGATTGTCACACAATGCAGAGAACAAATGGTATTTTTTCACTATAAACAGGGATAAAGACAGATATTAAAGATGTTGGTGACCAGAGACAGGACTGGCTGGAGCTGTGTCAGGGCAGGTTTAGGTTGGAGATCAGGAAAGGTTCATCCCCAGAGGGTGCTGGCACTGCCCAGGCTCCCCAGGGAATGGGCACAGCCCCGGGGCTGCCACAGCTCCTGGAGAGCTTGGACAATGATCTCAGGGATGCCCAAGGTGGGATTGTTGGGGGTCTGTGCAGGGCCAGGAGCTGGGCTGGATGATCCCCTTGAGACTCTTCCCAGCCAGAAAATGTCACAATTCCATGATTCTCTCTGCAGACCTTGTGACCCCCCCCATCTGAATGGCATCCTGCTGTTCCAGTGTTTCTTTGCCCCTTTGACAATGGCAGATGTCAGATGTTGCATATCCAGTGTAACTCTCCATATTGCCTAACAGCAAGCAGGCAGTAACAATGAAACCATTGTTCCCTTTTAAAACATATAACTAATTACAAGTGTGGGAAGACTGGTTCCACAGCAAAATAAAGCCTGGAATGTTTGTTCAGAGATTCTGCTCAGAATGCATGTTTTTCTACTGACAAAACACGGAATCACAGAATCTTCTGAGTGGGAAGGAACCCTCAGGGTTCATCCAGCCCAGCTCCTGTCCCTGCACAGACACCCCAACAATCCCACCCTGGCAGTGCTGCCCAAGCTCTCCTGGAGCTCTGGCAGCCTCGGGGCTGTGCCCATTCCCTGGGGAGCCAAGGTTTCCTCAAGAAAAGCCTCACATCCATTCCAACCTGTAGGAGGCCTGATCTTGTGGGAATCCCTCCTTTCAGTCTCTCCTATCTCACCTGACAGCTCCTTGCTTGTATCATTTTAAAGCAAAATGCAAATTGCTTTTCTGTTTAATTCCTTGAGTAAAGTGCAAATATCCTGGCTGCAATGCAATGAGGACTGATGGATTCTTGCAGGCTATCAGACTATAACACCCCAAATCCATACAGCTGTATTTTCTGGCAAGTTATCAAAGCTTAAAATTACAAGTGTTTCAGCTTTAGGGATGCAGTGACTTTTAGTTTATGAAGGTAGAGTTGCAATAAAAGGCCTTTTGACCTGTATCATCTTCAGAGTGCTTATCTGGAGAAAGATAAATAAGGTGCAGTCATCACTTCTGGCTGAGGCTCTGAGAACAGGGATGCACTTTAGAGAAATGCATTTTCAGAGACTACTGATCTCTGCCCAGAGAATTTTTCATATGTATTGAACAGCAGTTCTCTTTTACAAAAGCCTTTTCCTGTCTCTTCTTCCTGGCCATTTCAGAAAGTTTGGAAATGCTGTTTGCACTTCCCCTAGAAATAGTGTGTTTAAGCTCCATGCCCATTCCTCCTGCCCTTGATGGACTGCTGTGAGTGCAATAAACTGAGACAGAGCAGCCAAAATCCCTCTCACAAATTGAATTTCTCTCATCCCAGAAGTCTCCAATTCAAATGTCTCAAGCAAATCTCATGACAGCCTGCTGCTACTCTGGTGACTCTTATAGCCACACATGATCTACGTAGTTGGTGTAGTTGGAACCCTTTAAACCCACTTTTTTATTTTCTTTTTTTTTTTTTTTTTTTAATTTGCACTGGAAAAATAACATGGAATATTCCAGTAACAAGTATTTGCAGCAATCACACCTGCACTGTGGGGCACAATCCTCACAAACTCACCATGACTCCAAAGGGCTGCAAGCACTGGCACTGTGCTACACCATGAGGGACAAATTACGGCCATTTTTAACAGCAAAGTGACTTGCTTCTCGTGGTTTTTTCTCTTTTTGCTCCATTTCTAAAGCACAACCCCTGCCACAGTGGAGAGGAAAGGAGCTGGCTGCAGAATAGCCTCAATCTGGAAGCCATTCCAGGTGGCCTGAAGTGCCACTGCAGGTGTCCCAGCCCTGAGCCCACAGCCTGGCCTGGTGCTGCCGGGACACCCCTGGGCTTGGCCTTGGAGATGGAAAACCTCTGATGTTTGTGAAAGGACTGGCCTGATGTTCCTCTAACACTCCCCATGCTCTAAAATACTAAATTCGTGTTATTGTTTGGTACCTGCACCTGCTTTACCTCATCTCATCTCAGCTGTTTCCCATAAGCTTTTCACCAGGCCTTCCAACCTTCCTGTTGGAAGGGAAAATGGCACAGGATCACAGAATCAATGAAGAGTTTGGATTGCAAAGGACCTTAAAGACCATCTCATTCCAACCCACTGCATGAAAAGACACTTTTAATGTTCCTTTTTCCTCAAACACTCCAAACTCTGCACCCTTATTGCAGTTGCTACCTTTTAACCTCACCAGCTGCTTTTTATCTGCTTTATTCATTTTCCCCTCACCCAAAAAATCCCTAAGGAAAGAGCGAAGGTAAAAGAAGTGACCTAGGAAATTTTTACATAACTTCCCAAAGACAGTTTCCCCTGAATGGTTTGTATTGGCTTAGGCAGCTTTTCAAGCAGGTACAGGTTTAGGTTATAGAATTACATTTTTTATTCCTCCCAGGGCTTAGAACAGGAAGAAGGGAGATAATCAGGAAAAGCAAAGCCAGTGTGGTTATCAGCCATAGGAAAGTTCAAATTAGCAATTATTAGACAAGTTTTTTTCACAACACAAGATTTTCAAATTGCAGGAAAAGAATAAAATAATTCCTAATTGTGGTCATGGCCATATTTTCAGAGCTGGATTGAACTTCAGGCTCAAGACAGAAGAATATCTGCCTTATATTCCAATATATAGTTGGAATTAGTATTAGCTCTAGACATCAGCATGCACATTCCTCTCATGATATTCAGTCTGATAACAGAGAAAAACACCCACTGGCTGACCTCCACTGAGTGGAGTGAACAGAGATATTCTGACTTAGACCCTGACTTAGATTTCAGCTGGGGCTGGGGTTGTGCCTTCATACCAAAGCTCAGTGTGGTCACAAGGTGTTTTCCCAGCCCTTGCACACACATGTACTTTAGACCCTGCATTTTGGGGATGTGAATGTGGTTGTGACACAACCTGGAATGGAGACTGGTTATCTTTAACAGCAGGTGCTTATCTCAATTAGTGGGGAAATCATGTGTCACTGCAAAACAAACACTGGAATTCTGGCAATGCCACCCTTTCCTCTGAGCAATTCTGGAAAAACAAGTCCCTTGAACTCCAATTTTACTTCATACTAATCAGGTGGAAGGCGCTGCTTTAGAGAGGAAAGTAAACTGAAAAGCAATTCACTATGTGGAAAGGAGAGACTATTCCTTTTTCAAGCACTGCTTTGTTTTTCATTCCAATTTGGAAGGGGTTTCTGTTCCCTGTGGATTTCCCAAGGTGGCTTTTGGCCCGTGGATTCCACACTGCATGTTGTGATTCCAGGCTCTCTTGTAAGCCATGGAAAGGACTGGGTGAGTTTGGGAACTGGGTGGAAGCCTCCCAGTGGAACCCTTAGTACATGAAGGTCTCTGTGGAAAGGTGAAGCTGTTTGAGCAAAAGACCAAGCACAAACTTGCAGCTCTACTCATGCTTTACGTAGAGCTGAGTTGAGACCATGAAAACCACCTTTAGGCCACCCTGGAGTTCCACTGGACAGCTTGTTTCCAGCTGGAAACACAAACAGGACACCTGTAGTTTATCCATGGCTGAATAAAACTGAATAATAACCCACTAGCTAAGATCTTTTAATGCACTGGCTTGTCCTGAGGGAGTTTTCTGGTTAATTTGTGATATAAAACTCCATTTTCCCACCTGCAAGACACCTGAGAGAGCAGCACATTTATTTACCTGTACCAGGTGTGCTAATCCTGGGAAAGCTGAGGCATAACCCACTGGCTATGGAAGCACTGGGCTCTGCTCCTGCAGTACAGCCTCAGGCTTGTGGCCCCACAGCCCCAGGGCACAGGGCTGGCTCCTTGTCACTGTCATCTCCTCTGGAAAAATCCCTTGGCCAGGATTTCTTCTCCTGGGAAGCTGAGAAGCTGCAGAGAGGAATTAAAACGATAATTATCTGATTGCTTCTCCTGTGTTTTGCTGCTTTGGAATGTGGTCTGGAGATTGTTTACCAACTGGTCATTGCTTGATTGGTTTCATGTTAATTTTTTAAAGTGAATCATGTCCAGCTGTGTTGAGACTCTGGAAAGTCATGAGTTTTTTATTATCATTTTTGTTAAGCCTTCTGTTTGTATCTTTCATTCTTTAGTATAGGTTTTAGTATAGCATAATATAATATAATATAAGTATATAAAATAATAAATTAGCCTTCTAAGAACATGGAGTCAGATTCTCAACTCTTCCTTCACCCTGGGGACCCAGCAAATACCACAGTTCCTGTCCTTGTGCCACCTCATTGATGGAATCAAGGCCTGAAGAGAGCTGGGGAGGGATTTGACAATGGGACAAGACAAGGGGAATGCTGTGTGTCCAAGACCCCCCATTCCCCCCAGGAGGGAATGTGGCCTGTGGAGAACCTGCTGCATGTCTGAGGTGGGCAAAGCCACTGCTGCAAGTGAACCCCAGGCTGAGAGTGCAGGAATTTGTCTTCTTGAATACCTCAGTCCTTGAATGCCTTAGTAAAGAGTTTTGCTGCTATGGGCAAACATGGATATAATGACTACTCACTGAGTAAACCAAGCTACTGCCTGCCCTCTCTCTGAGCAGGCTGAGTGTCACTATCACCCCATTAAATTCCACTCCAGCAGTATAAACACTGATAAAAAATGTGGTGATAGCACAAGAGGAATGGCTCCCACTGCCAGAGGGCAGGGCTGGATGGGATATTGGGAATTGGGAATTGTTCCCTGTGAGGGTGGGCAGGCCCTGGCACAGGGTGCCCACCCTGGATCCCTGGCAGTGCCCAAGGCCAGGCTGGGCAGGGCTGGGAACAGCCTGGGACAGTGGGAGGTGTCCCTGCCATGGCAGGGATGGGATGAGCTGGATGATTGCATGATTCTGGTAACTTACAGAATCATGCAATGTTTTGTGTTAGAAGGTGCCTAGATTCACTGAAGTTAGATTCAGGATAACCCACAGCTGCTTCAATGTAGCATCATCATTCCCTCAGTGTGCCTGTTTTTCCCTTCTAGAAAACAGTCTCGATCCTCCGAGCGGGGGGGATGATGTGCACTGGCTGGAAGGGCCGTAGTGCTGTGCTGTCCCTGAGGGTCAGAGGTGCTGTGGAGAGAGAGCCGGACCCTCGGAGCCCGGGGTCCCGGCCCGTGTCCCTGTGGGAGCTGTCCCAGCCTCGGCCCGCGTCTCTGTGGGAGCTGTCCCGGTTCCCGCCCGCGTCCCTGTGGGAGCTGTCCCTGCCCATGTTCCTGTGGGAGCTGTCCCGGTTCCCGGCCCGTCTCCCTGTGGGAGCTGTCCCGGTTCCCGCCCCTGTCCGTGAGGGAGCTGTGCCGGCTCCCGCCTGTGTCCCTGTGGGAGCTGTCCCAGTTCCCCTCCCGTGTCCCTGTGGGAGCTGTCCCGGTTCCCGGCCCGTCTCTCTGTGGGAGCTGTCCCGGTTCCCCTCCCGTCTCCCTGTGGGAGCTGTCCTAGTTCCCCGCCCGTTTCCCTGTGGGAGCTGTCCCGGTTCCCGCCCGTGGCTCTGTGGGAGCTGTCCCGGTCCGGGGCCCGCTCCCACGCCCGCCCGCCCCGGCAGGCGCTAGGGGGCGGTGCCGCCGCCCGGACTCCGAGCGCCCGCCAAGATGGCGGCGTGTGGGACGGCGGGGCCCGCGGGTGGCGGTCCCGGCCGGGCGGGGGTCGGGGCGGGCCCGGCCCCGGGACGGGGATCGGGGCGAGCAGGGGTCGGGACGGTCCTGGTGGCCGCGTTGGCAGCGCTCGTCTCGCTGCAGGTGGCCCGCGGCGCCGGGTGAGTGTCTGGGCACCGTCTGTCCGGGGGCTCCCGGTGCCCTGAGGTCGGGCCGGTGGAGCGGGTGCCAGGCGGGCCGGCCGCCCTCGAAGCGCGGCGGGTCTCACCGGGAACGCGGGAGAAGCGGGCCTGGGTGCCAGCGAGGCCGTGCCCACCCCGAGCTGCGCCGCTCTCACCCCACGCCTGTGCGGCCTTGGGACAACCGGGTGTTGTCGTTGCAGGAGCGGCCCCGGCGAGCCCCCGCTGCAGCCGTACCCGCCCGGGCAGCACGGCCCCCGGCACGGCCACCGGCACGTCAGGGACTGCCAGCCCGTCAAGTACGGAAACCTCACCCACGAAGCGTGGCCCGGCGACAAGAGCACGGGCGGGCCGGTGGCCGTCACCAGGACGTTTGTCTCGTACATCCACCCGGAGGGCAGCGACCGCAAGGCGATCTACGGGCACTTCACGTTCGTGAGGAACCCCCTGAGCACCTTCTCGGTGCTGGAGCCGGGCGGGGCCGGCGGCTGCCGGGCTCGCCGCAGAGCCACCGTGGAGGAGACTGCGAAGCTCAGGAAGTGTCTGGTGGCCCAGAACGGCGGGTACTTCGACATGGAAACTGGAGAGTGCCTCGGGAATGTTGTGAGCGATGGGAGGCTGGTGAGAGACTCGGGAGGCCTGCAAAACGCTCAGTTTGGCATCCGCAAAGATGGCACCATGGTGTTTGGGTAAGAGCTGGGGGTGTTTGGAGAGTGCTCTCCAGCCTGAAGAGTTTCAGGCATTACTGGGCAGGAAGCTCATCCCAGCACTGCCTCCTTGGCCTCCCCAGTTAGAGCAGAAGCTCATTTGGAAAGCTGAAGCTAGGGATGTTCTAGCTGTAACTGGTGGAGCTATCTCTGTGGCCCTTGGCTCATGTCCTGGGATGAAGAGAAGCTCAGTAAGTGCTGATCTCCAGCTGCTTGGGCTCCAGTGTCTCCTCTCCAGCTTGCACTGGGGACGCTGGGTGGGGTAGAAGGAGAGAGGGCTCTGTGTTTTCCACAGAGGAGGCACAGAGTGCAGTGTGAGTGCTCTGGCTGCACTACAGAAAGGCTGGGTTTGGAAGGGAGCTCAGGAGGTGCCTCATCCAGCACCCTGCTCAGCACAGGTGGGATGGAGTGGGCTGCTCAGAGCCATGTCTGGTTGGAGTTTGAACATCTCCAAGGATGGAGACAACACATCCTCTCTGGGCAAATGTGTTCCCCATGTTCAACCTAAACCTCCCCTGGCCCAGCCTAAGGCCATTCCCTCTCCTCCTGTCCTGTTCCCTTGGGAGCAGAGCCCAGCCCTCACCTGGCTGCCCCCTCCTGTCAGGAACTGTGAAGAGCCACAAGGTCCCTCCTGAGCCTCCTTTTCTCCAGGCTGAGCCCCTCCTGGTGCTCCAGCCCCTTCCAAGCTCTGTTCCCATCCCTGGACACGCTCCAGCCCCTCAGTGTCTGCCTGTCACGAGGGGCCCAGCACTGGAGATGTCCCAGCAGTGCCAGCACAGGGAATGCTCACTGCCCTGGCCCTGCTGCCCACACTGTGGCTGGTTCAGGCCAGGTGTCACTGGCTTTCTTGCCCACCTGGGCATGTGACCCTCCCCAAGATGGAGACAGAAGTTTTAATCACCTTCTGATGAAGAATATTCGACTGAGAGACTGTAGTGCTCTCTGGAGTGCAAGGCCTCCAGGAGCTGCCCTTCCCCACCAGCAGGAGGATCCTAAAAGGCCCAGAAGGGTTCCCAGGACCCTTCTGCTGGTGTCAGAAGATGCAGCAGCAGCCTGGAATTTGCATCTCCACCCTTCTGGTAGCTCAGTCCCAGACCTCAGGAAGGATCCCTGCACTGAGTGTGCCAAGCCAGGGCTGTATCCTGCAGCCATTCTGGCAGGCCTGAGCACCATGGCCTTGATTTGTGTGAGAGAGGGGCTGGGTGGGTCAGTGACATGTCCTTCAACTCAACAGCAATTTCAGGGTCACTGTTGAGTCCCTAAGCTCAGCTGTGCCCTGCTGCTCCCCAGCTCTGGCAGGATGTCCCTGTTAAATGGAACTGTCGTGGTGTTTGGTGGCTTTGTGCCTTCCAAACCACGATCAGAAAAATAGTTTGGGTGTAAGTCATTTTGGCTGTCAGGACAGGGGGGAAAGTCCTTCACTCCTTCACTCTCAGCCTGCATCAGGCCAGCAGGACAGCCCAGGGCAGTCACCCTCCCTGCACAGCTGCTGCTGCTCCCTGGGCTGCCAGTGGGTGACTCCAGGCTCTGAAAGCTGTCACTCCCTGCCCAAACTGTTTTGTAGTTTGATCTGCTTTCAGCCACGTTCATGCTGTCTTCTTGTTCCTTTCCCGTGGGAAAAGGGAATTTGTTTGGCATGTTTTCCATTCAGGTGTTTGCAATTACACAAAGCTTTGTTTGCCTACAGTCACGGATGCCAAACAAAAGTTGAGCATCCAGCTCCCACAAGACATCAGAAAGTCACCTTTAAACCCAACAAGCAGAGCACAGCTGTCCACCCCTCAGCTGCAGACATCCCCCAGCCCAGGCTGCCCTGAGGCAGGTGTTCCCCTGTATCCCCCATATCCCTGTGGTGACACACAACACCTGGGCATGGAGGTGGCACCTGAGCTGTCCTTTTGCTGTCTGCAGGGGCAGGGGAAGCTCCTGCCCAGATGGAAGCAGCAGGTGCCACCCAGTGCAGCTGCTGCAGGCTGGATGCTGCAGCTCCAAATGCTCTCCAAAGCTGTTGGGTGTCACAGTTTTGGAGAATAGAAGCTGACAGGCAGCAAGATGCTACAGCTGCTTCCACAGATCCCTGAGTATTTGGCAGTGGCTCTGTGATACTGTTGAGTCAGGGATGGATGAAAGGACTCCATGGTTCAGAAGGTGAAAAAGAGAGATTTCATTAAGAGGTTGGTGTCCTTTTATAACCAGGATCACTAAGGTGAAACCCAATTGGTCTCAAAGTAAAAACCTTTCAACTATTGGTGGACTTTGAACAGCACACTGTGAAGATATACATATCTATAAACAATGTGAACAGAAAGAGAGATAATAATTGTTTTCATTCTTCCTCTCTAACTTTCCCAGGCCTGAAGGCTGGGAGAATTCTCTTTGACTGAACTGAGACTCTCCACAGCTCTGTCCTTGTGTTCTGCCAGATGCTTTCTGTTCATTTCCCTGGCTCAGATCCCCTGGCCACGTTGTGTGAGGCACAGTGGCCTGGGACCATGGTTAGCTGTGGGTTTGTGCAGAGATCAGAGAGCAGGGGCTGCTCTGGCTGCTCAAGTGCTGTTTCACACTGCTGGGCCTGGTTTTGGATGTAGCTGTCCTTCATTCTGCCTTTTCCTGCCCTCTCCCAGCTTCAGGAGCCTGCTGGCAGCAGGAGAGGCTTTAAGGTGGTGTGTAGTGCCTGTGGTGTCAGGCTTCAGCAGTAGCATTGAGACAAATTAGATAGAGTTGGATGCTGGCTGAGCAAACAAGCTAATGCCACATCCTCTGCAGTCAGTGACATGTTGACCAATGTTGATAGTATTAGACATGCTACTCTTCAAAACAGAGCAGCCATTGATTTTCTTTTACTAACACAAGAGCATAGCTGTGAAAAATTTAAAAGATTGTGTTGTATGAATTTGTCTGACCATTCTAAATCCATTCACAAAAGCATTCAAAAATTAAAAGATCTGACAGCCCAAATTAAAGAAGATAGAAATTCCTAATTAGATGATTTGTTTCAAAAGTAGTTTTACACCTTAGCTAAAGCAACTTTGCAAGATAAATCTTTATGTATTAAGTGTTCTAATACTAATATTTATAGTAGTACCTTGTATACTTTGTTGTGTTCAGCGAATGATGAACAAAACAGTCCGAAAAATTTTTGTCATACAAGCAAGAGAGTTAAGAAGCAGAAGCACAGAGAGTGTTCGAAATCTCACGAAAGCAGTAAATGAAAATATAGACATGAACGAAAGTTTTGAATTAAAACCTTAAAATCAACCAGAGATTTTCGAACAATGACTTGTGACTATTACCAAACATGATTCAAATCTCTTTCAAAGATTAGACCTTCACAACATTAAGTTGCTGTGCCATACTATAGCAATACTTTAGTGCAAATAAGTCTCCAACAGATAATAAGCAGAAATTTTACAATAGAGTTACAAAACGCAAGAAGTAAGCAACAAGAAAATGAAAACTTCTAAGTGAAACAGAGAGGGGGAATTGTTGGATTCTGGTGCCCTCTGTTCCCAGGTACCTGTCTGAGGAGGATGTGCTGGACCAGTCCAACCCCTTTGTGCAGCTGGTGAGCGGCGTGGTGTGGCTGCTGAGGGATGGAGAGCTGTACATCAACCAGAGCCGGGCAGCCGAGTGTGGGGACACCCAGAGCACAGGTAACTGCTGTGGGCCTGCCTGCAGCCTGCCAGGGACAAGGGCACTTAACAGGAATTGGGTTTGGGTTGGCCCAGATGAAGGCAGGAATGAGTCTGACTCCAAGTTCTCAGAAGGCTGATTTATCATTTTATGATACTATATTATATTAAAGAATGCTAGACTAAACTATGCTAAAGAATACAGAAAGGATACTTACAGAATGCTAAAAAGATAATAATGAAAACTTGTGACTCTCTCCAGAGTCCCAACACAGCTTAGCCCTGATTGGTCAAAGAGTGAAAACAACTCACAGCAGAATCCAATAAAACAATCACCTGTGGTAAACTATCTCCAAACACATTCCACATGAGCAAAACACAGGAGAATCAAATTAGATAAGAATTGTTTCTCTTTTCTCTGAGGCTTCTCAGCTTCCCAGGAGAAAAATCCTGGGTGAAGGGATTTTACAGAAAGTGTGAATGCCACAAAGAGGTCCAACTTTCATAGAATCATGGAATAGTTGGGGTTGGAAGGACCTTAAAGGCCATCCTACTCCACACCCCTGCCATGGCAGGGACCTTCCACCATCCCAGGTCAATCCAAGCCCTGTCCAGCCTGGCCTTGGGCACTGCCAGGGATGCAGGGTGGGCACCCTGTGCCAGGGCCTGCCCACCCTCACAGGGAACAATTCCCATCCTGTCTAACCAGAAACTCAAAGCAGGTGCCTCCTCCAGGAGTTTGAAGCCAAGGGATTATGAATCCCTGTGCTGGACAAAAGCTTAATCAAGAGCCCTTTTATAGGGCTTGGATGAACGAGAGGAGCTGGGCTGTGCTCTCCCTGTGTCTCAGTTCAGATGAGGCCCTTGCTGGGAGCTCTTTGCAGCCAGGTGTGTCTCAGCAGCCCGTTGTGTGCCCCAGCTGAGTGGGAATTGTTCCCTGTGCTGCAGGAACCTTCGACAAGTTCATCAATGTGATCTCAGCCAGGACTGCCGTGGGACACGACCGCCAGGGCCGCCTGGTCCTGGTCCATGTGGATGGACAGACAGAGTCCAGAGGGTAAGGCTGGGGAATTCCTCAGTTCCTGGGGCTGCAGGGCTCTGCAGCTGTCAGGGACTTGTTTTAAAGCTGAGCCTTGCAGAGCTCAGGGGAGCCAGAAAAGGTTCACAGAAAAGGCTCAGCTCCTGCACTTTCCCCTTAGCTGCCTTTCATCGAATCTGGCTCATGTCACTAAAAACTGTCTTCTCTTGCATTGGCAGAGCCCTGAAGTTGACCAGACTCCCCTTATTTATACATCCACATATTGTCTCCATGCAGGTCTTCTGCCCTGCACTTGCCTCTGGCTGCTGGGGAGTTCCCCTCATTCAGAGTCACCAAAAGCGGTCTGGGATGGGAGAGCTTCCCCTTCCAGCACAGACAGCAGCAAGCTGCTGACCTAACAGCTTCACTGAAGGCAAACCACCAACCAACCTCTGCTTTGCAGGGTCAGCCTGTGGGAAATGGCAGAATTCCTGAAGCAGCAGGGACTCATCAACGCCATCAACCTGGATGGGGGAGGCTCTGCCACGCTGGTCCTGAACGGGACCCTGGCCAACTACCCCTCTGAGCACTGGTAGGTGCTGCTGCTGCTGCCTCTGCCCAGGCCCTGCAGCTCCTGCCAGCCTGCAGAGCCCAGCCCACAGCCTGGGAGGGCACAGCAAAGGCAGGAGAGAGCAGCTCTAGGGTTTAAAGAGATTGAGTGACTCCATGTTTTTTCCACTTAGTCATCCAGGATTAAAGCTGAGCTGGTTGCAGACAGGCAGCAAAGCTGTGGCTGTGACTGAGTGGCTGATGGGGGAATGGGATAAGGCAGCAGATCTTAGTCTGGGAGATTCAGAGCTGCACATCCAGGGGAATTAGCAGAGATCTGTCAGCAGCTTATTATCATGGAAGAGAAACACTGACTGGGAGACTCTGTCCTTCCTCATTGGAAGGAATCTAAAGAATATTTTGTTTTAAATTCAACTTTTTAGTCGGTTCTGACTGTAAACATGAAGGGATTTAGCATTCAGTTGCCATATATAATGTATATCAAAGCGAATAACATTGAAGAAAATGTGTGCCAAAATGAGGGAATTTGGGACTGTTGCTTCTGTAATTCCATGTTTGAAATGATACCTATCAGATGGGATTTAGAACTCAGGTAAAACATTGACTGCAGTGCAGTTTGATGCTTATATTTGCCCAGTATTACTGTTGATGTTTGGCAGCGTGGCTCAGGAAGGAATCTCTGGGTTGTGTAAGGGCTGTTGGTTGTGCTGGGCAGCGCAGGGCGAGCTCACGCTGTCCCCTCTGCCGTCCCCAGCTCCTTTGACGGCATGTGGCGCTGTCCCCGGAGCATCTCCACCGTGCTGTGCGTGCACGAGCCGGGCTGTGACCCGCCCGACTGCAGCGGCCACGGGCTGTGCGAGGCCGGGCGGTGCCGCTGCCACAGCCCCTTCTGGGCGGGACCCGCCTGCGACACCTTGGACTGCGGCCCTGCCAACTGCAGCCTGCGCGGCGTCTGCAGCGCCGGTGAGCGCCCGTGCCGCTGGCACCGGGGTGGGAGCGGGCAGGGCCTGGCCGTGCCTCCCGGGGAATGTCCCGGGGGAATGTGGAGTGCCAGGCAGCAGCTGGGTGGGTGCGTGGGGCTGCTTCTGCTCTCCAGAGCATCCGAGGCACAGGTGGTCAGAATACGTTGCCTTTAGGAGGCAGCTCTGTGCCTCAGTTTCCTTTTCTGCTCCAGGGTTGTGCTCTGGGTTTTTGTGAGGCTGCTGATGGGCAGGGCTGTGTATTATGTTGTGTGACAGCAGCTGCTTCTCTCCCCTCCCCTTACTGTTCCTTCTTCACCTCCCTCTCCTACTTTATAAGTTTTTCAAGTGTGCAGTTGCTACTCTTGCATGAATCTGAGCCTAGGGATTGCTGGAATGTGTGTCCCCAGCTTCTGCCCCTCTGTGCCCATCCCTGTCACCCTGTTCCTCTCATTCAAGTGAATGAGAGCTTGCTGGGTGCAGGTGTTGCCCCAGAGCTGGTCCCAGGGAATGCCATCAGGGATTCTGCAGCATTTGCAGCTGGGGAGGGGGGTGTGAACCCACCCTTTGTGTGAGTGCAGGGTTCCTCTTCTGGCAGGGGTAAGAGGGCACCTCCAGAGGCAGAGGCTCCTAATTTCAGGTCCTTGCTGCCTGCCTGTGTGTTGTTGTTGTCAGTAATGCCTGTTCTGTGTTTGCATAGCTGGATGCCTCTGTGACGCCGGCTGGACTGGCAGCAACTGCACTGAAGGTAAACCCTGCCTGCTGCTCCCCTGCCTCTGCACAGCCAGCGAGGGGCAGTGGGAGCCACTTCCAGCAGCTGCCTGCCCCAGGGGACAGCAGGGAAGGGAGAGGCTCCCTGTGGGCTGGGCTGCTCTTTTCTGGCAGTTTGAATGAGTCCAATGCAGCTGGGGCATCACAGTTGGCTTGGTGGGAGACACTCGAGTCCTTGCTCCTTGTTCAGGGCACACACTCAGCTGGTGGGAGCATCCCTCCCCAGGGTGGGCTGTGGCTGTGTGCTGGCACTGCTCACCCCTGCCCTGGTGCCATCTCTGTTTGTGTCCCGCAGCGTGTGCTCCCGGCTCCTTCGGGCAGGCCTGCAGCCAGCGGTGCCGGTGCCAGCACGGCAGCTCCTGTGACCCCGTGCACGGAGCCTGCTCCTGCCCTGCCGGCTTCTACGGCGCCAGCTGTGAGCACGGTAAGGGCCACAGCCACCTCTGGGGCTGGGACAGCGCGGTGTCACCTCTGAGCCACCTCCTGGGGGCGCTTCTGCCCGGGGAGCTCAGGCCTGAACATCACCAGCTGGCTCCAGGCTCTTCTGGGCCTGCCTGTCCCACACAAATGGGCTGAAAAGGAGAGGAAGGAGTGTGGTGGTGTTCACAGGGGTGCCAGGATGAGGGAAGACACGAGGGTCTGACTCCATGTTTCTGAAGGGTAATTTATTATTTTATGATATATATATTATATTAAAACGATACTAAAAGAATAGAAGAAAGGATTTCATCAGAAGGCTAGTAAGCCAAGGAAGGAATGGAATTATAATAAAATCTTGTGACTGACTGAGAGTCTGAGACAGCTGGGCTGTGATTGGCCATTAATTAGAAACAACCACATGAGACCAATCACAGATCCACCTGTTGCATTCCACAGCAGCAGATAATCAATGATTACATTTTGTTCTTGAGGCCTCTCAGCTTCTCAGGAGAAAAAAATCTTAAGGAAAGGATTTTTCATAAAATGTGTCTGTGACAGAAGGAGCAGAGAGGAAAGAGGAGTTTGCTTCCTCAACAGAGAATTGTGGATTCCTGTTTAGTCTCCTGCATTTTTTTCCCAGAGCCCCTGAATGACCACAAAACATCCTGTGCTCCAGGGTGTTGCACCAGGCCCTGCTGTACCCAGGCTTCAGGTGATGCAGTCAGAGCCTGGGGAATGCTCCTCAGGGCTGTCCTGCCTTCCACCCTCACACTGCCTGTGCCAGGGCTGAGTGTTCTGCCTGGTGTAACCACTGCAGGTCCCCTGTGTCTGAGTGAATGATTGAATTACAGAGGGGTGTGAATTTCCTGATTCTGTCAGGGATGCTCTGTTCCAGCCTGGGAACAC
Source organism: Zonotrichia albicollis (assembly GCF_047830755.1). NCBI lineage: Eukaryota > Metazoa > Chordata > Aves > Passeriformes > Passerellidae > Zonotrichia > Zonotrichia albicollis. The sequence continues at coordinate 15,115,429 of NC_133834.1, read as the reverse complement.
AGCCAATCCCATCCCAGAGATGTTGCCCAGAGCAGCTGTGGCTGGGCAACCCTGGAAATGTCCAAGGCCAGGTTGGATGGGATAGTGGGAGATGTCCCTGCTCATGGAACAGGGACAAGAGGAGCTCTAAAGTCCCTTTCAACTCCAATAGCCATTCCATGATTGTGTGATCCCAGTTCTACACAAACTTCCCTCTGAAGCCCACCAAGGAGCAGCCCTGACCTCCAGCACGGTGCTCCCGGGCTGCTGCGGGCTCGGCTGAGCTGAGGGAGCTGCAGCCGCAGCCTGGGTGCTCCCGGGGCAGGCGGAGCCGCGGCAATGACCGATCCCTGTGTGATGCCGTCCCCAGAGTGTCCCCCGGGCTGGTTTGGGCCGAGCTGCCGGAGCCGCTGTGCGTGTGACCACTCGTGTCCCTGTGACCCCGAGAGCGGCAGCTGCAACATCAGCCAGCACGGGGCGCTGCAGCAGCTCCTGCACACAGGTATCCCTGCCGGGGCTGGGCTTTCAGTAAAATTGGAACAGCAGCTTTAGTGCTGAATGGTGTTTGCTCAGTCACCAGCTTTGCTTAACCTTGCTCTTTTTAGTGGAATTTTACACCCTGCCCCACCTTCCTTCCCTCTTTGTTTTCCAGCTGGACAGTGCTTGGCTTCCCAGGAAAAGAGCAAAGACAAGTTCTTTCTGTCAGAGTAAGTGTTTGGTGCTCACTGTGCATCTCAGAGGCTGCCACAGAGCATGGGGGGTGTTCAGTCTGCAGGAAAGGAGGCTCAGGGGGCCCTTGTGGCTCTGCACAGCTCCTGACAGGAGGGGACAGCCAGGGTGGCTGGGACTCTGCTCCCAGGGAACAGGGACAGGACAAGGGGAAACGGCCTCAAGCTGTGCCAGGAGAAGTTTAGATTGGATATTGGGGAAATTCCTTCACAGAAGGATGGTGAGGCGCTGGCACAGGTGCCCGGGGGGTGGCAGAGTCCCCATCCCTGGAGGGATTTAGAAGCCACGTGGATGTGGCAGTTGGGGCCATGGGTCAGTGTGGCCTTGGCAGTGCTGGGACAATGTTTGGACTCGATGATGTTGGAGGGTTTTTCCAGCCATAACGATTCCATGGTTCTGTCCTGAGAGCAGGCCCACAAGCTGGGGAACACACAGCAGGGAGGGCAATCCTTGGGCACACAGGGGACCTGTTGGTGCTGTGGTTTGTGTCCCACAGGAGCTCGTGGCTCTCCCTGAGCTCTGCCCTGGCCCTGCTGCTGGTGCTGAGTGCCCTGGGGAACGTGGGGCTGCTGCTGCAGGGGCGGCGGCGGCAGCACCGTGACTATCGCGACTATCGCTACCTCCCCCTGCGGGACATCAACGGGGACCGCCCTCACAGCCCCGCCTCTGCTGCCTGGCACCACAAGCACCTTCAGGAGCCTGAGGACACCCAGGAGCCCGAGGACACTTAGGAGCCAAACCAAGAGTTCCTTTAGAATCATGGATGGGATGAGGATTTCACCCTGCATTGCCCCTCAGCACTGACTGCGACTGGGGCTGTTCCCACTGGGAGCCTCAGCCCAGAACTGCCCTGTTGTGGCTGTGCTTTCCTTTCCTGTGCTGCCCTGCAGCATCAGGGGATGCAGGACATCCCTTGGGTGAGGGGATTCCACAGCTGCAGCAGCAAAGGAGATGGGCTGGTTCCTTCCAGAACTGAAGGCAAACAGGTGAGGGATGCAAGTCAGCACCTCCAAAAGATCCCTGCTCACCTGAGCAGTGCTTTTTAAGATGCTAAGCTGCCTCTAGTACAAAGCTGGGTTTAAGGGTATTAATCAGTGTCTGTTCTTCCTTGCTAAGCTGATTTTAATCAGGAAAGTGACCAAAAGTTTGTTCTGAAACGTTGAAGCAGGTGCAGCAGCCAGTGCCAGCAGAGCCCTCCTGTGCCAGCCGTGGTGGTGGCTCAGGGGTGACACAGGGTTGTGACAGCCCTGCAGGGCTGGGGGGTTTTCTCACCCATCCTCAGGCCAGAGCAGCCCCAGAGGGTGCTGAGTGCTGTGCTTTGGGGCAGCTCCTGCAGCACAGCACCAGGAAAGCCCTCTCAGCTCCAGCTTCCATTTGTGCATCTCTCCAGCTCCCAGCAGCCAAAGGCTCTGCCCAGCTCTGAGGGACCCTGGCACAGCCTGGAGCTGTCCCTGAGGGGGAGGGCACAGACAGGAACAGCCTGGCATGGCTGGAATGGCACAGACAAGGCCAGCCTGGCATGGCTGGCATGGCACAGACAGGAACAGCCTGGCATGGCTGGCATGGAACAGACAGGAACAGCCTGGCATGGCTGGCATGGCACAGACAGGAACAGCCTGGCATGGCTGGCATGGCACAGCCTGGGCTGCCCTGCCCCAGCAAGGGCTCCAGCCCAGCCAGCACCCCGAGCTCCTCCTCTGGAAATGTGGAACAAATCCTTGCACAGTTCCACTCAAACAGTGTTGGAATTTGCTGCCCCGTGAGGGAACCAGCCTTGGCCAAGCCCCTGGATGCTGCAGAGGGGTGAGAGCCTGTCTGAGCCCCACACACCTTTATGCACTCACTCCCTTTTTACCTCTCCAAGTAAAGGATGTGTATTTTCTGTGCCAGTGTTGGCACCAAATCAGCCTGTAACCAAGAGAATCTATTTTTCTATGATTTACAGAAGTTTATTTGAAACTTGAATAAAGTCTTTTAGTGCTACCTGCCTGAAATTCAGAATTCCTGATGTGCAGCTGCAGAAGGAGCTGATCCTTTCCAGCTAACCTCAGCCCCCAGTGGAACCCAGGGGCTCTTTTATGTTTAATAACACCCACACTGCAGGATGTGCTGTTCCAGCCCACTCCGTGTTAGGAAATTAAACACAAGATGCTGGTTCTGTAGAAAAAAACCCAAACATTTTAGTTTAAAAGCAGGAAAAAGTGAATACAAGCATTACCTCTGCTTCTGTGGGCAAAGAGAGCAGCACACAGGCTTGAATTTTCACTGCCCTGCACTTTCACCAGTTGAATCAAACAATTCCACATGTTCTCAGAGATGTTTTATTTCTCACATACCCAAAAGTACAGCTCTACCAGGACACACAGACACCATCACAGGAGGACATCTGTTTCTTCAGTGCCCTGCAGTGGGCTCTTACAGGAGGTTTGAGGGTTTTGGCTGAGAAAAATGAGGATTTCAGTATATAAAACCAAAGCCAGCTGCAAAGGAGAGAAAGTAAGTGCTGCTAAAAAACTTAATTAATGCCCATTTAACTTAGGTGTAACTGAAAGCTTGGAAGGGGGTGGTGGTGTCACTAAAAGCCAGCAAATGTGACTTGACTCCAATTTCACCTTCCAAGAGAGAAATAATCAGATGTAAGGAGCATCACAAATGTGTTGGAGGAATATTAAAGCCAATTGCATGCAGGAATCTTTGACAGCTGCTGTCAAGTCAATCTCTAATAGCTGTTCCTTGCATTAATTGCTCACAGTACAAACATTTGGGACATGAAAGCAGTGTGAGCTCATAAAATGCCTTTAGAAATGAGGGATTCCCTGCCTGGAGCAGGGCTGGCCTCAGCCCAGTGTGGTGGCAGCTGGGCTCACCAATTCCTGCTGGGAACTGAGAGTGGATTATGGCATTTTCTGAATCTGCCAACAAACCAAACTGGGATTACAAATTGTTATTCACAGTTCCTGAAAAGGAACAGACAGAACCAGAGTGGCTGAGCAGGGAGCACAGCTGCATCTCAGGCACTTGGGAGTGCCTGGACTGCTCAGTGTCAGGAATTGCTCCCAACAGTGAGCTCAGGAGCTGAGGAATGGCTGAGCTGAGCTCAGGAATCACTGAGCAGAGCTCAGGAGCTGTGGAATGAGCTGAGTTCAGGAGCTGTGGAATCACTGAGCTGAGCTCAGGAGCTGAGGAATGGCCAAGCTGAGCTCAGGAGCTGTGGAATGAGCTCAGGAATCACGGAGCTGTTCTGGTGCCTCCCTGAGAGCCCCGAGCCGACTCCCAGCGCTCCCGGCTCCGGTGCCACCTGCGGGGCTGGAGCCGCCCCTGTGCCCCGGGGCTCAGCCCTTCTCCTCCTCCTCCAGCGGAGAGCAGCAAAACCCGGCTCAGACCGTGCCCTGAACCGCAGCTGAGGCCATCCAACATCCATCCATCCCCCCTCGGGCTCTGTTTGCCCTTCCCAGCGCATGGAATGGGGCACACCTGGAGAGCTCTGGCAATGCAGGTGCCACCCGTGGCACAGCATCCTGCCCTGCCCTGCCCCCACGCGCATGGCACCAGCTCTGAGGTAGGTGTTGTGTTTGCATAGGGAATATCTGAACCAGGGACAGCCCCAGGTTCCTGGGAGCCACTTTTTACCCAGCAGCTCCTTCCCTGCACACAGCCCGAGCTCAGCAGCCTCGCTGCTGGGAGGGCTTTGCTGCACCACCCACAATGAGCCCATTGCCCAAGTTCTGATTTCTGAGGGTCCAAAATCCCTCCCAGACTCAGCTCACTGTGAAGAAAACTCTGAGTTTATTTTCTAAGCACACTGATGTAGTTTGAGGGGGAAAAGGTGATGTAGAAGAATTCTGTGTCTCTGGGATCTGCAGTTCACAAGGTCAGGTTTAGAAAGCACAGCACAGCATCCAGGCTGTTGTTTCCTTTCTCCTGTTAATATTCAGGAGAAAAAGGAAAAAATACTGAATTATGTAAATTGATTTCAGAGTAAATTGTCAGGTGGGATAAAGCAGGCAGCCTGGAGAGGTCACAATCTGCTTCACAAACCTGTGCACGATCCCTGATGGGCAGAGGAGTGGGACTGCCAAGGGACAAGAGGAAAAACTGGGATTGGGATGTCCCCAGAGCAGGAACACCCTGTGGAACCAGCCCTGACCTCACCCTTCAGAGATCTGCCAGGGCCAAATTCCTCCACTGACAAAAGTCAAACTTCTGGTGAGCAGAAAACAGCACATCCCACATTTCAAAACAAAATTACCAAAAAAAACCAAATTCAGGGCAAAGGAAGAGATTCTTACCCAGAGCAAACCCAGGAACAGGATGTGAGCAACCACGTGAGAAGGGAAGGTAAAATCCTGAAACAGCACAGGGGGACAGGGCTGGGTTTGCTCCTGAGGCTTTGGGAGACTGAAACTGTTTCTAAATTAGATTTTATTCTGGGTCAAGGATTTTCCATGAGGGATACACACATGCACTTCTGCTTCCAGAATTCCTGACTTTCCAGAGGAAATGTAGGAATTACATTTACATTTGTCCCTCTTTATCAGACTCCAGTTATGCTGAAATGCCAGAGACAGAAGTTTCATTTGTCTGGGAGAAACATGAAAGTCTATGGAACAACTGAGAACTGGAAATCAGAACTTCCCTGAGCTCTACATAACCAAGTTACCTGTTCACAGGGAGAGATGCAAGGTGCAGAGTGATTCCCTTGGCTCCAATCCTTAAAAAACCCCACGTCAAGTTCTTGGTCTCCCATTGTCCCAAATATTTTGGCTCTTTTCTCATTTGGCAGAGCCTGGTACTTCAAAACCAGTGATTATAAAAAAACAGGGTGGGAAGGAACAACTTCACAGATTCCTGAATAAAAACTTGGTGAGTTTTGACACCTGCTCTCATCATTTTTTCACCTGGACAAGAACATGGATAACTTTGCTCCCCAACCTGACTACAGGAACAATCAGAGATTAGGGACAAACGTGGCATTTTTGGTGTGTAGGAAGACAGTGCATCTTTATGCCAACTCCTGAACTATATCCTCGTTTCTTAATCCTAAAAAACAATCTAAAAAAGCACTGGACTCTCACCTTTCCTTGCAAGGAAGGTGACACAAGCCCTTACCCAATGCAGCCCTTTTGCAAAAACATCCACTGATCACAAAGATCAGGACCCAAGCAGAAAGATTGCTTGGGATTGAAGACAATCAATTATTCCTTTCTAAAACAAAGTTCATCCCATTAAAAAAGGTGACTGTATTTAATAAATAGTCATTTCTGACATAATAAGTTAAAAATTAATTTAAAATAAGCTAGTATAGAATAAATAGGCTTCAGTAAGTGCTTACACACATACATGCCTCTCTGAATGGTTTCAAGTGAGCTCATGTTTAGAAGAAGCAAGTTCTGTAATACTGCCAGGAAATCTTGTGCCTACAGGAAATCAAATATTGCTTTGTTTAGCCCTTTAGGACTGGATTCAGTTCCCATCCACTTGGGAATGGGACAGACCTACCCATTATTGCTGTAAACCTGAGTAAAAAGAAACAATAGTTTGGAAGATGCCACTCACTGCAGGCAGATTCAATGCCTGGAATTTCTAAAAAAAAAAACAAAAAAAACCCAAAACCTTTTAACTTTGTTTCTCAGCAGGGTTACAAAAATCCAACACATTTCCCAGAGCATCCTGCCAGACCAGGAGAGTTTTTGGTCTGGCCTGGAAGTGATTTCTGAGCCATGCTGCCTGTAGCCAGGTGTTGGCAGTTCCTGCCAAGGCCCTGCCCCTGGAATGCCCCCCTGACTGCCCAGGGTGGCAGCAGAACCCTGTGGGCACCCAGGACATTCCCTTGTTTTGCCCCCCAGGAATTCCCTCAAGAGGCAGCAGGTAAGGCAACATCAGCCTCCTCTGGGGGAAAGAACTGAAAAGAGCCCTTTGGAGTGGAGTGGGGTCCTGCAAACCCACAGGTGGTGAAGGAGGCTACTGAGGAGCAGGCAGCTGAGCCCAAACCCCTAAACCTGCCCTTGGAATTTCAGTTTTTGTGGTTGAAGCAGCCCCCAGAGGCCTCTCTGTGTCCAAATGGCTGTGGCTGCCCCACGGCTCAGCCCTGGAGCTCTTTGGTTTGGGTGCCCCTGGTGCTGCAGCCCTGGCTCTGCTATCTGGAGAGGTGGGAGCTGCTCTGGGACTGGCTGGAAGATGTGGTGACTCCACTCAGCTGGGAAAAGCCACTGGTGCAGGATTCCAGGCTGGACATGGATCCCCTGGCATGGGACAGAACAGATGTGCTGTTAGCAAGGCTGCATTGAGGGATTCCTCCCACAGATCAGCTCCCACTCTCTAACACTTGCACAATTGCTTTTTGGCCCATCATTTCCCACTTGCTCTCTAAGAATCTCTGTGTCATGATGAAAAATTAATCAATCAGAGACATTTTTTCCCATTTACAGATATTATTCCTTGTCTCTGAGTATTGTTCTGGGGAAAGGGACACAGCTGGAGCCTCAGAGGTGAAAGGAAAGCTCCAGAACACTCCAAATGCAGCCTTGGGAACCCAAGGGCTCCAGGCTGCTGAACAGCAGAGTCCCAGCTCAGCAGCTCCAGCTCCTCCTGCCCAAGGCAGGCAGGGCTCAGGAAGAGCCCCAAGAGGAGCAGGACTGGACTGAGGATTTCTGCTGCTCTGACCCCACAGCACCTGGCCAGGTCACACCTCAAGCCACCACCTTCAAATCTGCTCTGCCCAACACCTCCAGCCCCAGGGAAGGGCCAAGGCTTGCACAGAGCTCAGACTGACAGATGGGGAGGTGATTGTGGCATCGAAGGGGCCAGGCACACCCTGCCAGGGTGGCTGTTCTCCTGTGCAGAAGTGCTCATCCTTCTCAAGTGCCAAACAAAATCATCTGGGAAACAGCCCAGCTGATATTTAAATTACTCCAAAAGCAGCTTCTCAAAATATTCCTAACTAAGATAAAAACCCTCTTGAGTCAAAAATCTCCTGCTCTTCAGGCAGCTGCAAGCAAAGCCTAAAGCACAAATTTCACTGATGGACAGATTCAAGAGAATCTGAAAATGCCACCAATTTTGTGTCAATACACTTGTCATTTAAACACACCCCCTGTGGGGGTCTCTGATATCCAAATGTTTAACTCACCCCCAGTACAACTCGTTGTAAACCCCTTGGAAATGCCCTACCTGAAGTCCTTGGAGGCCAGCACCTCGTAGTAGTAGATGAGCTTGCACTTGTGGCTGGAGCCCTGCAGGGAGGCCAGGACATCGTCCACACGGGGCAGGCTGGAGCTGGAGCAGGGCAGGGGCCCGTGCATCCTCCACTGCAGGATGTAGAAGCCAGGCCAGCGAGTGACATGGGAGCCCTGCAGAGAGGGAGGGACAGCAGCTGAGCACGGGGGAATGGGGGAATGGCTCAATGACCCAGCACAGGTGGCACTCACCTGTGTCACCTCCCTGACACACAGCCCTGTAGTACCAGCAGGAAAATGAAAAAGCTTATTTAGCTTAATTTCCATAAGAATTTTAGCTTGGAGTCTCTTTTCAATGACTCACTTTAAATAAGGATTTCCCATTTTCACAGGGCATCCAGAAAATGATCACAGAATGGTTTGGGTGGGAATGGACCTTAAAGCCCATCCCATCCTATCCCCATCCCACTATCCCAGGTCACTCCCAGCCCTGCCCAGCCTGGCCTTGGGCACTGCCAGGGATCCAGGGTGGGCACCCTGTGCCAGGGCCTGCCCACCCTCACAGGGAACAATTCCCAATTCCCAATATCCCATCCAGCCCTGCCCTCTGGCAGTGGGAGCCATTCCCTGTGTCCTGTCCCTCCATCCCTTGTCCCCAGTCCCTCTGCAGCTCTCCTGGAGCCCCTTCAGGCCCTGGCAGGGGCTCTGAGGTGTCCCTGGAGCTTCTCCTCTCCAGGTGAGCACCCCCAGCTCTCCCAGCCTGGCTCCAGAGGGGCTCCAGCCCTTGGGGTGTCTCCATGGGCTCCCCTGGACTCTCTGCAGCAGCTCCAGGTCCTTTCTGTGCTGGGCCCCAGGGCTGGGGCAGCTCTGCAGGTGGGGTCTCACCTGAGTGGGGCAGAGGGACACAATCCCCCCTCCTGCTGCTGGGAATGACCACAGCCCCCTTTTCCAGCAGTTCCTGATTTCCCACACCATCAACTCCCTCCCACCACTCCACTCTGGAGCTGGCAGGACCCCGAGGCCATGGCAGGAGCCCAGCCCTCTGACCTGGATGCTCTCTCCTTCCCTGCAGACCAGGGGAGACTCCACCCTGCTGTAATCCACCCCCAGCACCCAGCTCTTGTCAATGAGCTGCACGTTGTCCCCTGCACCACAGGGACTTGGTGCTGTGGCTTCTTTGTGACTCGGCTCAGGAGCTCGTTTGGAGTGGAAGAGGCTGAACACCACATCTCCCTTCAGGATGTCAAAGTCCCAGGTGATGACAGATTCCCCCTCCAGGATCTCCACAAGTATCTGAGAAAGGAACAGAACAAGCCCCTTGCAGGGTCAGGTGCTCAGCACTGTGCTCCTCCCCACTCTGGGGCAAACTCGGCTCCCAGTCCTTCAGCTGGTCTTGGTTCCTGAGGGAGACACACACCACCTCCCACAGTACCCCCACTCAGGTGTTTTTACCTTTTCTCCCCATATCAGAGTAGCTTATAAATGAGTAACTTGTTCTAGGAAAACTTCAGTGGAACGGAGGAAAGAGCCAAATCAGAGTGACTACTCCATCAGAGGCCAGAAGACTGATCTGACACTCATTTGCTCCTTTTTGGGACATCCTGTTTCCTGGTGACTCCCAGCTCCCTTTATCACCCCCATTACTGTCCCAGCTACACCGCTGGGAATGGGAGTTGAACTATCACAAGGGACACTGAGAGCCCTTTATTTCTCCCAAGAGGAGGAGGAGGAAGAGACTGGACCTTACAGAAGATCAGGCCACAGCAGAGATAAGAGCCACTGCTGCTCACACTGCTGCTCTTCACTCCCACACGTGCAGCTGCTCCCGTGCAGGAACAGCAGCTGCTGCTGAGCCCCCTGTGCTGGGAGCCCCTGGCTGCTGCAGAGGGGACACATGTCACTGTGCCACCCCAGCAGCTCAGGTGAGCTCTGTACCTCGTGTGGGGCTCCTCTGAGGACACTGGCAGAGTGGTAGATGGTTTCTGTCCACAGGCGGATGTGATCCGAGTTCTCGGGCTCGTCCTCGCTCTGGTACAGGGACTTGGGGACCAGCCCCCCCTCTGAGACAGTGCACTGCAACATCACACAGACAGACAGACAGACAGGGGCTCAGCATGCTCCAGCAGTGAGGCAGCAACTCCTGCTGCTGTCAGACACGGGCTGAGCCCTCTGCTGGGCTAGAACTGCACTGGGCTCTGAGCTCATGGGAACCACTGAGGCTTCTGTGAGCTCCCTGCAGAGAGCTGTGCTCTGACCCTGCTCCAGTGCTGGGGAAGGTGAAACAGGAAAGCCTTATAAATAGGATTGCCTGGCAAAAGATTTTGAGAATATGGAAACTATAAGTGAGATTGAAATGAAAGCAAGGTTTGAGATCCCTCAGTTACTGAACAACTGGAAAACAATGGCATGGCCAGCTGAAGGTGATCCCCTTTTGATGGAACAACACCCTCTGCTTGCAGACAGGCCCAAGGGTCAGAGCAGACCCTACAGCTTGGCAGAAGGGGCCCAAAGAGGAGTTTTTAGGGTTTAAAAGGTAACACAGTATGGTAATGTAATGATTCTTACAGGCTGTATGGAAATGCTGTAGGATTTGTATCTTGTACTAGATTGGTTAGTGAGAATTAGAATATTCAACACAGAAGAAGATTTATTGCATTGTAATGGGAACCTCACTCTTTCACCCTCTCTCCCCCTCTCCTCTCTCAGCCTGCTCTGAGCTGTGGCTGCAGCTCCCAGCAGGGCCCTGCCCCCAGGCCCTTTGCAATGAACCCCAAGTTCCTGACCTGGCTGCAGAGATCTCTGTCTCTGTCCCCACTGTGCTACCCCCCAACACTCCCACACCCCAGGACCCCAGGGCAGCACCAGCACTGCAGGGGCAGCCCTGTGTGCCCAAATGAACTGCCCTGTGCCCACAGTAGGGCCATGCTGGCCAGCACTGAGGCTTAACCCCTTCCAGAAGGCAGTGGAAGGCCAGGGGGGTGAGGAACAGGAAATCAGCTCCAGATTGCATCTGCACAAGAGGAAGGAAAACTCACCATGCAATCTCCTCCCAGGAAGTCTGGGATCACATCCTTGTCCACATAGTCCACCAGCCCTCCTGAGCCCTGGTAGTTATTGCCACTGTAGATGAGGAACTTCTGCCTTGTGTTCTCATTGATAAAGGGACTGACCTGCAAGACAAAGGGCACACAGGACATGGCTGTCACTGAGGGCAGCTGGGGACACTGGCTGAGCCATCTCATGACATGTCTCAGCAGTGTGCAGAGCTTCACAGCTCTGAGGCACTTCCCAGAGAGAGGGATAACAAACTGAAAATGTTCTCTCTCTCCCTGTATCACCATCTCACAACACATTCTGCTTCATGTAATGCAAGTCTGCAGTCACTGCCTCACCCACAAACCTCACAAGAAATGTGACAACCATGTTCTCACACTGCCAGAGCAGTCAGCAGGCACCAGGCAGAACCAGATTTATTATTTACTACTGATTATTACTACTTATTACCCTTCAGTGTCCTACAGCATGAGATTAAAAGCTATCTGTCTTTTCCCATCTGTATGAAAGCCCACCAAGTTTGGGTGGAATGGGCAATTCTGATCCAGGTTTCTCATCCTGTCCTGGTGGATGGCAGTGACCAGAGCCCAGTGAGCTGCAGGCACCCCATGGCCTGGTTCTGCTGTGGCTCTTCAGGAGCTCCCCAGGAGCTGCCTGGAGATTTTCCCTCCCTGCCTCTGCTGATGCAGCCATGTGTGACCCTGCAGAGCCCAGCTTTCACCCACCAGGGTCCAGAGCACAGGGAAGACCCGTGGTGCCCTCACAATCAGGAGCCTCCCCAGGGTCTCAGGGTAGTTGTCCTCCACCACCTCGATGATCCTGAGCAGGGCCTTCACCCCAGGCCGCCAGAGGTGCCTCATATTGAGCCCTTCCAAGTCCACCAGGCACGTCCAGGATCTAAAATAAACAGGCAGAAAAAGACCTGTCAGAACTGCAGAGTGTGGTGGCTGCTCAGTTCAGGATCCACAGTGACCCCACAGCCCCTGCAGGACCCAGGGAAGCCTGCTGGGACATGAGCAGCTCCAATAAAAGCACATCTCCACTTGGGCAGCAGAATCCAGGTGAGCTCCAGGTAACACACACACCCAACCCCAAGGGCAGGAACATCTGTCACTCTGGAAGAAGGTGGTGAAGGTAATGCAGGCCTATTGCTAAAAATAATGTAAAAATGCATTTTAATGAAGGTGGAATCTGGCAGACAGGCTCCTGTATTAAAAAACCCCAGAATTTCAAAGATGTGGATTAAAATCACCAAAACAGAAAGATTAAATTAATCTGAGATGGGATATGAAAATATGTAAGGAAGGATCAACACTTGCTTTCCAACAAAACTGCAGAATTTGTCTGCATTTAAGTCCAACAAATAAATATATAAATATCTTATGGGCTAGATGGGGACCACAGACACATTGCTGTCTGCTCTGTAAGCCTAAAGACATCACCCCAAACCACAGCAGCATCCTTCACCATGGCACTGAGGGTCTGCAAGGGCTCAGGAAAACCAGTATAAATCAGTTATAAACCAATGATAAACCAATGATACTGACGTGATGGGGCGGCCGAAGATGTTGGTGTTTTCCTCACATCTCTTCTGTCCCTCCTCATTAATGGACAGAACCTGGAATCAAAGACAGCACAGACAGGGGTCAGCCTGAGAATAGCTGAGTAAACCAGGATGGCTTAGAGATCTTATTTAAAAAAATACAGAAAGCAGAGGGCTGGGTTAGAGGGGATATTGGGAATTAGGAATTGTTCCCTGTGAGGGTGGGCAGGCCCTGGCACAGGGTGCCCAGAGCAGCTGGGGCTGCCCCTGGATCCCTGGCAGTGCCCAAGGCCAGGCTGGGCAGGGCTGGGAGCAGCCTGGGATGGTGGAAGGTGTCCCTGCCCATGACAGGGTGGGGTGAGATGAACTTTAAGGTCCCTTCCCACCCAAACCATTCCAGGATTCCTGATGCACCATGCCAAGAGTTCCCAGCACCCTGAGGGGACAGTGGCACACAGAGGCCCAGCTCACGTGTCGCAGCAGGGACTCCTCTCCCAGGGCCTTCACCAAACCCTTGGTGTCCATCTGCCCGAGGCGGAGGATGTAGAGCGGCCGCCCATCTTCAAACAAAGGGGTTAGAGAGGGCAGAGCTTTAGTCTCCCAGGATATCACTCTCATACCCTTTTCAAAAGCCACATTAAATGTTTGAAAAGGATAAAAATCACTGCCAAATCACTGTTCAGAGAAATTGCTTTGCACTGACTGATCTGTGCAGAGGAAATACAATTACAGGGAAGCAGAGTGGCTGCTCACAGGCACTGAACTGCTTTGTTAACTTTAAACATGTCAATACTGCTTTCCTCAACATCCCAGGCCACCAGTGAGGTGCCAGGGGCATAAAATAAAATAACATTCCATAAAATCAGAGGGTTTTGGGAAAGCTGCAAAAGGCAGGCCTCAGAGACAGCAGGACTGTGATTAGAGCTGAGCAGTAGCCATAGGATAGGTCAGCAGAAAAAATTATGTAAAATGTAGGAATGTAAGGATAAACAGAACAATGGTCTGTGTATTAATGCTTGTCTAGAATAACTCCCTAAGCTGCAGAAAAGTTTATCTAATGAGATGTTAGGAAGTTTTAAGCTTAATAATGGAGCTCTGTGCATTGTGTTTTAAGGTTTACAAGCAGGTATTGTATCCAAAATAAGCAAGCATTGTTTTAACTGTGCATGTAGTGATTGGATAGAACTACTGTCAATGTGCTTTTGCTTTGTGTGATTGGGCAGAAAACTTTTAAAGTAAGTTGTAACATTGAGTTCTTGGTCTGCTGCTGGCATCTTCCCATTGTCATAGCCATGGAGTGAGAGTGATGGTGGAAAATCAAACAGCTCAAGGCACGCTCCCAGCAGTCCCATCCCGTTTGTGATTTGTACACAGCCCCCAGCCAGCCATCCTCACCTTTGTCCTGGTAGTGCCAGCCCCCAGTGTAGTACTCCTGCAGCAGGGCTGGGGGTCTCCAGGACTGCAGGATGAGATCCACCTGGTACTGCTTGCGCCAGGCCAGCGACTGGCACAGCATCTCCCGCGCTTTGTCGATGTTGAAGTCGCGGGCGCGCAGGAACCGCAGGATGTGCTCATCCTTGGGGATCTGCCAGGAGACACAGCCCCAGGATCAGCACTGCCATGTCCCATCTGGCCTGCAGAGCAGGCTGCACTTGACACCAGTTTTTAATCTCTTCAAAGTAAGACAGGAAACATTTAAGTTCCCTTCTGCCTCCCTCCCTCGGCAGCTAACCCAGCTGGAAGCAGCAGAGGGTGCAGGAGCACAACAGCAGGGACCAGCTCACTTCACTGCCTGTGGGAAGCCCTTCCCAGTACAATTCCCTGGCCTGGCTGATATTTCCCTTGGCTGGTTATCCACAAGGATCTCTAAAATACTGCGTGAAAGTCAGGGAGCTGCCAGTTCACCTGCCCAGGGCAATCAGCACAGGATGGGAACAGGCACCAAACAGCCACAGGTAACACACTGAGCACAGAGGCACTGCAGGGAATCACAACTGGGCAGTCTGAATGATGCCACCAGTAGCAATTCCAGCTCTTGTGCAGGCCCTGCTGCTGGTGTTGGGACAGGAAAGCTGCTGAGAGCTTCAAAGGCTTCCCTGCCCCATTACACCACAATAACTCTTGATCCAAATCAGCCCAAACTACAACACACCCTCTCCCAATCACTCACCCAGCACTAGCACTAATCCTCACATCACAGGCACAAAAGCTTCCCAAAGCAAGTCTGCAGAATGGCTTATCCCAACCTCCCTCCAGATCTACCATGTTCTCTTCAGCTGAGGAATCAAAGACAGCTTGGCAGGAGTGCCAAGCACCAGGAATTAACAACAAACCCGATGGATCCCACAGAAGTGCCAAATCTGACTAAGAGCCTGTCAGCTGCAAATCCAACTGGATTAGAGCTGCATGTGCTGCTGGATTCACAGTCCCTCACTCCAACTTCTCCAAAAGTGCTTGGCCTCATTCTCTACAAGTTTCCATAAAAAACCCAGCTCTGTGGAGCAGGGATTGTCTCTTCCAGAGTACCCATGTTGTGCTAGCACAAGCCAAGCACTCCCAGCCCTGCTGGGACACAAACCCCCATGTTCAGCAGTCAAAGCTCCTTTGTTTGTCCACTGCCATGCTCAGGGAAACAGAAAGCTGGGTAGAAAGCAAAGCTGTGTCAGGAGGGAGCAATCTTGGATTGACAAGCAAGAGATGGTAAGAATTGGCTCACCTACAGAAGGGGCAGAGTTCAGGCAGCCTAAACCAATCCTGAAGCACCTCAGGAGCAGGGGGGAGGTTAACACTGGTTCTAACACTGCCTCTGTGTGTCCTGGGAAGGAGAGGGCAGCCTTCCCAAAGATGATCTCAGGAGTATGTACAGGAATTCAGTATGACAGCAAGTTTAAAGCCAGCAGACTGCTCATCAGATAATTCACGATTGTGTTCCTGCTGCTCAGAGGCAGCTGCCACTCATCAGGCCCAGCCCAGACACCCACAACAGCTCCTGGATCCCTGCAGGAGAGGGATGGCTGGTGCAAGGTTTGATATTTTCCTGTTTCAAACCTCCCCTGTGCAGGGCTCCAGGCAAGAGGCAAATCCAGCACTTCAGTTTGGACCAAAGGCAGGAAGCTCCAAGAAGACTCATTCCACAGCAGAATTAATCTTTTATCCTTGTCCAACCAAAGCAGCAACTCCCACATGCAAGAAAATGAAGGTTTAATTTCAGCCTGCTTTTGTATTCCCGGGCAAAACTGCTGCACTCTCCTGCATGCTGCAAAGCCTTGAACAGAGCTTTAAGCTGCTGCAATTTTAACACCATTTACAGTTTGTTCCTTCAACTCCTCAGATTTTTTAAGGAACAACATATCTGATTGTAAAGGTAATGTCTGCTTTGGAAGGAATGGGGAAAAGATAGTGAAATAGGACAGAGGACAAAAATAAAAAGGGCCATTTTCCAAGAAACAGGAGATCTATTTTTTGATAATTTCTGATAGAGGAATAAGGCCATCCCTGCTCTGAATTAAAAGAACAGATTGTCACAGCAAGGTAAGAGCCTCTCCAGGGACAACCCCAGCCTTGCAGGAGAAGCTCCTGATTTTGGCCTGCTCTGTCAGGGAATCAGGAGAAGCAGCTGAGCAGTCAGGGGGTTCAATGTGAAGTTTCAGCAGCCAGCACCTCCCCTCCCGTGTGCCCACAAACTCCTGGGGACAGGGTCAGCAAGGCCACCCAGAGGCAGCTCCAGTGTCCCCAGAGCCCAGGGTTCAGCTGCACTGCCCAGGGGACAGGGGCTGCCACTCCCTGCCCAGCCCCAGGCACCAAGGGGCAGCTGCTCCACATTTGGCTTATGTGCTCTCACTTCTTCCTTCCCCAGCCTCTGACATGGAGGGGGAAAACCAACCTGTGGGTTGATACTTTTCAACCTAAACAAAGGTTTAGGTGGTGCCTGTTCCAGGTGAAAGCAGGATCCCTGCAGGGACAAAGCCTCCCTGTCTCTGGGATGTCCTCCCATCCAGGACCCACAAGGTGAGAGATCTCCCACCCCAGTGGAGCCCACACCACTTCACTGTCCAGGGCTCCATGAAAAGCCTCCTGTGCTCTCTGAGAGCCCACTCACACCTGGGGACTGACCCTGCCTGTCCAGGGCCTCCCATCTGACTGCAGGATCATAGCAGACACAGACCAAAGCAGCTTCCAGCAGAGCCCTTTGCTTGGTGAGGCTGTTCCTGCTCACACAGCTCACTCACTGCCCCAGCTCCTTCCTCAGGGGCAGAGCATCACAGGGACACAAGAGCAGCTGCCACGAGGTGTCACAGCCCCTCAGGGGGTCCTTTGCTACATCAGGTGTGTATATATACAATATATTATATATCACATATACCATATATTATATATCACATATACAATATATTATATATTGTTGGAGATTTTTTCAGAAATGGCTTAAAAGGCAGCTGTGAGGAGCAAATTCTCACAGCCTGTTTCTGTAAACAACTAGGTTCTCAGGGTTCTCAGACAGTTTTCTCATAACAGGTAAATATCTTTGGCTGTTTTGGGAAAGTAAAAGCAAGTTTTGAGAACACAAATATTGGTATTGGAAACAAAAGGAGGAGTTGAAGTTTTCTCTACAGCCTATCAGGAGCTCAGATTTTGCAATATGCATGAAGTGAATTAGCACTGTGTCAAAGGTGTCAAATTTGATCAATAAACTGGAGTCGATGCTGACCAACAAAGGTGAGTCGTCTCCCTTCACTTCAACAATATATCACACATACAATACATTATACATCACACATACAATATATTATACATCACACATACAATATATTATATATCACACATAAAATATATTATATATCACACATACAATATATTATACATCACACATACAATATATTATACATCACACATACAATATATTATACATCACACATACAATATATTATATATCACACATACAATATATTATACATCACACATACAATATATTATACATCACACATACAATATATTATACATCACACATACAATACATTATATATCACACATACAATATATTATATATCACACATACAATATATTATATATCACACATCTGTTCCTGCAGTCTCTACCTGCCTCCAGCAGCCCCCACCATTCTGTCCAAGGTATCCAAGCTGCTGCTGCTGATGCCACTGTACACCAGTGGCCTTGGCCAGCTCTGGCAGATGTTTGGGGTGGGAATTTATCAGCTCTGACAATTCAACAGCACTGTTGGTGTCTGGAGCTTATCAGCTGCTGGGAGCCTCTGACACTGCCCCAACACCTCCTGCTCTCTTCACAGTGAGGTTTGCTGGGAGCTGTTTCTCCATCCACATTCCTGGCTACCAACAAAACCCACGTGCCTGCTCACACACAAGGGAACTTCAGACAATAGCACTAAATCTTTGTTACATTTGATTTCTAGAGAGGTGATTCACATTCACTTTTCCAAGAAAAAACAGCATTCTAAATCATGTTCAGACTCCCTGTACTCAGATGAGACATGCTCAGCTCTGAGACACACAGCACAGCATGCAGGACTGGCAAAGCTCCCTGTAAGCAGCAGTGTGTTTTGGAAAGGCCAGGTAAAGGAAAAAGAATGAAAATCTTCCCAAACCAGGAATGCAGAGCACCTCACCTAACCCATCCTGACTGAGCTGATTCCTTCTAAGCCAGCTGAAACCTCATCCAGCTGTTCTCTGCTTCCAAGCAGGATCACTTGCTCCTCTTCCTCAGCATCCTTTATCCACTCAGCCCACCCAACTGCTCTCTCTGGTGCTATCCTTGGTCCTTCTTTCCTTCCCTCCTAATCCCTCTCCATCAGGAAATCTGGAGTTAAACCCCTTTTGAGTCATTCAAGCTGCTCTAGACCCTTTCTTTTCCCAGGCACAGATCAGTTACCCTGCTGGTCTGACAGAGACTTTCCTTTACCCAAAAGGAGCCCAGGACATTCCAGCAGAGCAGAGACACACCTGGCCCTCAGTGCTGCTTCTCAGGGAAGTATCAGAGAACCAGGGAATTTCCTTGGGCAAAAAGGGACCCAACAAGGATCATCCAGTCCAACTCCTGGCCCTGCACAAACACCCCAACCATCCCACCCTGAGCCTGAGGGCAGTGCCCAAGCTCTCCTGGAGCTCTGGCAGCCCCGGGGCTGTGCCCATTCCCTGGGGAGCCTGGGCAGTGCCAGCACCCTCTGGGGAAAGAACCTCTCCTGATTTCCAGCCTAAACCTGCCCTGGCACAGTTCCAATCATTTCCTGTCCCTGGTCACAGAGCAGAGGTTGGAGCTGCCCCTCAGGAGGAGCTGCAGCCCCTGGGAGCTCTGTGCTCCATCTCCTCTCCTCCAGCTGAACAAACCAAGTGCCCTCAGCTGTTCCTCCTATGGCTTCCCCTTGAGACCCTTCCCCACCCTCATGTTCCTCCTTTGGACACTTTCTGACAGCTTTAGATCCTTCTGATACTGTGGTTTCCAGGACTAGAGGTGAGGCCACTGTGGCACAGAGCAGAGCAGGACCGTGCCCTCAGTGACTCTGGGCTCATGCTCAGCTCAACATCCACCAGCACCCCCAGCTGGTGGTGTCACACTGCAGCCTCTCATTCCCCAGTGTCTCTGTGCACCCAGGGTTCCCCATCCCAGCTGGGGATGCCCCTCAGTGCCCTGCCCACCTTTCCCTTGTGGGTCTCCTGGAGCCACTGGCGCAGGCGGATCAGGCAGCTCTCCTGCAGCGGGGTCAGCTGGCCCAGGTAGCGCTCGATGTAGTCAGCGTCCAGTTTGTCACCTGCAGGGGACACAACAGCTCAGGGCAGAGTGGCACAGCCAGCAGGGGGGGGAGCAGGTGCTTCTGCACATTGGGCTCCCTATGGTTTACATGGGATTTGCTCAGAAGCCTCATCCCAGCAGCCTGAGGGAAGGAGGGATGGAGGGAGGGACACTCTCCTGGTGACTGGGGCACGAGGCCATGGCAGCATGTGCTGGATCACAGCTGGATCACTCCACCTGGCTCTGCCTCCAGTATTCCATTCAGCCCTGAATCGCTCCAGCAGGAGCTTTAAAAGATCTCTCATGAGCTCTGGCACTCAGCTCACCAAGCACTCCAAGACCTGGGCACTTCCATCTCCACGTGTCCTAAATCTCACCCACAACTGCAGTGACAAGTGGCTTGCTGGGAAACCAAGCCATTCTTCTGCCCAGGGACACCAGAGACTGAGGGAGAACAACAGCACATTTCTGACAGCCAGGGAGGATTCTGGCAGGAGGAGAAGTCCTGTGCACACCCAGCAGCTCCTCCAGCTCACAGACAAAGGACAAGGGGTTGGTGACTGCCAGCACCGAGGCACAGGGGGATGTGACAGAGGGATGTGACAGAGGGATGTGACAGGGGGATGTGACAGGGGGATGTGTCACCCAGGGCTGGCAGCTGCCAGCCAGCAGAACAGGGCAGCTGGGGGGAGCAGCCCAAGCAGCAGATGGGGTGGGAGGCATGGGAAGCAGGGCTGGGGACACCTCAGAGCTGGTTCTTTGTCAGGCACAAGGTTCCAGTAGATGCCATCACCTCCAGAAGGAGGCCTGGACACCCACAGGATAAGCAGGATAACAGAAATTGCATTTGGAAGTGAGACATCCCATGGAACCCCCAGAGCCAGCAAGGTGGGGAGCAGGCCCAGGGGAGCTAATCCTGTCCTGAGCAGGAATATGGGCACAAAAATAAGGGCTACTCTCCTCTTCTGCTAGCTGGGACCCACCACTCTGAGGACAACATTAATCTCAAACATTTCTCCTAATCAGCTTCTCTGTGGATTTTTCCAGATTTTTCTCTATCTTTTTCCAGAAAAGCTCCCAGAGAATGGCAGGTGAAAGCAGAACTACTGATATTTCCCAATTCCAAGCTTTTTGCCTAGTTACACTCAGCAAAACATGTGCTGCCTTTCCTTCTCAGGAATGACAACAACTGTTTCTATTACAACAACTCTGGATTTAAAGGTCCCTCCTATTTCTTTTTGCCAGAGAAGTCTTTTATTTAGTCTAGAAAATATCATCAGACCAACACATGGTAAGATAAAGTTTGATTCAGGCATTTTGTGGGAAAAATGCATTAGGAGACATTCCTCAAGTTTGTCTTGGCCAGATACAGGACCAAAAACCATCCAAACCTGTCCCCAAGAATATTAATTTTGGAACAGATAAAATATTTAATTCCAGCATACTGAAGACACCTTCTCTAGTTTAAAGTATAAAATACCTGATCAAATCGAATTTTTTTCTAAGCTCCAAAACATACTGCCTGCACAGCTTTTTTGTTTTAAGGGAAAGAAAAAGTTCCATTGTTTATTTTCCTTGAAAAAAAGAAAATAGCTTTCCCTCCTCCTCCTCCTCCTCCCCCACACTCCAGATGAAAAACCTGATGCCAAGAGAAATGGAAATAAGCTGGTGGGTCAGTGAGAGCAGCAGTGCCTACCGTCGGGGCTGGCAGGCTCGGGGGGCGGGCAGGGGCTGCCAGGAGGGTCCCTGCTGGTGCCAGCAGCCCCGGATTCCTGCGGGGCGGCACCGGGGGCCCGCCCCGGAGCCGGGGCTCGCTCCTCCTCCGCCGCGGGAGGGCTCCAGCGAGGGATGAACGTGATCCCCTGCGAGATCAGCTCCTTCAGGTAGTGCTCGATCACCTCCTTGCCCTGCAGGGGAGAACTCTCGTTAGGAAAAGCCTCCTGCAAAGCCAGCCAGGCACTGGAGTTTGCTCAGGAAAGATGATGAATGCTGCTAAGGATAAACAGAGGGGAAATCTGTCCTTCCATCCTCATGATCCTGTCAAAAAACCTCCAGTATCCAAGCCCCCCATGAATGATGAATTACAATGGCCAGGCAAATCCCAGTTATGGAAGCAGCTGCCTTTCTACCACTTTTACCCCATCCTCCTGCCCCCAAACCCAATTAGCTGCCTTGTTCCTCTGCACCCAGAGCAGCTGTCCCAAGCCCAAGCTCTGGAGACACAGGCAGTGTTTTTCACCCAGGACTTTCCCTTCCTGCACAAAAGAGTGTGCTCAGTGCCCAGCAGCCACAGCACCCAGTGCCTGCTCCATCCCTGCACAGCCACACCCCAGCCAGCTCTGCCTGCTCTGGGCTCTTTGCCTTCCTTGGCCCACCTGAGGGACTCCAGAGCCACAAGCAAGGGCACAGAGATCCACTGGGTGTGTTTACAGAAAGGCAAACAGAGGCCCAGGGACAGCCAGGGGAGCCCAGGGACAGCCAGGAGAGCCCAGGGACAGCCAGAGAGGCCCAGGGACAGCCAGAGAGGCCCAGGGACAGCCAGAAAGGCCCAGGGACAGCCAGGGGAGCCCAGGGAGGCCCAGGGACAGCCAGGAGAGCCCAGGGACAGCCAGGAGAGCCCAGGGACAGCCAGGGGAGCCCAGGGACAGCCAGGGGAGGCCCAGGGACAGCCAGGGGAGGCCCAGGGACAGCCAGGGGAGGCCCAGGGACAGCCAGGGGAGGCCCAGGGACAGCCAGGGGAGGCCCAGGGACAGCCAGGGGAGGCCCAGGGACAGCCAGAGAGGCCCAGGGACAGCCAGAAAGGCCCAGGGACAGCCAGGAGAGCCCAGGGACAGCCAGAAAGGCCCAGGGACAGCCAGGAGAGCCCAGGGACAGCCAGGGAGGCCCAGGGACAGCCAGGGGAGCCCAGGGACAGCCAGGGAGGCCCAGGGACAGCCAGGGAGGCCCAGGGACAGCCAGAGAGGCCCAGGGACAGCCAGGGGAGCCCAGGGACAGCCAGGGAGGCCCAGGGACAGCCAGGGAGGCCCAGGGACAGCCAGGGAGGCCCAGGGACAGCCAGGGAGGCCCAGGGACAGCCAGGGAGGTCCAGGGACAGCCAGGAGAGCCCAGGGACAGCCAGAAAGGCCCAGAGACAGCCAGGGGAGCCCAGGGACAGCCAGGGGAGCCCAGGGACAGCCAGGGGGGCCCAGGGACAGCCAGGGGGGCCCAGGGACAGCCAGGGGAGCCCAGGGACAGCCAGGGAGGCCCAGGGACAGCCAGAGAGGCCCAGGGACAGCCAGAGAGGCCCAGGGACAGCCAGGGGAGCCCACCTTACCCGTTTGATGTTGGAGGTGTACTGCTTCATGGCAATTTTTTCCACAGTGCTTTCAAAGCCAAAAAAGGATTTGATGTCAAGGGAGGCTGATTGCTCAAAGCAGGTCCAGTCCTCATTCTCTGGGTGAACCTGCAGCCAGGGGAACACAACACACAGGAGGGATGGGTGCAGAGGGCTCATGGCCCTGGCACCACAGAGAGGGGGCAGAGGAGGCACTGCCACACCTGGAGTCACCAGCCAGGTTCATTCCCCTTGTGAGAACCCTTTGTGAACTGGACATCCAGACTTTTGCTAACCCAACAATCTTCACATGCACAAGGAAATCAAGATTTAAACCCACCCCTGCCTCAGCAGACCTGAACTGACAAAAAGAGCAGTGGAACTGCCCACATCAAGCATTCATATCAAAGTCTCCTTATGGAAAGGCAGGGATGGCCTTGTGGAACATGCAATTAAAACTCTTACACCTGCAAAGAAGAAAAATGCAAACCAGGTTTCTTTCTTAGTTTTTAATGGGAGACTCAGCCACTAACATCAGCCTTCTCCCCAAAACACTGGGGACATGGCAGAGCAGGGAGATTCCCCACTCTCCAGCTCAACACACGCCTTTCCCTCATTTCCCCTCTGCTGCTCTATATATGACAGAATCCTTCCCTCTTTCAAACTTAACCCTTTCCTGAGAAGGCTCTGCCTCCTCTCTGCAGGTGCTGCTGTTCACAAACTGACAGGAAAGAAAAACAACTCCAGCCCCCACACAGAGATACCATAAAGGACAAATTCCCTAGGGAGATATTAAGTAACTGCAGGAGCAGGATCATATTTCTCCAAGTTGCCTCAGAGAAGGCTGCAGAGAAGGAAAGATGAGAATAAACCTGCTTCCGGTGCACTCTGGCAGGGAAAAGGGAACTGGTAAAAATAGAGCAGGGAACCATCTTGAGGATGCAGCCAGCAGCTCCCACCCTGTTCCCCTCAAAGCCCAGATGCTGACGTTTCCTTCCTAAGGACACAGCCAAAATCAGCAAGTGTAACAATCTCAGAGCTGACCTGGGAGCATTTCAGACCTATCAGTGCCTTTGATAGTGATGGAAGTTTAATTTACAGCAGTTTTTAGGATGTTTTTAGGTGGCCTTCTGCAGCCACCAAGGGATCTCTGGCCCAGGAACACCCTCACCATCCAAAATGTTCACAGCTTTCCACTCCTCCTCTTCCTGAAGCTCCTCACAGCCTGTTTAGTCAGAAGAAGCTGAGCTGCTGTCCAGTTGCCAAAAGGGCAGGTAGGTAACAGGAGCTGGACATTAGTGTAAGGAAAGACAAGCAGGATCTGATTGCTTCCAGAAACACCTGAGCTGTTTCATGGTGGCTGGGCCCTCAGAGCAGCACTGCAGTGAAACAGCACAGAAACAGCCACACAGGGAGACAGCCTGGCCACAAATAAGGCTCAAATCCTTCCTCCACATCTTTAGAGCACAAAAATAATGACAAACAAGGTGCCAAAACTTTCACTTATTTGTGGGCAAAATAAATTGTCAGGCTTCGCTCAGGCCCTCATAATAATGAACAGTAAGGGTTTAATTCTAGATATAATAATGAACAGTAAGGGTTTAATTCTAGATATAATAACGAACAGTAAGGGTTTAATTCTAGATATAATAATGAACAGTAAGGGTTTAATTCTAGATATAATAACGAACAATAAGGGTTTAATTCTAGGCATCCAGATTTACAGACATGCCCAAGCTCTAGATGTTTTTCTCAGCCTGAATTTCAATCAAAAAGAAACTGAGGGAACACCAGCAGTTCTGGAGTACCAATTCTGTTTTCCACTTTCACTCCAGGCAGGGAATCACAATCAACCTGAAGGAGTTTCTCAAGCCCTATGAAAGCACAGAATGGTTTGGATGGACACACAGAATCACTAGGTTGGAAGAGACCTTTAAGATCATCAAGACCTTAAAGCCCAAATAGTTCCACCCCCTGCCATGGGTAGGAAGAAATTCCACTGTCCCAGGCTGTTCCAAGCCCTGTCCTACCTGGCCTTGGGCACTGCCAGGGATCCAGGAGCAGCCACAGCTGTGCTGGGCACCCTGTGCCAGGGCCTGCCCACCCTCACAAGGATTAATTCCTTCCTAAAGTGCAATTTGTCTGTGGGAAGCCATTCCTCCTGGTCCTGTCTCTCCAAAGCAACTGAACAATCCCACACCCAGGACCCAACAGCCTTTCCAGCCCCAGAGTCTCCAATCCCAGTGTTGCAGGGGGGCTCAAACCCACCCAGGCACCTTCCCCCCGTGTGTGGGTGCACAGCTGCCCCCTCCCAGCACAGCCCCAGCAGGGCTCTCACTGAGTAGCTGCAGGTCTCCCTGACCACCACCCTGTTGGCAAAGGTCTCGTTGTGGGCCTCGATGCGCAGCGTCCGCTCCCTCCAGTTCACCGTGTTCCTCTGGATGAAGAACACGTGCTCCACCCCTGCAATCTGAACAGCAGGGGAAACACTGAGAGGCAAGAGTAGCTTTAGGAGCCTTTATCTAGCTGAGCCAGCCCACAGGATGCAGGCCTCTCTGCTCCCCAGGTTCCACCTGCCTTCTTCAGCAGCCTGGGAGCGTCCACGTTCAGCTTGCAGCTGCGCTCGATGACGTGGATGGCTCCGTCCTCGCTCCGGGATTCGTGCAGGATTTCACTCCCCAGGAACACTGGGATCTCTGGGCACGTAGGAAAGCGTTTCTCGTAGGCCTAGAAGTGAAAATAAAGTAAATTTCAGCTGCTGGGTAAATCAATTTTAACTCCTTCAATTGATTCCCTTGCAGTGAAAGTCCAACAAAACAGAACCCTGGAGTTATCCTCAGTTTTCTCAGAGGTGAAGTTAAAGCACAGCAGGTACAAGCAGGGACAGCACCATGTCAGTCACCAGCCAAACATGTCCTAACATAACTTTCCCTTCACACATGAAGTAGAAACAGAATCCTGTTGTTGAAGAATACTAGGAAGGGAATCATCACTTCAACATCAGAAGCTCCTAACTGGCAAAATCAAACAGAGCTCTGCTGATTTCTGCTGGCTAAAGACTGGAATGTTATAATCTCTGGGTCAATACTGTCTGTATGAAGCCTTAAAAAGTGATGTGCCAAACAGTTCTTGTTGCTCTAAACTATCAAGGGTAAGACCACCAATTATTGGCTACTGACTTTGCCTCAATTTATCCATTTCTAAACCAACTCTGTCCTGGCTCTGAAATGTTCCCTGTTCCATCAGCACATCCCTGTGAAAAGCCCTTTCTCCAAAGCTTCTTTAGCAGCTCTAGCAGCAATCCACTCTTCCCTGGCACTTGCAGAGAAGTTAACTTGCATGAGCAGCACCTACTGCTCCTTCACTGACTTAATCTCTTACTATATTCTAAGATGTTTGCAGGATGGAATGTTTTCCTTGGATTTCTGAAAAGCCTCTTGCATGTTGTGCTGCTGTTGCAGATATGTGGGAGCTGCACAAGCTGCCCAGAACTCCACTGCAGCTGCTCCAGGAAGAAAACCTGTGCTCTCCTTCCACTCAGAGCTCCACATCTCCATCCTAAGATGTTTCTGCCATCTTTCCAAGGCAATTCCTCCAGGAACTGCTGTCATCTTCCCACCTTTCAGAAGACACCACCATTTTGTACAGCACAGAAAAATAAAAGCATCCATGAGTTCTCTGGCCCAAAAGCAAACCGTGATGTGCTGGAGCTGGGCTGGGCTGTCAGCTCCCCATTAACACAGCCATGCAACGCCTGCATGTCCCTGCACAGATTCATGTCCCTGCTCCCAAAATAGCCCAGGCACTTAAGGACACATTCCAGATCTGCTCCCAGACCTCTGGACGGGAAAGGAGCTATTTCAGATTATCATGTTGCTCCAGTATCAGGAGGGAAGTGCAGGCAGCTGCCAGCTGGAGTCCTGGCCAGAACAGAGCACGCAGGTTTGAAACTCTCCCAGTCCCTCAGCAAGGTCCTGCTTGCTTTGCCACACTTCTCAGAGAACTCTTCCCATGTTCTACCTGTGCTTGTCACTCCTCATCACAGCAATAACAAATCCAGTTTAGATAAATCCAAAATTCCCGTGCTAAGTGACTGTTTCCAACAGTTTCCAACACAGAGCCCCCTGGCTCCAGCCAAGAGAAGCACTCACTGCTTTGTGCAGCTGAATTTGTTAGGATGGGAGCTCATGGATCTGTGTCAGGAATTGCCACAGGACACTCCCAGCCATCCTCTCCTGGTGCCCTTTGCTCCAGGCCCACCTGCACACCTCAGTACCTGCTCTCCTGCCTTCCCATTCATCTGCTCAGGCACAGCCAACACCTCCCATTTGTGCTTCCACCTGCCCTGTCCCAACCCTCCACACTCCAAACCATCACCCAGGGCTATCCTGAGGCCAAAGCCTGCACCTTGCTGGTCTCTTCTGTTCCAGCACACACAAAATATCTCCTCAGGCCACCCATTCTGAGTTACTGAGTCCTGAGGTGGGCAGTGCATGCTGAGAACACCTCAGAGGTCACAGGGATACCAGAATATTTAGCAACTGGTTTTGGGCAGTTTGTTCCATGTCACTCCATACCTGTGCCCTCAACACAGCTGCAAGAAGTGTCACTGAAAGCCCTTCCCTGAGAGAATGCTGCCTCAATGAGCTCCACAGCAAGGTGGACAGTTTGATAGGACAGTGGGAAAGGGTCTTAAACTAAAAGAGGACACACTTAAATCAGATGTTAGGAAGAAATTGTTCCCTGTGAGGGTGGGCAGGCCCTGGCACAGGGTGCCCAGAGCAGCTGGGGCTGCCCCTGGATCCCTGGCAGTGCCCAGGGCCAGGCTGGGCAGGGCTGGAGCAGCCTGGGACAGCAAAAGGTGATGCTGCCCATGGCAGGGTGTGGGTGGGACTGGATGGGCTTTTAAGCTCTCTTCCCACCCAAATTATTCTGTGATTCTGCCCTTTCAGGGGTGCAGCTGTGCCAGGAACATTTGATGGAATTTCCAGACAAACAAGAGCTGTTCTAGTGGGACCAGGACCCTGAACAGCTTCACCTGGGTAGCTTCACTACCCCAGGGGCAGGCAGTGCCTCTGTCCAGAGCAGACCCCAGCTGGACAAGAGAAAGAATTTTATAGATAAAAAACAATGAACAACCTTGAGACCGAGAAATGAAGAGCTCTGACTCTTTCTTCACCATGGAGGGACCACAAGAGCCAGTCTGAAAGCACCACTGAATGCAGGTGTCTGTGGCTCCCATCTGAGGGTGAAGCACTGGATCTCAACTCCCAGCTGCTTCTTTCTCCACTAACTATGGAGCTGATCCAGCTGGAAACAGGCTCCCTAATAAACTGTCATTAGATCCAGCAAAACTGAGACCAAAACTGAGTGCAGGCACTTTTTCAGTCAGCTAAACAACATCTGGAGCAGGAAGAGAGGCCAGGGCAGAGGCACATGGCAGGGCACAGCCTGGTGATATAACTGTGACACGAGCCCAAACACATTGCCTAAATAGGGGGAACGCTGCCATATTTGACAAAGAATCCATATCCACATCGATATTAAGTCCTTTGCTAATCTTCTTTGCACAACAGCTCTAAAAATACAGCAGGGAAGATGCCTGAGATCACATGAAGGACAGCTGAAGCCCCACGCTGCAGTGACAGCAGAGCTGTTCCCAGAGCACCCAGACTTCCCATCCCTGCAGACTGAGCTGTGCAGAGAGCAGCCCATTCCTGCACCCAGCAATCCTCTTACCAAAATCCTGCTCTTTGCTGCAACAGGGAAACTGAGGGAGCTTAGAAAGACAGAGAAATGCTTATTTTTTTTTTCAAGCCATCACAAAGGTGTTGTGTCTCCTCCTCTGTCAGGACCCAGGATATCCCTCTGGCTGTCCTGAGCAGCCAAGACCCTGGCACAGAGCCCAAAATGCCCCTGTGGTTTTGATTGTGACCCATGGAGCAAGTTACCAACCTTAGATGAGGATCAGCAAGCCATGACAAATTAAGGAGAATGATAGTAAATTTATCACAAGGTGAAAAAGTAGATTTTGGGGTTTTTAGAATGGAGATTTAGGGGGGCAAGATGGAGGGATCTGGGCATGTCCAGCCTTTCTCTTTCTTCTTCTTGGCCTCCATCTCCTGCTGTGATGTTGGCACTCACAGATTGGTTTAGAGTAGAAGCTCACTGTCTAACATGGGTGATAGGTGTTGGGAAGTAATTGTAAATATTGTATATGTAGTTTTTATTATAAAGATATAACACTACCCTGGGGGCAGGCAGAGTGCCTCTGTCTGACCTGCTGAGCAGACCTCATCTGGATAAGAGAAAGAATTTCATAGATAAAAAACAATAAACAACCTTGAGACCGAGAAATGAAGAGCTCTGACTCTTTCTTCAAGCCCCAGGCTGGGAAAAGAGACTTTCCAACTTTTCTTGGGGTCACTCTGACCAGCTAATGATCTCGACACCCCTCTGGGATTCTGCAGAGTCCAAGGTGGACAACAGAACATCCCAGAGAAACGAAAGGCACAGAGTATTTGGTATTAATTGTTTTAATGCTTTGGCTGCCTGCACTTGCTCTTTCAGCTCCTTCCTGCAGGAGCTCTGCCCTGAGCAGGACACAGGAATTAGGGTTTGTCTCTCCCTCTGTGCCTCTCCTTTCCCAGAAGGAACAACAGCAGTGTTGTGCCAGCACTGGGTGTTACAGCTCTGCTGGGGGACTGCACTTCAGACTGACACTGGGGTGACCAAAGTCTCCAACAGAATCAGATATAGATCAAATAAATATATAATAAAATTAATGTTGCCATGAAGCCATTCCCCTTCTTGCAAACCCCACTGGGATTAACACCTCATACCCAAACCAACCATTCCACCAGAGCTGCTGGCTCAGGACCAGTGTCCTTCCCTAAATCAAGTTGGTTTTCCCCAGATTTCTGACAAAAGAATTGCTGCAAAAATCAGTGCTTTTGTTGTAGTGGACTGTGACCAACAGTTCAAAGAGTCAGTAAAATCTCTGCAGTCCTGAAACTGAAATTACACATTCAATTTCACAAGAGGGCTGAGTGAAAACAGAGGGACCTGGAATCTGTTTGAACTCATCAAAAGCATTTGCTTAGAACTATAATTAATTATTTTTGGGTGAATCTAAATTTAAAAAAACCCAAAAAAACCCAACCAACCAAACAAAAAAACCAACAACAGCATTTAGATTCAATTCATTAGAATGAAAAAATTCAACATAGGAGAAATTAAATGGGGAAAAAAAAAAAAAGTGAAACAATTTCTAGCTGAAAAGTTAAAACATGCAGGAAAGTTCAAGATCTCAAAGGTTCAATAGTGTCAGATTTTCCTTTCACCCTGAAGAGAGCCCAGAGTAGCATAAGGATATTTCCAACTGGTTACAGTGACCTCTGCATCCCAACAAAGACCCCTTGGTGCCACTGAAGCTGACAAATGATTAATTACAAGGAGCGATCATTAACAGTGACACAGCTGACTGTGAAATCAGCAGAGTGCTCTGACCAAGCCTTTGCCCTGGGATCTCCTGGGAAATACATCCAAGTGGTTTTACCTGCTCTGGTAAATATCCATCCCAAATGGATTATGCACCAACACTGAAAAGTGAAAATCAGCTTGTGAGAGGAGGAGAGCTTGAGGACAGTGCAAGAAGCCATGCTTGGAAGTGTTCTGAACTGCTGGCTAAATACTCAGCAACCAGTACAAACCCCACAGCTGAGAGAAGACAGTACTGCAAAGGCCAGCCAGATGGAAACAAGAACTAATTATACAAACCCACAAGTGTCAAACCCCAGAAGTGCCATTCTAAAGCCTCACAGTTACAGAGAGAAGAGGAATTTACCCTCCTTTACACCTCCCACTCCACCTGCTGAGCCCCTTCCCCTGCAGGGCAGGGCCCTGTGCAAGCCCTGCACACCCCAGGGGTCAGGGATCCTCAGGAGCTGTGACCCCGCTGCTCCTGCAGCAGCCACAGCTCATGGCCAGGGCAGGATCCCTCCAACAGCTCCTCCTGTTTCTCCTTGGCAGGGTTTGCTAGGAAGTGACCTTGAAATCAATTTACACCACAGGAATGCACAACAACAGGGATGTGGAACCACTGAATTACTGCAGGAAACAAAACCTGAGCAGCCAAACCCCCTGCACACCCCAGGCAGCTCCCTCCAGCCTGCTGGGTCCTGCTGCTTTCCATGTGCTGCCAGAGGCAGCTCCTGTGAGATGGGATCTCCAAGAGCACCAGAGCTGTGAGGGGGAAACTGCTTTGTGTGGAGCACAAAGAAACTTAATTGTGATGTGGACAGAATTTATAGTCAGTATTACCTGACGTAGACAGAATTTATTGTCAGTATTTCCTGATGTAGACAGAATTTATTGTCATTATTACATGAATATGTGACAAGGAGAAGACTTCACCCTTGTGCTAAAACACTTCAAATTTTCATGACCAGACAGTGCTTAAATCTGTATTAATTAGTGAGAATCCTCAAGGTCATGTTACAGCCATGTGCAGGTTGCCAGGAAAAAGGAACTCCTGTGTTCAGAGGAAGGGAAGTGAGGAGGAGGTACAATACCAGGTTTTGAGCTGAAGATGCCCAGAACATCATCCCTTTGAAAAGAGATGATGAGAAGCAAGATGAAGACACCTCATCACTTTAAAGTAGGAAGTGGATGCCTTTGGAGCAGCTTTTGAGCAGCTCTAATGATATATAAATATTCCTCTGCAGATTGAGGCCTTCTAGGAAAAAAGAATTTCATCCTGCAGTTCCTCCCACTGCTTGGTCTCAGTGCTGAAGGGAACCACAGAGTCTGCACACACCAGACACAATAATCCACGTGCTTTGAACAGATCAGATCCCAGCTTCCCACTAGCCACAAAGTAAGATAAAATATACAAGGAACAATGTGGGAGGGACAAAATGCATATTTAGGGTACAGAAAGGCACTGATTCAGGGAAAAGAGAACTTCATTTCAAGGAGGTGCAGAGTATGCACAGCAAAAGTGTTTGGGGCCCAAGGGAAAATAAAACCCCACTTCTGTTGGCCAGAGGAAAAAGATTTGCCAACAAGAAGTGCATGGGACAACAGCACCCAGGCCACAAACATTGACCCAGTGTTATCTCAGCCTGGACTAGAGCCAAGAATTTGCCTCATTCCTTCAGATTTTGGTGAAAGAAACAATTCAGGGAGCAGCAGCATCTATTGCAATAGAGGCACAACTGAGGGCCACAGCAGAGCTCCCACAGCCAGGCCCTGCCTGCAGCTGCACAAAGCCCTCCCAGGGAGCAGCAACGTGCCCGAGCTCCTGTCTGAGGAGGAACAATGTCCCATTCAAGCTGTCCTGCTGCAGCCTTCTCTCCTCTGCTGGGAGAAGGAACTCTCTGTGGAGCAGCTGGGGTCACCAACAGCACAAGGCTTTGGCTTTACAAAAACTGTGGAAGTGACACCTTGTGCGGGAACCACTGCTTGTGAACCACTGCTTGTCACAGCCCAGTGTGGAGAGAGAGGAACCAAAATGGGAAGGCAAGGAGGCAGAGATCTGGTGTGACTAACACCTGAAAGAGCAAAACACAGCAGTCAAGTGTCACATCACACATTTACTGCTTGCTGATTCACCCCAAAATCAAACAAGGCTGGCTCACAAACTAATGGCTCCTCAGAAGGACACACTGTCATTGCCAGAAGCTGCTGTGAGAATTTATACAAACTGGCCATGATTCAGGGCCAAACTTGGGAAAGTCACTGTGCTCAGCACTTAAACAAGCTCATATTGGTTGAGGTGTAAGAATTAATTATGATTCTAAATTTTACCACCTGTTTTAGTCCCTGCTGAAGAGTTTATAATTTATCTTCTGCATCTACACCTTCAGTAGAGAGGGGTCACTGCAGGAAGATGAGATGAAGGTGATGGAGCAGAGCTGGAGGTGTCTCCCTGTGCTGTGCCTCTGAACTGGAGCTCCCTTCAGAGCTCAGCCATCCCTGCACCAGCCAGATTAAGCCTGAGACACAACTCATCCTTTCAGGACAACCTCCATGCTGCAGCTGGAGAAGTGAATAAACTGTAGAGCCCTTGGAATCAGTGCAAACCTTCCCCAGGCACACATGGTCAGCACCATCCTGCCCAGCAAATGGAGTCTAAAAGCTCTCAGAGCCCTCTGCCCTCCCCACACAACACACTGAGGGTGCTGTGCAGATGCTGCCAGCAGCTGGGACAAACAGCCCTCACCAAACACCTCCTGCTCACCTGAGGGCAAACATCCCACCCCACAGTCCCAGGAGAAATGTCAGCTCCTTCCCAGCCACTCTCACTCTCAACCTGCTCCATGCCAAGGCAGGAGGTGGCAGGGCCTGGGGCTGAGCCCTCAGAGCAGAGCCAGCCCAGCTGGCACCCACAGCATCACCCCCAGCTCCTGCTGCCAAGTGCTGCTCAGCAGCAAGATGAGGGGATATTTTTAGTGGATCTTGACAGCAGAGTTTCAAGCCTTCAAGTCACACTGAAGCATCTTGTCTTGAGTCAACACTAGATTATCTCTAAGTGCATAAAATGTTAACCCAGTAGCTTCTGGCAGTCACAGCAAACTCACCTTCCAACGTGGCAGAAAGCAGGGATGAGGGAAGCTGCCTTCTTTAAAATACTTGGCACAGCCTGCCAGGCAGATCATGCACATCCAAGGGGGAATTTCAAGTTTTATATACCCACCAATCTATATATCAATAAAAGCCCATGGCTGCAGGCAGGCCATGCACATCCAAGGGGGATTTTCAAGTTTTATATACCCACCAATCTATATATCAATAAAAGCCCATGGGTGCAGGCAGTCCATGCACATCCAAGGAGGAATTTCAAGTTTTATATACCCACCAGTCTATACATCAATAACAATCTATGACATATAACAATCAATAACAAATAAATAAAATACACAAATAAACAAAAAGTAAAGCAGATCCTGCTTTGCCAGGATTTCTTAATTTCTTAACTGCTTAGGTTATTATCAAGACATTTCATGTCATGTGTGGCATGGGTTGACCACCAAAGAACACTTGTTTTGTGGCATTTTTCCCCCTTGCACATTGATTTTCTCTCCATCTCCAGGCTGAAGAGCTGAAATGGAAAATAAGTTTGAAAAAGTGGATGGAAAGCAGTTCTGGCTGTCAGGACCTGACCTCCAGCATTCAGAGCTTCTTCTCCTCCAGCTAAGCCTGACAGCCAAAACAGCAAGGAGCTGTTTTCAATTAGCTTGCATCTACAAACCTCCTAACTCTGGTGACAAAAGAATGTTGGATGGCTGTGAAATGAGTGATGCAATTTGGATTTTAGTTGTAATAGATGGTGACTCTTGCACATAACCCTGGGCCAGATCCTCAGCTGCTGGAGAGGAGCAAAAGCTTTGCCAGTGAGCAAACAGTGCAGAGGAGGCTGAGGGACAGCAGTGAGGGCCTCTGCCAAATCCAGTGACAAAAAATCACTGGGACTGCTCCTGGCAGCCACAACAGAGAGACAGACACCTCACATGGGCCCATGGATGTTGGCTGTCCATGGGTATGACCCCGTGTGCAGCTCAAGAGAGTAGAGAGGATGGAGAAGGAATATTTCAGCTGCTTACTGCATGAGAAGTAAGTTCTGACTTGAAATAAACCTGCAGCATTTGTAGCCTGAATTAAACTTGTCACTCAGCTTGTTAGAACCTCTGACACTCAAATTATACTGAGCTGAAACAGAAGCATCCACTGTTAATTTCCTACTTAATCTTACCTGTGAAATAAAAAACTGCAGAACAACTAAATGTAAAGAACATTGGAGACCTACAAATCTGGAGATGGACTTTGGATGAGGGCATGGAGTGCTAGAACAAAGGAGAATGATTTCACCCTGCCACAGGGCAGAGTCAGATGGGGAGAAATTGTTCCCTGTGAGGGTGGGCAGGCCCTGGCACAGGGTGCCCACCCTGGATCCCTGGCAGTGCCCAAGGCCAGGCTGGGCAGGGCTGGGAGCACTCTGGGATGGTGGAACATGTCCCTGCCCATGGCAGGGGGTGGGATGGGCTTTAAGGCCCCTTCAAACCAAACTGTTCTGTGATTCAAACACTGAACCACCACTAAAGCCAGAAGAGTCAGGGAGCTGCCTGGAAGTGCAGGCCAGGAGCTGAGATGTTGCAGCTTTCACCTGCAGAGCCAGGCACTGCCTCAGGTCTGTCAGAGACTCTGAGTGATGCTGGAGATGAGAAACACCCCCACACCAGAGAGGCACCCCAGGCATCCCACATTCTGGCTGCAGGAGCAGAACTGGCCTGGCCTGAGGGGCAGCACTCAGGCAGCACAGAGCCACACAGCAAGGCTCCCATGTGTGTGTGTGTCCAAGAGCTCCCAGCTGCACAGATATGTGTCAGCACATGCCCTGGGCAGCACCAAGAAATGAGGTCAAGCAGAAAGCAGCACTGACTCCCATCAGGCACATGTGGGGCTCCACGGCAGTTCTGTCTCAAGCACAAAACACAACTGCACAGGCAATGGGAGCTGATGCTCCTGCAAACCTCCCAGTGCCTGATCTTTGCTCTTTTTTCCCCAAATAATGATTATTTTTATGTAGTAGTGCAGAAAGATCTCTCTCTCTTGCAGCAGAAACCATAACTGCTCTTAGCAGTGAGAGCTGAACACCAAGTGCACTGTGGCAAGAGGAGCAAACCATTGACAAGTGCTGCCAGAGATTTCTCATCTGCACCACTGATGCAGCAACTGAAATTATCCATCACACACACAAGGCCCTGTAAGGTATCTGGGGGGTTATTCCCAACCTGTACCTTTAGGGACCTGACCCTATAAATCCCCTAAAATGTGTGAAAATGGTCAGTGTCAGCCTTGAGTGTGAAGGGCTGAGGCACTACTAAAAAGAACAGGAGCACAACTCCCTACCACGTTCAAAGCTGAAACCCTCCAGCCCCAGCCATCTCATCTAACCTAATAATTCACTGCAAATAACATTAAATATGCAATATCTCTCTCTCTCGGCTGTTTCCTGCATGTTGGACTCACTCACCCAAACCAAATTCTCCTCCCCAGTACATCACAGAAGGCTCACAAATCTTTGCATCACTTATATGTAGCAGAAGTACCTCTCCTTCTGGATTTTTCCTTCATTCTAACATTTAAAAAAAATCCCTTTTAGCTTTACAGCTACAACAGAAAGAAAATGAAAAGTAAGTTTATACTTGGGAATTTTCTTGGCTGTAAGAGAAAATTAGAAGACATGCAATGTCAAATCTACTGATCTAATTGAAGGGAAGACAAGATGAGGCCCAGAGAGGCATGGACAATCCATTGGAGGAACAGCTCCATTTAAAAGAGGACACAGACAAAAAAGATAAAATAGAAAGGAAAAACATGACAAGATAACAAAGCCTAAGAGAAGTCAAGGTTCTTTTCAAGTATAAGGTATAAAGGTGCCAGGCACTGAATATGTGTTTGAAGAGCATAATACTTTTGATCCATTAATGTGAATCCAAGTTAGGAACAAAGCAGGTGGAAATGACTACAGTGACCTTGGACAGGTGTGGAAAAAACACCCTTTGCTTAAATCTGTTTTAGAAGGAAGGACAAGAAAAAGGAAAAAAATTCAGAACTCCCAAATGACAAGAAAAGACTTGTTAAGCTGATTCCCTTTTACCTCCTCAGCTGCACAGGACTGGCACAGACAGCAAGGAGGGGAATGTTCTTCCAAGGACTTGGAATGCACGTCAGTCAAATCCCCTGCCTGCAAATGCTCCAACCCAAGCTGCAGGGGCATTAGCAAAGGGCAGAGTGCAAATCCAGAGACAATTACCCTGACACAGTAACAAAGGTACCACAGGAAAAGCCCCAGCTCATCCCTGAGCACAGCCCCAGGCACACACATGGCCTCAAGGAGAACTCCTGTTCCTGGGGGTGGGCTCTGCAAAGGGCCAGAAACAAGGAACCAAATTTGGCTGTGACACCCCAATTTCTCAAGCTCTTCTATGTGAGTAAAGCACACCCACTGCTTTCAGGGTCCAAATATTGGAGGTTCTGGGGGAAAAATACTTTTCCCAACTTACTTCCTGTGCTCTGTTCAGGCTGTGCTGTGAGGGATGACCCTTCCCAGTGAAGAATTAAGCACAAGTGTATCAGGCTGAAGGGTGCCCAAAGATCTGTAAAACATGGGGGTGTCTTGAGGTCACCCTGCAACCTCTGCTTCCCTACCACAGCCTGAGACCTCGGCACTCCAAAGGTTCCCACACAGCAGCTGAGGGGAAAAGATGAAAGCAGCTGAATCTCAGTGCTGAGGAAGCTGCTGTCAGATTTATGGCGAAGGAGATTAACAGCAATGCCACGTGCTGAGGAGCAAAACAGCTTCACTGCACACCCACTCTTCCCTGCAAAACTTCCAGCAACTGACAGCTGGTACCTGACAGCTCCGTGAGAGCCGAGCTGCCTCCACACAAACGGTGGCACTGAACGGTGGCACCCAGCTCAGCCTGCACCGACCACCACGAGGCTCAAATGCTCCTTGACAACAGCAGATCCTGCTGGGAACACAGGATTTTCACAGGACATCGTGGGGGGAGCTAAGGGGTCAATATTGTGCTCCCAACTCCACAGCACAGTCTGCTGGGTGAGCCTGGAAAAGGAATTTGTTCATAAGAAAGGGGACTGACAACTTTGCTAAGATTTGCTGAACAATAAAGGATGACATTTAGAACCCCAGGCCTCGATTCCCAGGGAATTTTAAGTTCTGTTATGCTGAAAAACTGAAAGCAAATAAACTTAAAGCACTGCAGAATTAAGCCTAGCAGCCCCTGGCCTTTAGGCATATGCTAACAAGCTTACAAAGGATTTGTCTCAAGGCAGCCCTCCTCAATTAGCAGCCAATCGACTGAGGAGCATCTGGTGGCAGCTTTATCCTGGTAATAGACACAACAGGAACGTGGAGAGGTGTGCATGGAGCAAAGGCTCCCAGGATCTTCATCACAGGCACTGGTGTCTTATTCTCACACAGGATGCACTGAGAGAGCAAAGAGCACAGCCAGAAAGCTCCACTGCCACAAACATCAGCCCCAAACTGGTCAGGGCAATTCTGTGGCACTTTACTGGTTTAGCTGTGAACAGACATGGCCAATCTGGGGAAGACTGGGGGGAAAAGGGGGGCATTTGGGAGGGAGCTCAAATGCCAGCAAAAGCAGTGTTCATCTCTGGATGATCAGAGAGCACAGAGAGCAGCACCCACTCTCAGCTGCTGCTGCCTTTGGGGTCTCCTGTTCACAATGAGGAACAAACTGATGCCCCCAGTTTTAACTGTTGAAATAAAAGGTTGGAGGCTGTTTCAGATAAAACAAATCTTAAGGCATGAATTTCTCAGAAATCTTGAAGTGGCCACGTTGTCAAGAGGAGCTCAAGAGAGGCCCTCCCTTCCATTCATGGGAATCACATCAGCTGTCTGCAAGACCTGCAGCTTCCCACCTTCATTCTGGGCTCCCATAAACTAAAGGAATGGGAACAGGCCATGGAGGAAGCAGCAGGCTGGAAGTGGCAAACACCAAGCCTGGGGATCCCTTCAGCTGACTGAAATGCCCAGCAGATCACAAAACAAAACCTTGCAAGATCCCATAAACAAGTTCCTCTAACAACACCCAAATGGTGCCCTCGAAATGCAACAGCAAACCTTTGAGGAGGGTATTTGACTCACACCTGATTGTGACAAAGTCCAGAATATTGAAAAGAAACTCTGCCTAAAGCAGCTCCCATGGTCAACATCAGCCTTCTGCACCACCAGTGAATGAACTCCAATGACAGCCCTCAAGCCCCTTGTGGAAATCACAAGTTTTGGAGAGAGCTCTCCTGACAGTTCAATCACTGAGTGGATGGGGAAGAACAACACAGGAGACTTTTCCCAAAGATTTCCAGCCTTTAACCAAATCAAAAAGCTCAGTATTACTCAGAATCCAGTTGTAGATACATCCATACTACAGGGCTGATTGGGATCACAGCTGGACAGATTTTGAACTGAGTGGCAAAGGAGGTGTCTGGCTACAAACTGACCCTGCCTAACAATGTCAATTAGTTTTCCCTTCCTTGTCAAAGAATAATTACATAAGGTTGGACTTTCTTGGGGTTTTTTTTCCCTTCTAACAACTAAGCTGCCATTCTTAACACTGAGATACCAATCCTTATTTTTCCTGGAAAACTGGAGGAGGGGAGCTGAGGCTCTGTCCCTGCAGCAGGACTGTCACAGACACGCAGCCAAACCCAGAGTCCCCCACCTCCCCTGGCCCTCAGCAGCTGGAGCAGGGAAGGTGCTCAGTGTTACTCACTGCCATGACGAGCTCAAAAGGGTATTTGTAGACTCGAACTGGGGACTGGTATTTCTGCACCATTTTTACCACACACCTGTAACAGAGAGAAATTGGAACATTTTAGATCCCCCACATCAAGCAGTGCAATATATTCTAGGTGATTTTTACAGATCTTACTAGAAGTTGTAGCTCTTTCTTACAAATAGAGAGGAGATTTATTAGGTAGAATACCTTGCCTAGTGAGTGGCAGAGACAGAGGCAAATCTCTGCAGTCCCAGTCCAGAGCTGTGCCCAGCATCCTGTGCTGCTTGCCAGCACTACTGCAATAAATTCAACTTGGAGCTCCAACAAAACTCACAATAATTAAAGCACAGTACAGAGATGTAAAGCCAGAATGAAATGTACTCTGGAGAAGGAGCCTGTCTTAGGAACCTTACAGAGCCTACATAGCAATTCTTCCCCCTATCCCCCTTCCCTACATTATACCTGTAATCATTAGGGCAAAATCTTTGTCATTGAAATCTTCCACAGCTTCCCATACCATGTGTTTTAAATGCTTTTGTGCACAAAGCAGGGTTCAGTTGTTTTAGCTCACTGAGAGGAAGGAAAAGGAAGCAGCATGCTGAAAGAACATGCCTGATGCTAAGCTGGCAATCACATCCCACTGCCTGGATGCCCACTGTTCCAGCTGAACTGAGGCAAGAACTGCAGGGAGCAGGAACAATCCTGTCCTCAGCATTTCCCTGCTCCCAGCCACCTCTCACTGTCCTCATCAGGATTCCTCCCTCAGACTCTCCTGCCTGGGTTTTAACCCTCAAACATGCACCAGTAACCAGCATCTCAAGGGACGTGCACAAATCATTATAAAAAGCATTATTAGGCTGCTTTGTGCAATTCCTTCAGGAATTCCTTTGTACTGCTCCTGCCAATGGCACCCATGAGCATCAGGACACAAAAGGCTGGATGGATGGCTGGTTGGAGGCACTGTGCTCATTCCACCCCACTCAAATTCCACTGCTGAGCAGACACAGCCCTGGGCAGCGTGACGCAGTGTAGCGCTGAACTCAGAGCTCTCACACAACTTATCCCTGACATTTTCAGCCCGAAACCCGAGGTGAAACATGAATAGGCAATAGATTCTCCCTCAAAAATTGCTGCAAGATGCCATCACACTGTAAAATCTATGCAAGGACGAGGGGAAAAAGGACTTGAAGAGTTTGAGTACCTGAGAATGGGGGATTTTTGGAGAAATAGGGCCCAGTGATCAGACAGTTCCTCTGCAGAGGATCACACTGCCCAAGCAGCAAAGGTCAGGGCTCGCTGGCTCTCTGTCTCACTGGGGCTAAAAGCCAGTCCATGCCAAGCCAGTCAGTGCAGAGAGAAACTCCCAGCAGAGCATCCACCCCAGAGTGCAGCAGGACAAGCACATCCCAGGGAGCCCTGGCTGCTATCAGGTGTCAGACACCCGAGCCAAGAGGCACAGGATGGGGCACCTTGGAACATGACCTGTAACATGATTAAGCTGGGCAGGGACCCTCCTGTGAGTGCAAACAGAGCAGGAGAAGCCTCCTCAAGCACATTTAGCTGGGATCTTGCTTATTCTGACCTCACCTCCTACACCAGCAATTGCTGCACCTTGGCAGGAGAAGGTCAGAAACCTTCACAGCAGGAAGGCTCAAGACAGACCAGTCTAGAATCACCCACACAACAGTGGGATGGCACAAGCTGTAGCTCAGCAGCCATAACTGTGCTGCCTGGACAGAGTCACTGCTCCTGGCAGCTGCTGGACTCAACTGCCACAGGTTTATTGTCCCTGTGCTCCTCCAGCTAAGGGGAGGCTGGAGAAAAGAGCCAGTGACTATTACACCCACGGGAAGCTGTGGAAGAATGACAGCTGGTAACTCACACCTGCCCTGGAAATCTTTCCTACCTCGGCAGAGTGCAGTGGCAGCAGACTTTCTATGCCCTCTCCTCCAAACAGAGCTGTGAGATGGTCATTGTGCTTCTCAAAGCAACAGGGATTCTTGCTGTAAGTCCTGGAAAAAAAAGGAAAAAAAAACATCAGAAAAGGCAGTGAAAGGTGCTGCTTGGCACACCCAGTTGGAGATGAGGATTGGCACTGATGAGGACAAAAAGTCCCAGGTGTTACCATTGGGCATCTGGGCCATATTAGCTCAAGAGTGCATCTTCCCAGGGCTTTAGCACCAAAGAGAGATGTGGTTTTAGATTCATCTCATGTTCTACTCAAATTATAAACAGGTATGGTCAACCACCAGAAAGAAACCACCCAACCCAGAGAGTTTGTCTGCTCCTCAAACATCCTCCCAGCTCTACAGTGGCCCAGGCTCCCTGCTCAACTTCCTGTGTGCATCTGGCTAAAAAAACACATTAGGGAAGACAACTCAGGTGAAAAGCAGTGACCCACTGAACTGCAGCATGACCACTTGGAAAGCCCAATCCACAGGTGGAGGCACACCTGGAGCATCCATGGGGAAACACCAGGAAAGAGGTTCAATATCAGCTGGGCAAGCCCAGAGCAGTTAAAATAAAAGATAAAAGCTCAGAGATTGGAGTCATCAATGCATTGAGGCAACAAACTTGGCTGCTAACAACTACCCCAATACCAGCAACCCTACCCACCCCAAGTAGGTTTTAAAAGTATTTCAATTCTTGCACAGCTGAGCACAGCAAACAGCAGCAGCCACCACATTTCCCAAAGCACCCTGTGACAACACACTGTGCCAACAGCACTGAGCCCTGGGAGCCTCAGCCCCCTGGGCACCCCTTTTGCTCCAGCCCACACAGCAACTCCTCTGTGAGCCAGAGAGAGCTCATTACACGCTTGAGATGCACCAGCAGGTGCTCCAGGGAAGGAGGTGGGAGGAGGAGGGACATGGACCCCTGATGGCACCTGCAGTAACTCCAGAGAAATGGATTCTGAAGGAGCAGTGGTGCAGCCCCACTGTGCAAAGCTCCCCCAGCACAGGGGCCAGGCAGGAACTCACATCACTGCACACAGCAAAGGGACAGGCAGTGACAGGGACTGGGTGTTTCCTTCTCATCCAGAATCACCACTGCACACCTGAGGGATTTTCCATATGCTTGACTTCTATTCTACTATTTGTAGGAGCAGCTTACTCAACAGAATGCAGCCAGATGGTTGGAAATCAGAAATGAGTGTACAGATGAAATACACAGAAACCCCTGAATCAAACCCCCTGCCTCTCATCAAGGCACAGAACTCACCCAGCTCCTTCCACACTGGGGCTGCCTGCTGGATGTGGAACTGGCAGCAAGTGACTTTATTAACTTCTCCCACCTGTGGTGGCTGCTTTTCATCTTGAAGAGAACTGAGCAGGTTTTTTTGTTTTGTTTTTCACAAAGAACTGCTGAAAATAGCAGGATTCTTGACTTCCCCAAATACCATTGCACCACGTGAAAGCCAGCTGTGGCACCCAGCTAAGCTGATATTTCCAGTTAGAAAAGGGGAATCCACAGGGCTGCATTCTTTCTAGAGAAAGGTGGAGTGAAAGGTGTGTGACATTTCCTCTGCCTGGGGCCCCTTTCACTGAGGGAGATATTGTAATTGATGCTTTACACACAGAATAACAGCACAGCACCAAGCTGTAGGATATTTATTAGAGCTTCTTCACCTAAGAACTTAAGAACAAGTCTCTTGAAGCTTGATATAAGGAAGGCTCAAGGCAGAATGGTGCCAGAATAAATCTTTACCAGTTTTTAGAAGGAGACATCTGCTCAAGCAGGGCTTAGTCTTGCCCCTGAGAACATCTCTGGAGCAGGTGAGGCAGCATGGAAGGCACAGGTCACTGTGCTGAGGTGGAGCCTGGGCACTGCTCCTACACCTGGCAGAGGTACCTGGAGTCCTGGTGTGCATCAAAACCGAAGACAAGCAACACAAACACCCAAACAACAACATTGATACACTCCTGACCACACACAGGGAACAGTCTTTTTGGCTGAGGGGAAGAAGGAAACGGAACAGTGTCAGCACTCTGCTCTCAGAGCTGTTTCTCTTCCATGTGTGTATCACAACAAGCTCCATGCCCAATATTTCCACACATCCATCTCATAAGGTAATTTTCTCACCAAAGAATCACCATGGAACTTTTATGCACAGCAATACATTAACTCTGTGCTATTTGCCAGCCTGCAGCAGGAGATAAGCATTCCTGAAGTAAACCCCTCATTCTTCACCTTACTACTCCACAGGAAGTCATAGCACATCCATTTATCCACCCAGTGTAGGAAATAGTTCAATTCCCAAACACAATTCAAGAGTAGGAGACACAGAATCCTGGAATGGTCTGGGTTGGAAGGGACCTTAAAGCCCATCCTGTTTCATCCACTGCTTTGCACAGGGACATGTTTCACTGTCCCAGGCTGCCCCATCCTACCTGGCCTTGAACATTTCCAGGGATGGGGCAGCCACAGCAAATCTGGGTAATCTGTGCAAGGGCTTCATCACCCTCCATCCCTTGTCCCCAGTCCCTCTCCAGCTCTCCTGGAGCCCCTTCAGGCCCTGGCAGGGGCTCTGAGGTGTCCCTGGAGCTTCTCCTCTCCAGGTGAGCACCCCCAGCTCTGCCAGCCTGGCTCCAGAGGGGCTCCAGCCTTGGAGCATCTCCATGGGCTCCTCTGGACCGATTTCAACAAGTTTACATCCTTCTTTGCCAAGGACCCCATGCTTCAGTTTAACACATAAATCAAGAGCAGAGCCAGGCAGAAGCTCTCTCAACAGTACAACAAAGCCCCAGCAAACTGTTTCAGCGTGCCTTGAGTTAAGTCTGCAGCTGTATTTTCCTTTAACAGAGGCTGGCTGTCATCAGCCCCCCCAGACAAGTGGTGCCATCCACACAAGCACCTTCTCACCCTCTACAGACCAATTTTACTGCTTGGAGGAGTTTAGCCAAGTGACCCAGAGAACATACTTGGTTCACCTTGAAGCTGACTTGAAAACATGGAATCACAGAATGGTTTGGAAGGGACCTTAAATCCCATCTCGTTCTAGCCCCTGCCAAGGTCTAGTTCTATCCCCACCGCCCCAGGCTGCTCCAAACCCCATCCAGCCTGGCCTTGGGCACTTCCAGAGATGGGGCAGCAACAGCTTCTCTGCGCAACCTGTTAAATCCATCAGTGCACTCAACAGCCATTGATCAGGGTCACCCTCTGAGTTTATAAACACTTCAGGGCGAGTTTCAGGGTGGATCTGTGGAAGCCCAAGCCCCGGGGCGCTCGGCTGGTGCCGGGGTCCCGCTTGCAGCCCCCTCCAGGCTCGGCACCACCGACCCGACAGCTCCAGAACCGCTGCATTTTGTCCTTAGACCCCAAGGAATCCCCCGCCACGCCGGTCTTCACCGGCTCCTTCCCTGATCCCACAGGATTATGGCTAAAATTCCCCTCTCGGCTTCCCGTGTCCGAAGGAGAGCGGCTCTCAGCGCCCCCACACTCACCCACCGCCC
Source organism: Zonotrichia albicollis (assembly GCF_047830755.1). Lineage (NCBI taxonomy): Eukaryota > Metazoa > Chordata > Aves > Passeriformes > Passerellidae > Zonotrichia > Zonotrichia albicollis. The sequence continues at coordinate 15,071,093 of NC_133834.1, read as the reverse complement.
CCGCTCCGCCGCCTCACGACGCGCCCGGCCAGACACGCGAGGCAGGAAAAGCCTCACACCCACCTCTCCTCCCGCCCCTCCCTCACACGGCGGCGCCGAGAGACCCCCGGAGAGCACCGCCCATCGCGGCCGCCTCCCGTACCCCACACCCAGATTCCCGAGCCCACACCGCGGCTCCCCTCCCTGCCGCCCGTCCCGCTCCCCCTCACCGCGGGCGCGGCGCAGCCTGGCCGGACCCATCCCGCTCTCGGCGGCTCCCGCGGCTGCGGCGGCCCCGCCCCCTGCCGGCCCCGCCCCCGCGCGGCCCCGCCCCCTGTCGGCCCCGCCCCCGCAGGGCGCTGTCCATTGTGCTACGGGGGCGCGGGCAGGCCCCGCCCCCCGCACGTGCGGCCCCCCCGCGCCCCCCGCCGCCATCTCGCTGAGGGGCGGGCGGGTCCCGGTCCCGCCGTGAGGGGTCAGCGCTGCCCCGTGTCCCACCGAACCCTGCCTTCCTCCTTGGCCTGTCATTCCAACCCCTGTCCCAAGTCCCTCTCCAGATCTCCTGGAGCCTCTTTAGGCACTGGACAGGATTCTGAAGTCTGAGTCTCCAGCTCTCTCAGGCTGTCCCCACAGCAGAGCTGCTCGATTCCTCTGGTCATCCTGCTGCCTTCTTTGGACTCGCTCCGGCAGCTCCGTGTCCTTCTTGTGCTGAGGACTCCAGCCCCGGGCACGTCTCTCGTGGGCAGAAAAGGAGAATAACGAGGGCTGTGTGTGGACATGGGCTCACCCCACCCCTCAGAGGGGACACAGCGACAGCCCTGCCTGAGCTCCAGGCGTGCTTGGACAACGCTGTGGGGCACAGGGTGGGAATGATGGAGTGTCCTGTGCAGGGCTGTGCTGGACTGGATGATGCTGATGGGACCCTTTCAGTTCAGGATATTCCATGTTTCTGTGATTCTCCCCCAACTGGCACCTGCCCTGGAGGAGGAACCTTCTTGGGTCAGGGCAGGAGGAGGCAGAGCCACAGCTCCCAAACACAATCTAATGCTGCTCATCCCAGGGTAGGTCAGAGCAAAGGGACCTGCTCACCTCAGCCCCTTACTCTATCACTGCATTGTGTTGTTTGATTAATTACATGATTTATTACACACCTGTGAACCCACTCCTTGAGCAAATATTCTGCAAACTATACTCTGGGATGACATACCAGGGGACACCCAGACAAGTGACACTGAGGAGGACCCTGGGAGGTATCCTCACCTCTCAGCTTCCCCTCTCCCACCAGCTCTGAAAGCCTGAGTGGTGTTTGCTGAATCCTGAGGCCTTTGCAGCTCAGGGTGAGTGGCCCCTGTTTGTCAGGCCATGTTGGGCAGTTGTCACCATGCAGTGACAGTCCTTGGGGCCGTGGCTCTGTGCAGGAAATGATGCCAACACTTCCCAACTCTGGGGTGTCAAAGAGTGCCTGAGCAGCTGGTCCTGGGGCAGGAGAGGCGTGTGGCACCAAGAGTGGGTGTGGGACACTGGCTGGGGAATGTTTTGCACCTTCAGAGCCTCCTTTCAGGTTCTCCCTAAGGACCAGCTGCCCCTTTGCCTGCTGGTATTGAAGTAACATCACATTTACTGCTGCTTTGTTTTTTCCTGCCTCCTTATCACTTCCAGCTATGGGGTGTCCCCTTATCTGGGCAGGCATTTCAGGAAGCTGCAGTGCTATTTCTGATCAGCAATATTTCCTGAAATGTTCTGCTATCTCAGACTGGGGAAACCAACCTGACACTGCTCAAAAACAACCATTGACCATCAAATGTCAGAGCTCCCAGGGCTGCAGCCTGTGGAGCCAGAGCACTTTTCCTAAAGACCTTTGCAGCACAACTTGGCATCAAAAACCACAAAGTTACTCAAGGCCTGCAACATCTACTTCATAAATATATATTCAAAATAAAAACAAAATGTATTTATTTATAAATAAATATTCTGAATTTCCCATCACAAAGCAACTTTCTTTTTTAAAGAAGTGGTATGTCTCTCCTGTTCCTCATTTACTGCTAAATTTCCTCAGAGAAAACAGAAGAAAAAATAAAGAACTATTTCCATCTTCTTCTGCAGAATTTACACCAGCCTGTAACTGCTTTATGCCCCAATTGTGGTTGTTTCCCTTTTGTTCAGGCCATAAAAGCTGGATGAGATTTTGGTGGGTCCCAATCCATCTTTTTCTCTGCTGTGCAGCCCTGACCATAATTCCTATTTTCCAACCCTTTTTTCTCCTGCTGCCAGCAGGTCACCTTGGCATTTTCCGGTGGCAGTGGGCTGCCTTTTCCCCTGACACAGGGCCAGCTCCCCAGGGCATTCCCAAGGGCCCTGACTGCCCTCCCACCTACCAGGACTGGGTGTTTGCCTCAAGGGCTGGCTCTGACCCTCAGCTTTTTCTCATGGGAGCTCCTCAATAAGAAGTTCTCACCCCCCAGCAGCCCAGCCCAGGAACTCCTGCAGTTAGAAAGGAGAATGTCTTCCAGGAAGGACATCTGGTCTGGAGATATCATTCAGCCTCCACTTCCCCTTTTACAAGGGCATTTCACTCCAAACTCTGCTTTTCTCTCAACTTCTCTGCCTCATCTGGTGGCATAAATTAAAAAACTGAACAGCAATTCAAATGCTTTGGCATATAACATGCAGGAAAAAGTTTGTAGGGATTGTTCATTTTCCGAGGTGTGGAGGTGGCAGAGGTGAGCTCCAGCTCAGGACAGTGTTATATTGTATTGTTATTATATTGTTATTCCTATTTACCTTATTAGGGAAGCAGCTGAAAGAAGTTGCAAAGGATGTTTGTGGCAAAGCTGCAGTCAGCAAGGCCAGAAAATTCAGTGGTTTGCGATGGAGGTGCTGGGGTAACTCAGCCCTGAGCAGGGGAGGATCCCTGAGGGAAAGGGAAAGGAAAAGGCCAAAGGCAGCTTCACACCTCCAGCCCAGCCCTTCCTGCAGTGTCACTCTGGGGAGCTGCCGTCCAACAGCCCTTAGAAAATCAGCACTGCTTAAACATTAAAGGCTTGCTTTAAAAATTCAGCAGCAAAGTCCACCTGCCTTTTAGAGCCCATTTAAGCAGCGTGGAGGTGAATTGCACTCTCTAAACGTGGGCTGCAGTCCAGGTGTCACAGGGGAGCTGGGAGGAAGAAGAGGCTCCTCACACTCTCCAGTGCTGGGACAGACACAGCAGCTCCTCCGCTGCCCTATTCTGGGCTGGAGCTCACCTCTGCACCTGCACACCTTGGTAAAAACACCTTTTAACACTTCATCTCGCTCTGCTTCACCGGAGCTGAGCAAAAGCTGCATCTGCTGTTCTGAGAGCCAGGAAAAGTTGAAACATTGAGGCTTTCTTGACTGAAAGCAGACCTGCAGCACTCAACCCCACACTGACCCTCTCCTGCCAGGAGGTTGCCCTGTCACACACATCTTTTATGGAAAATCCTTTCCTTAGGATTTTTCCTCCTGAGAAGCTGAGAGGCCTCAGGAACAAAATGTAAACATTGATTATCTGCTGCTGTGGAATGCAACAGGTGCATCTGTGATTGCTCTCATGTGGTTGTTTCTAATTAATGGCCAATCACAGTGAGCTGACATCAGACTCTCTGTCCTAGACCAGAAGCCTTTGTTATCATTCTTTCCTATTCTATTCTTAGCCAGCCTTCTGATGAAATCCTTTCTTCTATTCTTTTAGTATAGTTTTAATATAATATATGTCATAAAATAATAAATTAAGCCTTCTGAAACATGGAGTCAGATCCTCGTCTCCGCCCTCATCCTCAGACCCCTGTGAGCACCGTGATTGCTCCAATTGCCCCACACCCCGTGGATCCCTTTGGCCTTGGCCTTGCCCGTGCCTCTCTCAGTCCTGTTTGTTTTTGGTGCAAACCTGAGATGAAATGTGCTGCCCAAGGTCACCCAGCGAGGTGGCAGAGATGAAACTGGAGAGCAGCAGGCTGAGATTGGGTTCCTTTCCCCGTGGGACTGCAGATGAACACTGTGCTAATGGCTCTGCTACATTCACCCTTACATACTCCCTGCCCTGCCTTCCCTGCTTCTGCAGCTTTTGAAATGGATGCTCCAATCTTGGTTTGGTTTGTTTTGTGAAGCAGAGGGGGCTCCCACCCTCTGACCCACCAGCAGCTAAGAACTGAATTTCTGCTTTGCATAAGAGAAATACAAAATAAACCGATCACATCACTTATATTTAACCCCCAAAGCCCCCAGCTCAACAGCTGATCCCACTGATGCTCAAAATGCCTCTTTTTGAGTTTATCACCTGCAGTGTGTTCACATGCTCTGTTTATGGAGGTCTCTCTGCATTTTGGCTCATAAAATATTTACCATATTCCAGCCTATCATAGAATCATGGAAACACAGAATGGTTTGGGATGGAAGGGACCTTAAAGCTCATCCAGTTCCACCTCCTGCCATGGACAGGGACACCTTCCACCATCCCAGGCTGCTCCAAGCCCTGTCCAACCTGGCCTTGGGCACTTCCAGGGCTGGGGCAGCCACAGCTGCTCTGTGCCAGGGCCTGCCCACCCTCACAGAAAAGTTTTTCCTGATATCTAATCCAAACCTGCTCTCTGTCAGTGTGAAGAATTCTCCTTTGTCCTGTTACATGTTCTTGTAAAAAGTCCCCCTCCATCTTTTTGTAGGATCCCTTCAGGATCTGGAAGGCCACTCAGGAAGATCTAATACCATTCAGGTCTCATTTTTATCACAAATACTCCTTCTCATTTCTGTGCAGTCATTCTGGGACCCTCCAAGGCACATTCTCTGAGACAAACACAGCACATTGTGACAGCAGCACATCTCCACAACCTTACAAGCAAGCCAAAATTATTGCAAATTAACCCAGAATTCAGCTCTCTTACAGACTGCTAGACAGGCCCTGTATGAATAAAGAACACCCTATTTAAATAACTTCTCTTTCTGTGCTGTTTGTTCCTTTATGCATTTCCCCTTTTGCCTCTTGGGGCTCTGTGAGAGGTCACCCTGTGCCTTGCTGAGTTCTGCCTGATTCCCCTTGCCTGGGAGTAAAGCCTGACACAGGTTTGCTATTCTGGGTCACCAAAATCAGTGTCACCTCCAGGAGCACAGCTCTTGTCAGAGCTTAGCTCTGAGCACTGCTCTGCAAGGTGGGGTTGGAACAGCAGGGTTAGCAGAGAGGGAGCTCTGCTGGGCTTGGAGCAAAGGCACAGCGATATGGTAAATTCAGAGGAAATACTGGAAACCAGCTGAGAAACATGAGAGCTTGGGGAAGCAGTGCTTGATCTTTGTATGACATGAGGCTCTCCAGAGGCTGGTGGGAACATGGAGGATTTCCTTTCCAGAGCCAGTGAGCTGAGAGCACAGAGCTGTTGAGGCTCTGTGCCTCAGAGGTTGAAAATTTAAATTATTACTATTAAATTTAAATTTAAAAAGTTGAGAACTTCACAGCTCTTTTGGAAACAGACAGCTCAGGAGACCCCAAACACAGCAGCCTTGGAGCAGCATCCCCTTCTTTCCACCCCTTGCCAGGTGCCAGCACCAACCACACAATGCTTATTTCATCCAAACCCTCACCCTCTGTGATGCTTTAATACAAAATCTTTTTTCTTGGGACCTTAAATACACATCTATGGAATAATACAGACTGTGGAAGCAGCATCAGGAGTTTCTCTTTCAGGCCATGGAACTGGTCCCTGCTGGGACAGTCCTGGTCTGTGCCTTTCCAGCACTCAAGGAGGTGGAGTTCAGAACTTGTATTTTGAGAAAATGACTCGATTCCATGACTGTCAGAGATGAAATTGAAACTTCTGTGGATTTCCACAACAGATTGTTGATTTTCTAGCTGATTAAGTGCAGCCTAAACAGGTGTGTTTCCCCCGTAACTTTTCCCTTTTCTCCCAGGTGTTTCTAGTGACATTGGGAATATGAAATAACACAGCACAACCAAAGTCCTGCTCCTTCCCCAAATCCTGTTTGTGCTGTTCCCTGACAAGTGTGACAAGCAGTGGCTGGAGACATCTCCCTGGGATGCCACCTCCAGCCAAATGCTTTTGGAGAAACCCTGCCAGCAGCAGATTGGGATCTGCTGGTTAACCCCGGGGGAACTGGAGGTGTTTTTCCAGAGCCAGGGCACACCAGACTGGTGAGACTGGATTTTGCTGAGTGTGCCTCTTACCTGTCTGTGTAACACAGGAGATGAGAACAAAGCTCTGGGGCCAAGCCCACAGGTAACACCAGGATTTGCTATCATTCCATCACAGCAGAGAGCACTGGGCAATGAGCTATTAAACAGGATATCCCAAGATGAATATTTTCTCCTTCCTGGGAATATTCCTTGTAAGCAGTCCAAAGGATTATGTCTCCTTTTAAAAGAAGTCCTTTAATTTATATTCTGAGGTATGCACTCCCAAGATTTAATTTACCCCAAGCTATGAAATTAAGCTTACCATGAATTTCAGACTGGTTATTTATGTGATATATTCCACCACACAGTTGCTGGTTTAGCAGTGCAGTGATACCTCGAGTGCACGAGATGCTGGTGAGGGTCATGATTTTGCCTAAGCCTTTAATTTAGACAATAAAGGACCCACATGCTTTGAACCCCCACAAAGAAGATTTGAAGTAATCTTAACAAATTATTTGTAAAAGCCAGATTGTACCCCATTTTCCTGCAACTTCTCAATGCATCTCCCCAGGAGCTGCCAAAATAAAAGGGAGGAAAAATGGTCTCAGGCTGTGTCTTTGTCTGTGAGATGCTGAACGCAGCAGCTGCAATCAGAACCCAGAGAGCAAACTCCTTGTGAGGAGTGTTTCCATTTTATTTTCCAGACCTCTGCCCATCCCCATCCAGTGCTGTCCCAGCCTTGCATCACGTGGATCTCATTTCCCAGTGACACCAGGGACCTTTACTGAGCTATGTTCACTATGTCCTGCCACGTTCCAGGGAGGGCTCGCTGTCCACGCTGTGACCAGAGCACCCTGCTGGCCTCCTGCACTCTGGCCAACAACTGCCTGAGCTGCTGCTTCCCACTCCAAGCACTGCAGCTGGGATAAGCTATACAAAAAGAATAAAAAGAGAAATTCCTATCCCAAGACAACTAGGACACTAGGGATTAAGCTGCTTTGATTACAGTCACTAAATAGACTTTGGTTTTTCATCTGAAATACCAAAAGGGATCTGTTGGAGACCCCTGAGTCCCTCAGGTACATTCATGCTACCCAGAATACAAGCTCTAAAAGGCTGCCACAGAAATCCAGGCCTCTGTAGCCTCATGAGAATATTTTTCCTATAAAGCTGCAAAACCGTGAGCAAAAAGCCTTGTACGATAACTCGGAGGTAGACACGCAGGGGAGGTTGCTGAAAAAGTCTTGGATAGTTAGGAAGAATGATTCTTGTTTCTCAGTCTGCTTGGTCTGGAAGCTGAGGTGCCTGGGGGTGTCTTTCCCATCCCTTGGGATGGATGGCCATGGTTCACAGCACCACCAAGCCATGGGGTATTTATGTCGACTTCTTAGGCAGTTCCGTGGGGCTTGGTGGCTGTGGTTGGTCACTCTTGGTCTGGCCTGCAGGAGGGGGCCACGTGGTCTTCTGATGGAGGTGGCTGAAAAGGAGAAAGATGCCTTAGGTGGTTTGGGAGAAGGACACAGAGGGTAATTCTTATAGCACTGGTTATTTAGGAAAGAAGAAGCAGCCGCGGATCTTGCCTGGTTAGACTGTGCAGGCTGCCTGTTTTGTCTGAAAATGCTTTTCATAACCTTGAAATTATCATTTGCAAATGGGTACTTTGTACCTAAACAAAAAACTGTGCTGGCAGATCTTCAGGTTGAGTTAAGCTAAGAAAGCAGTAGGAGATATTTAGGTCTCAAAGTGCCCTTTCAGATAACTTTAAGAAATGGCTTTGTTAAATACAAGCAATTTAAGAGGTTTCAGGGAAATTTAACAGTTTAAGGTCCAAATAAAGCCAAGTCATCCTGCTTTCCTTGTCTGGAGCTTCACAGCATCTCGATATCACAGCATAAAAAATTAACATATTCAGTGATGCTTTTTCCCTTACACAGAGTGCACTTAAAAATGCTGGCTAGACAAGCCACAGAACCACAAATTCCCATCTGGCCTGAAGGAAAACCAGCATTTTATAAAGCAAAATAGAAATCCAGGAATTCACACCGTGCAGGGCAGGAAGTCTCTTTCTGTCTAGGAATTTCACAGCATTTCTCTGTCACGGCCATCTGGAGGCCTCTCCTAGACTGTCTGATCAAAAGTCGTCAAGCAACAGTTTTGGTTAAAAAACCCCAACAAAACAGACAGGAATTTTTAGTATCTGTGTTGTCCAAATTACAGACCACAGCAGTTTTGACACCTACTCCTTGTAATTTGGGATTCCTTCAGCAGGCAGGCACTGGTCCCTGTCCCATGGCAGAGCTGCAGATGGAAGCACAGAGCCAATGTTAGTGCAGAGAACATGCCCAATGCTGCTGCATTATGATAATGCACATTTAAATGGGGCAGGAGCTCAGAAAATGCTGACAGCACTCACAAACCAGAGGTGCTCCTGAAAGGCTGCAATTATTTCCTTTGTGTCTTGTGCTTTGAGACAAAGCCAGTGCTGGGCTGTGGCCACACTGAGCTGGTGAATAGCATCAAAGGACTGGGCACCTGTTTGGGGCTGTGCATTCACCTGGACATGACACTGAGGAGGTCAGACACTCATTTTGTGGGGGAGGAGACAAGCAGGGTCAAATAATTGCCACCAAGAAATGTCTATGGCTTATGGACCAGCTCAGAGTCCCAGACTGGGAAAGCCAATCCAGACTGCCACGGAGCTGGATTGTTCCCTGGTTTGCTCACAGGTGTGAGGAAAAGGGAGCATAGTTGGTTTTTACTCCAAGGAAATGGGGAGGTGACTGTTCCCTTCTGCTCAGCACTGCTGTAATGGTACCTGGATGGCAGAAGGAAAGTTTGGATCCTGGGTCTGAAGCTGTTGGGAAACTGGACAGGATCCAGCGAGGGAAGCCCCAGGCCTGCAGGGAGAGGCTGGGGAGGGCTGAGGGAGCTGGGCTGGTTTAGCCTGGCAAAGAAGAGGCCAGGAGGCAACTTCACAGCCCCCACTGCTACATCAGGGAAATTAAAGGCTGTGGAGCTGAGCTGTTTTTGGCAGGGCAGCCGGTGTAACTGGGAGCAGAGGCCACAGGCTGCCCCTGGGGGAGCTCAGGCTGGTGCTGGGGAGATCTTTGTCACAGAGCAGTGAGGGAACACCGGCCAGGAAGGCTGAGGATCTCCATCCTGGCTGGCTAAACCCACTGCAGATCCCCTCTACTGGGATGGCCCTACCTGGAGCAGATCTGATCTCCAGCAGTCCCTTTCAACCATCATTTCAGTGGTTCTGTGAAACCCTCCTCCTGCCTGTCAGGGCTTTTCCCCTGGATAAACACCTCTCCTCTAGCCCTGGGCACAAGTCTTTGACTCCATACCCTGCGAGTCTGCATTGCAGATCCACAGATGAGTCACATGGATATAGGGTAATTACATCCCAGTGAGCAGGAGAGAATCAGGGAGGCTCAACTGGTATGGAAAAATATGGAAGGTGCTGGAAAGTGCCAATAACACTGGCAGAGATCCCTGGGACTTGCTGGGATTCAGCTTTCTCTGGTTCATTTAGTGCTTACCGTCCTTGTTGGAGAGGATTGGTGCTAACAGCTCTTTAGCTTCTGATAGCAAAAGGTCAACAAGATCTGAAGGTGGAAGAGATGTGTCTGAGACTGCATCTGTTTTATCCTCTTCTGTTTCATGGTTGACGCTTATAAATACGGAAAGTGCCATCAATAGTTCTGTCAGAGAATGGGCATTGACAATCCTGGCCAGCCTCTCAGGAAGGATCTGCTACTTAAATTCTGTGTGTTTGGGGGGTTGCATCTCCATCCCTCCGCATTCAAGTGTCTGTTAGACACACTTGCATTGCTTTGTTACAGAAAAATAGCAAAGTATTCTTTAAAACTTGTCAAAAGCATTTTCCCTGCATTATATTAGAAAGAACCAACTCGGAAACTTAAAAACTGATTTCCATGCGTCTTTAAAACTGGCTTTTAAAGGGACTGGTCATTATCGATGGGACAGTGAGTTTTCAATGATTTAATCAGTTAAAAACACACATAGAGCTGTGGTACATTTATGCCCAAGTGATAGGAGACAGGCTCGGGTTGGAGGGGAGTCCAGAAGCCTGAGCTCTGTTTCTGCAGCCATTCAGCAGCTGAGAGTCTGCAGAGCTCCTTGCTTACACTCTGTCTGCTCTAACTGCTGATAAAAAAGGATGGGGTTCTGAAGCCAAAACCTAGTTTATGTTTGGAAAAGCAGGTGGGTCAAAACTCTGCTGCTCTGAAACAACCTGCTTGGGGTCTCTGCTGACAAGAGCAATTTAACCCAAGCTGAGTTTCAGCTCCTAACCCCCAAAAAAAGCCTGAACAGAGGCCCAAGTCCCCCAGCACCAGCCCACCAGCAGCCTCCAAATCATCATTCTCCCATGGTTTCACTTCCAAAGTGAGAGTATGTTTAGAAACTCTGGGTAGGTTACGTGTGAAGCACCTTCCCCAGAGAAAGGTCAGAAAAGGACATTTCATGTTGTTGTTCACCATTCCCAGAAGCCATCTCCTACCTTTTCTCATCTGGTAAATGACTGTGTGCGCTCAGGACCTTGTAAATGTTCTGTCATGCAACAGAAAAAAAAAAAAAAAAAACGGGTTTCAAACTTGTAGGAATGAATAATTCCTGAGAACAAACCCCATGGGTTTTTCCTGATGATCAGATTTAATATGACAGTAATCAGCTTCTGCTTATTCATTGCCCTTGAAGCAAATATCTCAAGGCCTTTTGCAGCTCAGGCAGCATTCATGAATTTACAGACACATCTGAATTCTGCATTTGAATACCACTGCTAAAACACATGAAATGCAACACAAAAATCCTCTTCCAAGGAATAATTTTGCAGGCTGCATTTCAGTGATCATGGCTGCCAGCAACCCCTGGCTCCTGGGCTGGACCTGCACGTGTAAGCTCTCATTACCATGCACTTCTCCAGCACTGCTGAGGGGTGGAGGAAAAATGAAGACATTTTGCTCCAGTGCTCAAAATCCTGTGATGTTTGACCCTGGGGTCAATGAGATAGATTTCCAAAGTCTGACCCCAAACTGCACAGGCTTTAGCAGATAGAGCTGAAGCTCTGGAGCATTTAATTCTTCCTTCTCTGGAGCAGAGGACACAGCATCTACATTGACACAGCATCTACATTTCCTTTTGCTCCACTGCTTCTGCTTGATTTCAGGAGTTCTTGGGACAGGCCACCAGTAGCCATGGCAGATACACTGACTACTAATGCTTCCCATGCTGGCCAGTTTATTAATTACACAGACTGGTGTTCCAAATATAGGGAATGAAGTGGAAAACCCATCAAATGAAGCATTAAACTCTGAGATTTTGCAGGAAATCCAGGGGGAAAAGCTCTGGAAGAGCAAAGCCACTCTCCAGGTTCCTATTTATAGACCTATAGCAAGGGAAGGTGAGCATGGATGATTTTGACAGCCTCAGCACAGGGAGCCAGGAAGAGCAGAGCCACCAGCAAAACCTGCACCACGGAGTTTGCATTGCTCCCAGGGGGATGAGGAGATCTGAGCTCATCCCCTGCTTCCTCCTAACCAACACACAGTGACTTTTTTGGGTGAGAGAGGGGAAAAAAACCCCTCTTGCTTATGGAGCAGGAAGTTGATTGGACTTGCAAAAGCACCCTGAAGGAAAGAGGCCGTGGTGATGCTGCAGCAGTGGGCAGGTGCACACCTCACCTGCACAAACAGGAGCAGTTTCCTATTGCAGATCTCCAGGCGCTTCCGCGACACTTCGGATTTTCGTAGCTGGCCATCAGCCAGGGACAGCTGCCTCCTCAGCTCCAGGATGTCCTCCTGACACAGGGACACAGCAGGAGGAGAAAGGGGCTGGTGGTGCTCCAGCCTTGGCTTTTGGAAACAACAGTTTGGGGCATTTGGGAAGGGACAGTGGAAGTTATGCAAATTATAACACAGATCCAGAGACTGTGATGGCCTTGTGGTCCCACACAGCAAATGATCTGTGTGCTATTTCATTTTCTCCTGTGTAAATAGGAGGAGGGTAACCTTAGTTGTGGCCTGTGTAAATAGAAGGAAGGTAACCTTAGTTAGTTGTGGCCTGTGTAAATAGAAGGAGGGCAACCTTAGTTAGTTGTGGCCTGTGTAAATAGAAGGAAGGTAACCTTAGTTAGCTGTGGCTTGTGTAAACAGAAGGAGGGTAACTTAGTTGTGGCTGCCCCATCCCTGGAAGTGTCCAAGGCCAGGTTGGATGGGACTTGGAACAACCTGGGATAGTGGAAGGAGTCCCTGCCCATGGCAGGGGGTTGGAATGAGATGAGCTTTATGATCTCTTCTGGCCCAAATCATTCCATGACTCAATGAACCCACAGAAGAAGAGTCTGAAGGGCTGTGGGTTTTTCCAGGGGGTTGCATTACCTCTATTTCAGAGACGTGCTTTGCTTTTTTCCCTGCCAGCTGCATCTTCAGTTCTGCAATTTCAGCCTCCAGCAGGTGGATCACTTCCTCGTAGTCCTGCTCGGCGCTGTGGGCCTGTCTCTGCACCACCTCGGCCATCTGCAGTTTGCTGTGCAGGCTCCTGTTCTCTGACAGGAACCCCAGCGCCTTCTGCAAGCACCAGGAACTTCTGATGAGCACCCCACGTCCCCCTCAGCTGCCAAACCCACCCCAGCAGCCCAGAAATCCCTCCACTAACTTGGTTCAGCCGCTGAAGCTCATCCTCCATCGACTTCTTGCTGCTCTCCACTTCTCTCAGGAGAGACTGTGGGAAATATTTTCACCAGATTAGAAGCAGCAAGTGACAGGACATTTTCTAGAATGTCCCTACCCACCAGAATGTTATTTTACAGAAGTTCTGTGCACTTTGTCCCCACACAGGGAGAGCTTTTAGAGCTGTGATCTGCAGAATTCCACCTGGACACAGCTGAGGTGCTCACAGCCAGGTGAGGGTGAGAGGACAGGTGCTGCTTCTGTTAATCACACACTGGAATTCTTAATGAGAGCTGCTTTTTAAATATGTTAACTCCCTGCTGAGAAGGGACTGCATGCTTTGAGTACAAATAAGTTTTCCTTTGAGGCTGAGAGCGAGAAAGAGGCAATTAAGGAGAGTGGAGGGTGAGAGGCTCCTGTGTGACTGAGGAATGCACAGAATGCAAACTGGTGACTTCTCCAGGGGGACAGGCCACCCCATTACCCCCAGAGAGAGCCACAGCAAGAAATCCCAGCCAAGAAATCTGCTCTGAACCTTCAGCCTGCGGACTTCGTGCCGCAGATCCCTCATCTCCAGCTGCAGCTGCTCCAGGTCCTCGCTGCCATTGCAGTTGAGAGAGTCAAAGGTCTGCAAGGAGAGGGACAGACTCATCACACATTGAATCAGAATCACCTAAAAAGGGAGTCGGCGTTTTTATGCCATAGATCAAAAGGCACATTAAATAATTCAGCTCCAGGATGGTTCATTTTGCCCCACAGAATTTCACTCTCTGATCCCCATCATTGCTGATATGGCTGAGCTAGAGTGAATTTTCACTTTGTGAACCAAATGAAATTACTTAGAATTGATTAATTATGGCTATTTCTCCTTCTGCATAACTGCCAGGCTGCTTCCTCATATTATCCCATAGATACTCTTATTTCCTTATTACAAATGAGAAGTTTGAGGTCTTTTATGGAATTTTCTATTAAAAAATGATTAATTAATAGTTCTGCTTTGTCTCTCTAACTCTAGAACAACCAGAAAATTGTAATTTAGCTTTTCCCATCGCAGAATTCCATGGATTTCAGGTGGAAGATCCATGGATTCAATGTAGCAGAGCTTTGGGGTGACTGACCAGGGAGTGAAAAGCTGATGTATCCAGCAAATTGGCCACTTCGTGCTGAGTGAAGAGCACAGAGCTGGAATCCAGACCAGCCTCGTCCAGCTCCTCCTGCATCAGATCCCTGAGTGCTTGGAGAACATCTGTGAGAAACAAGCAGTTTTTACCAGGCTAAAAGAGAAAATTGCTGTGGGTTAGGGGAAAATACCACTGGTTTTGGGGCCATCCAGGGTTTAGAGATGCCAGACAGGTTTCTCTAATAATCCTGGGTTTGTCAGCAACCCCATCAAGCTTAAATGAGTTGTTGACAGCCTTTATTAGACTCCTGTTCCTTATCCAACTGAAAAACCTGATATTTTTAAAACCCAGAAAACCCCAGATATTTTCACAGGGGAGTTTTGACGACGGTGGTTCTGAAAGTTTTAAAATTTTAAGCTAAACCCACATTTCCCTGAAAAAAGGCACCTGCTGCCATTTCTCACATTGCTGATTTAAACAAAAACACAACTCAGTGAGTTCAGTACTTAGAAAAGGTGTTAAATTTACAAGTTTGAAAATCCACATTAATTTTGCTTTCAGACATGAAGGGAGGCACAGTAGAAGGGGCTGCGTGGGACAGGTGGGGACCATCAGGGAGGTGGCACCAGGGTCCCAGAATCACAGAAATATGGGATGGTTTGGGCACAAAGGAACCATAAAGATGATATTATTCCATCCCCTACCATGGCAGGGACACCTCCCACTGTCCCAGGCTGCTCCCAGCCCTGCCCAGCCTGGCCTTGGGCACTGCCAGGGATCCAGGGTGGGCACCCTGTGCCAGGGCCTGCCCACCCTCCCAGGGAACAATTCCCAATTCCCAATATCCCATCCATCCCTGCCCTCTGGCAGTGGGAGCCATTCCCTGTGTCCTGTCCCTCCATCCCTTGTCCCCAGTCCCTCTGCAGCTCTCCTGGAGCCCCTTCAGGCCCTGGCAGGGGCTCTGAGGTGTCCCCCAAGCTGGAGGAGGCAGCTCTGCAGGTGGGGTCTCACCTGAGGGGGCAGAATCCCCCCTCCTGCTGCCCCCAGCAGGGCTCAGCCCAGCCCAGGGGGGTTTCTGGGTGCTCACAGCCAGGGCAGCTCCAGCTCTCACCCTCCAACACCCCAAATCCTCCCCCAGGGCTGCTTTCCATCCCTTCTCTGCCCAGCCTGGATTTGTGCTTGGGGCTGCCCTAACCCAGGTGCAGAACATGCACTTGGTATTGTTGAACTTCATGAAGTTCACAGGGTGCCACCTTGAAGCCTGTCCTGGATGGTGCCTGGGCTGCAGCAGGAGCCAGAGTCTCTGTGCAAAAGCAGCACATTTGCTAAATACCCCCAAATATCCTCTTTTCTGCTTCCACAAACTACAGCTCCAGTCACTCGTAGGATAGGGCTGTGTTCTGTGTCCCGTCCCTCCCTCTGCACAAAACATTGATCCAGATGCCTTGTGACTGTTCTCTCTGCTGGGGACATTGCTGATGGCTTGGGATTTTTGCTGAAAGCCTTCTGGGGAGCAGACCTTGTGGGTCAGCTATGCTCTGGAAGGCCACAGAAAGCAGAACTGGCCTTCATTTTCTGTGTCTCCTCTGGCCAGTTCCTGCTAGGAAAACTGGGATTTTAAGGAAAATAAACCCTTGCACCAACTTTCTTTTAGTCTGATTTTACCCATGATAGGACAATGGGAATGGCTTTAAACTGACAGAGAGTAGGTTTAGATGAGATGTTAGGAATAAATTCTTCCCTGTGAGGGCAGTGAGGCCCTGGCACAGTTTCACAGTGAAGCTGTGGCAGATCCTTCCCTGGAAGGGTTCTCTTGGACAGGGCTTGGAGCAGCTGGGATAGTGGAAGGTGTCTGGTGGAATGAGATGAATTTTGAGATCCCTTCCAACCCAACCCATTCCAGCATTCCATGATTCTACAGAATGCCTTCTTTTGTGTTTGTGACTTCCCTCTTTATAGGCTCCATCCCTACCCAGGCAGGTGTCTCACCAGCCACTTCTGCCCCCTTTTCCCTTTTTAGCTGCCAGTGAAGCTGCACAGAAATGTCAGATCCTGCTCACCTCCATAGGCCACAGTCCCTTGTGAGTCCGTGGTCAGGCTTTGCCTGAGCTGCCTCTTCTTCTCCTCAGTCACATCCAGACCAAGGTACTGCAGAACCTGGAGCAGAAACAAGAGCCTTTAAAAACAAAAATACTGGAAAAGCAATTCTTTGGGGTAAGCACTGGGAAGACACTTGGTGCTGGGTTTCTCCAGGCAGCATCTCCCAAAGGAGCAGGCTTGGATTGGATTTGCAGTCTCTCCTTTGCTGCTCATGTACAGAAATGTCTGTTCCTGAACTCAGGTTCACATCCCTCCAAGAACATTTTATCTGCAATCAGATTTGCAGCTCCAATGAGTTTTCAGGACTTTTATCAAAGGCCAGTGGAGTTTCAGCAAGACTCAGCTGGCAAGAGCTCAGCCTCTCCTTTCCCTTGCTGCTCAGAAATTGTGTTTGGGACCAGGAAGATAAAAGCTATTAACAGAGTGTTTCTCATGGAGAGAGGAGACATTCAAACATTTTGCTCCTCCACTGCATGTTTTGCTCTCTCATTACTCCTGATGCCCTAACTTCTGATGTTTATCAGCTCAACCTCAGGGCAGCACACAGAAGCAGATCAGCCTGTGCAAGCCCCACTTCCCTGCTGGCAGCAGCGGCTGAAAGCTTTTAAAAGACAAAGTGGAGCAGACTCTGGGAAAGAGCCTGAGTGAAACGCTCACCTGGGCCAGGCTGCACTCACAGCTCCTGCTCACAGGAAATTCCCTGCCAAGGGGCTCGGAGGGATCCTCGCTCACCTTCCCAGCGCCAGCACCGAGCCCTTGGGATCCCTCTGCTGTCCCATTGCTCTGCCCACCCCCCTGAGCAAGGCGCTGCTGCAGGCTCCCTCACTCTGGGATATTGGCCGCCCCAAAGCCACCTGGGGCTGTGCCAGGCGGTGTCACCTCCCCAAAGCTAACAGAGCTTTGAGAAGCGAAGCCAAGCGCTGCGCTCCTGCCAGCCTGAGGAGCAGAGGTCGCTGTGCCAATGCCACCCTGGAGAATCCCGGGCTCCGAGAGCGGCTCCGCGGCGCTGCCGTCGGGGGGCAGCAGATGTTCGTCACATCGGGGCCTCCGTGGTGGCCCTGTCCCTCATCCCCCCTCAAACGCCGGAATAACCCAAGGTGCCAGACTGGAGAACCACCCTGTCCCTCCCCGGGGTCTCGGTGAGCAGATGGGCAGCTCTGCTCCATGCCCATGGTGGGAGTGTGTTCTCCATAAAATGATGGAAGAATCTCGATGGGATAACTCCTGTCTCAGCCTCCCCTCCCGCACACCAGGCTGCCTGAGGTCACCCTAGCAGTGACGGCAGCACCAAAAGTTTGGAGGGCACAACCTTAGCCAATGTCTAAAGGAGGTGCAGCTGCCAGGAAAAGACATCTGGAGCTTCATGGAGCACCAAGAAATAGCCAAGATGAGCCAAGGGATGTTTAAATGCCCCTTTGGACACAGCCAGGATGTTTCACCCTCATAACCTGAAGCTAGATCAGCTGAAGCTGGACTATTTCCTGCTCAGTGCACAAGGAGGAGACCTTGCCCTGGGGACAGGGACCCTGCCACTCACCAGTTCCAGTTTTCCATCCTTGAGCCGGATATGGGGATCCAGGGCTACTTTAGGTTTGGTGCCTGAAGCTGCTTTGTAGTTAGAAGCTGAAGCAGGTGCTGAAAAATCAAAACCAAAGATTAATGGGGAAGCATTTGGGTAGAGGTGTCTGCAAAGCAAAACTCAGATTTTTTGTTGCATGAAATATAAAGTGTGTGCAGCAGGGCAAAAATCCAAGTGCAGGATTTACTAAAACCAGCTCTGGAAGGTTGAACAAGGCCTCTCTTGGAAAGATTGGATACGGGGGGAAATCCTTCTGAAACTGGGCTTCTGCATGGTTTAAAGTGAGATGTTTCATCAGGGACAAAGAGCTGCAAAAAAATTCCAGCACTTTGGAAATTTCCAATCACAAAGTTTTGTGGAGTTTTGGAGTTATGGTGAACTGTGAGAAAAATGAATTAAAATCTGCCTGGTTCTTTTCTACTGTGATTAAACAAAACAGAAAATTCCTGACACTCATAGGAATGAACAGATTAAAAGTGATGTGGAAAAGCACCACTCTGAGATTTTTTCCCTTCCCAAGACTGTAATAAGCCTTGAACCCTTTTCCCCTCAGCTGGGCAGGCAGGGTTTTTGGGCAGAAGGAGCCACATGTGCTGTGAGGCAGGTACAGAGGCACAGAGAGGCAGAAGCAGCAGCTGCTGAACTGGTGAAAAGCTGCCATGAGCTGGAGGATCCAGCTGCCAACAGCTGGCTCAGCATTGCCTGCACAGCTGAAAAGGTTCAGAGCACAGAAGTCCATCCCTGGAGGGAACCCCACCTTTTCCATGATGATTAACCCTTGCCTGTAAGGAACCATGAAGAGGGCTGCTCCTGGAGAACCCACCCGGACTCCAGGAGGGTGCAGGGTCTGTGCCTGCCCCTGCCCACCCTCAGACCTTCAGCCCAGTGACAAGGCTCCTTCTGGTGCCAGTCATGACATTTGCCCAGGGAGCAATTCCTGCTGCTGCTTGGGTCTGGCTAACATCACAGGGAGCTCTGTTTGGCCAAGTCCCACTGCTCCTCTGGAATCCCTGCAGCATTTCTCCCTCACCTCGCCCTCCTGGCCATCGGGGCAGGGCCCAGGTGCCAGGAGAAGGCAGTGAGTAGCAGAGGAGCTGCATAATCCTCCTAATCCAGGCCTCCATCTGCTCTGCTAAGGCCAGCAGCTGGGAAGCAGCAAGAGGCAGCAAATGGGTTTGCTGGATCAGCCACCAGCACTTCCCTCTCCAAGTTCAAGGGCAGAGCCATTACCCTTGGAGCCATGGCTAATCAGGATTAGCTCCATGTGCTGTCAGCTCTGGACACAGCCATATCCAGGGCATCCATCAGGCACCCAGAGAGAGGCACTGCCTGGCCCAGGCTCCCAGCCTGTGGTTCTTTCAGAGTCACTTTGTCTCCATGGATGACAACACTGGCACAAAGCCTCCTTGGCATCCCACACTCAAATCCTGGAGTGAGCAAATCCCCAGCTAAGTCAGGCCATGGGAGGGTCACTGCTGGTACTGGGCTGCTCTGTCCCCATCCCCAGGACTGGCTGTTCGTGGTGGCCACCTGAGAGTGTCCCTGGCACCTGCAGGGCGCTCAGGAAGGGAGGACAGAGCTCATCCCCATCCCAGGGCCTCTCCAGGGCAGCACGGAAGGCAGAGCTGAGCTTGCCCAAGGTGAGCCGGGCATCCCTGGGAGCAGCTGCCCCATCTCCTGCTGCTCCCAGGGATGGACTAAACACAGCTTAGCTCCAGGGCTTGCTCTCAGCCTTCCAGAGGGGAATTGCAGCAAGGCACAGGGATGTGTAAGCACAGGGAAGGAAGGGCTGTTGGATTTGAGGCTGCAAGAATGGTGGGCAGCACTTGTTCAGGATTTGTTGGGTAAATCCATCTTTCCCTCAGGGCAGGAGTAACCTTCCTCTCACAGGGGTATGGGGTACCTGGTGGAGGTTGTCTCCCGGGGCTCTGGGGATTATTGAGGTTTCCTCAATAGCATTAAGGGATTTGGGAAGCTGCAGGGTGATTCAGGTTCAACCCCCATTGCCGCCACGCTGTTGGATGAACAGAGTGGTTCTCTCCACAAAAGGTAAGAGCTCAGGAGACCCAGAGCATAAAGATGAAACACAGAATGGAAAATAAGCAAAACCTGAAGCTTGGATGGAGAGATAAATCTGATTTATTTAACATCTCTAAGCCATTTCGCAGTTTGGCCAATTGAGGGCATCCTCAAAGCCTGTTCAGAGCCCAGGGTTGCTGTGTACATCCCAACTCTCCACATCCCAAGGGAATGTGGCCTGTGGAGAACCTGCTGCATGTCTGAGGTGGGCAAAGCCACTGCTGCAAGTGAACCCCAGGCTGGGAGTGCAGGAATTTGTCTTCTTGAATACCTCAGTCCTCGAATGCCTTAGTAAAGAGTTTTGCTGCTATGGGCAAACATGGATATAATGACTACTGACTGAGTAAACCAAGCTGCTGCCTGCCCTCTCTCTGAGCAGGCTGAGTGTCACTATCACCCCATTAAATTCCACTCCAGCAGTAGAAACACTGATAAAAAATGTGGTGATAGCACAAGAGGAATGGCTTTGCACTGCCAGAGGGCAGGGATGGATGGGATATGGGGAATTGGGAATTGTTCCCTGTGAGGGTGGGCAGGCCCTGGCACAGGGTGCCCAGAGCAGCTGTGGCTGCCCCTGGATCCCTGGCAGTGCCCAAGGCCAGGCTGGGCAGGGTTTGGAGCAGTTTGGAATAGTGAAATTTGTCCCTGCCATGGCAGGGGATGAGATGAGCCAAGTTTTAAAGTCCGTTCCAAGGCAATCCATTCTGTGATTCTGTAATTTCCTCAGCTCTGAGGAGCCACAGCTGTTTGTCACCCACACAAAGGGAATGGTTGAGCAGGACTCACCTGAGACTGTGAGCTCTGGTGGGCAAATGTCCGGAGACAAAGAAGGCACAGGAAAAGGATTTTCACGTCTATTCTAGAAAAACAAGACAAAATGGCACAGACAGTTGCTAAGGAGAATCTGTTGGTGTAAATAATGAGCAGGAGATTGAGTTCAAGGCAGAGCCATGAGGGCACCACATCCATCCCTTGTGCAGGTGGGCCTGAAGAGATTCCAGGGGTTTCTGTGGGAGCACCTGGCACAGGCTGAGCCACCCCAAAACCTCTGGTCACACACAAACAGTTCTGTCCTTTCTGTAGCTGTGCCTGAGTGCTGGGGCTGGTTTTGGCCTTGCCTGGTCTCTCCCTGAAGCTCTGCATCCAATCCAGTAGGGAGGTCCCAAGTCTGACCACAGCCAGGTGTGATATTCACCCCAAACCCATCATTATCCCAGTGAGCAGGGCAGGAAGCTGAGATCAGTTCACACCCTTTCTTGTGTGCTATGTCATGGCTGAGAGCACAAGGAAGAGGGAAAATAACCCAAAGGTGAGCACCACCAAGAGAGCTGTGACACAGCTGGGGACTTGGGTGCCAAGGGGGCACAGGACTGGTGTGAGGACATACAGACAGGCAGCACATCTGACTGGGCACTCTTGCCCTGGTGTGGCAGTTAGAAGTTCCATCTTTAGAAGTTCCATCTTTCAGCAGCAAAGTGAGGAAAGAAGGCATTTCAGTCCAGCCAATGGTGGGATTTCATACAAATGCACAGCATCACAAGCTGGGCGTGAGGGCTCCAACCACAGCACCCAGGCACAGCTCCAGGGGCTCTGGTGCCTTTCTAGGGCACATCTCCAGCCTGGGGCACCCAAAGGGAACACATATGTGACATTCATGTAAGTCTGTGTCCCCACAGGTCTGGAAAACAAGGCGTTTTGTGAATAGTCTTATATGAAAGGAACATCCAGCCAGCCTCTTTTGAAGGAAATGTGTGTAGAAGAGGGCAGAAAGGACACCCAGCATGGCAGCAGTGCAGGAGGGGAGTGACAAATGCACAGAATGGAGCTGCAGACCCTGAGGGTTGTGTGGTTAAACCCTGTCCAGCCATTCACAGCTCCAGCACTGCTCTGCAAACACAAAGTGGAGCTTGGCTTTGCAGCAGGAACGAGCCTGGCTTATCATTAGAGCAGTCAGGAGCAGGAATGGGCTGTGCAGGAATGCTGGGGATTCATCTTCATCACAGGGCTTGGAGAATAAAGAGTTGTGCCTGCCTTTGGCTAGGAGCCTAGATCAAACTGACTCCAGAGATCCCTTCCAGCCCTATGACTGCTGCTGAATGAGATGCAGGTTCTATCCACAGAAAGGCTTTGTGTTTTTTTTTAAACCTGAGACTCTTGAAACAGGTCTGAATGCAGGCCCTGAAGATGAAACTCCTGTCATTACCTCCACAGATCCATCTCTGTCTCAAACCCAAGAGAGAAGAAATTATTTCAGATTTAAAACATCTGCCTGCAGGTAAACACATCAACAGCACAGACTTCCCACTGGATTTTTAGAAGTATTACCTGGGACTCCCTGAAGAAGAGTTCTCTGATCAAGGATTGGTATCTGTCTCCAGGATTGGTATCACACCTCTTTAGAGATGAATTTCCACCTACCTCTGGGGACCTCACGTGGACCTTCAGCCTGCAGGAGCTCAGGCCGTTCCCCAGAGCCTTTGGAGGTGGGGATGGGCTGTTGCTGTGCACTGACAGGCCAGGGTGTAACCGTCCCCTCCCAGGGATAAAGGCCACTTCTGTGCTTCCCTCGTGTCTTCAACAAACAACAAACACACAACATCTCATTAGCCAAACAAAAGGCACAAATTTGCAGAGCTCCCGTGCTTGTGGTTCTGTCTCCAGGATAACCTCACCTAAGCCTGAGTAGCCTGCACCAGTGCTGCTGGATCTCCACCAGCTGTAATCCATTGAATCATGGAATGGTTAAGGTTGGAAAGACCCCTCAGATCATTGAGTTCCACCATTTCCTGGGTGCTGCTAAGGCCACCACTGACCCACATCCCCAAGTGCCACATCTCCATGGCTTTTGAACATTTCTAGGTGATTCCACCACTGCCCTGGGCAGCCGGTGCCAAGGGCTCTACAACTCTTTCCATGAAAGAAGTTTTTCCTAATATCCAATCTAAACATCCCCTGTCACTACTCGAGGCTGTTTCCTCTTGTCCTGTCATTTGTTAATTGGGGAAAAAGCTCACTTCCCACTTGGCTCCACCCTCTTGTACAGATCCATAAGCTCTCTCCTGAGTCTCCTTTTTTCCCCTTTAACTTCAGTTCTGTTTCAAAGCAGTGATAGGAGATACTCATGAGGCCCAGAACATTAGGAAGGTCTGGATTACACTTCAGGAGGATCCATGCCTTCAAGATTTCCTGATGTGACCACCTTAAAGAATCATTTGAGGCTAATAGTGCCCTTGAAGCCAAATCTTGGTATGAAGTGTTCTGCCTAAGACTCAGCAGCACCTGATGATGACAGGAAATACTTTCTATGCCTACCTGAATTTGGCTTTTTCAATTATTTTTCTGGCCTCCTCATGTGTGCTGCCCACCAGAGAATCTCTGTTGATGGCAATGAGTTGGTCTCCAGGTCGGAGCCGACCATCCTAAACAAACAGGGAGAAAGACACAGCATTGAGAAGGGACATCTCTGCCCAAAGCCTTCTCCTGCAACACAAATCCTCATTACTCCATGCAATTATCCATCTACTCCTGGAAAAGCTGCTTCAGAACAGCCACAGCCTCTAGGAAAGGTGCCCAAGCTCCTGAGGGTCCCCACACCAGCTTACCTTGTAACAGTCCCCATCTGGCAAAAGCTCCTGGACATAAATCATGGGCCCGTCAGGCCTGTTGGATCCACCACTGATTGTCAGCCCCAAGCCAGAGGAGTTTGCTACAGAAATGCTCTGGATTCCTGAGTCAATGGAGTAGCTGCAAGGGAGAGAAGTCAGCAGGTGACTCAAGGTGATCTGGGTTATCTTCTCATATCACTGAACAAACTGCCTGGATTTATTTCCATGTATGATCCTTCTGCCTTCTCCCAGCCTTTTATTTGCATCCTTTCTTCCACCCACCGTTGGAAAGGGGAAGTGAGGCCTCCTGTTCTTTGGCAGACATTGTTCAGTGTTATTAAAGTGACTGCTTCCCCTAATCCCCAATAGGGGAATACTTGTTTAGAGAAGAAATTAAAGATTTAACCAGAATATACTTGGCATTCCTGGTTTTATAAGCAAAAGCACACAAATGATCAACATGTCATTGCTTGAACCCAACTAAGTCACCAGACAGCAATTTACAGATGGATCAGCTATCAAGCAGCTCTTAGGAAACATCAAAGTGAAAACAGATGGGTGTGTCTTAACCAGGATTTGGACCCAAAATCATGCAAGATGTCCTAAAAAATGGGCATCCTTTACAGCAACACCCACCACACTGTGATCTGCTGCTGTGGCAGGTGGCTTGTCCAGTTGAGGATGGAAAGGAGCAGAGATTTCACTGAGCTCCCATGGGCAGCACTGCAACAGGGGGGTTGGGGAAGGATTTGGTGGTGCATAAGGAGCAGCGAGCCTTTTCCTCCAAATGGGATGGGTGCAGCTGGTGGGTGCAGCTGGCTTTTTGCTTTTCAGTTTATTTCCACAGCAGGCCTTGCCCAAAGAGTCAGCACTGGCTCCTTGTGTTACAACTTCAGAGCCAACAGCAGCTGAGCATCCCAGGCCCCACAGTGACACCAGCACAGGTTCCCAAGCAATGCCATCCCTGTGGTCACACACCCCAGTGGAAGGGGTGCATGGGCCACAGTATTATGAAAAAACCATTGCTTTAAGGTGAACAACCTTAGGGAAATGAAGTAATGAAATCAGCATTAAAATGCTCTGTTCAGCCCAGAATCTCAGACACTGGCTGTGGTGAGATTTGATTGCACCCAGCTCCCATTGCTCAGTGGAGGGACAGGACCTCAGGTGATGCCACAATGAGAAGTCACAGCCTGGGGACAACCTGTGGTGAGCAGAAGGGGTGGCAGCCACGTGCATGAACAGACCCATGGCCCAAATTACATCTCACAGCTGACCACCAATGCTCAGGTGAAACCAGTGGTCTGTGATTCCAGGGGAGGACCTCTGGGGCCTGGCAGCTGCATGGAGACAAGCAGAACATGGCTCAGCATGGCAAGGAGGTCACCAAGACAGGCCCCTCAATGCCCATTTTCCTGCCCATGGTGGAGGGGTTGGGATAAAATGATCTCTGGGGTTCCATCTCACCCAACCCATTCTGGATTCTACACCTCAGCCTGGAGGGAATTAACAGCACAGTGAGGATGGCTTGAACAAAGCAGCGGCCAGTAGATGATCTGGTGTCTCCTCTGTTTGGATCTCTCACTCCACGCAAGCAGCTTAAACCTCTGGTGCCAAATATTTGTCCTCTGCAAATCCCTAATAAGCTGGTATTTAGCAAGAGGATTTACTGGTTCTGCAGTGAGGGCTGATTCTCTTTACCAGTGCCTTGGCTTGTTTGTGCTGGCAAAGGAGGGGAGCTGTGAGCCCTGGGGACAGATGGTCCCCATTCCAGGACTGTGAACAGCCTCCGAGCTGTCCCTCTGGAGAAGGGCCCTGGAGACGGGACTGCAGAAAAACCAGCTCAGCCTGTCCCAGCCTCTGACCCTGCGGAGTGTGCCAGGGCACATGGCCACATGGAAACATGCTCTGGGAGATGCTCTGGCCACCAAAGGATGGGGTGGCTGCAGGCTGATGACCCCAAAGCAAAGGGCATCAGGGATGTTTGCATGCAGAGGTGCTGGTGCTCTTGGAACATGGGGTCAAAGTGCCAGGAGCAGGGCAAGAGGAGACAAGCTCCAAAAACAGCTCCTGAGAGCAGCACCAGCCTTGCAGGAACACTCTGCTCGTGGTTTACAAGGTGATGTGCAGGTCCCTCTCAGCTGGCTGCAAACCATGGCCTCTCCCTGGGATTCACAGGGGAGGAAAAATGTGGAAACCCAGGGCACCAGGAATATTTCTCTGTCTGCTCTGGGGTGCCCTGACCCCCATGGGAGCACTGACTTTGACCCTCATTCATGGAGAAAGTTTCCCAGACTTCAAGATAGACTGGAATCCACAAAAGTGTGAAATAGATTATAGAGAGCAGTATAGGGGTGTCACTTGGTGAGAAATTGAGGCTTGGGGATTTTTTGTATGTTGTGGATGGAAGTGAGATGGAGAGCACAGGGTGTCATCCTGGGTTTCTTCTTCATGGGTTTGGGTGGCATTTTGTAATTGGGCAGAAAAGTCCCCATTGCAGCTCTTTGGGATCAGTTATTGGGTTAAAAGGGAAAATAATCTAGGTGTCAGTTCTTAACTGGATAGTTTAGTCTTAAAAGACCTTGTAACAAGAGATTGTTGGCCATTTTGTGCCTTGTAATGAAAAGCTTACAAACTCACAATAATGAGACTGTTTTACAGATAAGAGATAATAAACACTTGAATCACTATCTCAAGTGTCTTCAATCCAGACTCAGAAAAACTGATGACTGGTACCCACAAAGAAGAGGAGCTGCTGCATGGTGCAGACATATGGATTGTCTCAACAGGGAACCTTTTCACCCCCACGTGAACAAACCTCCCAGGAACAGCCAAGATGCCACCACCACATCCAGAAGATGCTGTGGCCCCTGAACCGTTCTGGCGATAGAAGAGTAGAGAGGTGATAAGGATGAACAAAACTGTTCAACAAGCCCTGGAATTCTGTACTGGGTGTATCCTCTGCCATTTGCTGGTGTCCTGCTGCCCGGGTTGGGGGGCTGTGTACGTACTGTGCGTGAGGAGCGTGCGCCAGGCTGCCCAGGAAGGGGCCGTGCGAGGTGGCCGGGCTCAGCAGCAGCGGGCTCTGCGAGCGTGACGACGAGCCCGACGAGGTGCTCTCCAGGTACCGACCTGAACACCAGAGGCACGGTCAGAGCAGGGCACTCAGACACTCCAGCATCACCCTGCCCCCTGCTCTGCTGCTGGGAGATGATGCTGCACCCCTGGATTTCTGGGGAAAGCCACATGGTGGTTAAAGACACCAGGATAGGGCTGGAGGAGAGGAAACATTCAACCTCTTTGGCACAATTCTGTTGTCATTATAGTGCAGGAGTTCTATTGTCATTACATTGCAAGGGTTCCATATTGCTACAGTTTTGTACATCCTTGATGCTTCTTGCAGGCAGCTCCTCTGAGCACCGACTCTTCCTTGTCCTCACAGTAGCCAGCTGACTCCAATTCCCCTCAACTAACCAATCTACTCTTTTGTAACACTTTTCTGATTGGCCTGTTAACATCAGGCCTGCTCCTAATCCTTAATAATTGGCTCAGCTGCAACTCTGTAGGGGGGTAAGATTACTTTCTATACTACCTTTATTTACTTATGTTGCTATCTTTACTTACTTTATATTCTATCCCCCTACACACTTCCAACGTGGGACTGCCAACGCTACACACCTCTGCCATAGGGAAGGGCCAGCAGCTCTCTGGTGGGATGTCAAGCTGTAGGGAAAGCTTTCTTCCCCAGGTTTTCTGTGCTTGCACCATGCTTAGGTCAACCTTGTTGCATCTCATTAAACATTTCCCATTAGCAAATGAAAAATAAAATAATGATATTTAAATGAATTATTGCTGAAACGCCTTGAAATTCAGAGCAAAAATGTACAGCTGCATTTACTGATGGAATCAGCTGCCCAGCACTTGAGTTAGGCAGAATCTGGGGATCAGGGGAGTGGTTATGATCCCAATTCAAGCTCCCGTGGCAGCATTGGCCATGCTCTTGGCATGCACCAAGGGTCTGCAGTAAGGACAAACTTTCTTCAAACCTCCACCCCAACACCCCAAATGCAACCACAGCTCCTTCAGAATGACACTGGGATAAAGGAACTCTTTCTGCAGGGAGAGGAGGTTTCAGTTCCGTGCTGAGCTACTCACTGCCGCCGTGCAGGACCGGCGAGCTCCGCGCCGAGCCCGTGTTGCTCTGGGAGCCAAACTTCTCCAGCAGCTCAGAGAACTCTCTCCTGCAAACAAAACCATGGTGCAGTCAGCTGCTGCTCAGAGCTCCCCCCACGGGATTGTATGGCCAGAGAGCCCCTGATGGCAGGGACTGGGTACCAAGGCTGCAGGGCTGGTGCTCTCCAGCTGTGGGAGCAGACAAAGCTTCCTCCTGCACAAGGGGAACACCCTGCTTTCAAGAGCTTGTGCAAGGCTTCAGGTCTATAATCAATCCCATGGCAGTGCAGCTCTCCTGTGATGGGCTGGAGTTCCAGAGTGCTCCTTCCCTGCCCTGGAGTGTGTTCAGGACAAGAGGAGCTGGGAAGGGACGCACCCTTAAAGGTCTTTTCCAATCTTTACGATCCTATGATTCTATGGACAGGCTCTGTGCTGAGAGCTGTCATTCCTGAGAGAGGGCAGATGAGCACTGGAGCCCTGCCTTGCATTCTGCCTTGCACCCCTCCTCATGGACCCACCTGGGAATGTTTTCACTCCAGCTATAAGGCTCAAAAGTTTTGCAAACACACCACAGAAATTAAACCCTGCCAGAAGGAGCTGTTACTGTGCAAACATAACACAAGAATTCTCGGCCTATTTGTGACTCCTTCTAGGACAGTTAAATACAGCTTATTCTCTGGTTTTCCTCCTCTTTTCCTGGACAGAAAGCAGATCCTGTAGCTCTTGCTGGAGTAAAGAGGGAGGTGGCTTTTGGGGCACCTGCAGAAGCATCAGCCCACTTTCCTAACCCATCCATGATGATGCTCTCCACAAACATCACTATACCCTTGGAGCATGACACCTCAACAAACACCTGCATGCAATCTCATCCCCAAAATCCCCTGGAAACAGATCTCCATGCCCAGGCACCAGACACTTTGTTCCAGGTGGAGTTTGACCACCGTGTGTGGAGCTCTTGATGAGCTGGAAGTCCCTGTACACCACAGGTGATTTTCTTCATGACCTTTATTTGTGTTTTTGAACTCCATTAAGAACTACCATTGTCCACTACATTTATCACAAGAACTACATTTACCAGCTCCTGCCTCATTTCTGTAACCTTTCTTTGAGTTGGTGTGAGCCCCTCACATCCTTGCAGATGAGGAGGCATGGAAAGGAATCACATCTCCATGTTCAGCAGCCTCCTGGTCCAGCCCTGCCATGCTGCTCTCATGCTGTCCCTCTGCACTGGGGGGTGTTCTCTCCCTTCTTAACCCAACCTCACCTGCAGGATCTGACCTTTTGGCAGAGAGATCCTCAAGGATGACTAATTTCTTACACATGCCAGTTAATAAGCATCCAGGCAGTGGGACAGACCCTGCAAATGTTGTTTCAGCGGCCACAGTAACACCATTAGATGTGGTCTTTGAAGGCAGGAGGGAATCCCCATGGGAAGGAGCCTTCCTGATGCCATAGCCCCAGGAAAAGCCTGGTGATGAGTGGCTCCCTCTCAGGCTTGCCAGTCAGACAAGCTCCAGAGGTGAACCTGTAGGAAGCCAGCCACAGCAAAGTTCCCTGAGCGAGGAGACTGCAGTGACACACTCGCAGACGCTGCGTCATCTGCGTTCCTCACCAGGACAGATGTTGGGTGTTATTGGCTAGATTAGAGTCAACAATATTAAATGATGAATGAATCATCAGCTCCTCAGGTTCCTGCTGGAAGTGCTCTCAGTAATTTACATCTTCCCAGTCACAACCAGCTCATTAACAAACTTCAAAGACCAGCGCATGCCTTATCTAATATTGCCATCAAATTTATGCCTTATTCATTCCATTTAATGCTAATTTAAAACCCAAGTGTCACACAATGCTCAGTGACATGCCTTGGTGAATCCCAATATTTGCATCCATACTATTGTCTTTATCAACCAAACCCATGACCTTAAAAAAAGACCAGGATTTTGTTCAGAAACCCCACGTCCCACAGAGCATTTCTGGCTTTCACCTCTTGGGCACAAACTTCCAGGAACAGCCAAGATGCCATCAGGACACCCAGAAGATGCTGTGACCTCCCAGTCATGGTGGTGATAAAACAGCAGGGAGGACAAGAGGATGAACAAAGCCATTCTCCAAGCACTGGAATTCCTTATTGGATCTGCCCCTCAAATAGTGGCAGGCATTTTTGGTGGCCCTCCAAGGGACAGCTGTGTGGGGCCAGCCCTGTGTGACCTGCACTCACTGTGCATGAGGAGAAGGCAGTTTCATAATGTAAGGCACCAAAATATGTAAATTATTAGGAAAATTTCTCCACTGAAAGGATGTCAGGCACCGGAACAGGTTGCCCAGGGAAGTGGTGGAATCACTAGAAGGGTTCAAAAACCATGTGGATGTGACACTTGAGGACATGGTTTAACGGTGGCCTTGGCAGTGGTGGGTTAAGGGTTGGACTCGAGGGTCTCAGAGGGTTTTCCAACCTAAATGCTTCCACAAGCTCTGGGGAAGCACAAGGACAAGGCAGCCCCTGCTTTGCTGATCCCTGAGCTGAGCCTGGGGTGGATGTCAGCAGAATTATCCCAGTTTCCCAGCACAGCCTCTGTGTTTCTGCAGCTGATTCACACCAGTTTCACTGGCAGCTCACACAGCCAGGGCCTTACCCTCCCTGACCCCTGCAGGGACAGCTCCAACACGCTGCAATCTCACACATTATTCCCCATGGTTAGCAAGCCACCAGCACTCAGGCTTTGTTTTGGGCTGGGTATTTCTGTGGTCATCTATTGTTCCATTTTCCTCAGATAATAATCCAGCAGAGCACAGAGGAGGCTATAAACGCCAAACAATGGCTGAAATACTCTTAGTCAATGCAAATGCAACTGGTGCAGCAGCTCTGTGACCCTGCAAACCCCGTCACCAACCCGTGCTGCCAAACTCTGTCATAAGTGAGCACATGCACGGGCTCAGCACTCCTTGTTGTTGTTTATTTTGTGCCCTGAAATTCATCCACAAAGGAGGTTTATCATTATTTTCTCAGGAGCCTGAATGAGCTGTGAGGCTGGGTCCAGCCCAGGGACAATGTGACCAAATGCCACCGTCCCAGCTCCTGCTTTGTTGGTCACTCCTGCCAGCCCCAGTTCCACCAGGGACACAAACACATGAGTAACTTGAGGCACACATTTATTTATCCCAGCAGAAAGTAAAGCACTTTCTGGTGCCAGTCTCGTGGGAATTAATTTTGTGCTCAGTGCTGTGTTTGGAGGAGCTGGACGGGGCAGACAATGCCCAAACATTGCAGATTAATGAAGGAGCACACTGAAGGAATGCCAGCAGGCCTCGCTTTGTGCTTTCAGACAGCAAGAAGCTTCAGAAGATGTCTTTAATATTTAAAATTTGACCCTTACTAAAACATTGTGAATTGTCAGGTGCCTGCAGGACTAAAATGCCCAGCTTGATTAAAAAACAACAACCGTGGCGTTGTATGAGGTGGAAAGTTCATTTTAACAAGCCCTTCTCCAGTTTTTTTTCATTAGGATGCAAACATTTGAGGTCTGGAGGATGCTTGGCCTTGCAGAGCCTCAGCCAGCCCCAGGGTGGGATGGGGGCTCTGCAGCATCAGCCAGCTCCAGGATGACTTTGCTACAGATTAAGCAGCAAGAGGTCAATCTCCTCGCAGAAAATTGTTATTTTATCTCATAATGCCTCTTTGTGCTGCCCTTTTGTTCCTGGAAGAACAAAGGGTGAATCCTACATCAAAGGTTACACAGCGTCTGGAAACCTCAGCTCTGCACCACAGCTGGGAGAGAAAGTGGAGCCTGTGACATCAGAAATTACTGGTTTGTCTCAAAAAAAAGAAAACAAACCTGCAGGTGAGTGGGAGCCATGAACCCAGAGCACTCCAAAAGCGTCACAAAGGCAGATTTCTCACACAGCTCCACTGGAATGAGGGCACCCCCAGCCAGCCTGGAGCTGACACCCAGCTCTGTGGGGAGGTCACTCCTGCAGGGGAGGGACGGGGCATCCAGAGGGACCTGGGCAGCCTGGAGAGGGGGAACCCTCAAAACTCATAAAGCAACACTCATAAAGCACAACCCGTGCAAAACTCATAAAGCACAACAAGGCCAAGTGCCTGGGTCAGGGCAGTTCCAAGCCCAGTCCAGGCTGGGCAGAGAAAGAATCAAAGCAGCCCTGAGGGAGGATTTGGGGTGTTGGGGGGTGACAGCTGGAGCTGCCCTGGCTGTAAGCACGCAGAAACCCCCCTGGGCTGGGCTGAGCCCTGCTATGGGCAGCAGGAGGGGGGGATTCTGCTTCCTCAGGTGAGACCCCACCTGCAGAGCTGCCCCAGCCCTGGGGCCCAGCACAGGAAGGACCTGGAGCTGCTGGAGAGAGTCCAGGGGAACCCATCCCTGATGCCCCAAGGGCTGGAGCCCCTCTGGAGCCAGGCTGGCAGAGCTGGGGGTGCTCACCTGGAGAGGAGAAGCTCCAGGGACACCTCAGAGCCCCTGCCAGGGCCTGAAGGGGCTCCAGGAGAGCTGCAGAGGGACTGGGGACAAGGGATGGAGGGACAGGACACAGGGAATGGCTCCCACTGCCAGAGGGCAGGGCTGGATGGGATATTGGGAATTGGGAATTGTTCCCTGTGAGGGTGGGCAGGCCCTGGCACAGGGTGCCCACCCTGGATCCCTGGCAGTGCCCAAGGCCAGGCTGGGCAGGGCTTGGAGCAGTTTGGAATAGTGAAAGCTGTCCCGGGCAGGGGTGGGATGAGACAATATTTGAGACCCTCTCCAACCCAAACCATCCAATGCCTCCCCTCTCTGTGGCGGGATGGAAGCAGTGCCAGGCCCAGGTGCAGCTCACAGCTCTGGGAGAGGCTGCTTGTCCCAAAGCCCAGCCCTTGTCCCTGGCACACCCAGGCTTGCTGCAGCCAGCCCCAGCCCTCCTGCCAGCTTAGCACTGAATGCTCAGCACAGCAGAGCCATGGGCTGGGCTGTCACTGTCACAGGCAGGGCTGGCAGGGCAGGAGGGACCATCCTGCATCTGCACCAGGCACCAGCTCCTGCCACAGCCCCTCTGCTGGGAGACACAGGGGGGGCACAGTGACCTGGGAGCTGATGATGTACCTGGGCCTGGGGGCTGTTCTGGGCCCCTCACAAGGCAGACGGGAGGGGTCCAGGGGAGGGAACAGAGCTGGGAAGGGGCTGGAGCACCAGGAGGGGCTGAGGGAGCTGGGAAGGGGCTCAGCCTGGAGCAAAGGAGGCTCAGGGGGGACCTTGTGGCTCTGCACAGCTCCTGACAGGAGGGGACAGCTGGGGAACAGGGACAGGACAAGGGGAAATGGCCTCAGGCTATGCCAGGGGGATCAGGTTGGACACGAGGAGGAATTTCTCCATGGAAGAGGTGGTCAGGCCTTGGAAATGGCTGTGGGGGTGTCCCCACCCCTGGAGGTGTCCAAGGAACAGCTGGACGTGGCACTCCAGGCTCAGAGATCATTCAGAGGTTGGGCTCAAAGATCTTTTCCACCCTCAGAGATGCTGTGAGTCTGATCCTGCTCCATAATGCCAGGGCACTCACAGAGGAGCAGCCTTTCCTTCCTGCTGGCTGTGTGAGCCCTGCTACCCCACCAGCCCCTGCTCCTGGCATGCTGGGGATGCATCTCGTGTGGAAACACAATGAATTTAATATTTGATCCTGCCAGGACCCAGAGGTGCAGCACAACCTGGCTCCTCCCATTGATAAACCTGACAGACCAGGCCCATATCTGTGCAAGGCAGAGAAACAAGGAACTATTGTGACTTTCAGGCTAAGAATGAATAAACAATAATTATGACTATGCAATAAAATTATCCTCATTAGCAGAAGGTGAGCACAGATGAAAATCAGATTTAAGCATCACCTAAACCTGGTGAGTCCAGCTCCAAATCTGAATCCTCTGCTTCAAGCCCTGGCATTACTGCTGCTCTCTGCAGCCCAGCTGATGCGACAGGCCCAAAACATGCATCTGATACATGCCAGAGACTGAGTTCCATGAAAAGCACAGGTAATTTGGGCCTATAATTAACTCCAGAGACAAATAATAGCGTTTATGACTCAAATTCACCCGAGGGAAACCACAACAAAATGCTACTCAGCTGAGTCATTGGGAAAATTGGCAGGAGGGTTGGATCCAAACCCAGAGCCATGATGTTCCCTCCTCCTTTGAGCGCTCTGGGTAAGGAAGGATCTGAAAATAAACTGAATTTTCTCTGCCCCATGTCCTCCTCAGTGTTTAGGTCTCTTGGGGTGCTTTGCTGGGCAGAGGGAAGGTGCCCAAAACCCATGGCATGGCACCTCCCTGGGCATCACCCCCCTTTCCACCAGGCTGGCTGCTCACCCTGCTCGAGGACAGATTAAAATATAGCAGGGCATCAATGAAAGACAGAACTAAGTGAGAAAAAATAAGTGGAGAGCGGAAAAATCCTTCCCCGTGTTCCCCCAGCCCTTAATCCTGGAGATATGTATTCGTGTATTAAACAGTTTGTGAGGTGATTATGTAAGTGAAATCTCTGCAAATCTTTTGGAAAAAGGAATAAATAAACTGATTACTTCTCCCCTCTGCCTCTGGCTAACCTTTTGCAGATTTAACAGATAACCAACAGCGAACGGAGGCCAAATAAATCGCTTGAAGTTCCATTGCCCTGCCCCGGCTCCCCGCAGGGCTCGGGGGGAGCCGGGGCCACGCCCGGCCCAGGAGCGCTGCAGGAACATCTGCTGCAATTGGGGACGCTGGAGCTGCGGAGCTGCTGGGAACAGAGCTGGATGGAGGGGGAAAACCTCACCCGGGGGCTGTGGCTGAGAAATCGAGTGTGTCAGAGCACAGGGATCCCATCCCTCCTGCTGGGAGAGTGTGAGATGCTCGTGGCACTCTGCCCCACCAAGGGGACTGCTGTGACCCACAGCTGCACCCTGAGCATCCCCACCGGAGCAGAGCATCCCTGCTGACCTACTGGCTTCACCCAGCACTTCCTCAGAGCTGCTGAAGGGTTTGCACTCAATGTAATAACAGGAGATGCCATTTCCCCTGGAAGAGGGTGGCTAAAAGCAGCCCGTCATTAATAGCAAATAATTCTCCCAGCAGTGTATGGCTGTGTCAGAATTGGTCTCACGCCTGTCATTAGGGCACTCTCACTGCTGTGCCAAGGCAGGAAGGCTGCGCAGCAGCTGATGGATAAGGAATGCAGCCATCATTAATCATCCATCATCTCCACACTAACGGGCTCTGGGTGTGCTCAGCACGGACTGACCTGAGGCAGGGCACAGCCTGCCCACAGCCTCCCTCTGCCACATCCCACCCTCATTGCTCTGCTTCCTCAGCACCTCAGCTGCCCCTGCTCCTGTCAACGGAGAGGCTGTGCCAGCACATTGAGCCAGATTCCTGTGGGATATCAGCAAAAACCCCGCTAATCCATACCTGGGGTCCCACAGCTCTGCCCTCTCTCATCATTGTCCCACACAGTTTAAACCCAGTCAAGACATGACTGAACTCTTTCCTTCTCCTTCCAAACCCTCTGAGTCTCTCCAGAGAGAGCAAGGTTTCCCAGGGAGCAACAAAGGGACAGGTTTAGGGAGAAACTTCTCATCCTCCCTGAGAAGGAGGAAACCTCTGGGAAAGGAAGACTTGAACTCAGTGTCTGATACATGCCAGATGCTCACCCATGCTCAAGGACAGACTTAAAAGATATCAGGGTATCAATAAAACACAAAACTAAGTGGGAAAAAAAAAAAAAAGTGGAGAGCAGAAAAATCCTTCCCCATGTTCCCAGAAAGGAAAGGGAAGATCCTGCTGTGCCTGCATCCAGAGCTCTGTGCAGGATGTGCTGAAACTCCACAGAGCAGGGCTGAGGGAGCTGTGCTACCCTGCAGCCCAAGCCTGGAGCAGCCCTGGCTCTCCCTGGGGAAGCACCTGTGGGAATCTGCTCAGTGCTAGAACAGACATGGGCACCTCACTGAGGCAGGGCTGGAGCTGGGAGCCACCGAGGGAAGCTTTGCTTCCTTCCACTACAGCTCCACTGAATTCCCACCAGTGCACAGTGACCAGAGACCCCTGGCCAGCTCTGCCTTCCCCATGGGCCCCATTTGCCCCAAGGCTGTCCAGCTGTGGTGCCAGGAGTGCCCCAAGGTCCCTCCCCGTGTCCCCTGACCTGGCGTCGTCATCGCGGGCGATCAGGAGCCGCATGTGGCTGGTGGCCGACGCCGTCCTCAGGATGTCCACGGCCCTGGAACACAAGGACAGGTCAGTCCCAGAGCTCCCCTGGCCTCACCCTGCTCACCCCACAGCTGGCACAGCCCCCTGCCCTGAGCAAGCCCTGCCAGCAGCTGAGCTTTGGCTGCATGCCCCATTCCGTGCCCTGGCAGCGAGGGCGAGGGCAGCCCAGCCAGGTCCTGGTTTCCCACTTCTGCAGGAAGCGAGAAGTCCCTGACAGCAAAACCCAGCAGACACCAGTGGTGGTGAGCAAATCCCCCTGCACTGCCCATGGCAGGGGCTGGAATGAGGCGCTCTTGAACATCCCTTCCAACCCACACCATTCCAGGATTCTGTAATTCCCAGCTTCCATCCCAGGGACGGCCATTTCTGGGTTAAAATTCAAGTACCCCTGGCAGGCAGGGCAGCTGTGGGAGCCAGGCACAGCCTCCCACAGCCACAGAGATTTCTCATGGACAGCACCAAGCCCAGCTGCTCTGGGGCTTTGGCTCCTCATTCTGCTCCCCATCCAGCCTCTGGTGCAGGAATGCAGGGCAGGCAATAGGACAGCACAGTGTTTAATGGAAAAGGAGAGCCCCAAAGTGTTGGGGCTCCTGTGGGGCTGTGAATGATCCTCCTGGTGGGAGCTGAGGGTCGTGGCTCCAGGAGAAGCTGGAGCTGCACTGCCAGGCTCAGGCACCAGTGATCTCCTGTGCTGGGAGCTGCAGGATGTGCTGGGAAGCTGCAGCAGATGGAGTGGAGGTGCCAGGAGCTGTTTCAAACCCAGCTTTTGCAGAAATGTCTGAGCATCTCAGATACAATTTGGGCTCTCTAGTTTATTTTTATACTGAATCTTTCTGTCTCACAGTTTCCAAGCTGGCTCTTGGGAACAGCACCCAGAATGATGCCCTGCTGTCCTCCACACAACCCACAGCCTAAGCCACTTCACAGAATCCCACAAAAGCAACAGGAATGGGACATTTCCATTTGGACATGGTACCTTTCACTGGTAACCCCAATTAAGGACTCTCCATTGACCTCCAGGATCTGGTCCCCTGGCTGCAGGCGGCCTAGAAAAGAAAACGAATGGATAGAAACTGTGGAAAATACAGCTTGAAGGGACTGGGAGAGGCTGGCATTCCCCCTGTGCCCAGAGACAGGATGAAAAATGCATGGGCTGTTCCTGAGATGCTCGTCCAACCTGTTTTTCCAGATGTCCATAAATGAATTTCTGCAACCTCCCAGAACAGCCCGTGCCAAGGTCCCAGCACTTCCTCTGCTCTAGGAAGTTGCAAAAGTAAATGCTGAAAACTGCAATAAAGCTTTTGCTTAATTCACTTTGAGGTCAAGTGGTTCAGTTCGAGGTCAGGTAGAAAACCATGAGAGGCATTTCCACCTGTTCTGGATTTATTTTCCTTTATTGGATGAAAAATGATGTCACAGCTGGGGAAAAAAAATGATCTTTTTAGCTGAAGTTGTAAAAGGGGAGCTCTGCAGACCCCTAATACCTACTTAGTTGAACATATTCAGAATGAAATCAGTGATCCAGAGCAGAGCTGAGTTTGCAAAAGGATCTCTGCTCATTTTGGGGCCACAGGGAGGTGGGAAGGGACAGGAAAGTTCTTGTGTGGCAGAGATGGGTCAGGCTCTACACACACAAAGCAATAGAACAGGTGCTGAGGAGCCAGTCCAAGGCTGCTGCCACACTAAAAAAACACCCCCAACCACTGGAAAATCTCCAAGCAAGCACCCAAAATATCTAATAAGGGATTACACGAATGTGTGGAATAAATGCCCTCAGTCTGGGCTGTTCTCAGACCTCATGGCACTCTGCCCTGTGTTCCACTCACCATCTGCATAAGCAACACCCCCTGGAAGGATCCTCTTGACATAAACTCCATATTCTTCTCCAGTGAGCTCCTTGATGCCACCGATGACCTTGATGCCTGCAGGAAGAGCACAGCCCATGGCACAAAGGCAGGAGAACCAGAGC
The DNA here is from genome assembly GCF_047830755.1 of Zonotrichia albicollis. Taxonomy (NCBI): domain Eukaryota; kingdom Metazoa; phylum Chordata; class Aves; order Passeriformes; family Passerellidae; genus Zonotrichia; species Zonotrichia albicollis. Next base: position 15,033,448 of record NC_133834.1, on the reverse strand, counting down.
TGGCACAGGCCATGCCTGAGGGGTGCAGCCCCAAACCTAAATTCATGGAATCATGGAATGGTTTGGGTTGGAAGGGACCTGAAAGCCCATCCAGTGCCATTCCAATGGACATTCCACCATCCCAGGGTGCCCCAAGCCCCATCCAGCCTGGCCTTGGGCACTGCCAGGGATCCAGGGGCAGCCACAGCTGCTCTGGGCACCCTGTGCCAGGGCCTGACCACCCTCCCAGGGAACAATTCCCAATTCCCAATATCCCATCCAGCCCTGCCCTCTGGCAGTGGGAGCCATTCCCTGTGTCCTGTCCCTCCATCCCTTGTCCCCAGTCCCTCTGCAGCTCTCCTGGAGCCCCTTCAGGCCCTGGCAGGGGCTCTGAGGTGTCCCTGGAGCTTCTCCTCTCCAGGTGAGCACCCCCAGCTCTGCCAGCCTGGGTCCATCCTTGGGGATCTCCATGGGCTGCCCTGGACTCTCTCCAGCAGCTCCAAGTTCATCCCTGATGGGAAAGGATCTGCTCCTGCTGCAGATCAAATAAATCATTCCTGGTGGCATTTCCCACTGGAGATTCCTTTCCTGGTCACACCTGGACACCCCCCAGGGGTTGGGGACATCTCTGCTCCCCTGGCAGCCCCAGCAGCCCCTCACGATGGCAGAGCCACCCCAGGAGTGTCAGAGCTGGGCTGGGGCAGCAGCTGGGGCAGGAGCAGGGGGGTGACACCGGCTCCATGTGTGACACCCCTGGGTGCCCTGCAGCACCTTGGCACGGGGTCCTGCTCCTCAGAGCCGCCTCAGAGCCCCCTCAGAGCCCCTCAGAGCCACCTCAGAGCCCCCTCAGAGCCACCTCAGAGCCCCTCAGAGCCACCTCAGAGCCCCCTCAGAGCCACCTCAGAGCCCCTCAGAGCCCCTCAGAGCCCCCTCAGAGCTACCTCAGAGCCACCTCAGAGCTACCTCAGAGCCACCTCAGAGCACCCTCAGAGCCCCTCAGAGCCACCTCAGAGCCACCTCAGAGCACCCTCAGAACCCCTCAGAGCCCCTCAGAGCCACCTCAGAGCCCCCTCAGAGCCACCACAGGCCTGTCCCTGTGCCCACCCTGAGCTGGCTGGCAGGAAAAGGTCCAAGAGACTTATTTATTTATCCGGGGCTCATTAAGTCCTACTTGGAAGATCCAGGCTGTGGACAGAAGGATTAAAAAGCCTGGCTTTAATTAACAAATCTGTGCCCAGAGCCATGGGTCGGGCGTTTGGCTACTGTGGCAGGGGGACAGGCTGGGGACAGGCTGGGGACAGGCAGTGACACCAAGCCAGGCCCAGGCCAGCCCTGCCCCAACTGTGAGCCCTGGAAGGGCCTGGGCTGTAGGGACAAGGCCCAGCTGCTGCCCTAAAACCTGGGAACCCTAAAAACCTGGACAGAGGGGGATCCTGGGTGTGGATTACTCAGCACACAGCACCATACCCATCCCTGCTTCCCTTCCTTTGGTAACCCAAGCTCTGCTCTCAGGCCCCTCACAGCTTTTATCTGCCTCCAGGGAAAGACTTTGTGTCTTAAGTCACCTTCAGATTAGATTAGATAATAACTAAATTATAACAATTTCCCATAAATACATTTACATTTCTATATGCACCAATTGCTGCTTTTCCCAAGCTCCAAATCCCAGCCCTGTCTGAGTGCTGGAGTTTATTCCCTGGGCTTCATGCATTAACCAGGCCCTTTTGAGAAGCTGTGTTACTGCTGGAACTCACAGGGAACTCACAGCAGAACACATCAGGAAGGGGCACTAACATTTTCTAATTTATAGTATAATATATACTATATAATATATACTAAATACTATATACTACATACTATATAATATAGTATATAGTATGTAGTATATAGTATATGGTATACATTATACATTATACATTATACATTATACATTATATATTATATATTATATATTATATATTATATATTATATATTATATATTATATATTATATATTATATATTATATATTATATATTATATATTATATATTATATGTTATACATTAATAGTTATTATTTTATATTTTATTTATATATTTTATATTTTGCATAATATTTTATATTTATTTAAATTATATATTATATATTATTATATGCTATTATATATTATATAAAATATACATTATATATTATTACATTATATATTATACAATATATTATATTATTATATGATATCATAATTTATATTTATAATATTTTATAATTTATAGTGAATTATAAAAGAAATTTACTCAAATTGGAAATATTACCCCCAAAAATATCTATAAGCAGCACACCAAGGTGTGGGTCAGGTCAGGCACTGGGCACAAAAGTGGGGGGAGCTGCTGCATGAAAGGTGGAACCTGTCCATGGCCAGGGATGCTGAGCAGGACATTCCTGTGCTCCCTGTGGAGCCAGAGGATCTCGGCTGGGCTGTGCAGACACCCCAGGGATCAGGGGCACCCCAGGGATGGACCTGAGAAACCATGAGGGGTCTGCAGAGGCAAAGCCCCATTGATTCCGTGGATGGAGCAGAGCCTGAAGTCCAGCCAAAGGCTGGACATGACTGAGGAACACATCCCACATCTTTCTTCACTCCTAGCACAAAGGAATTAGGAATGATGAAGCACATCAGGCAAATGATATAAAAATCTGCACCTTACAGAGGCCCAGCCACAGCATCCCCCAGCAGCCCAGTGTGTGCTGAGATATCAAATCAATAATGACTCATTTCCCTTTTGTGTCTGCAAATCAATTGTAATAATGCCTTAATATAGCTGAGGTATCCCAAATCCTCCTTTATCCCCAACGATGTCAGGAGAAAATCCGATCTTGTTATTAAAATCACTGATTACTCACAGTATTGCTCCAGACACACTCAAACTTGGGTGGGGGAGGAAAAATCCCTCAGTTTTAACTCCCTTGTTGGGAAAGCAGCTGGAGGCTGCTGAGCTCTGCCCACTGCTCACACCTATCACGTAACCAAGAAGCTGCTCTGGGTGCCAGTCCTGCCACCAAAATCCACTGGAGAGTCCCAGTGGGGCAGGGAGGAGGAAGAGGAGGAGGAGGAAGAGGAGGAGGGAGGGCTCAGCCCTTCCAGGGCTCAGACCACTCCAGGGCACAGCAGCTGATGGATGGCACCAAACCTGGACCATCCAGGAATGTGGTGGCAGCATTCCTGGGACGATAATTTTTTACGTATTTTATAAACAATTACTTCAATCAGATTTCTATTTGAGACCCAGTGTAGGTAAATAACGGCTCTTTAATTATCACAGCATCAAAGTCCCAGTATAATGCTTATTAAGTCATACTTAGGGCCAGATAATCTAGCCTATTTTGGATCCCTCTATTTAATCTTTCCTTTCTGGCAAAGGTCCTGGAGCTGATGCCCATATCCCTGGTTTTTTTCTCTTTTGCAGAACAAAGTTTGCCAGGAAAACTCCAGATGGACTTAGAGGTAAGACTGACCAAGTCTGTGCTTGGTTTAGGCTCTTAACAATCCTATAAATTTCTCCAAGACCCTCAAGCTCCTCTGGTGCCTCTAATCCCACTCCCACTAATGCCAGAGTCACAGTTCTCAGGCTATAATCTCACCTGCTCCTGGATCCACACAGGTCAGGGGGTGTCCTGGCTAATCTGGTTGTTTAGTCCAACTGGGATCATCCTGACCCCAGTGCCTGCCAGGCTGGGCACACAGAGGGGCAGCCTGCTCCCTGCCTAAGCTGGCAATGTTCAATTACATTTCCCTTAATCCCTCTGTTGATCTTGCAGCCCCCGCCAGCTTTTTCTGTCTGGAGGAAGGGACAGATTGGAGGTGAATCACTCCCTGCCCTGTCCTAAGCAGATGAAGGTCAAGATAATGAGATCTCAGTGTTTCTGAGAAATGCTCCTTAATCAGCACTTCCCTTTGATGGCTATTCCTTAATTCGAGGTTCAGGTGAGAGGAGCTGCCAGGTAACCCCTTTGAACTTCTGCTGAGGTTCACTTGTGGGTTTGCACCTGAAGCCACAGAGCAACAGACCCGCGGCCAAACGCTGACCTGGCAGCCAGCACTGCTGCTGCTCCCAAGGAACTGCTGGGATAACACCTCATCCTGCCTGGGAACTGCTGGGATAGCCCTGCATCCCACCTGGGAACTGCTGGGATAACACCTCATCCTGCCTGGGAACTGCTGGGATAGCCCTGCATCCCACCTGGAAACTGCTGGGATAACCCTGCATCCTACCTGAGAAACTACTGGGATAACCCTGCATTCACCTGGAGTAACTGCTGGGATAACACCTCATCCCACCTGGGAAGTGCTGGGATAATACCTAGGAAACTGCTGGGGTAACCCTGGATCCATCTGGGAAACTGATGGGATAATACCTGAGAAACTGCTGGGATAGCCCTGCATCCCACCTGGAAAACTGCTGGGATAACCCCGCATCCCACCTGGAAAACTGCTGGGATAACCCTGGATCCATCTGGGAAACTGCTGGGATAACCCTGCATTCAGCTTGGGAAACTCATGAAGGCACTTTCTTTTCCCAAATAAACCCACTCTGAGCAGACACAGGGATTCTGTGAGCACCACTCATCAGAGAGGGATCATTAAGCTGCCAGAAGGCAGGGATGGATGGGATATTGGGAAGGAATCGTTCCCTGGCAGGGTGGGCAGGAATAACACCTCATCCCACCTGAGAAACTGCTGGGATAACCCTGCATCCATCTGGGAAACACAGGGTGCCCAGAGCAGCTGGGGCTGCCCCTGGATCCCTGGCAGTGCCCAAGGCCAGGCTGGGCAGGGCTGGGAGCAGCCTGGGACAGTGGGAGGTGTCCCTGCCATGGCAGGGGGTGCAGTGAGATGAGACTTTGAGGTCCCTTCCAACCCAAACCATTCCATGATTTCTGGAGGATGATTGCTTGTCCTGAGTGCTCCGAGCCCCACAGGAGAGGATGAAGCCAGCTCTGATGGCATTAGGAAATCCACATCATTGTAGCTTCCTCCAGCACACCACAGTTTGCTTTGTAGGTTCTGCTGGAGCCTGCAGAGACCCTCAGGCCCAGACTGGGGGAAGGAGAGGAGCTGGGACCCAGGAAAGTGGCTCACAAAGGACTGCCACATCTGTCACCTCTCCCAGAGGTCTGTGATGGCCCCATCAGGCTTTTCTGGGCCTCCTTCTTTAATGAGCTAATCTAAACCTGCAGCTGAAATCCCATCAACCCAACCAAATCCACCTCTGGAGATTAAAATATCATATTCACCAAATAAAGTAATTTCTCTGAGCTCCCATGAACCTCATGAATGTGGGAAGAGTCAGCAGAGCTGTCCCTGCCAGAGCTGGAAACAGCCAATAATGAATCCATAATTAATCTCAGCTCTCAGGAAACCTGAACTTGTTTCCCTGGTGACTCCTCAGGAGTTGTCCCAAATGGTCATGCAGGGGTCTCACCAAGGGTCCCCAGCTGCACTCACAATCAAGGATTAGGGGAGAGATTGTGAAATCCTGATGCAGGATCACAGATTTTTATGAAGCCCATGGCAGAGCACCATTGGATACAGAGAGGTCAGAGAAAGGCTCTGCTGGATCCCTCTGGGCTGGGTGTCATGAACCTGGGACTCGGTCACGTTCTGATGGATGTGACCTCCTCCTTTTCCTCCTCTCCCATGCTTTGAAGTTCAGAGTGCTCTGGGAGGACACCTGACTCACTCAGTGCTCATTCCCTTCCCCGTGGGCCAAACTTTCCAAAGGCAGCTCATGCATCCAGCCCTCAGGAGTGCTGCAGGAAGCACCTTCCATCCCCAACTGGGATGGTTTGCCAGGGGAAAAGCCTGCAGAGGGGCAGGGGAGTGCTGGGGGTTCTGCTTTTCTATTTATTTAGCATTTTAATTGATTTAATAAAAAAAAAAAATCTGAAAAGTCCCTCCTGCTCATCCTGCTGAGGGAAGGAGTTGTGGGCCTGGGCTCCTGCATTGGCTGCTCACTATTATCATGGAATTAGTTGGGATTTTGACATTCTTTTAATGCCACAGCTGCAAAAGGTGCAGAAGATGCTCAGTGCAGGCAGGTACAAGACACAAGATGCAGTGGGACACCAGCCTGCACACAGGGAGGCACATCCTGACCCAGGCTCTGGGGGCTGGGGGGCTGTTTGATGCTCAGCCCTGTCCCGGGTACTCATCCAGGCCATCCCTGGTGCTCACCCAGCCCTGTCCCTTCTGCTCCCCCATCCCTGGTACTCCCCAAGACCATCCCTGGTACTCCCCCATCCCATCCCATCCCATCCCATCCCATCCCATCCCATCCCATCCCATCCCATCCCATCCCATCCCATCCCACCCCATGCACTCACCCAGCCCGTTTGCACACTCGTAGAAGTCGAAGCAGTGCACGGCTCGGTCCATCCCATACGGTCCCATGAGTGTCCTGGGGGAGACAAGAGGAGCAGTTTTGTGTCATGGGCCATAAGGGACGGGGGCACAGGTGCCCAGCCAGCACACCCTGAGCTCAGCACACTCTCCCTCCCAGCCCAGCACACACCCAGGCTGAGGCACAGCCCCACCACTGCACCCACAGGGGCAAAACAGCCCCCAGCCAGCCCCCCCGAGCTGTGCCCAGATAAATGAGAGAATATGTGCAGGGCTGAGCATCATCCTCCCCACCCAGCAAATCTGCTGGACCTGTCTGTGCTTCATTACCCCAGATTATCGGGGCTGCACAGCTGTGCAGCTCCTGGGAAATGAGATCAGAGCTGGGAGCCGTGCTCTGGAATAAAGCACTTCACAAACACAGCCTGGAATGAACACACACAGGCACAATCCACTCTCAAGGTTTTTAATGCAGGCAGAGAGTCTGGAAAAGGGGATGCAAGAGCTGCTCCAAGTCCTGCCTGGTCTGGTGGGAGCTTCTCATCACAAGCCAGAGCGGATGGAAGAGCATCACACACCTGAGATTCTCCCAAACATCCCACAGCCTCCCCTAAACACCATAGGCAAGCTCCCAGATGAATGACCCCAAAATCACCCTGCCCCAACCACAGATGCCAGACCAAACCTGGGACCACCAGCAGTTGTCCTTGGGCTCCTCAGGGTGGAGAAACCCCAGCCCAGATGTGCCAGGTGGAAACCAGGGCTGAGGAGGCACCAGAGCACTCCCAAACATCTGAGTGCCAAGAGAGAAAGTGTTTCCCAATCCATATCAGGTCCCAGATCTGAACACGGATGAGGAGGAACAGCAGCGTGGGAAACAAGAGGCAGCTCCAGCAGGATGCAGGATAAGAATAACCTGCAGGGACTTACCAGGAGTCCAAAACAAAACTCAAAATATCGAGCTCTCCAACAAAGCCAGTAACTTCCACCTCTCAGATTCGGACTGGAGGCGTTTTCTCTGCATTAAAAAATGCCCCTCCTTGCCATCCTTGCACCTCACTGAAGACTGAACAAACAACTGGCCACATCTGGCTATTGAAAAATGGAGCTCAGAGGCATCCCAGGGAGGCAGAGCAGCCCTGGATTCAGGCTGGTTCAGGATTTTCAGGGTATTTTGAGTAAATCACCGAGGAAATTCCCTGGGCGAGCCCGGCTCGGGGCGGGCGGGAGGCACCACCGGCTGCAGCTCCGGTGGAGCAGATGCTCCTTGATACCATCAGCTCTTATCATCATCTCTGCCATCAACCCTTATCATCATCATCATCATCATCCCCACGCCAAGGCACGGCTGCCGGCAGCCCCGATCACAAAACGCCACCAAAGCACAAAACCCAACCAGCCTCAAATGCCACCAGAGCACAAAATGCCACCAAAACACAAAACCCAGCCAGCCTCGAATGCCACCAAGGCACAAAACTCAGCCAGCCTCAAATGCCACCAAAGCACAAAACCCAACCAGCCTCAAATGCCACCAAAGCACAAAATCCAACCAGCCTTGAACACCACCAAAGCACAAAACCCAATGAGCACTGGTGTCCGGGGCTCCTCCTGCCATCCCTGCATCCCAACCCCCCTCCGGGGGGAAGCCACAGGGCACAGCCTGGGCTGGAATTGTTTCTGTTGAGCAATTCCATCCCCGTTACCTGCTGATGATGATGACTCCCTTGTAAAGCACAGAAACCGCGGGCATCGTGGCGGCGGTGCCAGCCCGGCCCTGCCCGGCACCACCGCTCGGATTTGGCAGGAATCCGTTAAAGTGATGGGGAAAAAAAATGGGAAAAAAAAAAAAAAAAAAAAAGGGGAGGTCGGAGGGCATCACGTGGTGTCCCCGTATGCATGTTAATTCCTCCCAACATTAACACAGATCAGCTCAAAACATCTCCAACTTTAGATTAAAGCTTACGCAAGCCGGGGCCAGCGCGGCCCCTCCAGGCGCGGGGCCGGAGCGGGGCTGGTCCCTCACCCTCAGCACAAGGGGATTCCTTGGGATGTGCCCTTGGGAATGGCCCCTGCAGGGATGGAGGGCGGTGTTTGCTGTGGGACGGGGGCAGTCACCATCCCTAAAGGGTTAAAATCCATAGCAGAGCTCTGGAAGCAGGGACAGACTGTGGCACTTAGGGGGTTTAGGGTTGATGTGACTTTTTCCTTTTAGCATCTTTTCCAGCCCACAGGATTTCCTTCTTAATGCAGGACAAGTTCAGCTGTCCCCTCTGTGCTGGGAGGTCAGGAGCCTGACTTGCCTTTGAACAGCCCCTTCCAGAGAATCACAGAATTGAAGAGACCTCAAAGATCATCGAGTGCAACCAGCCCCAACACCTCAACTCAACCCTGGCACCCAGTGCCACATCCAGGCTTTGTTAAACACACCCAGGGATGGGGACTCCACCACCTCCCTGGGCAGAACATTCCAGAACTTTATCACTCTATCAGTAAAAAACTTTTCCCTAATATCCACCCTGTATTTCCCTTGGTGCAGCTTGAGGCTGTGTCCTCCATCCCTATCTTGGTGCCACCACCCATCTGGAGAAGCAGCAGCACCCCTATCTTGTGGGATGGGGGGATGAAATAAGATTATCCAAGGTTTGCCAGTGATGGGAATGGACCAGAAGAGCCACTTTGGGGCTTGGCAGGAGCAGGGCTGCCATCCTGGGGGGAAAGCTCTGGTGACTTTCCTGAGGAGGGAAATGTCCTCCCCTGGACCCACAGGAAGACACGGCTCCCACATCCCAGCCAGCTCTGGAGGACATCTGAGGTCACAGGGAGCTCCTGGCCCTGCCTCTCCATCAGGGTCCTCCTCGTGCTGTCCCAATGTCTCAGCAGGCTCCTGGCCAGGCCCCATTAGTGGCCCCTGCCCTCGTTAGCAGAGCTCTGACTGCAGCCACTGTGGCCACGCCTGGCACTGCCACCCCCTGCCAAACCATCCCTTGAGTCCAAGCTGCTGGATGCTGCTGTTCCCATGCTTGAACAACTGATTTTATCAGCTGGAGCTTCCCTGATGGCCTCGTGCAAAGTGCTCCAAAGCAAAGACAAATTGGAAATGTTCTCCTGCATTTTGTCTTCTTTTTTAAAATTGCTTTCACTTGAGAACATTCAGATGACATATAAAACCTGAATAGATTTGACCTTCAGGTGGCCAAAACTTTCCTAAAAATTAAATTATGTAGCTAAAAAAAAATAAATAATTGGATAAGCAATGCCAACTAGACAAACACAGATACATCTGGTGATAGATCATTGTGCACACCCCAGGCCAGCAAGATGTGTGGTCATCAGATGTTGGAATCTCCTGCCTTAATTTTTGGCTCTCTTGACTTAATTTTTGGCTCTCCACGCCCTTGCCAAGGCTTTGGCTGAAGCAGGCTAAGCCTGAGGGGTGGCACCTGGGCCCATCTCCAAATCTGCTGGAGAGCCAAAAATTAAGGCAGGAGAGCCAAAAATTAAGGCAGGAGACTCCAACACCTGATGACCACCAGCTCTGGGTGTTGGTGCCCCGTTCAAGGCTGGCCAGGAGGTTTTGTGGCAGAACACGCACAGGAATTCAGTGCTGGGCTGTGGAACCCTCCCTCTGTGCCTGCTCTGCAGTGGGAGCTGTTCCACACCAGGACACAGCTGCCGAGGGGCAGGAGAGCCCTGGCACCATGCCCAGCCTGGGGTGACCTTTTTGGGCACCCCTGACCCAGCAGCTCCTGCCACTCACACTCAGCATCACACCCTGGGTCCTCTGATGCATCAAGAACCTTCCTGGTCAGAGGAAGAGACATTTCCATCCCACCACCAAAAAACACCAAAACACCATGTACAACCATCCCAGATCCCTTGGGACTCTGCTGATGCGTTGTCCCACAATTCCTGCCCTGATCCACGGGCCAGAGTCTTGGCTGGGGTAAATCAGGGATGTTGAAGGGAAGGGATTGCACAAGCACTGGAGGCAATGGCAGTGGGATAAAGTTGAAGCCCTGGCACTGGGTGCCCAGAGAAGCTGTGGCTGCCCCTGGATCCATGGAAATCTCCAAAGGCAGGTTGGAAGGGGTCCATTCCCATGACAGGGAGTGGAATGAGAGGATCCCTTCCCACTGAAGCCATTCTGTGGTCTATGATAAGGTCACTTCTCTGCCCACTTTCAGAGGGGCTGCAGGAAAGCTCACTGGAGCCAGGCCAAGCCAAAACCTGCAGGAAAATGGGGAAATTTTCCTGCCTGGAACTTTAGCAATTCACCCACCCAGATTTCTGCATCTCAGGGAACAATTTCTACACTCAGGGTTACACAGGTGTGTTTGGGGCTCACATTTTTGACACAAAGTCCTTCAGCTGCCCCAGGCTGGGGTTCCTGGTCCTTCCCACTGGGTGGGATGTTGCAATAAACCACAGGCTTGTCCACAAGCTGGTAAAAGAAATGAAAACCCAATCCAAGAGGCCCTCAGGGAAGAGGAGCAATGCTCAGCTTCCAACTTTCTCTCCAAACACTCAGATCCTCAGTTGCATCCTCCAAAACACACACCAACCCTGGCAAAGCACCAGACACTGCTGCTGCTCCCGTTCATTAACACGTCTCTAATCAGAGGAAGCTTCAACAGCAACAATTCAGAGGATTTTCAGTGGTTTAAAACTTGGGATCACATTCAGGAAGGATTTATAAGGGCCCATGATCTACCCAAGGGTCCCAGGCCTAATTTGTATCAAGTGTTGAGGGCAAACATCCCCCTGGCAAAGGGCCTGGGCTGTGTGCTCGAGATCCTTGTGGAGCTGGGACCCAGCTGAGCCACCCCAGGGTAAGCCAGGATTCTCCTCCCAGGGAACTGCTGGTGAGACTTCAGATTTTTAATCAGATTTTAGCTTTTTAAATGAGAGAATAGAAGAATTAAGAATAATTGAAGTGAGAATTGATGCCCCATGGGGCTGGACAGCAGATAAACATGTTTCACTTGTTGCTCACTTTTTCTTTGACTTCTAGAAAAATGAGCTTAAAACTCCTTAAATTTTTTTTTTCCCAATGGGAAAATTACTTTTGCTTGGAAAATATATTTTTAATAGAAGTTGAGTGAAACTGCATAAGTCAGCTTTACTTAACAGTACAATTTATAAGCAGGGGTGGGTGAAACTGTAAATAGAATCAAAATGAGTCTTGGAGCAGCAGCACAGAGTTAAAAATGCTGGGTCAGCACAAGTCAGGTGCATTTCCAGTGTATTTTTCTGGGAGAGCATGAAGAGGAAAGTGTGGGAGAGTGAAACTGGGAGCGCTGGGAGAGGCACAGGAACCAGAGCCAAGAGGAAGCAGTGGAGAAGGTGGTGGTGATGGGTTTGGGTTTCAGCAAGAAAAGAGGGGAAGAGAGTGGCTGAAACAAATATAACCAACAGTAAAGTTACGGTAAAAAGAACTCAAGTGTGCCCTTGTCAAGGAGCAAACAGAGCCGGGAACAGCTGGAGCACAAGGGCAGTGATGGGCTTGGTGTCACTGTTGGACAGGGTTGGCATGGCACGGGCAACGTGTCCAGCAGCAAACCCAAATCCCATGGGAGGCATCACCCCTGGCTCCTCTCCCATGAATCACATTTCCCTTTGAAACTGAGGGCTCAGGGGGTTCCACACAGCCCCTCACAGCCCAAAATGTCATTGCGTTCCATATCTAGCTGGGCCCAAAAATTGTTGTCTTGTTGTCTTGATGGGGTCATCTCCATGCCATGTTGAGGCCGTACAAGAAATGGAACCATCATCTCCATTATTAATCTGAATGATCTCAGTTATTCCAGCCCCTACATTGAGGCTAAAGCCAGGAACCAGGAGAGGGGAGCAGCTGAGGCCAGGCATGGCCAGGTCCCGTGGAGATCCCACAGCAGCATCCCTGGGTGATCCCAGAGATCCCCCCAGGACCACATCAAACCACAAAGGGACAGCCCCAGGGAGGATCCTGAGACTGGCCAGGCACAGGCACAGGGATGGGGAAGGGGAAGGGGAAAAAGGGAAGGGTAAAAGGAGGAAAAAGGGGAAAAGGGAAAAAGGGGAGAATGGGAGAAAGGGAAAAGGGGGAAAAAGGGGAAAAAGGAGAAAAATGGGAAAAAGGAGAAAAAAGGGGAAAAATAGAAAAAAAGGGGGAAAAGGGGGGAAAGGGGGGAAAATGGAAAAAAAAGGAGAAAAGGGAAAAGGGGAAAAAGGGGAAGGGGAAAAGGGGAAGGAGAAAGGGGAAGGGGAATGGGAAAAGGTGAAAAGGGGAAGGGGGAAGAGGGGAAGAGGGGAAGAGGGGAAGAGGGGAAAAGGAGAAAGAGGAAAAGAGGAAAAAGGAGAAGGGGAAAAGGGGAAAAGGGGAAGTGGGGAAAAGGGGAAATGGGGAGGCTGTGCTGACAGCAGCACTCCGAGCCTGCAGGGAGCCTCTGTGCCCGGCTGAGCAGAGGAGCAGAGTCCAAGCAGGTTTGTGTGGGTGGGGATTAGAGGTGGAAAGACATCCTGCAGTGGAAGTGAGATCTGTCTGAGGCCTCTTGGCACCGGAAAGCAGCATTAAGGAGGCGGAGGTGGGAGGGCTCACCCCAGCAGGGCACTGGGTCACGGTCTCTGCCATCCTCCCACCACCCAGGCAGCAGCAGGAACTTGGGATCATTATGGGGTGAGTTCACTTCATGACACAACAAAATCAGTGTAGGCTGCAGAGGCTTCTCCATCTGATTAGAAGTTGGAAAATTGCAACTGTGCTGCTTGCAGGATCAGCTACAAAGCGTTGGGGATAAATCAAAAACCCAATCATCTGGGAAGGAGCTGCCCACGGTGCAGCCCACGGTGTTCTCACAATAACACCCATGGAGTCACTTCAGATGAGCTCAGGAGATCAGAGATGCTCACAGACAAGTCTGAACAGAAAAGGGAACAAACAATCATGGAACACGATGGTGGAAGGGACCTGGAGGAGCTGTTGGTGCAACCATTCTTGTCAATAGTACAATCTAGGCAAGACAGCCCAGCACCCTGCCCAGCTGAGCCTTGGAAGTGTCCAGCACTGGGGGATGCACCATGTCCCTGGGAAGTGATTCCAAAGGCTGATTGTTCCCAAAGTTTTCCTCTTGAGTCCTGGGAACCACCCCAGCAGTAACTTGCACCACAGTGCCAAAATTGCTGGTGATGGAACAGGCAGGTCCCACAGGGAGCACTCAGGGATGAGCAATCCTGTGCTCCCAGCCCAGCCCTGGGCTCAGCATCTCCCTGGGCACCAGCTGCAGGTGGGCAGAGGGTGGCAGAGGCTGCAGCGTGCCCTGGGGGGTGACACTGCTCCTCCAGGCCAGCTGTCCCCATCCCCATGGGCAGGGCTGCCAACCCTGTCCCCACAGCCCTGGGCTCTTTCCTCCTCCTGCCAGGGACCCTGTGGGCCCCAGAGCTCCTTCAATCCCTCCCCCTGACCCCTCAGAGGTCACAGGGGGCTCCTGGGGGGCGCTTCACCCTCCCCACTCCTGCTGGTGCCACCTGACCCCCACCCGCGCCCAGGCTGACGATGCAGAGTGAGCAGTATCTGATGGCTGGGCTGTGTTCAGTGCCTGTTTCTCCTCCTGCTGGAGGAGAGTGGCTCCTCTGAGGCTGAGGCACGTTCTCACTCCTCAGGGAGGAAAATCCCTTCTCCCAGGACACTGCACCAGCCACAGAGACCTCAGGCAGGCAGAGATGCCATCCCACTGCTGGCCAGGCTTTCCTGTTCTTCAGCCCCTTGTACCACCCTCCCCTAAACTCCATCCCTATTTCCATCACCCTTCTCAGCCTGTGGATTTCTGCAGCACGAGGGGCTCATCCCAATGAACCTCTGCTGTCTCAAAGTCAGATCAGATCTCTGCTGCCCATCCCCTTAACCCCCAGGGAGAGAGGGGCTTGCAGGAGGAACCTGATGCCACTGACAATTATGCATCAGGCCAAGAGCGGTGGAGCATTTCTGGAGGTTCTTCCTGCCCAGGAGAAGATGCTCAGTGCATGGGCACCTGCCTGGCAGAGCTGCTCCTGGACACTGCTGGGGCTTGGTTAAACCACAGCAAGGGTTACAGCTCTCTTCCAATGGGCATCAACACACAGATCTCCCTGTGCTGTTCCAAAAGGTTTTGGTTGGGAAAAGGCAAAAAGAACTTCTTCAATTATGAATTATCAATTCAACCTGTCCTGTAGTAATTAGGAGAGATTGTTTAAGGTAGAAGGGAGGTCAGGCTTGGTCTGCCCAGAAGTTTTTAGGAAAGGCATTTATGCCAGAGCCAGCCCAGCTGAGCTGAACATCCCCCAACACCTGCTCCAGCCCAACACTTGGATGTACCCCTGAGATTAGAATTAACACAAACACAGGGAAAGCTCAAACAGGCCTTCATTTCCACCACAGCAGCTCCAAGGTGTGCTAACACTAACATCTCTCCCATGAGGAGGCCTTTCTCCTCCTCCCCTTCCCATCAGGTGGGTGATTTGCTGCTCACTTGGGAACTGGTCTAGTGGGCCCCTGTTTGGGTGTCAACTGCTGTGAAGGGTTAACAGGATTATAAATCATCCTGCCTGCCTAAATCCCCTGGGCTGTGGGATTGCACTGGTTATAAACTTATTAACAGGGGCTGGTGGGGGCTGCAGGACCTGCTCTGCTGGCCTGGCCACCCCCTGTCCACCCCACACCAACGGGAGAAATCCTGAGAAGCCCAGCAGGAAATTAACCCAAGTGAATCCCTAAAACCAGAGCGGGCCAGGCCCCGAGCCCTGCCCGGCCCCGGCGGCCCCCTCGGGGCTGTTTGAGGTATTTTAGCTCCTGCTGGCTCTGGCCGAGCTCCTGCACAGAAACCAGCACTGCAAAACTGGCTTAGAGCTTCCAGCTGCAGGAGAGCCACCGGCATCGCCACCGGGAGAGCCGGGGATGGGGAATGAGGGAGGAGGGATGGGGAATGAGGAACGAGGGACGAGGAATGAGGGATGGAGAATGAGGGATGAAGGATGAGGAACGAGGGATGAGCCGCTGCTCCGGCCGCGGCCGCCGCCACCCCCGCCCTGATACTGCCGAGGGCTCGCGTTTATTTATCAAATTCCTATTTCAAACTCCAAAATTAATCTTTTAATCAGCGGCAGAGCGGGGTCATCCTTATCGGAGGGCCGGGGAGGTGTTATCTCCCCGCCATCTGCTCGCCATCCTCGCCGCGTCCCGGCGGAGCCGGCGGACAGACGGACACCAGCCAGCACATCTGGCACCGCCACATGTGGGGGACGCTCCCCCCGACCACCCCTCTCCTCCCGAACCAAACACGGCCCAGTGGGCAAAGCTGAGGGAGGGTTCGACCCAAAATTCCAGCGTATGGGCAGATTTGTGAGGTGAAAAATGGGATTTGAGTATTTCTGCCTCGCAGGACACCAGGGCTCAGCAGCCCGTGGAGCTGGGATAGCCAGGGCCCCAAACCCACCCCACGGCCCCACAGCATCAGCCCCCACCCGGCAGCGCTGCCCCGACACAGCCACGCCTGTCCTGCACCTCCTCCTTCCCACCGGCAGCTGATTCTGCCCTTTCCGCCCCCAAAAGCAGCAGGGCAGCCCCAGCACTGCCTCCCAAGGCCCGGCTCGGTGTCGGTGACCCGGGGCTGCCGCCCTGCCCGTCCCGCGGGCACCCCGGGAGCGCAGCCCCGCAGCCCCCAGCCTGGCTCCCCTGACCTACTTCAGCCGCAGGTGCATCGTGTCCGGCACGGCACGGACCGGCCCCGGCCGCCCCCAGCGTGCCCCGGCCGCGGTCCCGGCTGGGGGGAGCCCAGCTCCGGCCAGGTCCCGGGTCAGGCTCCGCCGAACCCACGGTGGTCCCGGCGCCCGGCGGGGCCCAGGCCGGCGCTGGCTCCGGCCCACTGACCCCCAGTTAATCGGCTAAAGCCGCACGCTCTGAACCCTGGCCCGGGCACGGCCGCGCTCTCCGTGCCCTACATAGAGCAGACACCCGCGGCCGCCGTCACCTCCCGTCCCCTCCGCGCCCCGCTCCGCTCCCGGCACCGGCACCGGGCCCTGCTGGGAACTCGTGACAGAAGGGAGAGCCCGCAGCAGAACTGCGGCTGCAGCAGCGCCACAGCTGCTCCCCGGGGCTGGGGGTGCTCCCCTGGTGCTGCCTGGAAAATCAATCCCCTTTGGCAGCCCGGCTGCTCCCGGCCTCACCTGAGCGCTGCCCCTGCGGTGCCGCGGGACCCCCACCGGACCCTGCCCCGCACGGACCGAAAATGAACGCGATCAAAGCAACCCCGAAAATGAACGCGATCAAAGCAACCCCGCCAAAAGCCGCGGGGTCACCGAGCCCAGCATCCTCCCCAAGGCCATCCCTGCAGAGCGGATCCAAGGCTCGGAGGATGTTCGCCCCCTTTCCCGTTCCCGGTGCCGGTCCCGGGGCGCATCCCGCTCACCAGTAAATGAGGGAGAGCCCATCGAAGCGCTCCAGGGCCCGGCCAGGGGGCTGCAGCAGGTTCATCATGGGGGCAGCCGCGGCCGGCTCCCGCTGCCCGGGGCCATGGGCTCCGAGTGCCGCGGGCGGCTGCGGGGCCACGGCCACAGCTCCCGGGCACCGCCGCTCCCGGGCACCGCCGCTCCCTGGCACCGCTCCCCGCCGCAGCGGCTGCACCTAATCCCGGCCGGGCGGGCGAGCGAGCGAGCATGTGATCGCCCCTCTGCCGGCCCCCAGATAAACCCTGCCGGACAGAGCGACAGAGGGACAGAGCGACAGAGTGGGACAGAGGGACAGAGCGGGACAGAGGGACCCGCGGGGCGGCTGATTCCAACCAGCGGGGCTGGGCCACACCTGGGCTGGGAGGGAGCCACGGCGACCACAGGACCGCCACTGCAGCCAGCAAAGTGTCCCATCACCCGTGTGCCACAGTCCACTCTCCCTGCCCGCCCTGATTCCATAATCCAAGCGTTTATTTTGGCACAAGGACCCCTTCAGGCTCCCCCCTCCTTCACCCTGCACCTGCAGTGGCTGCTGGTGATGGTTGTAATCATTAATGATGGTTATAATCATTAATGATGGTTATAATCATTAATGATGGTTGTGACCCATGGTTAACCTGCCACCACAAACTATTTATGGACAATTGTAGGCCTCTCTGACCTGCACTAAGCCTGGGCTGTGGCAACACTCAGAGTTCCCCCTTTCCCTGGCCACTGCATGATAATATTTTATATAAATAAGTATATTATTTTATATTTTATATACATAAGCATATTATTTAATATGGGGCACAAGTCTTGCCTTTGGGTATTTTCCCCTCCTGTTTAAAGTCTTCTGATCCTACCCCAGCAACCAAATTATCCTTTAGACTATTTAGGAAAGCCCTAAATAGTGAGTGCTGGTGGGCAGATGGAAACTGTTTGAAGTGGGGAATTATCCTGGAATGTGAATTATCCCAGAGCAATGAAGCCACAGCCAGCCCAGTCATGTTTGTCCACATCCAGCTGTGGGTGGGATGGATGGACAGCAGGATGGATGGACAGCAGGATGGACAGACTGCAGACAGACAGGCCCTGATTCAGGGCGATGGAAAAGTCCCAAATGAGCACCAAGCCACTGCATTTTGTGTATTTCATTTCTCCCTCTCCCCATCAGTTTTGATCCCAGGGCAGCAGCCGGGGGTGGCTGGGACCTGGGGATTAGGTGAGACCTGGGGATTATGAAATGAATCTGTCTGTGTCCAGCATGGCCTGGGAATGGCACCAGCCTCCCCAGGCCAGCTCCTGTGCTCATCAATCCCCCCAGCTCCAGGAAATGCTGGCACAGGAAATCATGGAATATCCTGAGTGGGATCATCCAGGGCAGCTCCTGGTCCTGCACAGACCCCCCAGCAATCCCACCCTGGGCATCCCTGGCAGCGCTGTCCAAGCTCTCCTGGAGCTCTGGCAGCCCCGGGGCTGTGCCCATTCCCTGGGGAGCCTGGGCAGTGCCAGCACCCTCTGGGGAAGAGCCTTTCCTGATTTCCAACCTAAACCTGCCCTGGCACAGCTTTATGTCATTGCTTCAGCGTGGGACACGTAAGGACCAGCAGAGGAGAGCTCTGAGCAGCAGAGGGGGTGCCCTGTCTGTGCTGGCCCTGCTCCTCTGGGGTGCCCTGTGTGTGCTGGCATTGTTCTTATGGGGGTGCCCTCTGTGTGCAGCCCCTGCTCCCCATCCCGCAGCTGCCAGGGCAGGGAGCTCAGAGCCCCCGTGTGACACCGATGGGGACACCCGGGTCCCTGGGGCAGCACAGCCGCCCCAGCCCTGTCACCCACGCTGTGACCAAGAGCAGGGAGGGCCCCGAGGCCGGGCTGTGCCCGGGGTGCTGCCCCAGGGCGCTGCTGCCGGGACAAGGCGGGGAATTGAGGCCGATCCCGCTCGCATCCTTTGCGAGTGACTGTGCAGGATGTGCCGTGCCAAAACCCGGCTCACCTGTCCCTCCCAGCCGGTGACAGGTCCCCTGAGGAGGCACAGGGCAGCGCCACCAGCCTGTCACCACCCCACTTTTGGAGCAGCTCTGCTTTAGGGCTCAGCCCAGCACCTCCATCCATCGGGGCACCCCAGGGTGGGTTTGGGGCGGTTTGGGGTGCGTGCCCTCCGCAGCCCAGCGGTGCCGGGGCAGTGCCAGGCGGGCCCGGGCGGTGCCGGGTGTGGGTGCCGGGACTGGTTTGTGCCGCCGGGACAGGACGGGCCCTGGGTTTGCCGAAACCGCGGGGAGCGGGCGGGCTCGGGGCAGGGCCGGCCTCTCCCATCGGGATTGTCTGAGGCGGTGTCACCCGCTCGGGGCAGGACAGAGCCCGGCTGGACACAGCGGCGGAGCCGCCCCGTGCCCGCCCCGGTGCCACCGGTCCCGCAGTGCTGGGGCATCCTCTCCCCGCCCTCCCGCGGCTCCCCAGGGATGTGTCCCCTGTCCCCGCAGCCCTGGGGGTCACAGCATCCCCGGGGCCGTGAATCACCCGCCCTGCCCTGCCCTTCTCCCCGCGCTGGAGGAAGCGGGGCGTTCATTATCGCCCTCGCCCATCGCAGGCAGCTGCCCCTGGGTGCGCTCCACTGCATATTTATAGAGATGCAAACATTACACCCCGGAAATTCCCACTCTTTACATCACAGGCCAAAGGCTGCAGTGAAGCCCTGACCTTTTTTCTGCCTCTCGATGTGTTCTGGGGGGCTGTGGCAGAGTGGTCCCAGCCAGGATCAGTGATCCTGCATGGGTGCTCAGGGCTGCAGCACTGTGCCACCGAGGGGCACAGGGGACACAGAGGAGCTCTGGATGTCCCTGGAAATGTTCAGGGCCAGGTTGGATGGGGCTTGGAGCAACCTGGTCTAGTGGAAGGTGTCCCTGCCTTGGCACAGGGGGACTGGATGAACTCTAAGTCCCTTCCAACCCAAATCACTCTACAATGATTCAATGATGATGATGACACCTGTGTGTCCCCACTGGGGGTCTGGGACCCCATCCCTTCATGGGACAGGAGAATAAGGACCAAGAGAAGCTGCTGCTGTCTCGGATGCACATTCTGACCTCACCATCCAGCCCAGCTGTGCATTGCTCAGTGCCATTCCAAACTCACGGCTGGGGACACGGGACAGGCACCTGCCAGGGTGGCTGTGTCCCCCTCTGCCCTTTCCCCCCAGTTTGGGGCAGATGTCCCCAGTGCCTGCTGTGTGCACAGCACCCAAAGCCACCCAGCACGGTGACAATGCCGCCCTCCTGTTCTGTACCTCCGTGCCGGGAGGAGGAGGAAGAGCCAAACTTAATTTATTCCATGCTGCATTTCCATGCCAAATGAGTCAGAGCACCGGCCTCTCTCAGCCTTTGTTTTGCTTGGCTGCCTGCGCCCGCTTTCGCTTGGTGTTTGCTCAGTATTAAGTCCCTTGATGGCACTTGGGCTCAAAGCAGCAAGTGCAGCAGAAAAAGTGCAGCAGAAAGAGTGCAGCACTTCCCTGCTGCGACAGGAGCTCTCCCATCCTTCAGCATCGGCAGCGATGCACTTGTTTTATTCTATTTCTTCCTCACACTTTGAGGAGCCCCGAGCCCGCTCCTTTGAGCCACCAGGTCCCACCAGAGCCACCCAAAGTCACCCAAAGCCCTTAAGGCTGGCAGAGGCTGGGGCTGAGGCCGGAGCAGCCGTGCTGGACGCGGATTTCAGAGCCAACAGCCCCAAACGGAGCTGGGGGAGGTTTCGGCCGGCTCGGGAGCAGTCAGGAACGGGCACGGCCGCATTCCTGCGCACGTGGGAGCCGCCAGGAGGAAGCACGGAGGTGTTTCAGTGTTTCAGTGCTTCAGTGCCCTGCTTTCCTGCCGAGGAGCAGGAACTCCCTTCCCACCCCAATCCCTGCTGTGGGGCCGGCAGCTCAGCTGGGCCCTCCTGGGGCTGCCACAAACTCCCCACCCAGAGAATAAATGAGATTTTGGCTCATCTACTGCTGTTTGTGTTCCATCGAGCTTTTGGAAGAGATTTTCAAGTTGTTTTGCCTCAACTCCCTCCTCCATCAGAAGTGAAATCTGAAAATTCCTCATTGAGGAACATTGCCAGGGCTGATCATTTCTATGCCTGCCTCCTCTGCTCCGATGGGTCCCCAGAACCCTGGGGACAGTGCCACGGTGCCTTTTGGGGGCATGGGCAAGGGGATGGCATCACCCTAATGCTGGCATCACCCACCCAGCCCTGGTGCCATCCCAAATTACAATGGGCTCAGTGGGGTGGGATGGTGGGCACAGGGGGGTGGCCACGGCCATGGCTCAGGTGTCAGCAGGGAGTGAAACCCTGAGCAGGGAGTGAGACCCTCAGCAGGGATAGAGACCCTGAGCAGGGATAGAGACCCTCAGCAGGGATTGGGACCCTCAGCAGGGAGTGAGACCCTGAGCAGGGATTGGGACCCTGAGCAGGGATTGGAACCTCAGCAGGGAGTGAGACCCCCGGGCTGGTGCCCATGCTGTGCCCCGGGCAGCAGGGTCGGCCTGGGCCGGGTGCTGGGGCTGGCACAGGGTGGAGCAGGGTGTGGGATGCCAGAGCAGGGCTTGCCAGCAAAATGTCATCTCGTTGCATAAAAAGTGCTCCCCTCCCGCTCCCCTCCCGCAGCAGCAGCAGCAGCTCAGGAGATTCTTCCCCAGGTTAAGTCAATATTGCCACATTGCTGCCTCTGCCGAGGGGCTCGGCCCCGTGGAAGGAGCTCCGTGGGTGTTTCAGGGCTGGGAAGGAGCCAAGGGGACTCATCTGAGTGGGTGCAGCACCCTGGGGCTCGGCATCCTCCCACCAGCCCCCACTGGGGCCACACCTGGGGCAGCTCACAGGGCATGGCAGGGGCCAGGCTGGCAGGACAGCCCCACTTCCCCAGGCTCAGGAGGCTGCAAGGAGCCGGTGGCACCTGGGCTGGACACCTGGACACCTGGATACATGGATATCTGGACACCTGGACACCTGGATATCTGGACACATGGATACCTGGATACCAGGACACCTGGACACCTGGATACATGGATATCTGGACACCTGGACACCAGCAGCAGCAGAGGGGAGGACATGGAGCACAGCAGGGAGCAGCTGCAGCAGCAAAGCCACCCAGAGGCTCATTTGCAAAATAAACGCTGCAAAACCAACCCTGGCAGAGCCCAACCGAGGAGAGAACCCCAGCACAGGCTGTGCTGTGCTCTGGGCAGGCACCAGAGCTGGAGAAGAGCTGCCAGCACCCGCAAAGCACAGGCCCCCAGGTCCCCAAAAGCACCCTGTGCACAGAGGGTGTGCAGTGCCTCTGATCCCAAGCCAAGGCAAAGGCAGAGTGCCTGGGCAGTTTACATAAGACAGAGTTTTCCACTACACCGGGGTTTCTCTCCGCCTGGTGTTTCACCCAGCAGCTGCAATTTTGCTGCTCTCAAGGGCATTTGCACACAAAAATGAGCCACGCCAGAGATGTGGGGAGATTAGGAGGATTAAGGCTGCAGAACTGGCACAGGAGGAGATGGAAAGCAAACCCCCTGGTAGGCAGAGGCAGTTCATCCCTAAACCTCTGCTCACCTTCCCACAGGGTCAAGAAGGGGGGCTCTGGGATGTTTCTGGAAGCTTTAAGAGGAGCAACCAGTGCTTTGAGCATCCAGAACATGTTGCTGCTAGAGGTGGGGGGATCCCAAAGCACAAAAAGCAGAAAGTGTTTCCAGAGCCGAGTAAGGATGTGCAGGATTTCACGGAGTGAAGCAAAAGCAGCCGGGCTGGGTTTCTCCCCTCAGCTCCCCTCTGTGGGGCTGCAGGGAGGGCAGGCTGCACAGGGATGCTCAGAGCCTCCAAAAGAACCTCAGCACCTGCAAAACCCTCCTCCCAAACCCCAGGGGAACACCGTGTGCTCCTCAGCACGGGCAGGAGCCTGGCACTGAGGCCATGGCAGGCACTGAGGGTGCCAGGCTCCGGGCAGTGCCAGGGATGCCAGGGGATAACAGGCTCTGGGTATCACATGAACAGTTCCTTCTCAGGGGATCCTCACGATCTATTTGGTGTAAGAACAGAAGCTGGGCACCATGGAGAGCAATTCACACCCCAGTGATGGCTCAGATGGAGCTGGTGCCATCACTGGCAGCAGGGACAGCCCAGAGACGGCCCCAGCCAGGCCGGGGTGAGGCCCAGCCCCAGCTCTGGCTCTCGGGGGCTGCTCCAGCCTCACACCAGCACACCCAGCACCGAGTAACAGCCCTGGGCTCAATGCCTGCCGCCCCCAGCCCCAGCTGATCCACCTCCAGCACAACCCTGGGCGCTGGGAGGGTTCTAAACCCATCCCCAATGGCCAAGCAGCAAAGCAGCTTGGCTGGATGGGGAACACCAAGAGCTGCTGTGTGTGGGGTGACAGCCCGGCCCGGGGGGCTCAGGGCTCTGTGGGGCTCGGGCTGTGGGTTCCTCACAGCTCAGGGGATGGCACAGCCAGGCAGCAGTGCCAGAGCCCGGGAACAGCTCTCACTTCCTAAATGAGCCAGGAGCACAAACCACGGCAGAATGGGATGGAGGGGACTGCCACAAACACACCGAGAGCAACACGGACAGACAGACGGACACACAGAGACACGAAGCCGCACTTGCCTGGCGCTGTGGCTGCCGGCCCCGCTGCCTCCCCGCTCCCCCGGCCGGGAGTGCCCGGGGCCGGCGGCGCTCGGAGCTCTTTAAGGGCGCCCCGGATCCGGCACACGCAGGGATCGGGATCAATAGGTCACAGCGTGCACTGACTTGCCCCCAGAACAGAGGATTTGGGGCTGGTGGGGAAGCTACAATCAGGGCTTTAATCCCGCATGGGCACAAAATCCCGGGATAAAAAGGCCAGAGCTGGCCCTAATTGCTGACTGCTGTGTGCATGTGTGAGCAAAACCTCTTAGGCTGCGGGGGGCCTGGGGGAGGCATCTCCGTGCCTTATGGAGACCTCGAGGCCGGAGCAGATCTGTCAGATCATCAAGTCCAGCCACTCCCCCAGCACCGTCGTATTTGACACTGACCCTGTCCCCAAGTGCCACATCCAGAGGGCTTTGAACCCCCCCAGGGATGGGGACCCCACCACAGCCCCGACAGCTGGGACAGCGCTGGCCACTCTTTCCGTGAAGATTTCCCAATATCCAAACTGAACCTTCCTGGCACCGTTTGAGTCCATTCCCCCTTGTCCTGTCCCTGTTCCCTGCGAGCAGAGCCCGACCCCCCGGCTGTCCCCTCCTGTCAGGAGCTGTGCAGAGCCACAAGGTCCCCCCTGAGCCTCCTTTTCTCCAGGCTGAGCCCCTTCCCAGCTCCCTCAGCCCCTCCTGGCGTTCCAGCCCCTCCCCAGCTCTGTTCTGGACCCCTCCAGCCCCTCAGTGTGAAAGGACCGGCGGTGTCCCGGCAGTGCCGATGTCACTGAAGGAGCAGGGACGCTCCCAGCACCGCTCATCCCCAAACACAGAAACCTCCCGGGTGCCCCCTGCGCCCATCCCGGTCCCCTGCCCTGGCTCCGGGGGTGCCAGGCTGGCCCTGCACATCTGGGAGGGTCCAAGCCTGCCGGGACCCTCCCAGGGGCACCCCCAAATCCAGGGGAGGATGCTGCGGGCTGGGAGGGGCACGGCAGGAGGAGGCAGGAGGGGTAGGAGGAGCAGGAGGAGGCAGAGGCGGTGCTGCCCCGTCCCGCCTCCCGGCGGGGCCCGGCCCGGTGGCGGCGCAGAGGCTGCGGGCGGCGGCGGGGACGGGCAGGAGGAGCGCGGCGGGCGCCGTGCGGGGACGAGATGCACTCGATCTTCAGGAAACGCAACAAAGGGAAATACAGCCCCTCCGTGCAGAAGAAGAGGTGAGTGACCCGGCCCCGGGCAGCCCCGCTCCTCGCGGGACGGGCAGAGGGGATCCCGGGGATCCCGTCCCGCAGCATCCCCCCCGCTCGGCGGAGCTGATCCCCCCGAGAAGTGGGAGCCCCCCAGGTGTGGGAATCCCTCCATGTGTGGACACCCTCGAGTGTGAGAACCCCCGAGGTGTGGAACCCCCAAGTGTCGGCACCTCCCCAGGAGTGGGTACCCCCGGAGCTGTGGGTGCCCCCGGAGGTGTGGGCACCACCGAGGTGTGGGCACCACCGAGGTGTGGGCACTCTAAAGTGTGGGCACCCCCGAGGAGAGGAGTCCTGAAGTGTTCCCACAGCCTCGAGGTGCGGGCACGCTCTGGGTGCTGGTGGAGCCCTGAGAGCCGAGTGGGAACTGCGGTGTTTGCTCCCCCCCCGTGCGGTGCCAGCTCCTCCCCGAGCTGGGTCCGTCTCCTGCTCCGGTTGTGAGCGCTGGGGTTGTCTCTCCCAGCTCCCCTCCCATGGCAGCAGCTCCGGCGAGCAGGTTCCTTCCCTTGCCAGGTGTGTGCTGCGTCAGATCTTAGGGAAAATAGTCTGGTTGTTCTCCACCTTGGCCCCTGTTCCCTCCGGACCGAGGATTTGGTCCACCGTCGTTTCCTCGGCTCGCTCTGACGGGTGGGGACGAGTTTCGCTTGTACTGGTTGGTTAAAAAAAAAAAAGAAAAAAAAAAAAAAAAGAAAGAAAGAAAAGCAGGGTGTTGAATGCGCCCTGTGAAAGGTCACTGATAAAAGGGAAAAGGTGTAAAAATCCCTGCGCAGGAATGCTCAGCCTCTCTGGGCTGGGCGGTGGACAGTCCCCAGCCCCTGCCTGCGCCGGGATGTTTTTCCATAGAGGTGGATGTTGGGATTAATCAGAAACGTGCCCTGTGTTTCCCAGAGGAGCTGCAGGGGCTCTGGAGCATGTGGAGCGCTCCAGGATTCTGAGTGATTCAAGGATTCACGATCCCAGCCCGTGTCCGTTCATCCCCTCCCATCCCTCTCCATCGGCACCAGTCCCGGCCGGTGGAGCCCGAGCAGCTGCCCCCTCCCAAAATCCTCCTTTGGGAAGGGAGCTTGGGGCTGAGGGGCCTTCGGGCACCCAAGAGGGACCGGTCAGCCCAGCAGGGGCCGGCATTTCCCGAGCAGGGGATTCCTGGCTGCTCCCTGCCCCGGGAGCGGGGCTGTGCCCGTGGCAGGGGTTCCCTGCCCGCTGCTGCCCTGGCACCGGGCACTGCTGAGCTCCAGCCCCGGCAAGGCTCCCCCGGCCGGCTCGGCAGGGCTCCCTGGGCACGCTGTGCTGCCCATCCTGCCCCGGGCAGGGCGGGCAGGGGCACACGGGGCTGGCACCGAGCCCCGGAGGCTCCGCACCTCCCTGGCGGCCGCGGCGTCCCCCGGGTGAGGATGGTGCCGATGCCCATCCTTCTGAGCATTTCTGAACTTCGGGGGATCAGTGGGCGGCTCGAAAGTGAGAAACCCCCCAGCAGGGATGGGATGGGATGGCAGCCCGGGACCCCGGGTGCAGGAGGAGAGAGACCTACCCTGCACTGTCACAGCACCGTCAGGAGGCTGTGGAGAAGGAGGAGACAGACTGCACTGTGCCCCACCGTGGGGCTGTGCCCGGGTCCCCCCGTGGGGCTGTGCCCGGGTCCCCACTCTGCACTCCAGCCCCGGGTACCCCGAGCCCTCTCCATCCGCCGGGGATGGATGGGCGCAGGAAGGAAGGAAGGCGCTTCCCTCCTCCTCCTCCTCCCTGCCTGCAGCCCAGCGGCCCTGGGCAGGTGCCAGAGCACCTCCGCAGGCTGCGGGCCAGGCTGGAACCTCTGTTTTTCTGGCTGGTGGTGGCTGAGGAAGCCGCGCAGGGCTGTGCCCGGGGCCAGCCTCCCTCCCTTCCTGCGCCCCGGCTGTCCGTGCACACCTCGGGGAGAGCTGTGCTTATTAGCCACAATTTGTTAATTCCTGCCTCGGAGTTTACAAACATCTGTGAATCCAGGGAACACTCCCACCGTGTGGAAACAGCCCCACCATCAAGATGGGGAAGCCGGTGCCCGACCGGTTCAACAACTCGCTGCAGGAGGATTGCGAAGAAGCAGCGAGGAGCTGCTGCCCCGTCCCCTGCTCCAGGCACTGCCAGGCGGCTCCCGCCCCGCTCTGCTGCCAGGAAAACAGAGCAACACTCCCCAAATCAGCCTCCCGCCCCCGCCGGCAGCGGGGACCGCGATTTCGACACCGCGGGAGCGCGGCCGGATCGGCGGGGCTGCGCCTTGGGCAGGGCGCGGTGCCCGGCACGGAGCCTTCAAAGCACCGAGGGACGGGGCGAGAACCGGCACCGGTTTGGCGAGAGAGAGAGAGAGGGGGGCACCGAGCGTGTCCTGCCAGCCCCGGGAGCCCCGGGAGCCTTGGTGGCTTCCTCAGCCTTGGGACAAAGCCCAGGATGGGAACATCTCCATGAACAGTACTGGCGCCGGATGCTGCACCTTCCCCATGAACAACTCTGGATGTGACAGCCGCCCTGTCCCACCCCCAAAGTGGCCCTCAGGATCCAGCAGCACCAGGGTCCAGGTCTCTCCTCAGGAATATCTGCTGCAGCTCTGGGATCTGCCTGGCCTCGAGGCTCAGGGGCCATCCCCAACCAGCCCTGGGCATCTCCTGCCTTGGCTGGGGATCCTGGAGGATGATGGTGACAGCTCTTTTGTCCTCTCATCTCTTTTGTCTCATGGACTTGCTTGCTTCACTCTGCTCTCATCCCTGAGCACGGGAAGGCCCTGGGAATTCAGCTGTGCCCAGTGTTGTTACATGGATGTGTGTCCCTGGAAGGGAAGGCAAAGCCTTGAACAGAGCCACAGTGTGGGCAAAATCATCACCCTCCTTCCACACCGCGTTCCTCAAACCCTTGCCATGCTTAGAACACAGGAGAGGTTGGCTCCTTCTTCTTCTTCTTTGTTAATCCAGGCATGGCAGGCAGGAGGCAGTGAAGGAGGTGCTGGATGGAGCTTGGAGCAGCCTGGGATAGTGAAAGGTGTCCCTGCCCATCTAATTGAAACCATTTGATCATTTTATGATAAAAACCAGCTCAGCCTTCCCGGTTGCTGCTGGAACTCTCCCTCCTGCCAGCAGGAAAGTTGTTCATCCTCGGGGTGCTCGGGGTGGGAGCACTCCCAGCCCTGGGGACCCTCAGCAGTGTCAGTGCCCAGGTGAGGGGTGCAGGCACTGGGACAGCTCTGCCTGCAGGGCTGGCCCCATTTCCAGAGGCTGTTTGGAAGGGCTGGAGTCAGCAGGTGAGTCAGGAGCTGCTCAGGCTGAGGGCGGAGTCAGCTCCCTTTGCCCGCCCCGTTCCTGCCCTCATTTCCATGCAGATTACAGAAATATCACCATTGCTCGCAGGGAAGATAAATACCCCTGGAACTGGCTGGGCTGAGCACAGCAGCCCTGCTGTCCAGCCTCACCCTGCCGTGGGCAGCCTGACAGAGCCTGCTCTGAGTTTTCAGCCAGATCCTAATCTCTCCCAAACCTGAATCACCGCAGCCAGAGCCCAGCCCTTGTGCCACAGCTTCACTCCAGGGTCATTAAAAGCAGCAGGAGGGAGTTTCATGCATGGGAGCTGTGGCTGAGGAGCTTTAAGGACATTTAGAGCTCTGTGGCCTTCTGGAGGGTTCATTCAGTTTAATTCCTCCTGAATTCTGGACTCCAGCAGCAGGGCTGACCTGGGAGAGCTTTCTGTGAAATCTCTGTGCATGGACATTGAATGGGATGGAATTGAGCAGCAGAGGGTGGGCACTGCCTGCTGTGCTCATTGTCCATGCCAGGGGTGGGATCAGAGCCATCCCCACCCAGCTCCCCTGGCCCTGCCAAGCCATCCCACCTGGAGAAGGGATGGGAAGGGTTCCTGACAGGAGAGCAGCACCCCTGAGCAGGGGAGCCCTTCCCACAACCCTCCCAGCAGGGATCAGGCTCATGGGGCAAATTCCCAGCAGGAGCCTTCCCAGGGAACTCAGTCAGCTGGAGCTGCCAAAACTCAGGAGTGTCTGAACATCCTCCCTTGGAGGGATTAAGGAAAAAACCTCCTTGTTTGGAAAAAGGAAACTTGAGAAATCAAAGGGATTTTCTACCACCTGCCAGCAAGCACAAGGCCTTTGCACATCCTGGAGAAACAGATCTCAGGGAGGTTTGCTCCAAAACCTGATTTTACCAGTGAGGGTGCAACCTAATGAGAAGAGAAAAAGAAAAAGGAAAAGCCCAGTTTTTAGCAGCAAAGTTTTCACATTACAATAATTAAAATCACATTTGTCTGTTGAGAACATCTCTTCATAAAAATATCTCAACTAAAATATTAAGAAAAATCACCAAAACTCTAAGAAAACAGAAGAAAGAAAACCCTGAATCCTAAAAATCCCCCCTAAGCTTTCAGAAACACCTGAACCCCTCTGAAAGCCAGGTCCTGAGGGCAGAATTGTGGTACATGGATGAAGCTGCCTCCTCCTGGTCTCCCAGCTGGGAGAAACCCCAAAACCAGCCCCCATTGCCCATGGGAATGATCTGGGGTCCTTCACCCCAGCCAGGCAATGCCACTGACAAAAATCAACTCTTCTGCTGAGCACAGCTTTCCATGAGAGATCATTTTTTCCTCCCTGACCAGAGAATGTTAAAGTTCTCCAGAAATGGCAAAGCCAGTTTTTCCAGGCTTTTATTTATTTATTTTCATCTCTCAAACAAAGCCTTATCTATTCCAGCAGAGCTCTCTGCATTCCCCCTGTGCTGCAGCCCCACAGGGGCCGTGCCCTGGGCACTTCACTCCTGGCTCTGCTCAGTCTCGTGTGTGCTGCCCATCCCAGCTGGGCTCTGGCCAAGTCCTGCTCTGCTCCATGCTCCAGCCATCCCATCCTTGCATCCTTTGGGGCCCTGGCATCCCTTTGTCTTCCCTGGATGCATCCATGACCTTTCCTGCAGCTTCCCAAAGGAGCCACGTCCCCTCAATCCCACCCACCCACTTTTCCTGGGGCAGCCAAGGCTCCCTCACTGCTTTGCCCATCCATTTGTGCTTCTCCTGCACAGAAGCATGGAGTGGGTTGGGTTGTAAGGGAGCTTCAAACTCATCTCATCCCATCCTTGCTATGGGCAGGGACACCTCCCACTGTCCCAGGCTGCTCCCAGCCCTGCCCAGCCTGGCCTTGGGCACTGCCAGGGATCCAGGGTGGGCACCCTGTGCCAGGGCCTGCCCACCCTCCCAGGGAACAATTCCCAATTCCCAATATCCCATCCATCCCTGCCCTCTGGCAGTGGGAAGCCATTCCTCCTTTTCCTGGCACTCCAGCCTCTTCCCCCTTGCAGTAGGTGAAGCCAAACTCCTCCATCCCCTGGCATGGAGATTCCAGCCAGACTTCAGCTTTCCCTGTTTGACATCCAGCTGGATGCAGGGACTGTGCTCCTCCTCTGGTTTATCCACACAGCCCCAGCTGTGGCAGGGACAATGGGTAATTAACAGGCCTGATGGTAATTAACAGGCCTGATGGTAATTAAGAGGCCTGATGTTCTCACATCAGTGGTGTCCAAGCTGGTTGATGAAGTGGCACCAAAGTGACAAGTGTGGAGAAATAAATACACAAATAAGAGAGCTCTCCCATGAGGGGTTCCCATTCTCTCTTATTTCTGTTTATTCCTGCCCACTTGTTATCCCTGCAGTGGCTGGGGGTGCAGAGCTGAGCTCAGGGCAGGACAGGGAGCACAGCAACAGCTCCCCAACCCTGCAGTTTGAGCTGCAGCTCCCATGGGAGTGTCTATGAGAGTTCCCTGTCCCACAGCCTCAGCTGTGACTCTCACACAAACCACAGAGCAGCAGAGAGCAAACAGCTCCTCGGGTGTGCCAGGAGAGCCCAGCCATGGCCACAGCACTCCCAGCATGTCCTTGCCTGCTCTGAGCAAGGCTGCATTTCCTGGCCCTGCTCACTCAGACACTGCAGGTTCTGGATCACCATCACCTCCCTTCTCTGCCCTCCCCTGCTCCATCCTGCCCCGATGGAGAGGGGATGTCCCTGTCACTGTCACCGTCACTGTCACTGTCCCCAGGGGCTGGAGGGTGACTCTGCCCCAGCCCTGGCACTCACTGAGGGCAGGAGGGGCTCCAGGGGGCAGCACGCCCAGCTTGGGAAGGGGCTGGCAGGGCACAGGGATGAGGAGAGCTCATGCTCCAGCCCGAGAGAGGAGCAGAGGGAAGGAGAGCAGGGGCTCATCCTCACGCCACTCCATCTGGGCAGTGAGGGGAGGCTCAGGGCTGGGTGCTGCACTCCTGCTTCCAGCACCTGAGATCAGTTTTGTGATGCAAAGTGAGCAAAAGGCTGGGCCAAGGCTCCAAGCTCAGCTCTCCAGGTCAGCCTGAGCCACAGCCATGCATCCAAAATTCCCTGCCTTGGGTTTATTTCCTCCATACAGTTTAGAGGTTTCAGTCAGAGGTAGAACTAGAAAAAGCTCAGACTTCTGCTGTATTTTAGGATGGTTTTCACATCCATGTTGAAACCCTGAAGGTCCATCCTTGGGCTTGCTGGGGTCCCTGAGCCCAAGGGAGGGCCCAGGGAGAGGAACCAGCAGGAGCTGCCAGCTGTGCCCAGCTCAGTGCCAGCCCCAGCCCTCAGAGTGAGCACCCCAAGCTGGGTGATGAACCCCTCTCACCCCCAGCTCAGGTGGCTCCAGAGCAGGGTCAGGAAGGCTCCTTGGTGGCCTCAGGCTCTGCCAGGGTGCAGGAGCTGCCAGCTCTGAGCAACCATCACCCAAAGAGACCCAAACACGTGCAGCACACTTCAGTCAGTGATCCAAACCACTGATCCCACCTGACTCCTGCCCTGCTTTCTGTGGGATGGTGAAGGTTGGAAGAAACCCCAAAGTGGATTTTGAGGAGCTGCTTCTACCACTGGAGCAGGAGCCAGCATCCACACCCCATCTCCCCGTGCACCCTCCAGCTGTGATTATTGAACACAGAATGAGAATCACCCTTGGAATTTTTGCAATACAGCTCCCAACGACCCCTTCCTTGTCTCCTGTGCCAGGAATGCCCCCTGGGCTCATTGCTGCTGGTGCAGGAGGTGCCAGGCAGGCAGCAGGCACAGGGACGGGCACAAACCTCCGAGTACCATCCTGATGATGCAGCTTCTATAAAAAGAAAAAAATCAGTGTAAACCATGCCCATAGCAGAACTTCCCAGGGAAGTGTGAACTTTTCTGGATGCCACAAGGCTCCTGCAGCCTGGGGCAGGTTTGAGGTAGGGAGGAACAAGCCCAGAGCTGGGGTTTGGGTTTGTTCTGCTGCACTGAAGCGACAGCACACAGGGCAGGCAGGAACACGTCCTGAAATTCAGCACCAGAGTCCTGGGGGAGCTGCAGCCCCAGTCCTGGGGCAGTTCTGAGCCCTCCCAACACTGAGAGGCTGGAGAGTGTCCAGGGAAGGGGCTGGAGCCCCAGGAGGGGCTGAGGGAGCTGGGAAGGGGCTCAGCCTGGAGAAAAGGAGGCTCAGGGGGGCCCTTGTGGCTCTGCACAGCTCCTGACAGGAGGATCAGTCTCTGCTCCCAGGGAACAGGGACAGGACAAAGGGAAATGGCCCCAAGCTGTGCCAGGGGAGGTTTAGGTTGGATATTGGGAATATTCCGTCATGGAAAGGGTGGTCAGACACAGGCACAGCTGCCCAGGGCAGTATGGGGGTCACTGTTCCTGAAGGGATTTATAAGCTGTGTGGATGTGGCACTTGGGGACACGGGTCAGTGGTGGCCTTGGCAGTGCTGGGGGAATGGTTGGACTCAGTGTACTTGGAGGGTTTTCCAACCTTCACAATTTCCATGGTTCTGCCTGGGGATGCATGTGCATCTCTCTGTGCCATGAGCCAGCACTGCTGGGGTGCTGCTGCTCCCCCAGCCAGCCCCACTCATCCTCTCCAGCAGCATTTGACACTTCCAGGTGCCCCATAAAGATTCGTTCTGCCACCACATAACGAGCTCATTAAGGCTCATACGAAGGTGGTTGGGACTGCACTGAGCCAACCCAGATGGCAAAGCAGCACAGCTGGGACACCCCAGCCTTGCCAGCAGCCTCAGCCCCCTCTGGCTGAGGGGATTTGGGGGGCACACCCTGCTCCTGCCCCTGGTCAGGGCTGGGAGAGCTGGGCAGTGCCTGGCACAGGCTCCTGGCATGTGCAGCCTCTCCCTGCAGCCACAGTGACAGACACGGGATGAAATGTTTAAAATAAGCCCAGCAATGCAGAGCCTGCGTCACAGGCTGTTCTGCTCTGCTCCAGCCCCGCTGTCCCTGCACTGGGATGGGAATTTGGGCTGGCCCTGCACCCTGCCAGCCTGGCCAGTGTCACCCTGGCAGCAAAACCAGTGCAGGAGATGCAACGTGTGTGATCCCATCCCCTGCCTGGGTTTAAAGTGTGAATAGAGAGGGAAACTCTGAGCCCAGAGGGGGAGAGCAGGGCTGCAGCAGGGGCTGCCCATGGCCAACACCCTCCAAGGGGCTCTCTGTGGGCATGGGCCCTCCCTGCTGCTCCAGCTCCTCTATTTCCACACTGGAGCCCCCTTTCTCAGGCACAGAGTGGGATTGTTGGGGTGTCAGTGCAGGGCCAGGGGCTGATGCTCCTCGTGAGCTCCTTCCAGCTGAGGATATTCTGTGATTCTCTCCCTGCTCCGAGGCCGAGGGAGGCTCAGGCCCTGCTCCCGTTTCCAGCCACCCCCTCCTGGCCCCCTGGCTGAGCATTTTGGCCAGAGCTGGAAGGCAGCAGTGAGTCACACACAGCTGCAGAGCCTGGCAGGCCCCGCTGGCCCCCGGCCACCCCCGGGTCACCCCCAGCAGCCATGCCCGCCCCCGAGGGGTGACCTGAGCCCCCCTTCTGTCCCCAGCATCTCCAGCAAAGAGCTGACTGAGCTCATCGAGCGCCTGCAGAAAAATGCTGACCAGGTGGAGAAAAACATCGTGGAGACCGACTCCCGAATGCAGAATGTAAGTAGGGCATGGTCCCACAGCCACAGCTCCTCCCTGAGCCCCTCTGCCCCCTGCCCCAGCCCCTGGCACTGCCCCGGGCTCTCCCCTCCTCTCCTGGGCACGTGTGGGTGCTGCCCAGCCCTCACTGGCACCTGGATTGTGATGATCTGCAAGGGTCATTCAAGGGTTATTGGGGTCCCCCTGCTCGTGGGAAGAGGGTGGGAGGGTGTTCCAGGCTACGGGGCCCCCCCAAAATTCCCCCTTAACCAGGGGAGCGGGACTGTGCAGAGTGGAGTGTGCATCCAGCAGGGAGCTGGGCTGGAGGAGAGGCCTGAGCCACCCTCCTGACCCCAAAGGCCTGAGCCACCCTCTGATCCCAAAGGCCTGAGCCATCCTCTTATCCCAAAGGCCTGAGCCACCCTCCTCATCCCAAAGGCCTGAGCCACCCTCCTGACCCCAAAGGCCTGAGCCACCCTCCTCATCCCAAAGGCCTGAGCCACCCTCCTCATCCCAAAGGCCTGAGCCATCCTCTGATCCCAAAGGCCTGAGCCACCCCCCTCACCCCAAAGACCTGAGCCACCGTCTGATCCCAAAGGCCTGAGCCACCCTCCTCATCCCAAAGACCTGAGCCACCGTCTGATCCCAAAGGCCTGAGCCACCCTCCCTCACCCCAAAGACCTGAGCCACCCTCTGATCCCAAAGGCCTGAGCCATCCTCCTCATCCCAAAGGATGCATCCCGAGGTGATGCAGCTCCCCAGCCCTCCCCCAGCAGGTGAGATTAGAGTGACCTAGTCAAGTGCAAGGTGTCCCTGCCCATGGTAAGGAGTTAGAGCTGGATGGTCTTTAAGGTCCTTCCAACCCAAACCATTCCATGATCCTGTGACAGGAGATGGAAAGTAAAATCCATCCCAGGTGGGTGGGAGACAGCAGAGCTCCTGTCCCTCTCCAGCGCCAGGGGAGAGCGGGCTGGGATGACCTCCTGGCACCCAGAGGTGACCCTTCCTCCTGTCCCCATCATGCAGGACCTGCACAAGATCAAGTCGTGCCAGCTGGCACAGTACAAGGAGCTGACAGCACAGAAACTCTCTGAGTCGGACAAGCTGCTCTACGTGCTGGACGGGGATGCGGCCGTGGCCCGGCACATGAAGCACCCCCAGGGGGACATGATCACAGAAGAGTGAGTGACACGCATGGGCCACTGTTCCCAGAGCCCTTGGGTGAGGGGAGGCCTCTCCAGGGGCTCTGCTGAGCTAAAGAGTTGGTCTTTATTTATCAATTTCATTGCAATATTGATAAGGGAAGAAAAAGACCTGAGTCCTTAACTTTCTTAATTCCAACAAAGATTTTAAAAATTCCCTGTAAAAAATGCATCAAAATTCTCAGACTATGAAACCATTTTAAGTGGGAAGAAAGTTCAAAATTTGTCGAGATAGTGGCTGAATGCAGGGTGAGGGTCACCACGGGCTGCTCTGCATGCCAGCTCCTGAAAAGGGGGGGGGGGTGTCAGTCTCCCCCCAAGCCTCCAGCCCACAGATTGGGTTTAACCCCAAGCAAGGCAGTCCTAGCCAAATGACTCAGTCCCTCTGGGAGACAGAGTGCTGAATACCCAGTCAGCTCACAGCCACTGGCTACCCTAAGCAAGCTTAGTGATTTCAGCTCTTTAGTGATTCTCAGCTCTCTTAGGATTCCAGCTCTTTGCTTGCTCACTAGGGTGCCTTTGGCTGGGGCAGAAGCTGATGGAGAGAGGAGAAGGAGAGGTGCTGGCATTCCACAGTGATGGTTTTATTGAGGGATCTGTAAGGGGTTCCAGTGACAGCTCTTCTGCCAAATGGGCTAAAACAGCCCCTTTTTATAGGGTATAGGGGGATCCAGACTTGTCCAATGGTAAGGGTTAGGGGAAAAGTGACCTATGGGGTTACAGAGATAAGCTATGTGTTGAGAGGCAGAAGACAGGAGCTTATTTTGCTGTCTCATCATAAATCAGCAGTTCCTACTGTTAAGTCTCAGCCCTCCAGAGAGCCTTAGCCAATTCTATGGAGTCTGCTACAAGCTCCTGTTAGGGTGTGTGACCCACACCATCCTGGGCACAGGGAGTGTGAGATGATGGCAGCCTGGCAAGGTGGCCCCACACTGCCCCAGTGCCCTGAGCTCACTGCCCCTGGCAGAGGGCAGAGCACAGGGGGTGCCCTCTCCCTGCCCACTGCACAGCCCAGCTGCTGCCAGCCCGCCTGGGCTCTCCCCAAGCACAGCTCACCATGCAGGGGGCCTGGAGAGCATCAGCTGCACCCAGCAATGCCAATGCCAGCCATGCCCACATCCTGATTCCACCCTCACCTTCCCCTTCCCACAGCATCCGGCAGCTGAAGGAGCGTGTGGCAAACCTGAAAGTGAAACACGAGCAGATCTACAACTTCCCCCTGCAGCACATCGAGCCCCAGGTCAACTGGTCAACAGTGATCGAGGAGAAACAGGTACAGGGGCCACCAGTGCCACTGCCTGGCCAGCAGCACCAGCTGGGCAGGGGCTCCTGCAGCTCCCCATGGAGATCCTGGCTCTTGGAAAGCTTCTGGGCAGCTCCACAGTGGGAGCTGCAAAGAGCTGGGTGGCAGGGGAGGGGTAGAGCTGGTGGGACAAGGCTGGCTGCTGTGGCACCAGGAGTCAGTGCTCGAGGTGGCACCACTCCTGCTCTCAGCATCCTCAGTCACCTGCTTTAGGCTCTACTCCACAGCCTTTACTTTTCATTTCATCCCACTCCCTGCACTCCTCCAGCCAGAGAAGGGTTTATTTAACCCCCCAAACTGGTTTTCCCATGGCTGCCCTCCAGCACAGCTGATTTCACCCACACTCTCCTGGGGCATCCCTGCACTGCAGCCACTGGAGCCCATCCAAGCCCAGCTCCAGGGCAACTCCAAGAGGAGCTTCCTAGGCCTTGGCAGCCTCCCCCCACTTCCCATTGCTAACCCCAACTCCTGTGCACCCCAGGATGCTCTGAGCAGCAAAGGCTTTGGGACTGACCTGCCGCTGGTCAACAGCCAAGTAGAGGAGCACAACATCTTCCACAACGAGGTCATGGCCATCGGGCCCCACATCGTCAAGGAAGGAAGCAAGGTCAGCTCTCCTGCCCCTCTCCCTGCTGCCCTGAGCCCAGGATGAAAGGGAGGGTGTCCCTGTCCCACCATCCAGGGGGCTACAGCAGGTTTGGGTGGGTGCCCAGATCCCCTCCCAGCCTGAGAGCCCAGCACTGCACACCAGCTCTGGCTTTACAATGAGGCAAATCCCATAAACCACATCCCCTTCCAGCCCAAATCCACATCCCCCTGCACCCTCGAGCCCCCATCAGAGCACCCAAGTGTCTCCAGGCACCCCTCCTAACCCTTGCCTTGCTCCTCCTCCAGGAAAGCATGAGCGACTTCCAAGCCAAATACCAGAAGCTGCTGGTAAGAGCCTCTGGGACCCTGGGGAAGAACCCTCTTGGAGGGGTCCCTCATTGGGGTGGCCCTGGGAGGTGACTCCTGGAGGGTTCCTCTGTTGGGGTGGCCCTGGGGAACGCACAGGGAGGAGTTCTGGGCTGAGCTGTCCGTGTGTCCCTCCGCAGGCCGGCTCGCAGCAGCGGCAGCAGGACCTGCACTCGCTGCAGGATTACATGCAGCGCTGCACCAACAAGCTCTACTGGCTGGATCAGCAGGCCAAGGACAGGACCCATTACGACTGGAGCGACCACAACCTGGACTACCCCAGCCGGCGCCGCCAGTATGAGGTCTGTGCCTGGCCTGGGCAGAGGGGAGCTGGGCACGGGGCCAGGAGCTGCATGGGGGCAGGAAATGTTCCTTCTCCCATGCCTCAGCCTCCCCCAGCCCCTCGTGAAGGGCTTTGAGATGTGCAGGTGGTAGTACAGGGATAGTGAGGTTAATCCTTAGCTCTGCCAAAGATAACGTGATGGGGAAAGGTCCCCATGACAGGGACAGCTCCCTCGGCCTCCTGTCCTGTATCTCAGCGCTGGCTTGGCAGCAGTCACATCTTTAGCAACATCTGCCAGGGAAGGAAAAGTGAAAGCTGCAGTGGGAGAACAGCACACTGTCCTGTGGAGCTGCTCAGCCCCAGAGTGCAGCCAGGGCCCCCTCCCTTTTGTGGGAATCAATATGTCACCTCTCTCCATCCAGAACTTCATCCACCGAAAGCTGGAGGAGAAGGAGGAGGCCATCAACAAGCTGCACGCTGATGGGGATCAGCTGCTGGCCCAGAACCACCCTGGGAAGAACGCCATCGAGGTGAGCACCAGGGATGGCTCCCAGCTCCCCAGCCACCCTGGAGCATGGGAGACTCACCCAGCCCTTCTCCAGAGTGGGACCCAGTGCCAACACCACTCGTGACTTTAGTTCCTGGGATGCCAAGGGGGGAAAAGCCTCCTTCACTTGCAGATGTGTAAACACCACAGGAGGAGAAAAGATAAGCCTAAGGAGCTCTTCCCATCTTCCTCATTCCTGTGGCAGTTACCTTGTGCCCACCTGGAGAGGATAAACTGTGGTGGAACCCTTCCCTCTTTGGTGGGAGGATGGACACAAGGATGTGCCACCTGCACACAGCCTGTGTTCCCATGGGATCATCCCAGCCTTGGGTATTCCTATCCTGGGCTCCCCCTGAGAGCATCTGGGTGGCTCCAGAGGCAGCCAAGGAGCTGCTCCAAGGAGGGAAACTGGGACCTCCAGGAGGGCAGTTCAGGCTCCCCTGGCACGGGGGTCCCGCTGATGTCCCCTGTCCCTGTGCTGCAGGCTCACATCGAGGCCGTGCACGCCGACTGGAAGGAGTACCTGAACCTGCTCATCTGCGAGGAGAGCCACCTGAAGTTCATGGAGGACTTCCACCAGGTACCACATCCCCGGGAGAGGGACTTGCTGGAGCCTGGAGAGTGGGTGCTGGGTTGCAGGAGATCCCAGAATACAAAAATTCCTGTTATTCTGCAAACTGGGTAGAAGAGATGGAGTGCTCAAACAAACCCAGGATTAAGGCTAGAAGAACACCTTGAGCTGATAGAACACAAGTCATAATTGCTCAGGCACCTAAGGTAAGATTGCTTGGCCAAAGCATGACTTGCAGAAAGCTTCTGCTCCACAGAAGTGTCCTGAGCCACAGTGGGTATCAGCTTCCCTGTGCCCAGGACAGCAGAGATCCCTCACCCCCAAACGGCATGGGGAGAGCTTGCATGTTCCTCTGGGGAGCAGACCAGGTCCATGTAGGAAGTCCCAGCTGCCAAAGCCCCCCGGGGAGCCGGGCACACGGGCTGAGTGTCCCAGCTGAGCTGGGCAGACAGATGTCTGCTGGATAAATGGCATCCGACAGCCAGGGAGGCTCTGCAGGGGAGCAGGTCGGGCTGGATTCCTCTCCCACAGCCTGGGCGTGTTTCCCCACCCCATGAGGCTCCTGCCAAA
The DNA here is from genome assembly GCF_047830755.1 of Zonotrichia albicollis. Taxonomy (NCBI): domain Eukaryota; kingdom Metazoa; phylum Chordata; class Aves; order Passeriformes; family Passerellidae; genus Zonotrichia; species Zonotrichia albicollis. The sequence goes on along the minus strand of NC_133834.1, from coordinate 14,994,414 downwards.
GCTGAGCTGCGGTGCCCAGCCCAGGCAGTGCCTTTTGTGGGGATGTGCCAGAACAGCTGCCCCAGGGCATGGTTTGTGTGAGGAAGGGCTGGGCTCTCCCTGCTGCTGGCGCTGGCGGTGGTGGCACCACACACCGTGGTGATGCTGTCCCTGTGAAACAAAAGTGAGGGCAGGGAAAGGTGGGACTTAACAGCTCAGCATGGAATAAGCTGCTCCTTCCTCGTTTGTTGTTTCCTTCAGTCTGATGTCCTGAGTGAGGGAAATAGTGATCCCTAGCCTTTCTCCACATATTCTAGTGTTCAGATTCCCAGAGGAGCTCCTGGAGGCTGTGTGAAGACCATGCAGGGTGTGCTCCATGTTTCAGCAGGATCCTCTCTCACAAGAAATTTTCCCTCTCTGCAGTTTCAGAAGGACGCCAAGGATGCTCAGGAGCTTTTGAAGAAGGTGGATACAGACCTGGACCAAAAATTCAGCCCAGAGTTCAAAGACAGATACCAGCTGGAGTCCCTCCTCCGGGAGCTGGATGTGAGTGTCTGCAGGCAGGGCTGCAGGGTTGGCAGCAGCAGCAGCCACTGTCCCCTGGCACTGGCACAGGGATGTCCCTGCCCATGTGGGCACCTGGCCCAGCTCTCTCCGTGGGGAGCAGCAGGGTTGTGCTGCTCTCTTCCCCCAGCTCTTCCTTCCCCAGCTCTTCCTTCCCCCCTGGCTAGAGATTGCCTCTCCCCTAGCAACGTAATTGCTCACTGGGCTGGTTTTTATTTGTTCTCTTATTGAGTTAGCACTTGTTAGGGGTGGGAGCATAATTAGACCTGCTGCCAGAGGAGGTGGTGGAACTGGCTGTGCTGCAGTGAGCTGGGCTGGAGATCACCCACGTGGGAAGGGCTGAGCCTGAGCCTGAGCCTAAATCCAAACCCAAGCCCAAGCCCAAGCATGCTGCAGCAGGCCCAGCTGATGCAGGTGTCCCAGGACAGCTGATAGCCCTTCCCAAGAGCCGTCCGCTCTGCTCCTGCATGCTCCATCCCACTCAGCATCTTGGGATCTTCCCCTTCAGGGAGGTGCTGGAGAGCCTTGGGACAGGGCTGGAATCAGAGCTGGGAGTGGGGCACCAGCACAGCCACATGTGGGCCAGGCACAGGGATCCTGACACTGCCCGCTGGCATGGCAACCCCTCAGCCCGGTCCCAGCCCTCAGCCCGGCTGCAGAGGGAGGCAGGAGAGTGCCGGAGCGCCTGGAACAGGAACCCAGGGCTGCAGGAGGTGCCTTCAGCACAGAAGCAGCCGCAGTCTCTGTCCTGGCTGTGAGGAAATGAGCTCCTCCCTGGCTGTGAGAGCCCAGGAGTTCACTCTTCCCGTTTTCTACTGTTTCTTTTTCTTGCCCTGTGCCAGGACCAGGAGAAGGCTCTGGACAAGTACGAGGCCGTGGTGAAGTCGCTGCAGGAGCGCAGCCAGCAGGTGCTGCCCCTGCGGTTCCGCCGGCAGCCGCCGCCGCAGCCCGTGCCCGTGGAGGCGCTGTGCGAGTATGAGGGCGAGCAGGTACTGCACCCATCCATCCATCCATCCATCCATCCATCCATCCATCCATCTATCACCCATCCGTCCATCCATCCATCCATCCATCCATCCATCCATCCATCCATCCATCCATCTATCACCCATCCATCCGTCCATCCATCCATCCCTCCGTCCATCCATCCATCCATCCGTCACCCACCCACCCCGGCCCAGGCGGGCAGCGCTGCTCGGGGCACGGCAGGGAAGCAGCACTGGGGGAAGGAGCAGGTTTGCCCAAGCAGTGGTGGTGGCTCCTGCAGGGGGAACAAGGCAAAGGTCGCCCTGGCCCCGGTGGGAAGAGCAGGTTTTGCAGCGGAGGAGAAGGAGGGATCTGGGGGAAACGCGGCCTCGCTGCCTCTCACACCCCCTGGGGATGTTGCGACAGCGCAGCTCTGTCACATTCCCACGCTCCCCGAGCTGCTGTCCCGGCGTGTTCCTGACCAAAGGAATGTCCCACCGCCACCGGCCGTTCCCAGCCCGCATCCCCTCATCCCCCTCCACCGCCACCGTCTCGGTCCGAGGGCTGGGACAGCACAGCCGGCAGCCACCACGGCAGGACAGGGGTGAGATGGGGGCCAGCAGCTCCAGCCAACTCAGCCGCCTGCTTCTCCGAAAAGGAAAGGCAAGGGCACAGCCCTGGGAACGCCTCCTCATCTCTGCCCGAGTGGGAATTGCTTGCCGTGGCTGTCGCAAGAGGCACGGCCCGGTGCCTGCAGGCTGCGGGCAGGGAGGAGCAGGAACACGAGTTTGAGGCGAGGGGCCGAGGAGCAGGCAACGAGTTTCTGGAGAGGGGCCGAGGAGCAGGGACAGGGAGGAGCAGGCACAGGAGGTTCTGGCGAGGGGCAGGCTCCCCATGGAGGAGCCGGGAGCAGGGCTCGGGGCTGGGCTGCGGGCGGTGCTTCGGGCCGTGCTGCTGTGACCGGTTCTGTCCCGCAGGGCCAGATCAGCCGCGGAGCCCACTACACCCTGCACAGCAACAGCGGCGACCTCTGGGAAGTGGCCGACAGCGCAGGAGACACCATCAGCGCCCCCGGGGTCTGCTTCATGATCCCCCCGCCCGACCCCGAAGCCATCGCCCTGGCAGAGCAGTACGTGCCCCCAGCCCGGGCGGGACCGTCCCGCTGCCCCTCCGGCCCTTGCCTGCCCCAGCCCCAGCCCCGGGCCCTGCCACCGGCGCTGCACCCTGCTCTGGTGCCCCAGGGGTTCCCACAGCGAAGCTCTGCCTTCTCGGAGCCCAGGCTTCCTCCCACAGGATTCCTGCTTGCCCAAAGATCCCACCCAGGCTCCCCCTGCTTTGGGGGCAATTGTGGCAGGGGGAGCTGCCCACCCTCCCTCAGCAGGCAGGTTCCTGCTGGCTGCCTCTCCCCTGTTCTAATGCAGACGCTGCTCTACCCCAACATGGCCTGAGGGTGCTTTTCCCCCACCTGCCTCACGGCTGCCTCGAGGGAGCAGCCCCCCCAACCTCTCCAGAGCTGGACCAGGATGGTGATGGGGTGATGGAGAGGCTGAGGGTGTGACTGACCTCCTGCTGTCCCCTCCTGCAGGATTGCCAAGCAGTATGTGAGCGTGAGGGAGAAGACCAACAACTGCAAGAACGTTCTGCAGCAGCGCTATGAGGGGCTGAAGGCAGACAGCATTGGAGGTGTGGGCAGGAGGGCAGCCTGGGGCACAGAAAGGCTTGAAGTGAGGTGGTGGAGCACCTTATGGGGATCTTCCCATCTCCTGAGGGTCCTGGGGACAACAGTGGATGGGTGGGGGCAGAGCAGCCAGGCTGTGGGCACAGCAGGCCAGGCTGGGGGAATGCAGCAGGATGAGGGTTTGGCACTCACCAGTGGGACTGAGCCCACACCCAGCTCCCATAACCAGCTTTAATCTGGTCTCCTCTTGCTGTCCAGATGCTGCATCAGTTCGGGGACGCCAGCTGCTGGCAGGGCTGGAGAAAGTCACCAGTGACCTGGAGAAGCAGGAGAAAGCCATAACAGCGAACCTGCGGCCGCCGCTGGAGCAGAGCCGGGCCGTGCAGGACAGCACCGAGCGCTCCAAGGACCTCAAGGTGGGGCTGTGGGGCCGAGGGACAGGGCCTGGCAGAGCCCGGGCTGCCAAAGCGTCTCCAGCGGGGGTCTCCATTGCCAGGGGTGCTTAAGGTGCTCCCTGAGCCCTGGAAGTGGGATGTGGAGGGATGCTCCCAGCTGCTTCCAGCAGAGATGGGGAGCAGCCCTATGAGCAGCCTCAGAAGCCCAAAACCTTTGCCAGCTCAGCTGAATGAGGAAAAGGTGATGGCTGCAGGTGGTGGCTGTGAGGATGAGAGGGGAGCCCTCAGGATTTGATCCTGCCCTTCATCCAAAATCACATGCCTAAGTGTCCCAGACCTGAGACATGAAACTCTTTATTGAGAAGAACAGCGATTCAACACAGAATCATTGAAGAATCTTTGAGTCACTGCTGTGAAAGCTAGGACAGTAACAAAACTTCTTTCCAGAGCTGGAGCAGCTTCTGGATGATTCTGTGCATTATCATGATTCAGAGGTCTACAGTGGCTTATCATAGTGAGTGACACTGGCCTGCTATCCAACCCAATGATTTATGCAGCATAAAATGGAGTTCATCATAGCCAGTGAGCAAGAAGGGATGTAGGTTTTTTCTTAATTGCTATTCAAAAGTATGTTCTGAACCCACCTTTGAGTTTCAACATTCAGCCAGGATTTACACTGATGAGGATTTACACCCCTATGAGTGTACTGACAGTGGAAACAAAGTGGAGGTGCCTTCTTGATTTATTTTACCCTGGATGAAGGCACACAGAGCAGCTTTGAATCATACTTTACAATAAATTTACATCAGACTGAGCTCTGCTCTTTCTCATTATTAGCTCTCAGTCCGAGATCTGTGCTGATGTGAAGATCTCTCAGAATATCTCCAAGGATATTGTCATATTGAATGATACTGGCCTGCTATTTAACCCAATAATTTATGCAGGATTTTTGCCTGGTGAACTTTGCCACCACTATCACCAGCTCAGAGAGGAACAGGAAAACCCTTGTGGTCCCAGGCAGTTTCTCCTTGTGGACCTGCTCCTCCAGGCTCCAGTGCCAGTAGCATCCAGCTCCTTTCCTCTTTTTCAGACCCCTAATTAAGCCAGGCTCCATGCCACAAACCTCCCTTGGTTTAGGAGGAAGTTCAGTCCTGGTTACATCACTTGCCCAGGGCTGTGTTAAAATCCAGGTGCTACCACAAGAGAAAGCAAATTGCCCCAGCTGCATGCAGCACTTTGATGTCCAGGCAAGGATTCATCTGCCAGGGCCCAACGGCCCAGATGAACCCAGCATGTCCCTGACAGAGCTGGAGTGCTGGGAACCACTCTCCAGCTGGAGTTTCCTCACTGAGGAGAGACAGGTCAAAAGAAAGTCAGCCCAAAATATCCTTCTGTGCCCCGCAGGGCTGGAAGGCACCTTCCACCAAACACAAATCCTCAGCCCTGACTTCCTTCCTCTTCCTGGACAGCCAAGTGTGGCTCCTCTGTAGCTGCCAGCTCCTGACCTAGCTGCTCTAAAGGCTTTGTTTCTCCTGCAGAACATCACCAACAGGGTGATGTGTTCCTCCTGCTTTGCTCCTCCTGCAGAGCATCACCAACGAGGTGATGTGTTTCTCCTGCAGAACATCACCAACAAGGTGATGTGTTCCTCCTTCAGAGCATCACAAATCAGGTGATGTGTTCCTCCTGCAGAACATCACCAGTGAGTGATGCGTTCCTCCTGCTTTGTTCTCCTGCAGAGCATCACCAAGGAGGTGATGTGTTCGTCCTGCTTTGCTCCTTCTGCAGAGCATCACCAGTCAGGTGATGTGTTCCTCCTTCAGAACATCACCAGTGAGGTGATGTGTTCCTCTTGCTTTGTTCTCCTGCAGAACATCACCAACGAGGTGATGTGTTCCTCCTGCAGAGCATCACCAACAAGGTGATGTGTTCCTCCTGCTTTGCTCCTCCTGTAAAACATCACCAACAAGGTGATGTGTTCCTCCTGCTTTGTTCTCCTGCAGAACATCACCAACGAGGTCCGTCGGATCGAGCCTGAGAAGAACAGGAAGATCCAGGAGTGCGAGGCCTTCATTGAGTCCGTGCCCAACACGGGCAGCGCCACCCTGGTGAGGAACAAGGTGGACAACACCAACAAGAAGTATGAGCGCGTGGTGCAGCTGCTCAGCGCTGCCCAGGAGAAGTAAGTCATGGCTTAAATCCCAGCCTGAGCCCTGCAGGAGGAGGGTGCAGGAGTGCTTAAACACCTTCCTTGTGTCCTGACAGAGTTGAGGTGGCCACAAACCTGGAGAGGAGCCTCCAGCAAGGCCGAGACCTGCTGTCAACCTATGAGAACAAGCTGGTCATAGATGACACGGTACCGGAGGACTTGAGGGTGGTGGACAGGAAGAAGGAAGAGCTCCTGGTGAGTTTCTTGCCCTGTTTGTGTGCTGCACATGCAAAAACACTTCCCAAAAGCTGTGGTGATTCCTCCTCAACTCCCAAGCTTGGATCTGTTGGTGACAGGATGGGCTCCCTCAGCTGGGGGTGAGAACTCACCTTGACTGCAGTGACCCCACCTGCTCCAGACACAAACACCTCCCAGTCTCAAATCCAATCCAATCCTACTTTAGGTCTTGGGATTTGATGAAAGGACTAATGCAGATGCATTCCCTCTCCATTCTGCCCTTGTGAGACCCTCCCACAGCAGGGCTGTGTCCAGGTCTGGATCCTCAGCACAAGAAAGACATGGACCTGTTGGAGCAGGTCCAGGGAAAACACTCCCAGGGCTGGAGCCCCTCTGGAGCCAGGCTGGGAGAGCTGGGGGTGCTCACCTGGAGAGGAGAAGGCTCCAGGGACACCTCAGAGCCCCTGCCAGGGCCTAAGGGAGGCTTATAAAAAAGAGGGAGAGAGGCTTTTTACCTGGGCAGATACTAACAGGACAAGAGGAATGGTTTTAAACTAAAAGAGGAAAGATTTGAATTAAATATTAGGAAGGAATTGTTCTCTGTGAGGGTGGGCAGGCCCTGGCACAGGGAGCAACCTGGGACAATGGAAGGTGTCCCTGGACATGGCAGGGGTAGAATGAGATGAGCTTTAAATTTTTTCCAAGCCAAAACCTTCTGTGATTCTTAGAAAAGTGAAGGATAAAATGGTCTGGGAAAAGCAAGTCAGTGGCCTGATACTGAAAGATGGGCCTGGCAAGGCTTTGAGAAGTTATTGCTTGGAAAAACTACCCAAACTGGCAATTCTTCTGCTATAGAAAGACCAAGAACTGGCCAGGCCAGAATTTTCTGTGCTCCTTCAGCTTTTCCATAAAATCCCAAATTCACACTAACATGGAAGAGCTTTCATTGCTCTTTCCACAGTTGCTGCACTGGCAAGAACAGGATCTAAGCCTTGCATGAGGAGCAGCAGCTATTTTGCTCTTTGCATGGTTACTTTTAAAGGCCAGCAGGTGAGGAGGGAGTAAGAGGCAGCTTTTCTTCCTGTCAGGTTTACAGGTGGTTCTGCTTACCACATAAGCCTTGAGCTTGGTTTTTTCCACAACTGGTGGCACTGCTGCAGCTCCAGGGCAGTTGCTGGATCAGTGTGGGTGACAACAGTGTGAAACCTCAGAGAATCCCCCTCTCCTGCTCTTCCCCCACAGGCCATGGGCAGCGAGCTCCAGTCCAAGAAGTTCCTGCTCAGTGAGGCCGAGCAGAACCTGCAGAGGACCAAGACATGCTCCAACACCCTGGCCAGCAAGTTCCAGGAGCACTGCCCCGACATCGAGCGCCAGGAGGCCGAGCTCTACAAGCTCAACCAGCGCTTCAACAACCTCAGCAAGCAGATTGACCACAGGTGAGAGCACGAGGCTGGGAGCTGGGATGGCTGCTGGGGAGGTGGAACCACGCTGGAAATAGAGGAGGCACAGCAGCGTGGTCCTGGGATGGAGGAGTTGCAGAAGGGATTCCAGGGAGGTCTGAGGAGGAAGAGGGAGAGGTTGCATGGCTGGGTACAGCTGGGAAAACAAGGATTAGTTCTGTTGTAACAGAGGTGCCAAGAGAACAACCTGGCTCAAATCCATGTTTTAGGGACCAGGGGAGGTGGGATGGGTTAAGAGGTGTCTGCAGCAGGCACAGGAGATGGGACAGGACTGAAGCTGAGCTGGTTTCCCCCACAGAACACAAACCCTGCAGAAAGCAAAAAGTGCCTACTCCAACTACCGCACCAACTACGACAAGGTGAACCAGTTCCTGTGCAACATCCCCAACTACGAGCCCCAGGAGACTGACAACATCCAACAAGTGGAGATGAAGCTCAAGAACCAAGCGGTAACTCCCAGAGCCACAGGGAGAGAAGAGGGAGCAAAACTGAAAGAAACAGATCTTAGATAGCTGCTGGACATCAAACAGAAAAATAGAAATGTTTATTAGATTTATTTTTTATTGCTCTAAGGTCCCGCGGTCCTCCTGTGCCTTGTTCACACAAAGCAGGGCTGCTCAGGGAGGTTGGAATTCTCAGGGTTGTGAATTTAATGGTAACCCCCAAAAAGGCTGAAGGATGCATTTGGATGTTGTGTTGCCTCTGACCTGTATCTCTGTGCACCCAGGCACTGCTCAATGACATTGCAAGCAAGGAACAGGAGGTGCAGAAGGTCTCTGCCACAGCTCAGCAGTACCAGCAGGCAGTGAAGGTAAGGACTGAAATTCTGCCCGAGACCCTAAAGCCCATCTCATTCCATCCCCTGCCATGGGCAGGGACACCTCCTGCTGTCCCAGGTTGTTCCAGCCTGGCCTTGGGCACTGCCAGGGACCCAGGGGCAGCCACAGCTGCTCTGGGCACCCTGTGCCAGGACCAATTCCTTCCCAATATCCCATCCATCCCTGCCCTCTGGCAGTGGGAGCCATTCCCTGTGTCCTGTCCCTCCATCCCTTGTCCCCAGTCCCTCTGCAGCTCTCCTGGAGCCCCTTCAGGCCTTGCCAGGGGCTCTGAGGTGTCCCTGGAGCTCTCCCAGCCTGGCTCCAGAGCAGAGGGTGGGGGTTTGTGGCCTTCCCAAAAACAGATCAAGGGGTGAAGTTGTTAAAGCCAGGGTAGCTTAGGAGAAGCTGTGTGTGAAGGGGATGCAGCAGTTTCACATTTCCCCTGGGAATGTCTTTGCACAGGACTACGAGCTGGAGGCTGAGAAGCTGAGATCCATCCTGGACCTGGAGAACGGCCGCAATGGCTACACCAGCAAGAAGCCCAGGCTGCAGTCCCCAGCTGCCAAAGTGAAGGAGGAGGTGAGCAAGGGCTGGCCAGAGCAGAGCCAAAGCAGAGGGCAGCTCATGGGACCATTGGGGGTCTGCAAATATCTACATTTACTGTGGGGACCTTGGTCCCACAGGGAACCACAGGGAATCAGGAGGAAGGGATTTTTTTTTTTAACTGGGCTGGCCAGAATGAAGGAGGGAAAATGCTGGATTTAACACTTTTGGAAGGGAAAACAAGGAGAAAAGCCAAAAGCCTGGAAGTTTTTCCTTTCTCTAGACTTTCAGAGAGATTTCACCACCAAAGACAGAAATACTTACAGTGAGATGAGGCCACAAGCTACTCACACTTATGCAGGATCTGTTTGCTACCTGACTCAAACCCATCCTGCCTAGAGAGGCAGGCAAAACCACCTGGTTCTTCCTCAGCTTCCTCACCTGGTCTTACTTCACCTGTTTTTGCTTATCTTGAGTAGAAAAATCACAGCACGACCATGAGTGTGTCTGTGCCTAAGAATCCCTCTCCCCCCCACAAAACTCAGCAGTTCACTGCTGAAGGTGTTTAGAGGGGCACCCAGAGCTACCAGTTTAGAACCTGTTTTTTCTGGCCTTCTCAAGCTCTTCCCAACACGTTTTTGCTCTGCAGGAAGCTGTTCTGGCAGCCAAATACACAGAAGTGAACGCTGTGAACAAGCAGAGGCTGCAGAACCTGGAGTTTGCCCAGAGCCTCCTGCGGCAGGTGAGTGACCACAGGAGCAAGGGGATGCTGAGGGGACACACCTGCAGGACCCAGGGACACCTGTGAATGGCACATGTGGGGCTCTGCTAATACAGGCTGAACTGGGAACAAGTCTAGCTGGTATCTTGTCCCCCTAAATCATTAATCAGCAGACACTTAAATCACACAAACCAACCCCCTGTCACATTGCCAACTCATCCTAGGAAGCTCCATATAGTTTTTAACTCTCTTTTTGCCATTCTGTGGCAGATTTAGTGTCCCTTGTGGCTCAGAGCTTGGTTCTAACAGCAGCAGGCGTTGCAGAAAGGATTTCTCAGGCTGGGAACCCACAGAGAGGTCTGTTTGCAAATGCTCCCTGCTCAGGGTTTGCCACAGCTCAGCTCCCTCCTGTTGCTTTGTTGGAGGCTCCGATCTCCTGGACTGGGTCAGGAATGGCCAGCAGGACCAGGGCAGTGATTGTCCCTCTGTGCTGGCCCTGCTGAGGCACTTGGAGTTCTGTGTCCAGTTCTGGGCCCTTCATAAAAAGAAGGACATGGAATCACTGGAGTGTGTCCAGGGAAGGGAACAGAGCTGGGAAGGAGCTGGAGCACCAGCAGGGGCTGAGGGAGCTGGGAAGGGGCTCAGCCTGGAGAAAAGGAGGCTCAGGGGGGACCTTGTGGCTCTGCACAGCTCCTGACAGGAGGGGACAGCTGGGGGGGTCAGGCTCTGCTCCCAGAGCAGGGACAGGAGGAGAGGGAACGGCCTCAAGTACCAGGAGAAGGTCAGGTTAAACATCAAGAGAAATTTCTTCACTGAACGGGTGGTCAGGCCTTGGCAGGGGCTGCCCAGGGAGTGGTGGATGTGTTCCACCATTCCTGGAGGTGTCCAAGGAACAACTGGACGTGACACTCCATGCTCTGGGCTGGGTGGCAAGGTGGAGATCAGTCGCAGGTTGGACTTGATGATCTTGGAGGTTTTTTCCAACCTAAATGAGTCCATGATTCTGTGATGATAAGCACCAAAAGTGTGATTAACTGGATTTTTTTGGACTAATTTTTTTTGATCCTTTTGCCAACAACAGCAGCCAGATATTCAGGTGACACAAGACTTTGCCCAGACCAGAAAGTCTGTAAGGCCTGTGGAAGAAGTCTGGAAGTTGAAGAAAGAGCTTGAGGATGAGACTCAGCGTCGGCAACAGCTCGAGGCAGAGATTGAAGCCATTCAGAACAACATTGTCCACCTGCAAAACCAGAAACCCCAAGAAACTCTGGTGAAGAAGGAACTGGTGAAGAAGGTGCCTGACCCCCAGCTGGAGGAGAGTTTCCACAGACTGCAGCAAAACCTGGCAGAGGAGCAGCGCAAGAACCAGGCGCTCCAGGACGAGCTGGAGGCTCTGAAAATCCGGCTGCGAGTCCTGGAGCACGAGAAGAGGGAAGGAGGGCAGGAGTACATAGTGAAAGAGGTGCTGAGGATTGAACAAGATAAGGCCCAAGCTGCTGAAATCCTGAAGCTCAAAGAGGAACTGGAAGAGCTCAGGAGGCAGGAAGGAACCAGGGAGAGTGAAGTCATCCTCTTGCGCCAGCAAATTGCTGTGCTGTCCAGCGAGAAGAACAAAGAGCAGGAGAAGGTGACGGAGAAGGAGGTGCTGAAGCTGCAGAACGATCCCCAGCTGGAGATGGAATTCCGGATGTTGCAGGAGACCAAGGAGAGGGAGAGCGCCCTTCGGCAGAAGCACGAGGAAGAGCTCAGCTTCCTCCAGGAAAAGCTCAAGCGTCTGGAGAAGGAGCGGGCCATCGCCGAGGGCAAAATCACCGTCAAGGAGGTGCTGAAGGTGGAGAAGGATTTGGCCATTGAGAGGGAGGTGAACGAGCTCCGGCGCCAGTACGAAGATGAGAAGTCCAAGGGCCGTTCCAACGAGCGGGAAAAGGCTGAGCTGCTCAGGAAGATCCAGCTGCTGGAGGAGGAGAACTCCAAGGTGGTTGTGCAGGAGAAGGTGCGTGAGATTGTGCGCCCAGACCCCAAGGCTGAGAATGAAGTTGCCAACCTTCGCTTGGAGCTGGTAGAGCAGGAGAGGAGGTACCGCGGTGGGGACGAACAGCTGAAGAGCTGCCAGAATGAGCTGGCTGCTCTGAAGAACAGAGGGCCCCTGGTGGAAGTCAAAGAAGTCATTAAGGAGGTCATTAAGTACAAGAATGATCCAGAAACCGAAAAGGAGCTACAGCGACTCCGGGAGGAAATCATAGAGAGGACCGGAGCTATCGAAAGAGCTGACCTGGAGATCTACCAGCTGAAACAAGAGATACAAGCTTTGAAAGACACCAAACCTCAAGTGCAAATGAAGGAAGTTGTTCAAGAAATCCTCCAGTTTCGGGAAGACCCCAAGACTAGAGAGGAGGTAGAGTCGCTGCGAGTGCAGCTGGCAGACGAACAAATGAAGCACATTGACCTGGAGAGGGAACGGCTTCTCCAAGAAGAAAAAGTAAGACTGAAGGAGGAAGAACTTTCCCAGGTGAAGGAGAAGGTGGTCCAGCAGGAAGTAGTGAAGTATGAGCAGGATCCTGCCTTGAAAGCCGAGGTGAACTCCTTCTCGCAGAGCATCGAGAGCGAACTGAAGCAGATCGACGGGCTCCGTGAGGAGCTGCGCAAGCTGCAGAGGAGACGCTCCGAGCTGGAGCGGCAGCTGGAGGAGCTGGAGAAGGAGAGACAGGCCCGCAGGGAGGCCGAGCTGGAGGTGCAGAGGCTCAGGATCCGGCTGAACGAGCTGGAAGAACAGGAAAGAGAAACGACAGAACGAGTGACTGTGAAACAGAAAGTGATCCTTCAGCAAGATCCCCAGCAGGAGAAGGAGCACTCCCTCCTCAAGCTGGAGTTAGAAGAAGAGAAGCACCGCAGGCAAGTCCTGCAAACTGAGCTAGAAGCCCTGAGAAAGAAGCTCCTTTCTTTGGAGAAGATGGAGGTGAAGGAGAAAGTGGTCTTTTCAGAGAGTGTCCAAGTGGACAAAGGAGACACGGAGTACGAGATTCAAAAGCTGAAGAGCAACCTGGAGGAAGAAAGTAGGCGCAAGAGGGAGCTGGATGCAGATATCAACCGCCTGGAAACCAGGCTGTCCGAGGTGGAATTCAACAACTCCAAGTCATCAAAGGAACTAGACTTGTTAAGGGAGGAAAACCACAAGCTCCACCTCGAGAAACAGAACCTACTCATGGAAACAAGGAGACTGCAGTCAGAGATTGAACTCACCGCAACAGAAGCTCAGGATCTGAGAAACATGACCCACGTGGACAGTGGGATAAACCTGGACTCCAGGTTCCAAGCTTTGGAAAGAGAGTTAGAGGATCTGAAGCAGTTATCCAGAGAAAAAGATGCAGAGATTGAGCAACTTCAGAATCGCCTGAAGACAGTGGCTATCAAGAGGGAGCAGCGGGAGAACCACCTGAGGCGCTCCATCGTGGTCATCGACCCCGACACCGGCAAAGAGATGTCTCCAGAGGAAGCTCACGTGTTTGGCCTCATTGAATGGAGCCTGTTCGTCAAACTGAAGAGCCAGGAATGTGACTGGGAGGAGATCTCAATAAAGGGTCCCAACGGGGAATCGTCTGTGATCCTGGACAGGAAGTCTGGCAGGGAGTTCTCCATCGAGGACGCCCTGAAGAGCGGGAGGCTCACGGCGGCCCAGTACGACAGTTACCTCAACAAGGAGATGTCCATCCAGGAGCTGGCAGTCTTGGTGTCCGGAAGCAACTACACAGCGCTCGCTCCACTCTAGAAACTTCACTTCAAGAGCAGCCAGTGAGAGCTGCAGCACCTTGCAGACACCCAGATCACTGCAAAGCCTCGCCCTCCTCCGCCTCTTCCAAACCGCTACAGCCTCTGCCCCGGCCATGCTACGCAGCCACTCCGCTTGTTGTCACACACTGCAGAAACACCGCCCGTAGTGGAAAACATCTGCCAACCTCCTGAAACCCCTCTTCCTCTCTGCCTACCAGAAAACAAGAGAAAAAAGCCTTAGGACAGTGAAGTGCCTTAAGTCCAAAAGACTCAGTAGAACCTGCAGTTTCCTCAACTCCAACTCACATAGTTGTGCACGAAGCTGTGTCAGGAGAGAGACTGAAGGTCCAGGTGAGTCCGAGGTGACCAGCAGGAGCTGGTTACATCAGCTGCATGGTGATAAGCCAGACAGTCCCACCGTGGACAACTGACTCAATGATGGGCTCATCCTCTGAGAAAACCAGCTCTGTGGAAACCAAGGTTTCAGCCCAGAATCACCACGCCAAGACTCACCACCACCATTTGTTCACCTCTGTGCCTGTGCTGCTGGGGAAGAATGAAGGTATATTTTGATGGCACCAGCCACTGATCCAGGAGGAGCATTCACACACCCCAGAGGTCAAGGAAAAGGACATGAAGAGATGGCAGAACCACCAGACACAAGGGGTTGTGCACAGCATGCAGGGGAATCCAATGCAGAGGGCCTCCCACAGGCAGCTCCTTCACTCGTGGTTAAAAGCTGTTAGTGCTGGTGTTTTCCTGGATGGAGTTACATGCAGCTACATGTTTCATTTACTTGTGTAAGGGAATGGGGAATAGAGGGGAATTCTATTTATAGTACAAAATAAAAATGCAGTGGTTCCAATCAGAAGGTGTTTGGTTTTCATTAATTATGGCAGCCTCCTGATCTTTGGGTGTACAAGAAGATGCCATTCAGGAGTCAGAATTCAAACACTAAGATACTCATTTTAGCTGTTGGCTCTTTTCCAAGGGGAAATTGCTGGAGCAGCATTGAAGCTGGAACTAATGAGCAGCAATGGATGGGAGTGAAGTGCACTGAAGAATGGGAGTGACTGCAGAACAGTGGATTTCACTGGGATGGTACCTTTGAGAGCCCATTCACTTCCTTTTGCCCCAGTTTCAGCTAATCCCAAACCCTGGGGAGCTCTGATGTCCACAGAAGCATCATAAGCATTCCCTGCTTATCCCTGCTGGCTCTGGGGATTAACTCCACTATTTTACCTTTGTGTGACTGAAGGGATCAGGGAGGATCTCACTGGTCCTGCAGGGTCTGAGCCCCACATGTCCTTTCCAGCAGAGGCCAACTTCAACCATTAGGAACAGAGGGAATGAGAAGAAACATTCCTACCCAAGCAACAGCTGTAACACAGCTGCCATTCACTCACCACACGGGAGACTTTAAAAGAGTCAATAATTCATTACTCACTCACAGATGAGCATCCAAGCTGCAACAGAAATTCTTGGGAGCAAAGTCAGGGAACTAGAGGTAAGGAGATGGGGAAAAAAGCATTTTGGAAAGTTTGAAACAATTTATTGAGTTGTTCTGTACAAGATTAACATTTTTCATACCACCCCCACCATCTTCAGCAAGACAGTGCCAACACACACATAAAAAAAAATAGAATAGTAAACTGCAGCTCTTACAGCCAAAAGGAACTGCCATCCCCAGGTAAGTGCCATGGGAGCCTATCCCTCCCCATTCCATCCTGGAAGCGCTGCAAGTTGCCTCCCCAAGGCAGAGGTGCCAGCCTGGCTCCCCATCAGCTGCTCTGCGTGGGCCTGCCTTGCTGCCACTCTGCTCCACACCACTCACTCACTCACTATAGCATGTAAAGAAAAAATATCCCACAGAATTTCCACCACATAAACGTTTCCCTGAGGCAAGAGGCTTCGCTAAATTCCTAGAAGGAGAGATTCTGCACACGGGGGCTTCCCAGCAGAAGCATTCAAGTGAAAGCAAAGAGAGGGAGGAGAACCAGTACCTCAGGTCACTCACTGAGAGCCCCTGTCCTGCCAGGAGTCCCAAGCTTTCAGCTCCCAGGGCAAGGTGAAGGTGCCAAGCACCGCTCAGGATGAGGCCTTCAACAGGAACCACACGACATGCACTGCTCAGAGTCCAACAAGAAATGCTGTGCTTCCTCTGACCCACACCAGTTCTGTCTTTGGCTCTTCTGCTACAACCTAGGTATTTTCTGTAAACAGACTTGAAATCTGAGCTGTGTCCATTAATTTGAAATACAATCAACTCACTGATCTCGGGCAGTTATGTATCAGCTCAAATTGAAAACAGTCATTTTCAGATCTTAACAAAAACCAGAGGAAACTAAAGCAGACATTTGCTGGCATCCTGGGCTCAGCATCCTTCCCCAAAGCTCAAGGAGGAAGCTGCAAGCTTTTCCTTGGAATACCAGTAAATTCTACATGGATCAGCACTACCCCTGCACAACTGGGACGTGGCTGGGGGGCCTGAGAGAAGACAGACTGGGCAGAGCAGGAAACCAAACCTCAGAAAGCTCAGGTGGAGCCCCAGCCTGCCCTTAGCCTGAAAGGGGGTGCACAGGGGGAGTATTTAGCTCTGAAGTGAAAAATGGACAAGAGAAGACACCCCCAGACTGTAGCTGGTCCCTGTCCCTGCAGCTGTGCTGAGCACATGATCCTGGTGCAGGCACCACTGAGGTGCATTTCTCTGGAATTCATTGGACACGTCGTGACCTTGGTTCATCTCACTCATTCCCTCTGCCCACCAAATTGATCCTAACTCACAACCCTAGGAAAGAATGGCTTTAGGGGAGGGCCTGGGACCCACCTGCACAGACTGGGATGGGAACTGGTGCTCCTGCTGGATTTGGGACTGTGCTCAGTCACCAGGTCACCACTCAAGTCCAGACAGTGCAGCTTTTTTTTTTTTTTCTTCTGATGTGCAACCATAAAAAGCTCTATTAAATAAACCAGAATACATTTTAAATACAGAATGATTAAAAAAGGGTTGAGGAGCACACAAAATAGGGCTGAAATGTGTGTCACTAGTCCATTCTTGCTCCACCATAAAAGGCACTGGAATTATGTCTTCCCATCCATGTGACATGCTAAGAGGTGTCCCATTCAATCCAATGCATTCGATGGCAATGAGGATAAAACTGAGCAGGAAAAAAGCATCCCTTTGGAGGGAAAAAAATCCAAAAACTCAAAAGAAGTAGAATTCTAAAAGTCGATGACTGCATCTAAAAATGTCTTTAGTCTCTAGAGAGTCTTCCTTCTCCTCCAGAGGGGAACATCAGGTGGTTCCTCAGATTCACCACACAGGAAATGTTAAATCCTCCAATGAAGTGTAGCACAGTTTTATAGTACAATTGGAAAGTTCCTCAAATGTCTTCAAGAAAGCACTGGCAGTGCTAGAATTATCCAAGTATATCCAAAGCAGAAGAAAGAAGCACCTTTCATACCCTCCACAGGGAGACCAAGGAGGTAACTGGACTTGGAGGTACTTGGCAGCTACAGACACAGGAGGGTGGGAATCCACTGCAGGACCAGCCCAGCCTCCCTGAGAGTTCCAGCTCCTGCCAGTGCCAGGGAATGCAGGAAGGGCAGCAGCAATGAACAGTGCTACAAAAGGCTCCTCTCACCAGGGCATGGCTCCAAGTGGCCCCAGGTGTGGGGCTCAGCTCTGAAAGCCTCTGAGCAGACGCCCCGATGAGTTCCTTGTTGCAGTTCAGTCTCTCCAGTTGTCATAAAAAAAAGAAATAGGAAAAAAAAGGAAAAAAAAAAAAAGAAATCAAAAGACACAGCTGGTATCCAAAGTCCATGAGCTGTTCCTCTGGGTTTTATCCTATGGGTGCTGGAGCTCCCCTCCTTGCAGGCGTCACAACTTGCGCTGCTGTGCATTGGACCCTTTGCCGTGAAGCTGAGAAGCATCTGAAAGAAAATAAAACAGCTGGGAAGGGGCTCAGCAACCCCCAAAGGGCAGCTGGGACAGCCAGGCCTCTGCACAGAGTTTGGAAAGACCTACAGACCTACTCCTCCTTCCCAGCACCAAGGGATGCAGAAGAAGAGGATGTGCTTGGAGACATCTCTGCCCTGGAGCAGCCTCTGAGGAAGGGACAAGGGAAGCACTGAGGGTCCCCTGTGGGCTCCCAGCAGAAGCCCCAGGCACAATCCCAGCTGCCAGGGAGCTCCTCAGCCTGTGCCCTTCTCTAAATCCCCCCTGCCACACCTCCCCCTCCAGGAATCCCAAAACACATGCTGTGGTTGCCTTGCCCCGAAGGTGGTTGGAAATAACCTGTTGTACATTTTTGCTGTTGTAATCACAGAATCACTGAGGTTGGAAAAGACTTCCAAGAGCATGGAATCCAACCTGTGACCCATCCCCAGCTTGTCCCCAGCCCAGAGCACTGAGTGCTGTGTCCAGGCCTTCCTTGGACACCTCCAGGGATGGGGACTCCAAACCTTCCTGGACAGCCCCTGCCAATGCCTGACCACCATTTCCATACAGAAACTCCTCCTGATGTCCAACCTAAACTTCCCCCTGTCTCCTCTTGTCCTGTCACTGGTTGTGTGGGAGAAGAGGCCAACCCCTCACCTAGAAACCCGTTTTAGCTAGGGCTTTAAGTGCTTTATTGATTATTTTTTTGAACTATTTAATTAGGTGCTTTTTAAATGAAGGCTTTAGGTGCCCACTGATAGCAACAGGATCCATAGGAATCTCACCACTGATGGAACAGAAAGGAATGGATGTGGAGGACAAGAGAAAATGCACTGAAGAGAGAAAAAGGAAGGAAGTTTAAGGAAGCAGAAGTTTTCCAGGAGCAATCAACACCACTTCAGACTGTGAAGGACAAATGGGAGCACTGAGACGTGCAGCTAAGCAGCAGTGGCACCCAGCAGTGCAGCAGCAGCCTCTCCTCCAGGCCAACAACAGCTCCTCTGCATGCAAGAGCTCAGCCCAGCACATCCCATCTCCACATTCCCAGCACAAGGAGCCTCCACCAGCAACAGAAGCACCAACCACGCACAGGCAAGCTCTGGATGCTCTTTGCTCAGAGGCTGTTGGATGTACATGGACATAAAAGCACTTTTATTTAAGGCATCGACATTTCCTTGCACTTGCAGCAACCTCCCAGGCAGCTCCAGTGCTCAGACACAGCAATGCAGCTGTGGGCAGGTGTTGGCACAGCTGGTGCCACAAAACACAGGAATTCATTTTAAGGTTATGGGAGTCACTTAAATATCTGCTGTGTTCTCCTCCAAAACACCAGAACTGGGAATGTTCCAAGAGATGGCAGCACCAGGCTCCATCCCCAGTCTTTAAGTGAAAACACCAAGTGAGAAAGGAGGTCCTTGCTGAGCTGGATCCATGGTCAATTCTCCTTCACTTATTCCCAGTGGTCTTTTGTCTTCTGGCCCTGCACCCTGCTGAAGAATTCATCAAAAAATTCTTCTGTTATAAGCCCTCTGAACAACAGTGATCACTCTGAACTCCCTAAACTAAAGGGACAAAGAGCTGCTCCTCAGTGACATGGAATAAACTCCACAAGCCCTGTGCTATGTCTGATCTCATTCCAGAAGTGTGATTTACAAACAGGAAGGAAGGTTCTGTCCCACCAGTGATCACTGCCAGGACCTTCTTCATCTCTGCCACACCAGCATGGCACAACCCACATCAAACTTAACCAGAGGAAACAAACCAAACCAACTCTTTGCAGTTTCCTGAGAGCACAACACACTCTTCCTTCTCCAGCCAACAAGCACCGTGCTCAGCACTCAAGGGCTTTTGATTCCATGACTCCTCCAGGAGGTTACATGGTTATCCATGCACACAGCACAGGGCCAGGCTAGCACCCCTAAATCAGGCTCACTTAGCCCAGGAAGGCCATCCCAGCAGGAGCAGGTCTAAGATAATGGCACTGAACTGCACCAAAGTGCTAAAGAACACACCCAAGAAAGCAGAAATGAGAATTATCAGGGGAATGAGCAGATCCCTGGAGCAGGTAAGAATGATCTGCTGGCACTGAATTTCAATTTTCCTTACTTCTCTTCTTTGGAAAACTCCTGTTTTATGCATCACTTCTGCAGGCATGAAACTGGGGCAGGAACAGGCTTAACTGCCAAATCCTCACGTTGTGAGCAGCAAGAGGAGCAATCTGCATTTACACTACAAACTTGTTGTGAAGGAGATGCTGGCAATTAACTCAGTGCACAGACACAAGACAGTCTGGTCTGACACATTTTATGTAGGCCACCAGGAACAAAACTCCCCAGAGCTGGAATATTCATTCCAGGGCTGTCCTGGCAGGCTGTGCAAACAGGCACAGCTTTCATCCTGGCAGGATAATTCAGAGTATCTGCAGGAAGCAACACTTGCTGTAAGCACTGAGGACTCATCATTCCAGAAACCACAGAATCCCAGGATGGTTTGATTGGAAGGGACCTCAAAGCCCATCTTATTCCACCCCCTGCCATGGGCAGGGACACCTTCCACTATCCAGGCTGCTCCCAGCCCTGCCCAGCCTGGCCTTGGGCACTGCCAGGGATCCAGGGGCAGCCACAGCTGCTCTGGGCACCCTGTGCCAGGGCATGCCCACCCTCACAGCCAAGAATTTCTTCCTAATCATGGAATGGTTTGGGTTGGAAGGGACCTTAAAGCCAATCTTATTCCACCCCCTGCCATGGCAGGGACAGCTTCCAGCAGAGCAGGTTTCCCCCAGCCCCTCACTGTGTACCTCAGAGAGGCATTAGAGACAAGCACAGAGCTGGAAAACATGGAAACCCCTTTGGCTGCAGCCCTGGATCTGCTGAGATAGAGGGAGACTCACGAGGCAGAAGGACAAACACATCTGAGAAGTTACCTGGCAAACTCTGTGGTAAGTGAGTGGCCAGGGCAGAGTGTGGGAGTGGCGCTGCGTGGTGGGGGCTGGAGTGCAAACCAGCCAGAAGACCTAGAGAGAAAAACAAAGAGAGGACAGAGAAAAAGGAACAAATACACATCCAAGACAGAATGAGCAGAGGAGCTGCAGCAATTAGCAGAGGTCGGGTTCCAGTTATTGGCACTTCTGGGTGAGCTCTAGGGATGTTCTCCAAACTGCTGGAGATACAAAAGCAGGGAGCACAGCACGAAGCAACAGCCAGAGAGATGGGCTGGTGTGCAATGGGGCAGCCCAGCAGAGCACTGATGGTCTAGGTGACAGCACAGGTGACACACAGGTGACCAGCAGGATACTCACTGTGCCCGAGGCCGTGGTGGAAAGTTCCTGGAGCAGGTCCTGTAACTATTGCATCCTTGGAAACTCCTGCTTTGGGGGAGGAGTCGGAACTGAAGGAGATGACATGGAGAGGGAAAGAATGAATAGGAGAGATAATACCTAACGGGGTGGAGCTCAGGGCAGCTGGCAGCTTTGGGTTGTTGGACTTGTAGGATGGAGCCAGTACACTTAAGGAGGAAGAGCTTGTTAGCAGCACAGCTCCACTAGTTCCTTTCTGCAAAGCAATGGGAAAGGTCAGTCAGGAGAGGGAGAATCAAGGCACAGCATCATTCAACTTACAGATCTGCAAAACACGGAATGCTTGAGAATTCCCCCTTGGAAAAGCACCCTCCCAGCCAGGGCCCAACACTTGAGGCCATCTGCAGATGGACACTGGCAAGCCAGCTCCTCTGAATGTGGCCACACTGGATGTGCCCCCATGACTCCCTTGCTGGGAATTGTGCCTCCATAAGGCAGAGGAAAAGTTTCCACACTGCCTGTGAGTTCCAGGGGTTTGCTTCCCACTCACTTATGGCAGCACACACTGCTGACAACTCCAGGCACTGAGGTGTGACACCCAAGGCACCCCAGGAGGTTATTTAGGATCTCTCTCATGGAGACAGGCACCACTGAGGAGCTCTCTAGCTCAGGAACAGAGAAGCTGCATCAGCTGAGCAGTACATGCCTTCCATTTAAACACACTCCTTGTATTTCCCAGCTCTTTCCATGGGGTACAAAGGAAGGCAGGTATGAGCAGCCAACAACAAATTGATATAACATTAGGAACTATTACTTTTTTGCTATAGATAAAAATGAAACCACTTATATCATTAATATTGTATTAACACAAGTCTGTACTGACAACCCAGAAGTCCTTCCTGAAATGTTCTATTCTAACAAATATTGGGAAAATTTCTCCACGGAAAGGATGGTCAGGCACTGGCACAGCTGCCCAGGGAAGGGGTGGAGTCACCACATCTGGGAAGATTTAAAAGCCATGGGGATGTGGCACTGGGGACATGGCTCAGAGGTGGCCTTGGCAGTGCTGGGGGAGTGGTTGGAGTCATGATCTTATAGGGCTTTTCCAACCTGAATAATTCCATGGTTCTATAACCACAGATTATTCATTCTATGGGCCAGTCATGACAAAAGTGGCAATAATACTAAAGTGACTTGGAATAATTTAAAGAAGGCTAAGTTTGTAGATCTAATTAATAGTAAATTCATCATTATACTTTTAGTTTATGCAATGAATTTTATCTCTTGTGATAAATTACCTTACTGTGCTTTCTCTTAATCCAAATGAGAGCCCTATTGTCCCCATAACTCACAGAGCCAGGGCAGGACCATGACACAGCCTGGGCAATAACTGCCCTTTGGAAGGCAGCACAGTATTCAGCTAAGGCATTATTTAAGCTGAAAGTGAAAACTGGAATTGTGGAGGGCAAGCCCAGGGCAAAGGCCACACCTTCCTAGTCTAAAGCAGCTGAAATCCAGAGAGTCATTCCAGATTTTGTTTTGAAGTGCCCCCTTCAGGGCAGCAGTGAGCAGGAGCTGCCGGCGCAGCAGGGCCCCCTTACCGGCACAGAGGTAGAGGCTGCGGTGCTGCTGACCACAGCTGGCTTTAGGGACGAGGTCAGCAGCTTGGCCACGCCCTGGGTGCCCCCGCTGGAATCCCCGTTGGAGCCCCCAGGAGGTGCCACCAGGGTCAGCTTCTGGGCCACGGGAGGTTTCTTCACTGAGGAGCCCGAGGCGGGGCGGCCCGAGGCCGAGCCCGGGGACGGGGCTGCAACACCGGGGAGCAAAGTCCCAGAGGAGCTGCCCTGGCTGGCAGGAGCTCCAGAGGAGCTGCTGGAAGAAGCCCCGTGCTTGGAGAGGGAGCCAGCGACAAAAGGGGATTTGTAAGATTGTCCTGAAGAGCCGGAGCCGCTCGAGTGCTTCCCGGCGTAGCTGAGAGAGGAGGAGGACAAGCCTTGGCCCTTGTGGGAGCTGCTGGAGTTCTGGGTGCTGCCTGGGGACGCGGAGGAATGGAAGCTCTGAGCTTTGGTGGATGACTTGACCTGCTGGAGGAGGGAGCGCTGGGGCAGGGGGGTGGAGGATTTGGGATTCTGCAGTTTGACAAAGGGAGCTGGGGAGGTGAAGGGTTTCTGGAGCTGAGCACCAGGGTGGAACACCTTCACCTGAGCGCCCGGCACCGGCGCCGAGGCCGGCGGCCCGTGGCCTGGCCTGACCACGCTGTGGTGCTTCTGTTTGGCCTGGTGGGCATCAGGAAGGATTTTGCTGGGGGAGGCTTGGCAGGAATGCTCTTTGTAATTAGAGTTCTCTGTCTTCTTGTCTTGAGAAGACTGGCCCAACGCCAGGGCCTGCTCAGCGAGGAAGTTTAGAGGAGACTGGAGGGAACCGGAGGACGATGAAGGGGAAGGGTTGGGCTTTGGAAATGTCCTCTTCTCCTCTGAGGATGCAAGAGCTGGGATCTTCTCTGGTGGAGCTTTTGGAGCTGCAGGAAGAGTAAAGTCAGGGCTCCCTGCTGCCCTGCTGTTGAGCACAGCCAGTTCCTTGGACACGGCTTCCAGGGAGGAGGTGGGGTTGTGAATCAAGTCCTCATCCAAGGAATCATCCTTGAAGGTGGCAGGAGCAGCAGTGCTGCTGGCAGCCTGGGCTGTCCCAAGCGACAGGAGCTCCCTGGTTTGGGCACTGATGCCCAGGGCTCCTCCCTGGGCCTCTGAGGACATGGCCAAGGAGCTGCTCGAGTGCAGGGAGGGGACAGACACCGACAGCTTCTTGTCTGGCTTGCAGGAAGAGTCCTGGAACAACATCACAGAAAGCACAGTCAGGAGAGATAGGGTTTACTGCTGAGAAGGAGAGGGAGGGTTCACAATCTGGGGATAAAAGGCAGGACACACATATTCTGTGCCCATGAGCTCCCACTTCCCTCCCAGCTGCCACTGCCATCAATTTTAGCTGCTGTTCCAGTGTTTTTTCCAAGCCAAATACTGAGCAGAGCCATTTCACAGGAGCTGATACAAAGCTCAAACACAGGGTTCAGGGTGGCAGTCACTTGCCATTTGGCACACACCAACCCTGAGAACCAGAAAAGAGAACTCACCTTCACTTTCACCTTGGTAGGAGCTATAACCTTCTTTTTCGCCCTGTTTGGAGGAAGACAAGAAAAACATGGCTGAGTGACTGCCCCAGGGAAGGAGCCGGCCAGGGAGCACTCCTGGGCCCTGCTGGTGATGATCCACTGAGTCTTTGCAGGGAACAGAGGCAGCATCTCAGGTTGCTAGGATTCAAAAGCACATGACATTTGGCTGCTGCTCTTGGAAGCCCCAGCTCCCACCAGGGAGTGGAGCAGAGCCTTGGAATGGCAGCAGAGCAGTGAAACACCCACACACACATCTGCAGCAGCTGCAGGACCCCACTGCTGCCCTCCTACAGCGAGGCCCAGAGAGAAACTGGCACAGAGACTGTTCTGCAGAAGTTACACCCTTCTTTTTGGTTCCCAGAAGAAGCAAAAGATGCAAAAGCATCTGCCAAACTCCCAGAGAACAGATCTGGTCAGATGCAATCTCTGGTACAAGACACCCCTGAGCTGCTGGGTGTGTGGCTGGGGGAAGGATGACTCCACACCCTATTCCACTTCCCCTCACTCACCAGTGCCAAGAACAGGACAGTCTGCCAACTGACACCAGCCTAAATCCACGTCCTCATCTGTTAACA
Organism: Zonotrichia albicollis; assembly: GCF_047830755.1. Lineage (NCBI taxonomy): Eukaryota > Metazoa > Chordata > Aves > Passeriformes > Passerellidae > Zonotrichia > Zonotrichia albicollis. The sequence goes on along the minus strand of NC_133834.1, from coordinate 14,970,160 downwards.
ACCACCAGCAAGATCCACGAGACCCTTTGGATTAAAGCCCCTGCCCAGGTGGATTCTGATGGCTCTTGTGAACCTGCTGCACCCACCTTCACCAGTGTGAGCTCATGGTGCCCCTCCTTGAACCAGGCAGCAAGAGAGAGGGAATGCAGAACCCAGCAAGGACCAACAGAACGGGCTGCAGAAATCACACTCCACCTGACCTCCCTGAGCCTCCCAGGCCCAGCACAGAGGCTTCACTCCAGGCTGTAGAACCAGAGCTAACCTGGCTTTAAAGCTGTTATTGTTGAGCTTGCTGAAGGCTAAAGCACCTGAGGGAAGTGTTGGGAGATGTCACACACAAGCAGCTGCTGTCCCTAGAGCTCCCCAAAGGAAGCAGCACTGATCTATGAGGGGGAGCCAAGCAAGCTCAGGTGCTCCTGCAGGATCCCCCAGGCCCCAGGGATGGAGAGGAGCAGTTGTCACTCCAGAGGAAGGCTGTGATACTCACAGGACTGATGTGAGGTGTCCGTGCACACGCCTGCTCTCCTTAAACAGTGTCCTAAGAAGGGAAGAGAGCAATGAGAAGTGATATCCAGCAAGACCCAGTAGAGCAGCTGGGATCACTGGAGACAGAGCTGCACAGCACTGCAGGGGACTTGGTGAGACTGAAACCACAGAGAGCAAACCAACATTCAGCCCTTTGCCAGGAGGATCATCCTGAGCTGCCCCACACAGTTCTCTCTCTGGGCAGCAATGCTTGTAGGCACTGCAAAGGCCACTGAGGCAGTGGTTGGACAATGCCTAAGGAAAGAGCTCAGCCAGCTTAAAAAGCCAACTGAGGGGCAGGATCATCACTCAGGGCCTTCCTGCTGCCAGACATCATCCAAGAGCTCTTCAGCCTGCAGGGAGAAAGTTCCCTTCCCGTGCCTCTCAGGCAGCAATGAAGGAGAGAAGGGTCTGTGCTGCCTTTGTGCCCAGCCTGGAGCTGAGGTGACCCTGTACACCACAACCCTTGCTGGAAGGACTCACTGAGCACAGCCATAGACTGAGCTTCATCCAAAGCCTGCACTACTGAGGGTAAAGCAGAGTCTCCCCCAAAAACACTCTGATCCAAACCAGCTGCCATTCAGCTGCCCTCCTACATGGCAGGAAGGAGTTACAAACATTCCTGGCACATGGAATGGGATTCCTGGCTGGTATTAACAGACTTTTGTCTTATTTTTTCTCTTAAAAAGCAAGCTTATGTTAACCTAACATTCTGTTAATCACCTCTTAGTGCTAATGGAGGAAACAGACTCATGGCAGGGTCTCTCTAACTCATCCATGAAATTGCTGCTCTACCTTCAAGCTCCTCTCACAGATGAACTTCTGAGACCATGATGACAGTGAATCAAGCTGACTTATCCAAGGAATTGTTACAGTTTTCCTAGAGCCACCAATCCCTCCCATGACTGTCACTCTACCCTCTGTCTTTAAACCACCAAGTCAGAGAATATCTTGGGTTGGATGGGACCCAGAAAGATCAAGTCCAACTCCAGGTGCCAGCAGGAGAAACCACTGTCCTTCAGCCATTGGAAAGCAACCAGGAAATCCACTTTTACTGAGGTATTACTTACTGTCCTTAATTCCACTGGAAGTGCCTCCTACACTGAGGCTTTGTGAACACCTGAATGCCCAAGAATGGTTTCACCATCAAACTTGAAGATTTTAATTTCCATTTATTCAAAGAAAAGTGTTTAAAACTTGGCAAGCTGAGACCCTCAGGCTGGGTATATCTTCATTAACTAAGCAGGAATCTTCTCCCACCTCCTCATGCCACCTTTCAGCTCCTGCACCACCACACCACAAGCATGCTGAGCACTGAGCTTCCAGTGCACATGCATCAAACAGCCTTCATGGACTTCTCCAAGTGCATTTCTGATGTGCCACTCATACTTACTGCTCTCAGGAGCTGCTACCTACATCTTCCTTCACCCCCCAACACCCAGAAGGCAAATTCAGCAGAGAACCCAGCAGAGAAAACAGCACTGGTGAAATGCAGAGACAGATCATGGAACAGCTTGGGTTGGAAGGAACCCTAAAGGTTCCAAAGTAAGACTGCAGACTTGTCCTTGCTTTGAAAGTACTGAGCAAAACAAAGCAGGCCAGAAGGTGGTGACAGCCCCAGCAGAGGGACTGTGCCATTTGTGTGGCTCTCTGCCATTGCCAGCTCAGGGCAGGGATGATGGAGAGTGGGAAAGAGCAGGAAACAGCAGTGAGGGTGCAGAAACCACACCAGATTCTACTGACTTAAATAAGCCCCTACAACTTTTCTACTTCGCCTTGTTTTGAGAGTACTCCAGAGAAGAGTTCCCAAAGTGTCTGGAAAATGTATCCTTTGTGATTACAAAGGGATCTTTTGTGATACAGAGCCAAGAAAGCAGATATTGGCCTGTGGGCCTGAGCTCAGAGCCAGTTCAGTGCCAGTGGCACCTGTGTGACACCACCATGGCACCAAGGCTGCTCAGCCCTGGCTGCACTCAGGCATTTGGGAGGTGAGAAGGGACAGAGGCAGGGGAGAGGGCAGGGCTGCCATCCTCAGGGCCCTTCCCAGGCTGGAGAAAGGGACCAACACAAACCTTGTGAAGCTCAGTGAGATCCAGCACTAAGTCCTGCAGCTGGCATGGAACAGCCCTGGGCAGAGCCCTGCAGGAAAGGGCCTGGGGCTCCTGGGGGGCAAGGGAAGGGAAGCATTGCTGCAGAGGTGTCTGATCAGCACCTGGGAGGACACATCTGGACACAGACCCAGCTTCAGGGTCCCCACAATCCAAGAGAGATGCCAGCAAACTGGAAACATCCCAAGGAACAGGGACACAGGACAGCCAAGGAGAGGTGGAGGGAACTGGGTTTGCTCAGCCTGGAAAAAGAGAAGCCCCAGGAGAAGCCCCAGGAGGAGTCTAATGGCAGTTTTCCACTACCTAAAGAGTGGTGGGGACAGGAACAGGATGGAGCCAGACCTTTCTCAAAGGTGCACAGTAAAAAACAAAAGCAGGCAATATTCAGTTCAGTGCAGCAAGGGGAATTCTTACAGGAAATAAAGAGAAAAGATCTCATGAAGAATGATCAAGTACCAGAACAGGAGCCCAGAGATGCTGTGGTAAACTCCATCCTTGGGAATTTCCAAAATTCCACATGCCAAAGCCCTGAGCACTCTGATCTAAGTCTGAAGCCAGCCATTCCCTGAGCAAGGGTAGCACTAATGGCCTTCCCAGGTCCCTTGGGACAAGGAATCCCTTGGTTCTTGCTCACCTGGCCTGCATCCAGCCTTTTGGCCAAAGGGGCTTCACCTCTCCTTCTAGGAAGGTCTTCACATAATCCTCTAGAGACTGAGCCTTATTCTTGTCAAGGTCATAACCATCCAATTTAATCTTCACCAAGTGGCAAAGCAGCTCCCTGAGGAACAGGAAGATTTCACATACAGTTATGCAGATTGACCTTTCCCACTTGGAGATCATTCTCTTTATCCAGGCTGGATAAATTCACCAAGACACAACCCTGCACTGCCTCCTCAGGAAAAGAGAAGGGAAAGGCACAGTCTGTGTGTGCACAGGGAGAAAAGTCTTGTTGCCCCTTCCCAGTGTGATCTTCTGAAGCAGCTGAGGCAGCAAACCAGTGCCAGAGCCACAGGCACCAGTAACAACCACAGCACTGAACCTCTCTGCAAGGAAGCACAGCTGGCTGTGTCCTACATGGATCAGCAGCACAGACTGATTTGTTCCAGAATAAGAAGAAAAAGACAGCAGGACTGATTTTCCTTTTACCCTTTGTCACTCTCCCCTGCTCTCAGCACTCCCTTTTCTGTCAGCCCCAACTCCAGGGGCAGCAGAACCCAACAGCTTCAACTGCTTCCAGAACCAGAACCCGGGCATGTCAAAGTCTGGGCTGTAGGATGCCAGCAATTCAGCTGAATCCCTTCTGCTCCCAAAGATCTGATTCTCTTTTGGACTCTGCACAGAGGCTCTCAGCCCTTCTCTCAGGGTTAGCCTGGGCCTGAAATCAGCTTCAGGGTGAGATGCAATAAATGCAGCAATGGCTTCCACAACCAACACCACGAACCTCCACGCTGACTGCTCCTACAGGTGCTTTGTAAACAAAACATAGACTCCAAAATGCTTCACTGCCAACTGCAAAGAGTAAGACAGGTCATGAATTTGCTTAATATCTGAGTTATTCAAACCTGATTTCATCATTCCACTGGAATTTCTTCCGCGGGCCCGCGACACGCTTCCCTCCCTTTTCTTCATCCTCATCATCATCAGAACAAACTCGCTGTTCTTTGTCTTTTTCCTCTTCCAGCATCCTAAAATGGAGACAGAAAAGGTGGAAGTGATCATCCTGCAGGTACAAGTAGATACTTAATCTGCAGTATGAAGTAGATTAAGTATCTCTGAACAGCACTGGACAGGGGTCTCAGTATCAGCAATCTCTGGCTTAGGGTGCAAGCTGAGCCATGGGCTGAAGGTTAAGAAATCTCCCAATATTTTGTAACAGAGATGATGGGACTAATGCATCCTGACTGTGCCCAGGCTGCCATGTTGCCAAGGACATGCCTGCACATGCAAAACCCTTCAGCCAGGCTCTGTTCCATCAGTGCTGCTGTAGCTGGCATGGCCACAGACAGCACAAAGAGCACACACAGCTCAGTCAGGCCAATCAGCAAGTGTAACCCACGGAACAAAAAGAGGTGGCAAACTTCAGGAGAGCAGCCCAGGCCACAGGGAGCCTGCTGGGAAAAGCCACAGAGGGGGAAATGAGCAAATGGGGAGCTTACTTGGCAAACTTGGCCTGAGTATGGGCTTGGCACTCCTCCTGGTACTTGGCCACCTGCTCTGGCATGGCCCTTCCAATGGCTTCCTTCAGCTTCTGCAGAGGCTCCTTCAGGCGCCCCCCCTGCAGCGAGCACAGAGCTGTCAGCACAACAGCCACCACTGCCTGGTAACTCACACACACTCCCTGCATTTACACAAGCCTGAGCAATAATCTCTATTAAGAAACCTATACTTTTATACCTTAGTTCACTACAGGAGGAATTGATTAGTTCTTTAATTAAAACATTGTCACCATTAGTTAATTAACAAATCATCCTTTGGTCAACAAATCTCCATTAGACATTCCACATTACACATGTTCACAATAGCAGGTGCAGCAAGTTAAGAATTGTTTCTCATTCTTTTCTCTGATATTCTTACAGGTTTTTCCCAGAATGATGCCTGGTAAAGTGTCAGAACCCAGGACACCCCTCTGGCTGCCCTGGATGGCTCGAGCCCCTGGGAGAGGGCTCAGAGACCTTGGCACAGAGCCCAAGACACCTGTGGCTTTGATTTTAACCCATGGAGAAAATTACCAACTTTATGTGAAGGTCTACAAGCCACGGGAGTTTAAGTAGAATGATACTTAATTTGTCACAGGGTGAAAAAGTAAAATTTTGAGGTTTTTATAATGGGGCTTCAGAAATCAAGATGGGGGGATTTGGGCATGCCTTGTCATTCTTCTTAGCCTCCATCTTCTGGGTGATGGTGGCACTTGTGGATTGGTTTAGAGTAGAAACACACTGTCTAACATAGGTGATAGGTATTTGAACATTATTATGAATAAAGTACAGGTAGTTTTTAGTATAAAAAGATAACACCACCCCAAGGGCGGTCAGTGTGCCTCTACCCTGCTAGACAGACCTCAGCAGGTCAGAAAAGAATGTTAGATAGATAACAAATAAATAGAATGACAAATAAATAGAATAACAAATAAATAGAATGACAAATAAATAGAATGACAAATAAATAGATAGATAACAAATAAAAGCATGTTAGATAGAATGATAGATAACAGAGATTAAACAACCTTGAAAACCAGAGCTGAAGAATCCTGACTCTCCCTTTGATCTCTGGGCTGGGACAAAGAGACTTTCCAACACCTCGGGGTCATCTCAGCCACAGACTCAAGAGGAAAGCTGTTGTTTCTCTCTGTGGCCAGAGAGCTGCTGCCACACAGAACACCCCAAAACGTTCCCATGGCTGGGACACCAAACTCCAGCCAGCTCCAGCCCCCACGGAGGACACAGCGCTTTGGGGACAGCAACAGCCACGCTGTGCCCAGCAAGGCCACCACCCCCCAGCAGGGCCACCACCCCCAGGCCCGGTGGCACCTCCTCACCTGCTCGTAGAGGTAGAGCCTGCGGGCTCTCTTCAGCAGCGTGTCCTTGCTGCAGGGGAAGAAGGCGGCCAGGTGGGCGTAGACCCCCGAGCGCACCTGGCTGCTGAGCTCCCGCGTCTGCAGCTCGATGCTGGGGACAAAAACACAGCCTCAGCAGGACTGCCAGCCAGCCCTGAGCCACCAGGGCCACATGAGGGGACTGGGAGGCAGGGACATGTAGGAGTGTCAGGGGTAGGAGGGTGGGGATGGACAGAGACAGAGATCTCTGCAGCCAGGTCAGGAACTTGGGGTTCATTGCAAAGGGCCTGGGGCAGGGCCCTGCTGGGAGCTGCAGCCACAGCTCAGAGCAGGCTGAGAGAGGAGAGGGGGAGAGAGGGTGAGAGACTAAGAGAGTAAGGGAGTAAAAAGGTAAGAGGGTAAGAGAGGGAGGTTCCCATTACAATACAATAAATCTTCTTCTGTGTTGAATATTCTAATTCTCACTAACCAATCTAGTACAAGATACAAATCCTACAGCACTTCCATACAGCCTATAAGAATCATTACATTACCATACTGTGTTACATTTTAAACCCTATAAACTCCTCTTTGGGCCCCTTCTGCCAAGCTGTAGGGTCTGCTCTGACCCTTGGGCCTGTCTGCAAGCAGAGGGTGTTGTTCCATCAAAAGGGGATCACCTTCAGCCAGCCACACCATTGTTTTCCAGTTGTTCAGTAACTGAGGGATCTCAAAGCTTGCCTTCATTTCAATCTCACTTATAGTTTCTATATCCTCAAAATCTTTTGCCAGACAATCATATTTATAAGGCTTTCCTTTTCATCTTCCCCAACAGGGACAGAGGGATGAAGGACAAGGTAAACTGTGTGAAGGTTCTTTGGATTCTAGAATCAACAGATTTTATCCCAAGCTGTGCTTTGAATCTGCTGGAGAAGGAACAGGTGGCAGTCTGCAGTCTCATCTGCTCCCCCTGGCACCTGCAGGCAGGAGGATCAGGCAATAAAATGGGAAGTGCACACTGGTTATGTCAGGTGCTGTGGCAGTGGAATTCAGGACAACACAAAATCAAACTTTATCCCTTGGGTTTCAACTTCCAAGTGAGCAGATGAGAGAGATCAGCATGTGCCAAACCCAAACCCATTGCGCAATCAAACAGAAATTAGGAGCCTGGCTTTTAAAGCCATCTCTCTGTATCAGAAAGTGTAAAAAACACCAAGTGATTCATCATCACTATTATTAAAGTCACAGAATGCTTTGAATTGGAAGGGAAAGGGCCTTAAAGCTCATCTTGTTCCACCTTCTGCCATGGCAGGGACACCTCCCACTGTCCCAGGCTGCTCCCAGCCCTGCCCAGCCTGGCCTTGGGCACTGCCAGGGATCCAGGGTGGGCACCCTGTGCCAGGCCCTGCCCACCCTCCCAGGGAACAATTCCCAATTCCCAATATCCCATCCAGCCCTGCCCTCTGGCAGTGGGAGCCATTCCCTGTGTCCTGTCCCTCCATCCCTTGTCCCCAGTCCCTCTGCAGCTCTCCTGGAGCCCCTTCAGGCCCTGCCAGGGGCTCTGAGCTCTCCCTGGAGCCTTCTCCTCTCCAGGTGAGCACCCCCAGCTCTGCCAGCCTGGCTCCAGAGGGGCTCCAGCCCTTGGGGCATCTCTCCAACAGCCCAAATTCTTCTCTCAATCTATATTCATGTGTGGGGTTCCCCTGATCCAAACTGTGCAGCAGAATTGTACAAATCTGTCCAAATCTCCTCTGAGTGAGGCTGAAATGATCACTTCACCACCAGACAAGGACTGTTTGTGCAGCCAGCACTGGAATGCTGGAAGGTGATAATCAGCCCTGGAAATGAGAGGGAAATAGTCCCAAACTCCCCTTGGCAGTTCCCTGCAAGTGCCTGGATAAACCTTAATGAAATTAAAGCCTGGGTGTCAGTGTAATTGCACTGATCACAAAACCCTGTGCATTCATCAGCCCTGTCCAGGCTCTGGCAGAAGAATGCAGCCATTATCTGCAGCTGCCTGAGCAACACTGGCACTCTGTAATTTGGGCCTCAAAACACAGAGCAGGAATGGAATTCCTCCAGTTTTCCCAGAGAACCAGTTGAACACAGCAGCCTTATCCCAGCTATAAAGAATTCTACATAGCATGCAAGTTAAGTAGCAAAAACATACCTGGCATTTCTCACAGGGAGAGATTTACTTGCATCAAGCTAAACTCACAGTCAAGTGACCAAATTTAGGCACATAAATATCAGACAGCATCCTGAGAACAGGAGGCCTGGGTACATTCCCTCCAACACTCTCCTAACTCATCATATTTCAACTGAAAGCCATTTATAGGAGACTTTCATGTTATTCTGGGCATGTTCTGCCTGAAGGACCTGTACAAGGACAACCCCACAATTCCTGCTGAACCTGCTCCTGGATTTACCAAAAAATGCTTTGCCTAATGCTCTCCTTTCCCACAGCTCTCTGCAGCCAGCACTTACTCCAGGATGATGTTGTTGATGTCCTGAGTGAAGAATCTCTGCTTGCCTTCTCCCTCAGCAGCTCTGGCAGCCTGGAAGTCAGGAAATTTGTGTTACAAATCATCAGCACTTCACAGCTGGCACAAGTAACCAGGTGTCTTCAAAACCACCCCAGAACTACTGCAAAACAAGGCACAGCTTTATTACACAAACTCTGTCATAGCTAAAGCAAAGTAAAAATTTTCCAAAGTATAAATCCACTTTGATTTAGGCGAAATGTACATTTTTGAGTTGAGTCTGTAGTTAGAAAACTTAGCTATTTAGCCTGACTGCAAAAAGCCTAAGCTCAGAGAAACTGCTTCAATGAAAGACAGAAATAAAAGGAGATACAGAAAGTGATAGAAAGAGACAGAGAAACTGCTGTGAGAGCAGGTCAACCTGACCTAAGAATTCTTTCTGATAAAAAATAACTAGCAGCAAATGTCACGTGAAATTCATAAAAATGAATATGCATGAACCTATTGTGAATATATGTATCTGTATGTATATACATATATTCATATATATGTATATACATGTATGTATATATGTATATGAATATGTATGTATATACATGTATGTATATGAATATGTATGTATATACATGTATGTATATATGTATATTCATATATTATGAATATATGTATATACATATGTATCTGAAAAAAAGATTAAAAAAACCCTGAAGTTCCCACATGTCATTTTAAAAAAACAATTCCCACATGCATCCAGTGCTGGAATAAACATACCAGCTTTACAACTTTCACTAAAGTTGTAGGGTTTTGATTATCTCTGCAAAACACAGCAGAAGTGTGAACCTCCCCAGCTCAGGTCCCTGCCTGACCTGCTAACACCTGGTGACCTTCCCAGCCTGGATTCTCCTCTCCAGACTGGAATCACCACTCTGGAGTGTTTCCTAGGACAAAGGAGTGATTTCTCTGGCAAACTTGCCTTGGGGACAGCAACAGCTTCAAGCATGGTTTTAACTTCTGAGTATATTGAGGAATAGGAGCTCAGAGCTTGTCCCTGGACCAGGGAAGCTCAGACCAATCACATCTAAGGAAGGTTGAGGAGACTTATCACCAGGTTTTCTAGATCCATCTGGAAACCAAGCCAAGACATGAAGAGAGAAGAGTCACAGCCACAGGGGATGTGTTACTCCCAGTCAACACCATGGAAACAAAAAAAAAAAAGTCCAGTTCAGGAAGCTTCCAGAGCTATGACTGCAGCTCACAAAGTGCTGCCCAAAAACATCACACCCATGAAAAATATGTCCAGCAGGAAAATAATTCCAAGAGATGAATGAGGTAGTAGCAAATTGCCAAGAGCTTTCAGCTTTTTCTGAGTGGGGATATAAACAAAACTGGGATTTGGCACAAGGCAACACCATGAGTTAGTGATTCCTTGCACAGGGAAGCAGACCAGGAGAGGATTTTGAAATCCCATGATTTACCACTCCAAAGTTGAGGCAGGCAAGCAATTAATTGATGGCCAGAGGGTGAAGATTCCTCCCTGCCAGCAGCAGGTGATGTCAAAGGAGGAGACTCAATGCTAAGGAGAATCCTCAACAGGAAAATTACCCAGGAAGGAGAGGGTTAAAGTCAAAGCAGTTCAAGGAGAAAGGAAATGCCTGGAGGCTCCATTTAGCTCAGGAGATGCTCCCACCTCTGGGACAGAGATCTGGCTCTCAGGCAGAGGTCCAGCACCTCCTCAGAGCCACCTGAGCTCATGTCCCACAGCCCTCACCCACAGTTTCAGTTTCTTTCATTCCTTAACATCCACAATCCAGCAACAACAGACACAGCAGCAGGAAAATCTAAGCAGGGAAATCAGTGGGGACTCTGCTATTAAACTGTTTCACAACACCATAACAATTAACCTGACACCATGGCACTTCCAAAATATTCTCCTTTAACTCAGACAGAGTCACAAACAGCTGTTTTGGTGCTCTCTGAAACAGAAACATCCACCAAGAGCTTTTATCAGCTGTGGCAATACTTGCTTCAGCTCCTCCTCCCCTCCCATCTGCTCACCCCCATGCACAACTCAGCAGAACAGTTCTCTGAGAGCAGCTTATCTTCAGTGACAGCAATTACTCAGCATCCCTCACTTCAGCAAGAGGTGCTCTGCACTCAAGTGCCCCAGGAGGCAGAACCACCACAGAGCTCCAAGGGCATGTTTAGGACCTAAAATCAATGTTTAAAACCACCCCAGCAGCAGGAACAAAACCTCCCAGCACTTGCTGACAGGCTGATGGTGACAGCCCTCACACCACAAGGCTGAGAGCACACTGTGACAGGCCAGGAGGGGATCCCTGACCTGCACCCAGTGTTTTCCTTCTCCAAAACAGACTGGAGCTTCCCAAAGCACACCACACTATGGAGAAGATGGGTGAGTCCCCCAGGAGCCCTGGTGAAAAGACAGAAGATCATCCTTCTAGACATCAATATATTCCACTCCTTTGCTGGAACTCTGGTCACTGAGAATTTCAGATTTCTGTGCTGCCAGGCACTGACCCCCAGAGAACACTGCACTGACCTGAGGCTGTGGAGAAGCTTCCAGAATGGAATGGCAGAACTGGGATTGTGGGTGTGGAGTTTGAACAGAAGTGTGTAATATGTGGTGAAAAACTTAGAGTTTAATGTTTCAGAATATAGTAATATATATAAAGCAAGATGGAGGTTTTGGGCAGAGGCTGCTCCTTCTTCACCTTCTTCTCCATGGGTTTGGGTGGTTTTGTGTAATTGGATAAAAAGTCCACATTGCAGCCATGGGTGGTTGGTTATTGGGTTAAAAGTTAAAATAATTTAGGTGTCATTTCTTAATTGGACAGTTTATCCTTAAAAGGCCTTGCAGAGAGAGATACATATCCATTTTCTACCTTGTTAGAGAAAAGCACTGTAAAACTCACAGCTTGTGAGACTGTGACATAGATAAGAACTAAAAAACATCTGAGTCTGTCAAGAAACACTGTCTGGTGATTTAATCCTGGCCCTGGCAGAAAAGAAGCAAAGAATCCATTCCTCCCTAAATGGGATCCCAACAACCAGATGTCAAACATGGCTGAAGGACTCAAATTGCCAAATTGGTGCAGCTCCAGTGGTACCCAGGCTTCAACAAAGGCTCTGCCTGTGACATGGAAATGGCTCTAGCAAATCCTCAAGCCCCATCTACAGGGCTTTCCAGGCCTTCTCCCAGTGCACAACTGAGCCAGTGCCTTCCAGCTGCACCCTCTTAATTCACACACACAGCACTGTGCACCCCTTCAGTGTCCTGACCAGCACAGCACATTGAAAGCATTATGGTGGAATTTGTCCTTGTCATGGTTCAACCCCAGCCTGCAACTCAGCCCCTCACAGCTGCTGCTCCCTCACCCAGGTGGGATGGGGCAGGAAATCACAGAGGAAAAAAGTGAGAAAATCCATGGAATGAGACAAGGCAGTGTAACAGGGAAAGCAAAAGCCAAGCAAGCAAAGCTAACAAGGAATTATTTCCCCACTCCCCAAGGACAGGCAGGTGTTGAGCCATCCCCAGGACAGCAGGGCTCCATCCATCACATGTATCATGTGGGAAAAATGCCATCACTCCAAACATCCCCCTCTTCCTTTTCCCCCAGTTTTACCTGCTGAGCATGACCCCCCTGTCTGGGATGTCCCTGTTGGGATCCCTGTCCTGGCTGTCCCCTGCCAGCTCCTCCTGCCCCTCACTGGCAGCCTGGGGTGGGAGCACCAGAGGCCTTGGCACTGGGTGAGCACTGCCTGCTCAACAACAAAACATCCCTGGGATATCAGCTCTCTGTACAGCACAGTTCAAAACTGCCCCAAAACAGCCACTCTGGAGAAAATTACCTCAATCCCAGCTCAAACCAACCCTCCAGGCTCAGTAATTCACATTTCAGTCCATTCATGTCAAACTGACTTTGGAAATTACTGCTTCCATTAAGTCCATGCTTTTCTAAGAGGGGTTAAGAAGGAATCCTGGTCAGGTGTGATCTCAAGTGTCACGTTCAGTACCTGACAAGATCCAGCACTTGGACATCACTTGACAACAATAAAATCACTTGGAGGAAACTGAGTGACAGTGTGATCCCAGTGGATCTGAGAAACTCCCACTGGAATGTGCTCTGTCCCTGAGTGCTGCCACACACAGCCAGCAGAGCTGTGCCCTTCTGTCACTGTCACACACACAGAGCTGTGCCCTCCTGTCACACACACACAGAGCTGTGCTCTCCTGTCACACACACACAGAGCTGTGCCCTCGTGTCACACACACACCCACACACACCCTCCTGTCACACCCACAGCTGTGCCCTCCTGTCACACACACAGTCACACACACACCCACTCCTGTGTCACACACACACACACCCATTCCTGTCACACCCTTCTGTCACACACACACACACCCACTCCTGTGTCACACACACACACACCCATTCCTGTCACACCCTTCTGTCACACACACACACACCCACTCCTGTGTCACACACACACACACACACACCCCCATTCCTGTCACATGCTCCTGTCCCACCCTCCCAGCAGAGCTGTGCCCCCACCAGCCCCAGTGTCCCCAGGAGCTGCTGTACCTGAGCCAGTTCCTTGATCCTTTTCTCCAGGGGGGCAGGCAGCCCCTCGGGGAGCGATGGGGGCTGCTTGAACTCCTGCTCCAAGGCAGGGTCGCTGCCATCCTCCAGCTCGGGGCAGGGGCTGCCCTCGGGGGACTCGCTGAGCAGCCGCTCCAGGTCCAGCTCGCTCAGGGAGTCCATGGCTGAGGCTGCCTGCAGCAGGTCACTGTCACTGGCGTGCCCAAAGAGGGACAGCAGGGGGTCAGCCATGGCCTCTGCCTCCCTTGGGCCTGCAGGGTCTGCGGGGGAAGGGGGCACCGCTTTCTGCTCTTCGTCTTTCTTCTTCTGAGCATCCTTCTCCTTCTGGAACTTCTTCAGCATCTCCTTGACACTGAGAGCTCCAGAGTATTTCTTCTTCTTCTTCTCCTTACTTGCATTTAATGCTGTGAAGCTGCAAACAAAGGGGGGAAAGGGACTGAATACAAGACCAAGGAGCAGACAGGGTCCCTTGTCCCCCAGTTCACTTCAGGCACAATTCCCTGGAAAGTCTTAGCTCCTTAACCAATTACAGCAGAAAAAATATTTTACAGCTTCTACAAGTCTCAGGGTTCTTTCTGGCTGTTCATCTCAGCTCAGAGAAATCTGTCCTGACTCACTGCAGAGAGGTGCTGGGGCCTAAACCACCTGCACAGAGCTCTGCTTTCATTTAGCTACATGAAATTATTGTTATTCCAGCAAGGAAGGCTGGGAAATGCATGATTAGTACACAGGAACTGAGGCAGGACAGAATCAGTGTGAAGCTTTCTGCTGTGTTAAAACCAGGAGAGCAAATTCCTTTCCTTGCTCACTTTGAAAGAATCACACACTGATACCATGTCAGACACATGGGCTGCTGCTGCCCAAAAGCAGATCCATGCAGGAAAAAATAAATTGCAAAGAATAGTTAAAGGTAGAAGGAAAAAACTTAGGAGGAAAATACAGGAAATTAATGAAAAGCAACAGATATAGATACTGAAAGAGACAGGCCAGGCAGATCAAAGCATGGACAGAGCTACAGCACAAGATGACTCAGAACAAAAAGAAAAACCATTCCATTTTACAGCCCAAAAGCTATAAAAGAGCTGAGCACTCATCCAAGAAATACTTTGGGCAGGAGTACAAAGGACTGCCCAGAGAGAGCAGTGACACAGCCTGCCTTGTAACCTCTCCCTCCCTGGCAGCCCTGAGCCCTTCCCACCTGCCTTTCCTCCCACAGCTTCATCCCAACAGTTGTTATCTTTCCCTCTCCTCTCCAGATCTGTTCCCATTAAACAGAGCTCCAAAATCAGCACTCCTGCAGCCAGCTGTGCTTCTTTTTGCCCTGTGGAGACCCTCACACTGCTGCTCTGGAGCTGTGCTCCTTCCCTGATCATCCCCTGCCTTTCTTTCCCACTTGGGAAGCAACAGGGGTTTGGAAAATGTGCTGGTGTTTGCAATGTGCATTGAAGCCACCCCACACTGCAACAGGTTCCTACTGCAGCCACCTGGAACCCTGGAACAAGGTGCTGAACAGCAAGAATTCCCTCCTCCCCTCCTTACCCAGCTTTTGGAAACTTGGACTTCTTTGATTTCTTTTCCTTGTCATAAGAATCATCCTTCTTCTTCTTCTTTATTTTTTCACCCCCATCTTTCAACTTCCGCTTCTGCGGAGGGTTAAAAACGAGTCACAATCAAAGAGTTTCCCACAACATCCCCAGCACTCCCAGAGCCACTCTGGGGCCTCTCCCAGGCATGTGAAAACACAGGATCATTAACCCAACCCCCTGCATCCCTCACCACTGTCCTGGCACGTGTTGTCTTCAGCATTTGACAGCACCCCCATAATGCTGTGACTTCCAGGGGGACAGGGAGCTGCTGTCACCTCTGCTCTGGGAACCAGGTAACCCCACCAGAGCCTTATCCATGCCAGACATGCTTCATTTTACTCAGAAATGTCAGGATACAATGGGATTTCAAGTGCCTATCCCTATCCTGTCCACACCAAGTCACAAATCTCTCCCACTCTGGATGTTAACACACTTTCATGCAGCAAGCTCTGAGCTGTAACAAGGGAATCATTGAGGAAGCTCCTTCCTGACCTTGGGACACTTCTTCTTCTTCTCTTTGACATAGTCATCCTCAGACTCAGAGGCCTGTCGGAACTGCAGCGTGCCTGAGTTGATGTAGAAGCCTCCATACTTGGTGGTGAGAGAGGCAGGAACCAGCTCATCATACTGCAAACAACAGACAACACTTCATTGCCACTGGGACCTGCTTACTTCATTCCACAGCTCAGCTGCTTGGAGGATGCAGTGGGATTCATGGAATCACAAAACATGCTGGGTTGGAAGGGACCCATGAGATTGAGCCCAGCTCCTGGCCCTGCACAGACACCCCAACAATCCCAATCCCTGAGAGTGTTGTCCAAATGCTCTGGAGCTCACACAGGCTTGGTGCTGTGGCTCTGAGAAAGCTGTTCCAGTGCCTGACCACGCAGGAAAAAATACATTACAAAGAATATTTAAAGTTCTTGGTTAAGATTAAAGGTTCCTGGGGAAGAACCTTTTCCTGATATCCCACCTAAAGCTCCCTGGCTCAGCTCCAGCCATGTCCTCAAGCCCTGCCCCTGGTCACAAGGAGGTTGTGGTTCCCCAGGAACACTCTGGATGCCCACCAGCAGCCCCAGAGCTCTCCCTCCCTGGCCCTGGCAGCCTCGTGGCTCAGTCCAGAGCAGGTTCAGCCTCTCCTCAAGCCTCCTTTAGGCCCTCCCAGCCCCAGCACCCCCAGCACTCACAGCCTCCGAGTTGTCGATGAAGGAGTCGGACTCATCGTAGCCATAGCCCATGTCAATCAGATCCTGGATCCGGTCCTTCCTGCGCCTCTTGCCACCCTGAGCAACAAACATGGACACTGGGATCACTCTTCCATCCCAGCACCCCACAGATACCCTGACACAGGGCTCCAGGACACAAAAGCTACAGCAGAAGCAAAGCAGGGCTGGCTCCCATCGCACTGCGCTCCCAGGGTGTGCAAATCCAGTTTTAAGCCTTGTCACAGAGAAACAGAACAGTGCAGCCAAATGAAAAACTGCCAGCCAGACTCCACACTGAACTGGGCCTGCATCCCTCCAACAATCCTGCCAGAGCTCTCTTCCACAGGGCTTGCTCTTGCCTAAGTGCTCCAGCAGGTTCAGACCCAGTGCTGCAGGCATCAAACACACACAGAGTGTGCCAGGGTGACCCATGGGCCAAATCTGTGCCACAAAACAACACAACTTGCTGCCCCCAAGTGCCAAAGGGTATAAAAAGCACAGTGTGGTTTTAGTGTCACCCACAGAAATAATGCAAAAGGAAGAACAGAAAGGAACAGGTAAGAGAGATCCATGCAGCACTGTCCTCATCACAGCCCCATGCTCACACTCTGAACATTCCACCCTGCCACAGCAACAAGGCCTAGGAATCCATTTTTACTTAAGGAAAACTCAATTTTATCAATCACAGTAAGTGATTTGCTGCTCACTTCAGTTCATGTAATTTGCTTTAATCAGACTCATCTGATTTAAGAATGAATCTGAACTATTTTTGCAGCCCTGAGACAGAAAAAGAACATAAAAAGCAGCACATGGCAGCCAGGATAAAGGACTGGGGGAGAACAGAAACTTGAGAGCCAGTGAGCATTAAAAGCATTGCCTGAGACCTGAACAGCACTGCCCAGCCCAAAGAATAACATAATGTAAAGAAAAAACACTTACATATTTTTCTTCAAACTTCCTAGCAAGAGCCTCCACTTTGTGCCTTTCCTTTTCCTCATCATTGAAGGGATCAGCTGGGTCTTTCTTCTGCAGAAACAAAAGGGGTAAAACAATGACAGCCAGTCCTGTCACAGTGCCACCAAAACTGCAGGAATTGAACCCATCCTGACTGGAGCAGCTGGGCAGAAGCTCAGATAAATCAACCTTTAGGACAATGCTGAGAAACATCCCCCTGAGAAACATCTTCATCAGTGATCTGGACAGTGTGATCAGGGCACTCTCAGCATGCCAGGGGATGCCACCCAGCTGTGTGGGGTGGCTGACACACCTGAGGGGTGGGAGGGCATCCAGAGGGACCTGGCCAGGCTGGAGAGCTGCGACCATGGGAACCTCATGAGGTTCAGCCAAGCCAAATGCTGGAGCTGCACCTGGAACCTGTGGGATCAGCCAAAACTGGGAGAGGAAGGGATTTAGAGCAGCCCTGGGGGAAGGATTTGGGGTGTTGGAGGGTGAGAGCTGGAGCTGCCCTGGCTGTGAGCACCCAGAAACCTCCCTGGGCTGGGCTGAGCCCTGCTATGGGCAGCAGGAGGGGGGATTGTGCCCCTCAGGTGAGACCCCAAAAAAGCAGCAGGACCTGGAGCTGCTGGAGAGAGTCCAGGGGAGCCCATGGAGATGCCCCAAGGCCTGGAGCCCCTCAGGAGCCAGGCTGGCAGAGCTGGGGGTGCTCACCTGGAGAGGAGAAGCTCCAGGGACACCTCAGAGCCCCTGCCAGGGCCTGAAGGGGCTCCAGGAGAGCTGCAGAGGGACTGGGGACAAGGGATGGAGGGACAGGACACAGGGAATGGCTCCCACTGCCAGAGGGCAGGGATGGATGGGATATTGGGAATTGGGAATTGTTCCCTGGGAGGGTGGGCAGGCCCTGGCACAGGGTGCCCACCCTGGATCCCTGGCAGTGCCCAAGGCCAGGCTGGGCAGGGCTGGGAGCAGCCTGGGACAGTGGGAGGTGTCCCTGCCATGGCAGGGGTGGGATGGGATGGGCTTTAAGGCCCTTACCAAGCCAAACTATGCTGGGATTCTGACAGTGTCCCTGTGGTTTGGGTGCTCTCCCAGCTCGTTTTGTACCTGCCTCTGCTTCTCACAACCCGCAGAAAAAAACCCCAAAAATTAAACGGCATAAAACATCAACTGCCTGCTAACAGCCCTGAAGGCAAACAGTAAAAGGAACAGAATCCAGTAAGTTTCTTTTCATAGACAAACACTCCTAACTCAACTTTAGATGCAACAGGAGTTTTCATTCATATCTCCTTTGGTGCTCTTTGGAAAACAGCTCCTTATCACTGCCAGCTGCCCAGGTACCAAAACTCACTTCAGATCCACTGAACGAGCATCACATCCCACACCTGCCACAGCACAACACCAAACTCCAGCAGGGCAAAGGAGTGCCCCAGCACGGCCTGACAACAAGCACCCCAGCCTGTGGGTCAATGTTCACCCACCCTCCTCCCACCTCGCAGCACTCTCAGCAAACACAGACCCAGCTCTCACAACTGAGACAGCCCTGCAGACGTTCAGCTGCAGCACAGATCCACACAGATCCCCCAGGGACACTCACCTTGTCACCTGAAGAACTCCCTTTTACTTTCCCCCGACAGCTCTTGAGGAGATCGGGGTAGAAGAACTCGGGGCAGCGTTTGTGGTCGGGCTCGAAGAGGGTCAGGGTGATGCGCACGGCCGTGGCCGCCGGCTCCGCCTCCGGGGGCTGCTCTGCCTCGTCCTTCCGAGACCTCTTGAGGAAGCTGCTGCTCAGGGGCCCGTGCAGAGTGGTGAACGACACCCGGTGCGGCTCTGTCATGGCTATGGCCGAGCCTTACCAGGCCTCACGGCATCGTCCCCATGGCATTAGGAGAGGCCTGTGGGGTTTCAGCGCGAGTAACGGAGGATGCTGGCAGCGGAACGAGGGCTTTGCTTTCGGAGTTTTCCCGGGAAGTGACAAAGGGCCGTGCTGCGAGCGCTCGCTGCAATCATTAGAGAGAAAAAGGAGAGAGAGAAAGAAAGAAGTCAAGCCTTGTAGCAATCTTCCCTCCAGCACTGGCAGTTCCTCGCTATCGCTCCAGCTCCATCGCGGCTCTCTCTCCTCACACCACACCGCTCCATGGGTAAGGGCTGAAGGAAATCCAGCTGCGGGCAACAAAACGAGCCCGCCAGAGTCGCTCTGACACGGCCCGGGAGCCCTGGGCACGAACACCGGGCTGGGCTGCACCTCCCGGGCCCGGGCTGCGCTCCGGCCGCGCGATGTCCCGCTGCAAGGAGGCCCGCTCACCGTTGTCTCTGGGACAGGGACCGAGCGGGGCCCAGGGCCGAGCGGGGCCCGGGGAGGCAGCACCGCCCGAGGCCGCGGTGCCGGTGCCGGGCCCGCCCTCACTCACCGCCGCCGGGACGCCGCCTCAGCCGCCGCTCCGGGCCCGCTCCGGCCCCGCGCCCGCGTCACGTGGGCGGTGCTACCCTCGCGCCGGGCCGCGCGCGCCACGCCCAATCAGCGAGCGCTCCAGCGGCCACGCCTCGCACCGTGACCAATCAGCGGCCGCCGGCGCGGCCACACCTCGCGGGAAAGGCTCGCGGACGGCTGCCCCTCACCACGTGACGGCGGCGGGCCAATCCCCGGCGCCGGCACCGCCCCGTCCCGGCGGCCCGCGCGCGGCGGAGGCTGGGGCGGGAAGATGGCGGCGGCCCCTGAGGGAACGCTGAGGGAGCGCACGGAGAGGCTGCCCGAGCCCGCTTCACTCACACAGCAGCGTTTGGTGGAGTCTCATAAAAATCAGTAGCGTGAAACCTCCAGGAAGCTGCGTTCGTCCTGCCGCTCGCGTCTCTTAAACAAGCTGAGGTTTCGTCCACAGAATGAAATGCAGCGTAGGGAATATAACGATAAGGGACAACAGAATAATCTGATATATCTTAATAGGGGCTCGCATGGATAAGGCTGCAGGCCTGTGCTGGACGATGCCGGACTCACAGCAACCCCTGAACCTGCTCAGGACACTCCGGCTGGACGGACACGATGGGATTCCTGGATTTGGAGCATTTATAAAAATGCTCCACCCCAGGGCACTGCTGGTGTCACCCTGCGACCTCTCCATGGTGTTTCAGGGTTTGGGGAGTCTGGACAGTCTGTTGAGTGGAAGGTGATAAATATCCCAGTTCTCAAGCAGATTTAAGGAAGAAGACCCTGCATCCTACAAGCCTGCCAGACCCACTTCTGTGTTGAAATCCTGGAGGTTATTTAGGGAGTTACTGAAAACCCCTCAGAGACAACGCAGGCAGCAGTAACAGCTACTGTGGGCTCACAGGGGAAGGTCCTGCTTCAGCTGCTTCATTCCCTGAGAGGCTCAGGCAGTGACTGCCCAGAGCCACAGAATGGTTCAGCTGGAAGGGCCCACAGGGGCTCACCTAGTTCCAGCTGCCTGCTCAGGCAGGGCCAGCCCAGACAGCTCTGAAACATCTCCAGGAACACACTCCACTCCCTCTCTGGGCAGCCTGTGCCACTGTACAAGGAAGTTTTTTGTGTTCATTTGGCACTTGCTGGGCTCAGTCTCTGCCCGTGGCTCTGGTGCCATTGCTGGAGCAGAGCCTGGGCCCTGCCCTGCCCCTCCCTACACCCAGGGCTGAGCCCCCTCTCAGCTGGGGCTCCTCTCCAGGCTGAGCAGCCCCAGCTCCCTCAGCCTTTCCTCTCCAGGAGATGCTCCAGCCCCTTCAGCATCCTCAGAGCCCCCACCAGGCCTGTTCCAGGAGCTCCATGTCCCTCCTGTTCTGACACAGCATTCCAGCTGTGCCTCACAGGCTGGGCACAGGGGCAGGATCCCCTCCTCACCCTCTGGGCTGGTCAGGAGCACTCAGTGGCACTCCTCTCCACAGAGCCTGGTGCCTGGGGTTGTTCCTCCCCTATCAGCTGCAGGAGCCTGTGCTGGATTCCAGAAGGTTCCTCTGCCCCTGTGAGGTCCCTCTGAGGTATCAGCTCCTCCTCCCAGCCATCTTTGGGAAGGCAGTGGATGGGGTGGCTTGGGGTTTTAGCAAAGCTTTTGTACCATTTCCAGCACTCTCTTGGACAAGCTGTGCCTCACACAGCTCCACCCTTGGCATGGGTGAGAGGCACTGCCAGGTCAAGCTCAAAGGATTACAGCAAATGGGGCCACATCAGGAATGGCCTCAAGTGGCTTTCCCTGTATCCAGCCTGGTTTTCCCAGAATTTCCAGGGATGGTGGGGAAGGGGCTGGAACATCCAGATGGGCGGGAAGATCCCAAAATCCCATGATTTGGGTGGCTGGATATGGCAGCAAAGCTGGGATGAAAGGAGACCCCTCCAAATGCAGGGAGAAAGAGGAGAAAATCCCATTATTGCTGTGGAACTGGATTTTCCAGGGCAGGGACAAAGGACAGTCACCAGTGGGGTTACACAGGGCTCTGTTGGAGGGCTGGTGCTCTTGAATGCTTTATAAATGCTCAAAATCCAGGAATTTACCATCCATTAAGCAGGTTTGCCAACAACAGTGACCCAAAGGGCCTCACAGGGAGCTGGGCAGGCACAACCTGAGTGAGATCCAACAGCAGCACTGCTGGAATCTGCACCTGCACAGGGCTGGACACAGTCTGGGGGATGAGAGGCTGGAGAGCAGCCCAGCAGACACACCTGGGAGCAAAACTGTGGAGAAAACAGGCCCAAGTAAAGATCAGATCCAATGAGAGAACATGGAGAAAAACTATGGAGAGAACAGGTCCAAAGAGAGAACATGGAGCAAAATTATGGAGAGGACAGGTCTAAAGAGAGAACATGGAGAAAAACTGTGGACAGAACAGGTCAAAAGCCATTTCCTGTCCCATAAAATGTTTAACCATCTTCCATTTTCAAATGCTCTGTGTTTGTTTGGCTGACAGCAGCAGCTCAGACCCAACTCCTTAGCTGGCAATCCAGGGAGGCCCCAGGAGCAGAAAGCAGGGCCTGACACAGGGCTGGCATCCCCCAAGAGGATGGGCAGGGCTCTTCCAGTGGTGCCCAGCAACAGGAGGAGGAACAACAGCCAGAAAGTAAAACACAAGAAGTCCCCCCTCAAGATGAGGAAGAATTTCTTTACACTGAGGGGTGGCAGAGCACAGAGCAGGTGCCCAGGGAGGGTTTGGAGTTTCCTGCTCTGGAGACATTCCAAACCCACCTGGACTCATTCCTGTGATGGCTGCTCCATGTGACCCTGCTCTGACAGGGACCTGAGTGATCTCCAGAGGTCTTTTCCAGCCCCAACTATTCTGGGGTTTTGTGATTCCTGCAGGAGCACAGCTGTTTCTGCTGCCATGAGCATGGGGTGCTGCAGCAGCAGCCTGGCTCCACTGAGCAGCCCCAGCCAGGCTTCTGCTTCAGTGGGGAGCACAAAACCCTGCCCAGGGCAGAGACAGGGGCATCTCTGCTGCCTTCACCTCCTTCAGCTCTGACACCCAACCCTCCCCTCCCCGCTGCTGCCCAGGCTATTTCTGACAAGCACCTGCAGCCTCCTGCCTTCAAGGGCCCCAAGAGAACAACAGACAGCTTCTACATTTATTGTTACACTTTAACACAGTCTTGGACAGAGGAGAAGCAGCAGAAACAAACATGCAAAGCAATTAAAAGTCCCCAGGGGCTCGAGGAACAGCAGGCACAGCTCAGCTCCTGGCAGGGTCTGTGGGGGCCCTTTCCCTGTAGCTGCTGCTCCATTGTGCCCCAGAGCAGGACAAGGTCATGGCAGACACCAAACCTACACACACAGAGAGGGGAGGGCAGGCTGGGATTGTGTCTCAGTGAGTCAGGTCTGTATCTGACTGGAGTTCAGTGCACTTTGAACCAGGAGGCATCTTCAGTTTTGTCTGTGCAGACAGGGAGAAGAGGGATCCTTCAGGAGGGGGCAATGGCAGGAGATGAAGCTCAGCTATTTGGGCAGAGTTTTCTTGTGTCAGAGCTGGCAGCTCTTGGTGCCAGCAGCTCTTCTCAATGAATCTGTTAAACAACAAACATGGCCTTCTGTGGGGGCCTGAATATATGCTGTACTGTAAGATCTGTGTGTGTCAATGTGGGGGCCTGAATATATGTTGTATTGTGGGATCTGTGTGGGTCCGAGTTGCTCCAAATGAGCTGCAGCTGCAGGGTCCTTAGTTGGGCAGCAGCTGTAGCTCGTGAAGGTAACTGAGATAAATAGGGGTGGGTCAAGAGCCCAGGAGGAGCCCTTGAGAAGACAGGAAGGACTGTGCTGCAGAGAGGCAAGAACAACACTGCAGCGAAGATTACAACAGCCTTCCTCCCACCTCAGTCTTCACCAGTGCCTTCTCCTGCAGCCACACTCCAGGTTCAGCCAAGTGGACAAGTTCCAGGAGCAAATGGGATCTGTCAGGTATTTAGAGCTGGGCACAGTGCTTGGAGGAGCCCTGGCTGAGGCAGCTGGACAGCCCCACTCACTGGGGGACACCTCCCACCCCTGCCCTGCTCAGCCCCACACCTGGGGCCAGCACAGAGCAGGGCTGGGGGTGACTCTGCTCCCCCAGAGCTGCCCCCATTCCCCAGCACCTACAAAGCTGAGCACCCAGAGGGACAGGCTTCCAGGGCACAGGTCAAGCTCATCCTGCACACAGGAGAGCCCTGGGATCTTGTTCCCTTGGTTTGACCATGTCCCTGTTCCATGGCAGGACTCTGTATCACTGTCCCTGTCCTTTTGCTGTGGTGAGGCTGCACAGGGAGCTCAGACACAGTTCTGAGGAGCTGGGTGGCCCAGGGACAGCTCACAGGTGGTGTCCAGCCCATTACAAACTGGTTTCCAGATACCCTCCCAGCAGGAAAGCTCCTCTGCAAGCTCTCAGGGGGACAAGGAAGATCCTGGCACTTTCCAGAGCTCAGTGCCAGGACTCCAGAGTCTCTGCACAAGAGAGAGCTGAATACTCCCCTAAATCTGAGCCCCACATCCACAAACCCTTCTCTGCCTCCCCCTCCCCTTCTGTTCCTGTGGCTGCTGCCTCACATCAGTGACCAGGGAGGGACAGTCTGGTGTCAGGCTGGGTCAGGGCCATGCAGGGTCTGGCTGTTTCTGTGTCTTTCTGGCCCCAGGGAACCAGAGCAGGCCTGAAGGAGCTGCTTCCACCTCACAGCCACAGCCCAGGAAGCAGAGCCTGAGGAATTGTGTGTTTAGCAGCATTTGGAGAATCTTCCTTCCATGGATTCACTCATCACATCAGAAACTGGGTGAGCTTTTGCCAGCCCAGCACCCAGGGCTCCCACCAAGGGAGAGAGAATTGTCCCATCCTTCATTCCTTGCCTAGGAATGAACTCCAAACTGAGAATTTGCTCCCTTATCCTACAGCAGCCTGGTTTTTTAAGAGCCTTTGGTGAAAAGCCTTCTAGAAAAGCAGGTAAATTGTCAAGCCCATCACCTTGTGACCAGCACCTCTCCCAGCAGCAAGGAAATTCTCCTGCTCCAGGCAGGGATGAGAACACCCAGAAAAGGGCCAAGAGCCCAAGTTTTGCTACAATTAATCAACTTGAGCTACCTGGGATTTAAGATGCTGCAGCAAACAGAGCAACAATACCAACTACTTACTAGAGCAGAGAGAAAAAAAAAAGAAAGAGCTGCCCTTGGCAGGAGCTGAAGCAGAGTTCCACACACAGCCCAGCTCCCAGCATCGACAGGCAGAAGAGGAATCCCAAGAGGATCTGCAGCCAGCCCAGCAGCTGCCAGGAGCTGGATGGAAATGTGCTGTGTCCCAGCAGGAGGATGAGCTGCCCTGGGCCTGCTGCTCACTCGTAGATCCAGCGTGCAGCCGTGTCCTCCCAGCACGGCAGCTCCTCGGGCCGGAACCACAGCGAGATCTCCTGCTGGGCACTCTCCACTGAGTCACTGCCATGGATCACGTTCCTGTGGGTGAGGAGAAAGCTTTCATCAAGCTGGGAAAGGTGGGAGAGGGATTCTGCAGCCTGTAAAATTCCCCTTTGACCAATTTCATTCAAGTGGTGGAGCCAGTCCTGTCCCACAGTGTTGGGGAAGATGAAACAGGAAAGCTTTATAAATAGGATTGTCTGGCAAAAGATTTTGAGAATATAGAAACTATAAGTGAGAATGAAATGAAAGCAAGCTTTGAGATCTCTTACTGAACAACAGGAAAACAATGGTGTGGCTGGCTGAAGGTGATCCCCTTTTGATTAAACAACACCCTCTGCTTGCAGGCAGGCCCAAGGGTCAGAGCAGACCTTACTGGCTTGGCAGAAGGGGTTTAAAGAGGAGTTTTTAGGGTTTAAAATGTAACACAGTATGGTAATGTAGTGATTCTTACAGGCTGTCTGTAAATGCTATAGGATTTGTGTCTTGTACTAGATTGGTTAGTGAGAATTAGAATATTCAACACAGAAGAAGATTTATTGTAATGGGAACCTCACTCTCTCACCCTCTCTGCCCCTCTCTTCTCTCAGCCTGCTCTGAGCTGTGGCTGCAGCTCCCAGCAGGGCCCTGCCCCCAGGCCCTTTGCAATGAACCCCAAGTTCTTGACCTGGCTGCAGAGATCTCTGTCCCAACCATCCTGCCCCCTGATGCTCCTACACCACAATATCCCTTCCTATCCCACACCATTCATCCTTCCAGCAGTGCCAGCTCCCAGCACTCCCCCCTCCTATGCTGAGGAACCTTTTGTTTGCTACAGGAGGAGCTGCAAGTGGCTGTAGCTCTGGGATGTGCATTTTTTATGTCAGGGATTCCAGATTTTCCACCCTCCATCAAAGCAGGTTTGGTGTCAGACACCAGGAAACAGATCTAAGGCAGGATGGTTCAGTAAGAGCCAGGCTGGGGCCACCCAAGGTCACCAGCCATGGATATTCACCTGCTCCCATGAAAGGACTGAGTGGGAGCCTCCCTTCCTCTTCACAGCCTGACAGTCCTGATTAGCAGAGGAAAACAGGCAAAGCCCACCTGCTTTCAACAGAGCACTCAGGAGGAAGGAAAGACACAACCCAGGCTCTTCCTCCTATTAAAGCCAACCCTGGCAAGCAGAGCTCAGCTCTGGTCTGAGCACAAAAGGGAAAACTTCTGCTCTGGGAGTGCAGACTCATTCCTGGCAGGCTTAGCACAGGAATGCCTGGACAGGATGCCCTGAAATGCAGAGGGAAGAAAAAGTCACAGCTCTCACTTGCCAACTTCAACACAGAAGTCTCCTCGGATGGTGCCAGGCCTGGACTCAGCTGGGTTGGTCTCCCCGATCATGGAGCGAACAGTTTTCACCACATCCAGGCCCTGCCAGACCTACAGGAGAGCAAAAGCAGCATCAGCTTCCACAGCTGCCTTCTGAACTCCCCACCCTGGTGACAGCCAGCAAAGGGTGTCTCCAAATTATTCTTCCAAAGCTGATTGTGGGAAATAATCCAAATTGTCTGTGGATTTCTCCTCATCCCTGGAAGCACTCAATACCAGGCTGGATGGGGCTTGGAGCAACCTTGGCCTAGTGGAAGGTGCTGCCCCTGCCATAGCAGGGGGTGGAATGAGACCTTAAGGATCCCTTCAAACCTAAACAATTCTGTGATTTAATTTACAACAGAAAACATCCCTGCAGTTCAGTACAGCTTCAAGAGACCCTCTGAGTGGGGATATTGAGACAGAGTAAAAATCCTCCAGAGTAGAAATCCATTTTGATTTAGGTGAAATGTACATCTTTGAGTCTGTGGTTAGAAAACATAGCTATTTAGCTTGACTGCAAAGCCTAGGCTCAGAGAAACTGCTTCAGTGAAGGACAGAGATAAGGGGGGGGAGACAGAGGGTGATAGAGAGAGACTGCTGTGAGAGCAAGTCAACCTGACCTAGGAATTCTTTCTGACAAAGAAGAACTAGCAGCAAACGTCACTCAAAATTCGGAAAAATGAATATGTGTGAACCAATTGTGAAATTGTATGTATATGTATTTGAGAGGGGGATAAAAAGGGACCTGAAGTTCCCAGAGGTACACATGACTTTTAAGGAGAGTAATCTCCACATGCATCCAGCGCTGTAATAAACATACCAGCTTTATAACTTCCACAAAGTTGTGGAGTTTTTGGTTATCTCTGCAAAACAATATCACCTCAGTTCCACTGTGCCAGCAGGAACACGCCTGGCACTGTGTCCCTGTCCCTTGGCAGCACTCACCATGGCCACGATGGGCCCGGAGCTCATGTACTTCACCAGGCGGCCGTAGAAGGGCCGGTCCCGCAGGGCGCTGTAGTGCTCCTTCAGCAGCTCCTCCGAGGCCTGCACAGAGCACACAGCTCAGTCTGCTCCCTCAGGGGCACCTGGGCAAGGGCTGCACCTCAGGGATGCAGGAAATCAACAGAATGGAGCTCTTGCACAGATGCCCAACTCCAGGAGTGAAACAGCAGCAGCCTGACACAGACAGGCATTTCCAGCTGCTGGATTACAGTGCCAGCCCTGAAGTACGGGCACAACCAAGGGCAGACATGTTCCCCATAGCTGGAATCACCCTCCCAGTGCCAGCTCTCCTCTGAGCTGCGAGTGACACCAGCAGGCTGTACAGGCAGAACCCCAGCAGTCACCAGCACAGCCGAGGCTTGGGGGGCCCAGGGTCTCCTCCACTCCAGGGACCCCCAGGCTGGCTGGGCTCGGCCCTCACCTGCAGCAGCTTCATCCCCACCAGCTGCAGCCCCTTCCTCTCGAAGCGCCGGATGATCTCCCCCACCAGGCGCCGCTGCACCCCGTCCGGTTTGATGGCCACGAAGGTTCGTTCATGGACCCCGCCGAGGGCTGCAGGGACAGGGCAGAGCTCTGAGGAGGGAAGGGGGCGCCTGCGGGCCCACAGCCAAACGGGCACAGGGGGTGGCAGGGCCTCAGCTGAGGGGACACGGGGGTGGCAGGGGGCACAGGGCACATGGGGTTCCCAGGGGGTTCCAGGGGAGTAAAGGGGGTACAGGGCACAGGGGGTTGCCAGGGGGCACAGGGCACAAGGTGTTCCCAGAGGGTTCCCAGGTTCCCACAGGGGAGGGCAGGGCGGTGCTGGCCGCAGAGGGCACAGGGACAGCGGGGCCTGGCCTGAGCCTTCAGCCGCGGAGTCTCTCCCGGGGAAGGGAGGTCCCTGGTCCTCAGGCACAAGGGGAATGGGGGTCCCCGCTCCTCAGACCCCGGCCGGGGGTCCCATCCCGTTCCGTACCATTGTGGAAGAGGCCGGCGAAGAGCCCCAGCACCAGGCAGATCATGGCGGCGCCGCTCTTAAAGGGGCCGCGCTCCCCCCTCGCTGTCCCCGCTCGCCGCGGAACCATCGTGCCGGGGGCGCGGAGCGGCGGGGCCGAGACACGGGGACACCGGGAACGGCCCGTTCCCATGGCAACGGGCGGGGCCTGGTGCCGCCGGGGCTCCACCGGGGCGATGTCCCGGCCGCGGCCTCCCTGTGCCCCCTCTGAGCTCCCCTGTGCCGCTGCCACAGCGTCCCGAGTGTTTATAAGGCTTTTGCCTCCGCTGTCACTGTCATTGCGGTCGTGACTGCACACTATAGACCAGGCCGGTGTGGGGCAGCTGCTGTGGTACAGAGCAGCCCCTCTGGACCGGGCAGGGAGCTCAGGAAGAGGAGCTCTGAATTCCCCAGGGCCATGCACTGATTCCATTCTGGGGTGTCAGACCCGGCTGTCAGTGCCCTCTCAGCCTCAGGGCTCGTTAGCACTGCACTCCAGGGCTCCATTTCCTGCTCTTAGGAACTCACCTCTTGGTTCAGTTCCCTCCAAAATCAGCCTCTGGAAACACCAGCACATGAACTACCTGCACCAGGTGCCCTGTGGAGGGCTGGCTTTGCTCCCAGAGCTGCTTGGGGGCTTCATGGAGTGCTGGCTCTGCTTCCATTCTGCTTCTTGTGTTCAGAGACAGTGTTCTGCTCCCTCTCCTCTGTTCAGCTCTCGCTGGGACAAGCAGGGATCCATGTCCAAATAGCAGGGATCCAGCTGCTTTATCCAACATCATTTTGAGTAAATTATTCCCGGGTTTTTACCAATCAATAATTAGTGGGGCATCCTGGAGATCCAGAGCGTGGCTTTGCCTGAGGAAAGCTGACCCCTTTGCTCCAGAACGGTTGTTATTCTGCCCGTGGAAAAGCCTTTGTAGGATAAACTCTGTTTGTTCTGGAGCTGTGGGCACTGCTTGGGAGGCAAGGGCGGTGCCAGAGGCTGTTCCTGGGTCAGTTCCCGGGGCTGTTCCCAGGGCTGTTCCCGGGGAGGTTCTCAGCATTGTTCCCAGGGCTGTTCCCAGAGCTGCTCCCAGACGCTGTTCCCAGGACTGTTCCCAAAGAGCTGCACCCAGAGGCTGTTGTTCCCAGAGGCTGTTCCCAGTCTGTTCCCGGGGCTGTTCCCAGTCTCTTCCCGGGGCTGTTCCCGGGGCTGTTCCCAGTCTGTTCTCAGTCTGTTCCCGGGTCCGTTACCAGTTTGTTTCCAGTCTGTTCCCGGGGCTGTTCCCGGGGCTGTTCCCGGGGCTGTTCCCGGGGCTGTTCCCGGTCTGTTCCCGGTCTGTTCCCGGGGCTGTTCCCGGGGCTGTTCCCGGGGCTGTTCCCGGGGCTGTTCCCAGTCTGTTCCCGGGTCTGTTCCCGGGTCTGTTCCCAGTCTGTTCCGGGGCTGTTCCCGGGGCTGTTCTCAGTCTGTTCCCGGGTCCGTTACCAGTCTGTTTCCAGTCTGTTCCGGGGCTGTTTCCAGTCTGTTCCCCGGTCTGTTCCCAGGTCTGTTCCCAGTCTGTTCCCGGGTCTGTTCCCCGGTCTGTTCCCAGGTCTGTTCCCAGTCTGTTCCGGGGCTGTTCCCGGGTCCGTTACCAGTCTGTTCCGGGGCTGTTCCCAGTCTGTTCTCAGTGTGTTCCCGGGTCCGTTACCAGTCTGTTCCCGGGGCTGTTCCCAGTCTGTTCTCAGTCTGTTCCCGGGGCTGTTCCCAGTCTGTTCCCGGGGCTGTTCCCAGTCTGTTCCAGGGCTGTTCCCGGGGCTGTTCCCAGTCTGTTCCAGGGCTGTTCCCGGGACTGTTCCCCGGTTGTTCCCAGTCTGTTCCCAGTCTGTTCCCAGTCTGTTCCCGGGGCTGTTCCCAGTCTGTTCCCAGTCTGTTCCCGGGCTGTTCCCGGGCTCCGGTGCCGGCAGAGGGAGCGCGGGCAGCGCGGAGCCGCTCCAGTCCCGTCCCGTCCGGGCATCCCAAAATCATCGCTGGGGTTTTCAGGGGCACAGGCAGCGTTGTCAGCCCTCCCCTCCCGTTCTTAGGGACAGCCTGGCTGTTTTCTTGGAACATCTCGAACAAACCCCTTCTGGAGCAGGTGTCTGTGCAGGGAAGCAGCCCTCACACGGTCTGGAAAGGTCACAGAGTGCTCTGAGGACGGTGCCTGCAATGAGGTGAGCTGCTCATTGAGCTGCTCACAGAGCCACTAATTAAGAGCACATTGTCCGTGTGCTGCCGGTGACATCTGTGTGTGTCCAGCCTGGTGTGCAGGAGTGTCACAGTTGAGATGGTCACAATACAAAGCAATACTCCATTTTCAGAAGGCTTCAAACCTGTCTTTATTTTAGCATGCATGCTTTTTATACATTCTTACAAAACTCCTAAGTTTACACTTTACTCATTGGTCAGGAAAGACAAACAAAGTGCTCATTGGAATAGACAGTTGCAGATTTCTCTTATTTTATCCTTCTTTCTTTCTTGGTTTCTGTGTCAACAACCTTGGTAGAAAATTCTTCCAGGGCAAACGTGGATCCTCTTATCAAGCTTCTCTCTGGTTCACAGGAGTCACTGTGAAAACTCTTCCACACAGGGGATGCAGTGGGGCTGAAGGAGTGTGGCAGGTGCTCAAACCCAGCTTCCTAACTCCAGCCCCATGGCTGATCTCAGTCTTCCTTCACAGAAGGCTGATTCAAAAATAATAATGTTGCTGTCAATTTCGTAAGATTTATTCTAGGACACTTCTCAAGGTGCCTGCAGAGGTGTCAGTGATGAAATCAGCAGCTCAGAGCCCAGCCCAGCCAGCACCCGTGTGTGCTGCAGGCAGCCAGACTAACACACAGGCAGCAGCCCTCATTTCACACTCATTTTATTTCTGCTGTTTGTCAATGCTGATGAAATGCCTCATTTTCCCCAGGGTTGTTCTGTCACTCTCCACAGGTCTCCTCAAAGATCCTGGTGCAGGTTTTCATTTCCTTGGACTGTAAATGTTCCTTTGAGCCTCAGGCAGCTCCCTGCAACAGAACTTGGAGGAGAAACATGCCAAACACTCTCTGCTTGGGTGAGTCCTTCCCATCTTCTCTGGCAATGCTGTGCTGTGGGGAGGAAGCTTTGATTTCCTCTCTAGGAGTCCCAGAAATGTGGGGAGTAGCTTGGGAGATGGAGCTGGGCCTGATTCCCAGGCAGAATCTTCCTGAGCCAGTGTTTTAGGCAGGTGTGTATCTAGGGTGAGCACTGGAAGCTGCAGTAAGCAAGAATGAGACCACAAGTCCTTCCTACAGAGCTCTCACTTGGGTGCTCAGCATTCCCAGATGTGTGCATGGAATGGTGCCACAGGCAGCAGCTGCACATCTGCAAGGGCTCAACAGGGGGGATCTGGGCAAGGGGAGATCTGAAAAAATGTGCTGCCTCGTTTGGAAAGCCCAGTGATCACTTTTTGAATTTCTGAGTGGAAAGCTGAGAGGTACCCTGTGGCACCAAAGACCTTTGATGCCAGTGTGGAGGATGCCAGGGTGGCAGGGAGGGGCTGCTCCCCTGCTCGCCCCCGCTGCAGCAATGGCAGGCGGAGGCACAGCTCTATTTTTGCTCCTGCTGGATGGAACATTGCAGATCCTGTGCTTATGTAAGAGACTCCAGAGCAAGTAGGAGCAGATAAGGTGGCCATGCAACCCTGTGCAGTGCAGACAAAGGCTTTTTGTCTCCTTTCATCACACTCAGCAACTCCTGCAGTTGGAGGAGTTCCTTCTCAGGCTCTGCCCGCCTCCCTTCTCAGGCTCTTTTTGCACCTTTTTTGGTGTTTTTGGGGAGGATTTTCACCTTTCAGTCCAGCCATGGGCTTTCACATAGCACTGGCACAGCCTGAAGTGTTGGTGCCTCTCACAGTGTGGGCTCTGCACAGCTGCAGACCTGTCTGCTTTCATCCTGGGCCACTGATCCTGCTGGAAATAATTCACCTTTTAGGATTTTAGGGTTGGTAGAGGCAGAGGATTTCCTGAAGCACCTTTTGCTGGACACAGGGGATACAGATGTCAGAGCCAGAGCTACACAAAGGGCTCCACAGCAAGGGAACATGGAACAGAAAAGAGGATCCATTCCAAAGTGCCATTGCTCCACCCTGGAACAAAGCTCTGATACAGAAATGGGAACAGCTGTGTGAGTACAGCAGAAGGTCTCCAGGGATACATCTCTCACCCCAGGAGAATGCTGATTCCTCAGAGGGAACAGCTCAAACCTTGCCTTTCCTTGCATTTGGCTTTTCCATTCTCATGGAGTCCATGCAAGATTTCCTGGAAAGAAACACTCAGGGTACCCAGCCCAGGGAAACGCTTGCACTTTGGAGCAGAGCTTTGTGTTGGTTCTCACTTCCGTGCAGTACTGCAGATTTTATTTATACCTGTCTGGGCAGCCTGTGCTTCTCCCCTGAGAAGTTCCCAGTCCATCCAGTGCCCTGCAAGGCCAGAGTAGAAAGCTCATCCCATCCCACCCCTGCCATGGCAGGGACACCTCCCACTGTCCCAGGCTGCTCCCAGCCCTGCCCAGCCTGGCCTTGGGCACTGCCAGGGATCCAGGGTGGGCACCCTGTGCCAGGGCCTGCCCACCCTCCCAGGGAACAATTCCCAATTCCCAATATCCCATCCATCCCTGCCCTCTGGCAGTGGGAGCCATTCCCTGTGTCCTGTCCCTCCATCCCTTGTCCCCAGTCCCTCTGCAGCTCTCCTGGAGCCCCTTCAGGCCCTGGCAGGGGCTCTGAGGTGTCCCTGGAGCTTCTCCTCTCCAGGTGAGCACCCCCAGCTCTGCCAGCCTGGCTCCAGAGGGGCTCCAGCCCTTGGGGCATCAGGGATGATTTCCCAGGGACAGCTCCTGTCTCACCACCTCCTCAGCTCCTCACCTAAGCCTGTGAGGATAAATGGTTTTGTATAAAAACCCACTGTGGCCTGTGGAGTTCTGCCAGCAGAGGCAGCCAGTGGGTCTCACCATGGTTTGGGGTCTCCCCTCACTCACAGGGGAGCTGCTGCCACACCTTGATCTCCTGCTCCAGGTCAGATCAGAGGTGGCAGATGTGGGACTAAGCCTGACCTTGCCCTCTTTACACACAGCAGCCCTGGGTGTGAGTGTGTGAGGCCCTGCATGAGCCCTGTGCCCAGGGCAGGGCAGGCAGTGCCCCCTGAGCCTGGCAGTGCAGAGCCCCAGCTCCCAGGAAGCTTCCTCTGCCTCAAAAGGAGATTCTGAAGGTAAAACCTGGGGTCCTTGAAGCTTTCTGTCAGCTGATGGCCCAGTCCCACGTGTGTGAGCTCTGTGAAGGAATGCTGTGCCAGGGAGGTGGTGGCTGCCTTGGGTCAGGTTGCATCCATTGCTTGCACCTTCACCTGGCAGTGGGATTGAGGGGGAGCTGCCAGCTCTGAGGCACTCTTTGAACCCCTTGTTCAGAGGGGCCTGAATGCAGCCTCCCCTCTCTAACCCACCCCCAGCTGCTCAGCTGTGAGAGGGGCTCCTGGATCTCCCCCAGTTCCCTGCAGAGCCTGTGTCCCCCAGCAGTGCTCCCTGGGATGCCACAGCAGCCACAAAGTAGATCCAACACCATCTAAATCCTGCCTTGACATCCCTTGAGCTAAATTCCTGCCCTGGCTGAACGTGCAGGAACCAAGAGGGGTTAGGACCCATGGCTTACAGGGAGCTAAGAACCATGAGCAGCTTTGCAGCAGCTGAATAAACAGCTCTGGGCAGCCGGGCTCCATCCCCTCCCCTGCCATCCCTGCTCCATCCCAGCTCCTTCCCCTGCCATCCCAGCTCCATCCCTGCCATCCCTGCTCCTTCCCCTGCCATCCCTGCTCCCTCCCCTGCCATCCCTGCTCCATCCCCTGCCATTTCTGCTCCCTCCTCTGCTCCCTCCCCTGCCATCCCTGCTCCCTCTGCCATCCCTGCTCCCTCTGCCATGCCTGCCCTCCCTCCCATCCCAGCTCCCTCTGCCATGCCTGCCCTCCCTCCCATCCCTGCTCCCTCTGCCATGCCTGCCCTCCCTCCCATCCCAGCTCCCTCTGCCATGCCTGCCCTCCCTCCCATCCCTGCTCCCTCTGCCATCCCTGCTCCCTCCTCTCCCATCCCAGCTCCCTCCCCTGCCGGGCCAGCCCGGGCTCATCTCTCCCAGGGAAGTGTCCAACCCCTGTGTGCTTTCAGAGAATCATTAAGGTTGGAAAAGACCTCCCAAGATCCAGTCCAGCCTTTGACCAAACACCACAGCCTGCTCAGCCGTATCATCCAGGGTTTTTTGGCCATTCTCAGGGACAGTGACACCAGGGCCAGCAGGGATGATGAGGGTGAGAACCTCGGGCTGTCCTGGCTCTCCTGAGCCTTGCTCCATGTGTTACACATCTCACCTCCCACTTCTCTGCCTGCTGCAGCCATGGGGTAACACCATGTGCTGTGTGTAGCAGCAATTGGGCCAGCACCTTTCTGACAAGGGCAACAACAAAACACCCAAACAAGTGAATAATTCCCTCACATCCCAAGCTCAGAGCTTTGGGAAACCTCAGTGAAAGTTACAGGGTTGTTTGTCTGTGCCTGCCAGCCTGTCCTTGATGCTGTCAGTGGAAGGGCCCAGATTATTTGTGTGTCTCAAGATGCTTTTGAGTGTCTGCAGATGAAAATGTGTCCTGGTGGTGAATGCAGTGGTGACTCAGCACCAGGGAAGGAGGGGAGATGACCTCGGGAAAAGCTTTTCACCCCCATGCTCTAGAGATGTCCAGGAAAGGAAAAAAGATTGAGTGGGGAAAAATATTAGCCCTTGGCAGAAAGAGGCTTTAGAAGAAGCCCAGAGCTTAATGCCAGGGTGATGCTTCAGGTTTTAGCTTTTATAGTTTTCAGATTCTGTGCTGCTTTAGTGTGTAACTCTGAGCTTCATATTAGGGGATGGTGAGCTCTCTGCACAGAGCAGGGAGACAAAACAATTCCTTCTCTAGCTGGGGATCAAGGACAAATGATCCAAATCTCAGGCCCAAGAGCATAAACAACATGGGCTGAAGAGAGAAAACAAGGAGGATGGGACTGAATGGGCTAAAGCTGGAATTGAACAATTTACTCCAATATGCAAATGGAGCAGAACTGATCAAAGTGAGAGACCTTATGATCAGTCAGGCATTTTGTGACCATTTTGGTTCACCTTGGGTGCAGCTCTGGCTGGGCTCTTGTGCTGCCCAAGGTGCATCCATTGAGGCCTCCTAACAAATCCCTGCTTTATTCTGTAACTGTCCAGTCCCTGTTCTAGGGCAGCCTGCACAGGGCATCAAGGGGAGGGCTGCAGACTCTGGGCTCTGGGCACAGCAGCCTCAGGCCTTGCTCCCAGCTCTCTGTGCAGCTGGAGCTGCAGAGTTTCCTTCCTGCCCTCCCAAGGACAACCCAGGACTCTGGCAGGTGTGGAAGTGACAATTCCAGCAGTAGAACAGAGTCAGCCCTGCAGCAGCTGCAGTGGAAGCAACCTCTCCCTGCTCCAGGTGAGCCCCCAAAGCCCTCTGTGGCCTGTTAAAGCTTGGAGGGCAGGGCAGGGAGGGCTGTCAAGGGAATCTTCACCAAAATCTCTGTGCTGATAGAGCAAACAAGCTCTGGATGTGCCACCAGCACTCCAGGGAAGCAAGCCCTGTCTCTGTGATTAAACCAGAGCCTTGTTCCAGCGGTATTTGCTCACCCTCCTGTTGGCTTTCCCAGGCCTCTCCCTGCTGTGGTCCCACTCCCCAGGCCCTGCTCACATCACCTTGGATGTTCCCAGGGATTCCTTTGGCTGCCCACCCAGCCAGGGCAGCTCAGTGGTTGTTGGGGCAGTCGCTGTGCCCCATGGTCTGTGCCTCAGCTCTGGTTTGATGTGGCTGCTGCTGCTGCAGTCTGACAGCTGCAGCCCCTCAGGCAGAGAATGTGTCACTCCAGAGCTGAGGGGGCTTTCCTCAGGACACCAAGCTCTCCTCATGGTACACCCCACACCTTGCTCTCTGATCCTTCAGGGAGCTGTTTTAGCTCACCGAGGTCTCACTCCCCCCACACCCCTGAGCTTTGTGCTGTTCCTGACTGAGAATGGCAGGAGCAGGATTAGGCTG
This sequence comes from Zonotrichia albicollis, assembly GCF_047830755.1. NCBI lineage: Eukaryota > Metazoa > Chordata > Aves > Passeriformes > Passerellidae > Zonotrichia > Zonotrichia albicollis. The sequence goes on along the minus strand of NC_133834.1, from coordinate 14,933,876 downwards.
GGATGCTCTGACCCTTCTGACAGCAGCTCAGCCAGTGGATGAAGGTGCATTTTTATCAGCACGTGCTTGTTTTTTGTGAACATTAATCATATAAATCTCCTACTGGATGAGGAACTCTGACACTCTGACAGAACCTTTTTTATATAATCTCAGGTAGTCAAATACTCTCCTGTCTTTTTCCTTGTCCTGGAGCCTTATTCTCTGGCCTCAGCAGAGCCTCTATGGAAGATGTATTTCTTCCCACTGCCAGAGGGCAGGGATGGATGGGATATTGGGAATTGGGAATTGTTCCCAGTGAGGGTGGGCAGGCCCTGGCACAGGGTGCCCAGAGCAGCTGTGGCTGCCCCTGGATCCCTGGCAGTGCCCAAGGCCAGGCTGGACAGGGCTGGGAGCAGCCTGGGACAGTGGGAGGTGTCCCTGCCATGGCACTTTAAGGACTTTTCCAACCCAAACCATCCTAGGATGTTATGAAGTGGCCTTACAGCTCTCTCTGGAGAGATAGCACACAACTGAGTGTGTGCAAGGTCAGTCTCCAAGTGATAGAGATCTGTTTGTTCTGAGCTTTATCTCCCCCATCCTGCTATGTTTGGATGAAGGCTCAGTCATGGATCATCACTGTAACAAAGGGATTGAGTCCTGCAGGGAAGATTGGGGTCTTCTGGAGCATCTGTGCTAAGTGTTCCCTCCTCTTCTGTGCTTATATGCAGCACAGAAGGTGACAAGTGACACCCTCTGAGCATCCCAGTGACATGGGACATCTCTAAGCCCAGCCCTGTTCTGCCTCTGTCCTGCTCCCCACAGAGGGACTGTGGCTGCTGTGGGTCACTCCTTTATCTGCCAGGCTTGGCTGTGGCTGAGCGGCAGCTGGGAGCCCAGCCAGGGGAAGCAGCTGATTCTCCTTCAGAGCAGAGACTTGCACATCAATAAATGTCTTGTTACAGATGCTTTCTTCACCCTCTTGGCTCTCATTTCCTCTTTTCTCATGCTGCCTGTCTCCTGTGAGAGCTGAGGAATGCTGGAACAGGGGCTGCTGTAGCTCTGTCCTTGCAGGTGAGGTGCTGGACAGGCCATGTATTTTCCTCAGTGTTTATCCTGACCTTCCATGTCCTGCTCTGGCTCTTGGTGGGATCTGTTTCTGTAGATCCTGCTGTGGCTTCCAGGGACATGTGGGTCCTGTTTGAGTCACTTTGGAAAGCATCTGCCAACTGTCAAACCCAGCTGAGAGGAGAGGAACCATTCCTTGGGGTAACACAGCTCAGGGCAGGGCAGTTTGTTCACTGAACTCCCAACACGAGAAAATGCTGATTCTGCTCTAGAAAATCCATGGGAAATGGTGGGTTAGGATGGGATTCTCCTTTCCCAAAGCTCCATCATTACCCAGAAATAGGCACAGCCAGGATGGGGGTGGGTCAGGGGTGCCTGCTGAGGTTTGGGATTGTTCACTGGGGCTTTCCACAGTGGCACAGAAACCCTGGAGTTGTTCCAGTGCTGCAGGAGCAGGGGAGCCCCTCCAAAGCCCCTTCCTGCCTGCAGCTGCTGCTGCTTGAATCAATTCCTGGGGAAGGGCAAAAGCAAAGCAGCTTGTTCTGGCTGCAGCACCAGCCCAGGGCATGGACAGAGCCTGACCTGCTGCAGTGAAATTCTCATTCAAAGCCTGGCCCCAGAGCAGCAAGAGCCAGCTTTGCTTCAGGGTTGGGAATGAGCTCAGCAGGGAAGTGCACATGGTGCAAGGAGTTTTACCTGGGCCTGTGGGGGTCTGTGATGGGAGCAGAGGAAAAGGCAGCAGCTGGAACATGAGGGAAGGAAACCCACAGAGAAGTGGGTAAAAGCCATTTCCCATCCATACCTCAGCCCTGTTCCACTTTGCAGTGCCCTTTGCAAGGCTGACAGCACCAGCTCAGCCCTGACCCCTCAGCCCACCAGAGGAGAGCTCAAAGGCTGGGAAAGCCCCCCAGGCTGAGCACGGGCCCTGCAGGGACTGGCCTGGGCTGGCACCACCCTGTGGGAGCACAGAGCCCATCCCTGGCACTGGCATGAGGCCACAGCACAGTGAGGCACTCATCCAGGTCCTAACCCAGCATTTCCCCTCAGCAGGGCCACAGAGGCTTGGAGGGGCTGCTCTGACTGCCAGGCTCTGGGCTGGGGGTTTGGGGTGTTTTTCCCAGTGTGACCTGCCAGAGGACAGGCCCTACAAACCCTGCAGCCTCCCTTCCAGTGCACAGCCACAGGCAGCAGCCTGGCTCCACTGAACACCCAGCCAGGCTTTGCTTCAGTGGGGAGCACAAAACCCTGCCCAGGGCAGAGACAGGGGCATCTCTGCTGCCTTCACCGCCTCCAGCTCTGACACCCAACCCTCCCCTCCACGCTGCTGCCCAGGCTATTTCTGACAAGCACCTGCAGCCTCCGGCCTTCAAGGGCCCCAAGAGAACAACAGACAGCTTCTACATTTATTGTTACACTTTAACACAGTCTTGGACAGAGGAGAAGCAGCAGAAACCAACATGCAAAGCAATTAAAAGTCCCCAGGGGCTCGAGGAACAGCAGGCACAGCTCAGCTCCTGGACCTGCTCCCAGCAGGGTCTCTGGGAGCCCTTTCCCTGCAACTGCTGCTCCAGAGTGGGATGAGGTCATGGCAGACACCAAACCTACACACACAGAGAGGAGAGGACGGGCTGGGATCGTGTCTCAGTGAGTCAGGTCTGTATCTGACTGGAATCCAGCACACTCCAAACAGGAGACTGCCTGACAATCCTGAGTGGGAAGGGAGCCATGAAGATTATAAGTCCAGCTCCTATCATCAAGTCCAACTTCTTAAATGTTGTCTGTGCCAACAGAGAGAAGAGAGATCCTTTGGGAAGAGGTGCTGGCTTCCAAAGCAAGTCAGGAGATGAAGCTCAGATGTTTCACCACAAATTTCTTGTGTCAGAGCTGGCATCTCTTGGAGCCAGCAGCTCTTCTAACTGCCTGTGATGGATGTCAAGGCCAAAGATTCGCACAGCACTGGAGAAATCTTTGCCAACACGTGGAAATGGATGTCCCCAGAAGGAAGAGGTGCATCAGGCTTGACTGGCCCTTGCAGACACCACAACAAAGCCCACCCACGTGCTGTGCAGAGCCATTATGTCCTCCTGCACCTCTTCCTTTGGCAGGCCTCCGCATCCGAGCCGCACGAGCTGTCCGAGTCGCTCCCCGAGGATGAGGAGGAGGAAGGCTTCGACGTGCTATAGTTCATGCTCAACACCCAGCCCAGTTTGTTGTGCAGCACCTGCTTGAGTCCTGGGGGCAGGGGCAGCACCTCCAGCGTGTCCACGTAGTCGGGCAGGAGCTGGCGCAGGCGGAAGCAGCACAGGTACTGCAGGGACGTGCGGCTGGCGCAGGACCTGATCACCTTCATGCTGCTCTTGGCCGCCGTCGAGCACACCATGGGGTAAAACTTCTTGTTCTGCAGCTTTGTGGCTGCCACCCCTGCCAGGGCACAGCACCAGGGAGGGCATGTTAGCTTAGACACAGGGATCTCCCCCCTCCCACCAACCCCAAACCAACTGTAAAGCTGTTGGGAAAAGCTTTCCAAAATCTCAATCTATTAAACAACAAATGTCATCTTCCTCCCACTCACTTCACACCTTGCTTTCCCAGTGTTTTCTGCTGCAGCCAGACTGAAGGTGCTCCCACCCCATCCCTGGCTCTCACCTATGCACTTGCGGTTCTTGAAGAAGGTCAGTGTCCCGTGCCACGTGTCCAAATGCACCCCAATAATGGAGCCCTGGCCAAACCTCGAGGAGAAGTTGGTTTTGTCCCCCTTGTGGTGCAGCAGTCCTGAAAATAACCCAAAAAATGGCATTCTGTGGAAAACCTGCACTCCAGAAATCCACCCCAACTGCCATGCTGCTGGTACAGCCTCACTCAGTGCCAGAACCATCCCTGCATTTCTGACCCCTGCCCTCCCATCCCAGAGGGGCTGGTGGAAAGGCAAAAGTGAGGTTTTACAACTCCAGAGCACAGGGAGCAGCACTGAAACCCCAAAGGACTGGTGTGACAGCAGTACCCTGGTGGGGCAGGGTCCCACACCAGCTCTAAGGACTCTGCAAAAAGTGGGCTGTGATGAGGGGTCTTAGGATGAGGGAAGAGATGAGAATGTTAACTCTATGTTTCAGAAGGCTGATTTATTATTTTATGATATATATTATATTAAAACTATACTAAAAAAATAGAAGAAAGGATTTCATCAGAAGGCTGGCTAAGAATAGAAAAGGAATGATAACAAAGGCTTGTGACTGACTGAGACAGTCCAGACAGCTGACTGTGATTGGCCATTAATCAGAAACAACCACATCAGACCAATCACAGATGCACCTGTTGCATTCCACAGCAGCAGATAACCATTGTTTACATTTTGTTCCTGAGGCCTCTCAGCTTCTCAGGAGAAAAAATCCTAAGGAAAGGATTTTTCATGTAACATGTCTGTGACAGTGGGCCAGGAGAGATGCTCCAAGGGCTGGGAGCTGCCAGCAGCTGCTCTGGTGTCCTTAACAAAGGGATTCACTGCCTGCTGGCACCTCCTGTGCCACTGCTGCCCAGCCAGCCCCTCTGGCTGTGTTACCTGTGTAGGAGAGGCCCCAGCTGTCCTCGTCCTTGCCCAGCAGGCTGCAGAAGGTGTGCCGGTACTTGTCCAGGTTCACGTCCGACGTCCCAATCCCCACCATCTGCCAGGCAAAGCAGGGAGGGACAGCACAAGCTCAGCGTCTTTTCAAACAAGACACAAGCAAGGTTCCACCTCCAGTTCTTCCCTCCTCTTCTTGGCTCAGCCCAAAACACCCAGAGGGGCTGGTGAAGCCAAGGCAGAGGTTTCAGGGTGGAACTGAAGGCTCCCAGTTCTGATTTCCTTTGCTAAGTGAGGAGGCACAGGTAAAATGCTGGAGAAGGTCCCTGTCCTGTTTAGAGTCACAGATGGTTTGAGCTGGAAGGGACTGTAAGGCTCATCTCATTCCACCCCCTGCCATGAGCAGGGACATCTTCCACCATCCCAGGTGCTGCAAGCCCTGCCCAGCCTGGCCTTGGGCACTGCCAGGGATCCAGGGTGGGCACCCTGTGCCAGGGCCTGCCCACCCTCACAGGGAACAATTCCCAATTCCCAATATCCCATCCCTCCCTGCCCTCTGGCAGTGGGAGCCATTCCCTGTGTCCTGTCCCTCCATCCCTTGTCCCCAGTCCCTCTGCAGCTCTCCTGGAGCCCCTTCAGGCCCTGGCAGGGGCTCTGAGGTGTCCCTGGAGCTTCTCCTCTCCAGGTGAGCACCCCCAGCTCTGCCAGCCTGGCTCCAGAGGGGCTCCAGCCCTTGGGGTGTCTCCATGGGCTCCCCTGGACTCTCTGCAGCAGCTCCAGGTCCTTCCTGTGCTGGGCTCCAGATCTGGAGGCAGCTCTGCAGGTGGGGTCTCACCTGAGGGGACAGAATCCCCCCCTCCTGTTGCCCATACCAGAGCTCAGCCCAGCCCAGGGGGGATGTGAAACAATCCTGGTCCCAGTGCCAGCCCCTGAGCAATGTCACTTGTCACTCACTGGTCTCCATTAACTCCCAACTCTTTGCCTGTGCTCATCCAGACAATCCCATACCCACCAAGTGGTCCCTCTGTCAAATCCAAGTCTCTCCAGGTTAGAGACAAGGATGCCATGCAAGGCAGCACCAAATGCTTTGTGCAAGTTGAGGTAGATGACATCAGTTCCTCTTCCCTCCTTCACCAACACTGCAACCCCATCACAGAAGGCCACAGAATCCCTTAATGAAGCCATGATGGATGCCATCAATCACATCTACTCTTTGCATAGCTTCCAAAGGATCTGCTCCATGTTTGCCTGGCCCAGAGGTGAGACTGCTCAGCCTGTATTTCCCCAGATGTTCCTTATTTCCCTTTCTAAAAATGGGGGTTATGTTTCCTTTTTTCCAGTCACTGGGAACTTCACCAGGCTGCCACATTTTCTCCAGTATGACAGATAGTGGCTAAGCCACTTCATCCACCAACCAGCTCCCTCAGATCCCAGGGATGCATCTCATCAGCTCCCCATGGACTTGTGCACTTCCACACAGCCTCAAACCTCACTGCCATGGTGGAACCTCATCCTGCCAGCCCCTGTCCAAACTCCTGGGCATGTCTGGTGCCCCACACGTACCATGTCAGTGCCATACACCGGGGAGGTCATCTTGATCTCCCAGAAGTGCTGGCCCTCTGCCAGCTCCTTGTTGCCGCGGATGGCGGCCGTGCCACAGCTGTACTCCATGTGGAAGTTCACCTTGCGGTTGTCACACGTCAGCAGCGTGGCCGTGGACTTGTTCAGCTCATCCCACACCCAGTCAAAATCTGTTGGGGAAGCACACAGGGGACAAGGATGGGCAAAGACACTCAGGGAATGAGCCCCAAGTCAAAGCACAGCAAGATGTTTGTTTTGAAGGCCTGTTAGTGGGTTTGTTTTTATTTCTCTTATTCTTTAAGAGGATAAATCTTAAGCTGTGCACATCAGAGAACTGCTTGAGGCCTGAACTACTCTGCAGTGTCCCACCAGGGATGGACCAGTGCTGCAATGTCAGTATTCACCAGGCCAAATTTTGGCTGACATGGGCAGAACCTCCCTTCTCCCCACACTCCTCCTGGGATCAAGGGGTGGCTCTGCCCTGCCACAGGCTCTCCCCTGCCACAGGCTCTCCCCCAGCCCAAGCCCACCCTGTGCCCTGAGCCAGGCACCCTGCCAGCCCCTGCAGGGATCAGGAGGGCCCTAAGCAGGGCTCTGTGTCACTGGGCCCTAATCCAGATTGGAAAGCAGGTCCCAGGGGTGAGCGCTGACGCCGTGACAGCATCAGCCCTGAGCCTGAAACACGACAGCAGCCAGGGGCTGGTAATCCTCTGTGCCTCAGGATGTGCACACAGGGATGCTGGGACGGGAGCAGGACACTGCAGGGGACCCCCTGTTGCCAGCCCAGGGCCTGCAATGCCACCATGGCATTCAGCAGCCTAAATAGGAAATGGCCAGTCATGATGGCTGGACCTTAGAAGCCCCTCTCCCCCCTCCAGACCCTTGCTTATCTCTCTGTAAGACTATAGGTCACTTTCCTTTGACCCTCACTATTGGACAATTCCTAAAACCCCTGTACCCTATATAAAGGGCTACTTTTGCCCAGCTCAGCAGAGGAGCTGTCCCTGAGAACCTTGGCAGAAGATTCAATAAAGACATGGCTGTGGAACCTCACACAGCCTTCTCCTCTCTCTCCCTGTATTGCCAGATGGAATGTGCCTGGGCTGCTCTGGCCCTTGCTGCTTGACCAAAGGCAGCAGCTGTGGTGGTTTCACCTCAGAGACACCTTTGGCTGCCTGGATGTTGCAGCTGGGCACCTGGGACAAGTCCAGGCAAGCAGGAGCTCAGGTTTAGCTCTGGTGGAGAGGCTTCAAGGCAAGGTGAAGGAAAGGAGTTGGTTCTGATGGAGGGCTTGGATCCAGAGCTTTATTCTGGCCCACAGGCCTCTGAATGCAGCAACACCTCCAACAGAACTCCCTGACCCCGTGGTCACCGGGTCTTTTACCCCCACAGGGAGAGGGAAGGGGTAGGGATCCCACCAACCAGGTAAGGGGGGGAGTCTCAGGGGACAAACAACACCTGGATGGCCCAATGTCCCCAGGGCTAACAGGCAATCACACAACACCCTTTCTGGAATACCAAGATTGACTGACAGCAGTCAGCAGGGGGCAAGGGAGAGGTTATGGCACACCTGGGGAAGGAACTGGGATAGCTGAAACAGGCTATTACACTGCACCACAACATCCCTGCGTCTGCCTAAGGCACCGAGCAAGCAAAGAGCTGAAATCACACAATGAGCTGATAATCACTAAAAGAGCTGCTATCACCTAAGCTTGCTAAGGTAGCCTGCAGCTGGGAGCTGCTTGGGAACTCAGGCTGTGCTGAACAGGACTGTGCTATCCAGACCCACTGGGAACACCCCAAATCCCAGCAGAGGCCCCGTTGTCCCCCATCCCCAGCCCCTCACACTCACACTCATCCTCCTCCCCGCAGCGGCAGTCACGGACGCGGTGCAGGGCGTGCAGGCTGGAGCAGTAGGGAGCTTCACTCTGGTTCTCACAGTTGCAGTAGGACTCTCCAGTCACAGGGATGGCACTCGGGATGGAGGGAGACAGGGAGGAGAACTCTGGCTCCGAATCTGAGTCGCTGTGCTGCTGGGGAGAACAGGAATGCTCATGGCTGGGTACCCTGGCCATGGCAGCCGGGCTGGCAGAGCTCCCTGAGGGCTCTGCTGGACATCCCCAGGCCTGTGGGACACAGGGAGAGGCTGTGTCCATGGGATCACCCTGCTCTGGGACATCCCCAGGCCTGTGTGACACAGGGAGAGGCTGTGTCCATGGGATCACCCTGCTCTGGGACATCCCCAGGCCTGTGTCACACAGGGAGAGGCTGTGTCCATGGAATCACCCTGCTCTGGGACATCCCCAGGCCTGTGTGACACAGAGAGAGGCTGTGCCCATGGGATCACCCTGCTCTGGGACATCCCCAGGCCTGTGTCACACAGGGAGAGGCTGTGTCCATGGAATCACCCTGCTCTGGGACATCCCCAGGCCTGTGTCACACAGAGAAAAGCTGTGTCCATGGGATCACCCTGCTCTGGGACATCCCCAGGCCTGTGTGACACAGGGAGAGGCTGTGTCCATGGAATCACCCTGCTCTGGGACATCCCCAGGCTCGTGTCACACAGGGAAAAGCTGTGCCCATGGGATCACCCTGCTCTGGGACATCCCCAGGCTCATGTCACACAGAGAGAGGCTGTGCCCATGGGATCACCCTGCTCTGGGACATGGACAGTGCCTGCTGAGCCTCAGGGACCTGTCAGCACTCTGCCTGTGTGCCTGCCAGGGACACGGAGCTGTCACAGCAGGGTGACAGCCCAAATCTGCAACACACACATTCTGAAGGAAATGCTGTGCTAAAGCTTTGCCTTTCACCAGGCAGGTTCCAGCCATGGCAGAGCTGAGCACTGCTCTGGAGAGGCTGTGAAGAGGCACAGGAGGAGAAGGGGCAGAACAAAGGGAGCCAGATGAGCAGCATGGCTGCAGCTCCTCAGGCCAGCACTGCAGACAGGCCCACAGGGAGCCCAGGGCAGGATTAAAGGGCTTTTGTTTACTTTCGTGAACACAAAAACCTGATTTACTGTTCCCTAGTGCCAAGAGACCACAGTGATCCTGGACTGGACACAGTGAGAGCACAGCCCAGTTTCACTCCTGTGTTATGGTGTTGCCTAAGGGATTCTCTTACCACTGGTTGCAGAGTTACTCCAGGTTTATGTGCTGCTCAGGTGTACCTGCTTGTTATTAACCATGGTCAGGGGCATTTAATGACAAAAAGCCTTAAAACTCATGTTCTGGCAGCTGTGTAAGATAGGGAATTGAAACTGCTTGGGCTTACATACATACTGCCCAGGCCTGCTCTGGCCTGCAGGGTTGTGTCTTTCCTAACTTCTAACTTTCCCAAGTACTGCTGCCTAGAAATCCTGAATTCCCCTGGGAATCTGCAGGGACAGAAAACTGCTCATTTTCAGGGAGCACAGTGCCTGGGTTTGGACATTGTGCTCTGGCAGAGCCTCCTGGCTTCAGTGTAGCTCTGAGCTCCTGGAGCAGCTCCTTGTGTCCCACCTGTGCACAGGGAACTCAGCTCACACGCTCAAGGACCAGGGAAATCGGGAAGGATGGCAGAGGTGAATCAGTCACTCCTTGCACTGTTTTACTCTTGCTCTCCCTGCTGTGTTCCCATCTCCAGCACACCTGGACTGGGTTCAGAAGTGAGGCTCACACTGCAGAGCAGGAAATGTGAGGACATTTCAGTCTGAAGACACTGCCCTGCAACCTCCACCACCATCTCCAAGCCCCTCACTGCCCAGAGGGAGCACAGCCAGCATGATTAGGGAACTGATCCACTTCAAACACTTATCTAGAGCTCTGCTTCCAAAAAAAATTATAAAAAAAACGGAGGGGCTTGACAGCTGGCCTGCAAGCAAAGCTGAGTAAATAGAAGAAATAACAATTGATGATTTTCAGGTGTATCCATAGCAAAGAAGACAAGGCCATCAGCATAGAAACAGATTAGAAAAGATACATGAAAATCTTTGTAAGCTAGACTACATGCATAAGTAGATGTGTATATGAGCCTTATGAAATTTCTGTAAAACTTTTGCCAATTATATTGACACTAATTGCTTTGCACTAATGAATATAATAAGTTATTGTGATGTAGTTAATGACCTCAGCTCACGCTTTGTTAAGAGTATATAAACTATAGAACATGCAAAATAAAAAACTTTTTTCTTCTTGGACCCTGATCATGTGTATGTCACGTCCAACCTAACGACAACATAAAAATACTGGACATATTTTATGTATAACACACCCATTCTATGCTTGAAAAAGTTTTTAGTTTAGTATCAATATTGACCATTACTAAATCTTCCTGCTTTTGGTCAGTTCAGACTGGGTATCAGGGGCAGGAAAACACCCCCTGTTGTAGGGGGATAATATAAGAAAATAAAGATAGTGTAGAAAGTGATCTTGCCCCTGGAGCAATTATCAAAGATTAGGAGCAGGCATGACTTTAACAGGCCACACTGTAAGCAATTAGAAGAAGAGTGCTATAAAAGAATGGGGGGGGGCTGAATGAGAAGGGAACTGGGGTGAGTTGGCTGCTTTGTGAAGGAGAAAGAGTCAGTGCTCAGAGGAGCCACCCATGAGAAAACACTAAGAAGGTGTAGGAGTGTCAGGGGTAGGATGGTCAGGATAGAGATCTCTGCAGCCAGGTCAGGAACTGAACTTGGGGTTCATTGCAAAGGGCCTGGGGGCAGGGCCCTGCTGGGAGCTGCAGCCACAGCTCAGAGCAGGCTGAGAGAGGAGAGGGGGAGAGAGGGCGAGAGGGTGAGAGAGTAAAAGGGTGAGAGAGTGAGGTTCCCATTACAATACAATAAATCTTCTTCTCTGCTGAATATTCTAATTCTCACTAACCAATCTAGTACAAGATACAAATCCTACAGCATTTCCATACAGCCTATAACAATCATTACATCACCATACTGTGTTACATTTTAAACCCTATAAACTCCTCTTTGGGCCCCTTCTGCCAAGCTGTAGGGTCTGCTCTGACCCTTGGGCCTGTCTGCAAGCAGAGGGTGGTGTTCCATCAAAAGGGGATCACCTTCAGCTGGCCACACCATTGTTTTCCAGTTGTTCAGTAACTGAGGGATCTCACAGCTTGCTTTCATTTCAATCTCACCTATAGTTTCTATATTCCCAAAATCTTTTGCCAGACAATCATATCTATAAGGCTTTCCCGTTTCATCTTCCCCAACAGAAGGTACAAAACTTTTGCAATAAGGAGACACCAGCATGGAACCCCTGCAATGAGATGACCCCGCCATGGCACGCAGAGCCCCCAGCCCATCCTACCTGTCCGTCGGAGTCGTAGCCCCAGCCCCGCGCTCCGGCCCGGCCGTCGGCCTCGCGCCGCACCCCGCTCAGCACGAAGCGCCAGGCCCGGCTGCTCCGCGGGCGCCGCGCCATGCTGCCCCCACGCAGGTAGGCTGGGGAGGAACACAGGGATGGTTACACTGCTGCCACACCTCTGGCACCTCCCCGGGTCACCAAACGCCCCGGGGAACCAGAACAAGATCAGCAAAGGAAGTTCCTTGTCGCAGACAACTTTATGAAAAATCCTTTCCTTTGGATTTTTCATCCTGAGAAGCTGGGAGGCCTCAGGAACAAAATGTAAACAATGGTTATCTGCTGCTGTGGAATGCAACAGGTGCATCTGTGATTGGCCCACGTTGGATGTTTGTAATTAATCGCCAATCACAGTCAGCTGGGTCAGACAGAGAGCCAAGCCACAAACCTTTGTTATCATTCTTTGCTCTTCTATTCTTATCTAGCCTTCTGATGAAACCTTGTCTTCTATTAATATGGTTTTAATGTAATATATATCATAAAATAATAAATCAAGCCTTCTGAAACATGGAGTCAGATCTTCGTCTCTTCCCCAATCCAAGAACCCCTGTGAACATGGTCACAGTTCTCTGCACATAAAGAGCCCCTGCAAACTTCAACCTCTTCCTTCACCCAGGGTCAACTCCTCCCTGAACCAGTGTTCAGCTGGCCCCAGGAATGCTCCCAGTACCCAGCTGTGGTGGCAGCAGCTGCCCCTCTGCAGGAACTGGGTCCTGCAGCCACCTCCCACCTGGCCTGGGGAGCTTCAGGGCTGCCCGAATCAGAGTTCTTCAGGTTTGAAGGACCTTCAAGCTTATCTTATTCCATCCCCTGCCACGGGCAGGAACACGTTCCACTGTCCCAGGCTGCTCCAAGACACAGCCCCCCTGGTGCCCAGTGACCCTGCAGCAGCTGTCCTGGCTCCTGCCCCAGCCCCTGCAGCCTGTCTGTCCCCAGGGAATGCTGTCCCCCTGCAACTGCCCTCTGATGGAAGACTTTGCTCTCAGTGCTTGGAGAGGAAGAGAAATCACTTTCCTGCACACTGGAAGGAAACCAGGGTTGTGCCAGACCTGTCCCAACTTGCCCCAAGGACAACAGGCAGAAGGGAAGTGATGCCTCAGGTTTCACATTCTGTGCTGCTTTAGTGTGTGGGTCTGAGCTTTTAGGGGATGGTGAGCTCCGTGCACAGAGCAAGGAGACAAAACAATTCCTTCTCTAGCTGGGCATCAAGGACAAATGATCCAATTCTCAGGCCCAAGAGCACAAACACTGCGGGCTGGAGAAAGAAAAACAAGGAGGATGGGACTGCATGGGCTAAAGCTGGAACTGGACAATTAACTCCAATATGCAAATGGAGCAGAACTAATCAAAGTGAGAGACCTTATGATCAGTCAGGCATTTTGTGACCATTTTGGTTCATCTTGGGTGCAGCCCTGGCTGGGCTCTTGTGCTGCCCAAGGTGCATCCATTGAGGCCTCCTAACAAATCCCTGCTTTATTCTGTAACTGTCCAGTCTCTATTCTAGGTCAGCCTGCACAGGGCATCAAGGGGAGGGCTGCAGACTCTGGGCTCTGGGCACAGCAGCCTCAGGCCTTGCTCCCAGCTCTCTGTGCAGCTGGAGCTGCAGGAGTTTCCTTCCTGCCCTTCCAGGGTCAGGGGTTGCAAGAGGAGAAGAACAACCCAGGACTTCGGCAGGTGTAGAAGTGACAATTAAAGAGCTGCCCTGCTCCCCCAGGCCCTCACTAGGGCTGGGGCTCAGATCCAGCACAGAGATCCCAGCACCAATGGCAGAGTCACACTTGGAATTGTTATGGCTGGAAAAGATCTCTTGGATCAACGAGTCCAACCATTCCCCCAGCACTGCCAAAGCCAGCACTAACCTGTGTCCCCAAGTGCCACAACCACACAGCTTCTGAATCCCTGCAAGGACGGTGACTCCACCACAGCCCTGTGGGTAGCTGTGCCAGTGCCTGATGCCCTTTTCCATGACGGAATTTTCTCAATATCCAACCTGACCCTCCCCTGGCCCAGCCTAAGGCTGTTCCCCCTTGTCCTGTCCCTGCTCCCTGGGAGCAGAGCCCGACCCACCACCATCCCCTCCTGTCAGGAGCTGTGCCGAGCCACAAGGTCCCCCCTGAGCCTCCTTTTCTCCTTTCTCCAGGCTGAGCCCCTTCACAGCTCCCTCAGCCCCTCCTGGTGCTCCAGCCCCTCAGTGACCAGAGCTGCCCCAGGACCGGAGCTGTCTCAGCAGTGCCAGCACAGGGCCGGTCCCTGTCCCGTTCCCGCTGTCACAGCAGCGCTGCCACCAAGAGCCGCTCACCCCTGCGGGGCCCTGGGCCCGCTGAGGCCTTTCAGGGGACCCAAGGCGTGACCCGCACAGACCCCGGACATCGAGCGGCGCCGGGTGACCACGGTGGGGAGCCCGGCCCGGCTCGGCTCGGCTCCCGGGCCGCGGCAGCAGCGGCTCCACCGAGGGCGGGCAGCGCAGCCCGGCTGCGCCGCCAGCTGAGGCCGCCGGACAGGGCCGGGCCGGGCAGGGCAGGGCCAGGCCAGGCCATGGCGCTTGGGTCGCACAGCCCCGGCCCGCCCTCAGCCAAACCCTAGACCCGGGTCCCAGCTCCCCGCTCCGGCCCGTCCCCCGAGCCCCCGGCTCACCTGTCCAGTCCGGCCCAGCACTACCCCGGCCCGGCCCGCGGCGCTCTGACCTACTTTCCTCTCCCGGGACATAAACAATCCCCTCCCGGCACCGCCCTCGAGCGCTCATTGGCTACGGCCGCGCCGTGCCCCATAGCCGTTGGCTGAGGGCTCTGTCACTCATAGGCGGAGAAGGACGAACGGGGCGGGGTCTGAGAGAGCCCGGCTGTATTGGCTGCTCCATGTGCCAATCGCCAGAGAGCGGCGCCATTGGGCGGCCGCTCGCGAAGGGAAAGCACTAAGCCCATTGGGTGATGCGAAGGGAGCACGAGAAGTAGACTGGCTGTAAAGCTCTGGAGGGCGGGTTGTCCGGTGAAAGTGCGCCTTGCGATTGGACAGAATACCTGTCAGTCAGAAAGGGCGGGCCGTGTGCCGGAGGAAGACGGAAGCGGGTGATGCGGGGAGGCAACATGGAGGAGACGGCTGGGGGTGAGCGGCGGGGAGGCCGCGGCCGGGGGAAACCGGGATCCGGACTCTCGGCCTAGGGGGCCCTACCCCCCTCTCGGGGGCGTCCTAGCCGTAATGACCTGGCCTAGTGGGGGTCAGGACCCGGCTCCGCGGAGTTCGGCGGTGCTCAGGCCCAGCCGGTGTCGCGGTGTTCGGCCCGACTCTGGTGAGGGGAGCGCTGGGCCGGGCCCGGCTCCCGTGGCAGACAGCGCCATGTAAGCGGGCCTGGCGCGGTGTCCCGGGCGCCCCTCGCTGCGGGGCCCCGTCTGCCCTCCCCGGGCCCCTTCTCCCCCTCCCCGCTGCGGGGCCCGTGGCTTTACCGTCGGCGGAGCTGCTGATGAGCTCTGCCATGGTCCGTGCGGGCTCCATGCCGCCGGTGTCGCTGCTGCGGGCCAGCCCAGCCCCGGCGCGTTCAGTCCGGGCCCGGCTGCGGCTGGAGCGGGCCGGCCGCCTCTGTGCTGCCCCGGGCCGGGGACTCCGATCCCGCCAGCTCGTGCTCCGGGGAGCTGAGGCCGAAGCAGAGCCGGGAGCGCTGAGAGCACAGCGGGGAATGCGGGGAGGGATGGAGAGGAGCAGGGCCCGGCAGGAAGCGACTGGTGTGGCACGGAGGGAGGAAACGCCAAGGGCCTGAGCTCACCCTGAGCTCACCGTCAGCCCCGGGCCATGGCCGGGCTCAGCCTCACGAGTCCCGTGTGTTGTTTATTGCTCTGCTGCCCAATTTCCACTTAGGTCATCCGGACCAGCCTTTGCTCCTCACACACGGTGTTTATTGCCATTGTTCCCTTTGTCCCTGTTCTGATGACAAAAAGCCTGTGGCATGTCCACCTCTTCTTTCCCACTGCCTTACACTGAGGGCAGAGCTCAGCGAGGCTGCAGCTCCTCCTGAGGGGCAACTCCGATCACTGGGACAGGGAATGGCTGAAGGGTCAGGGTGGGCATCAGGAAAGGTTCTTCCCCCAGAGGGTGCTGGCACTGCCCAGGCTCTCCAGGGAATGGGCACAGCCCTGGGGCTGCCAGAGCTCCAGGAGTGCTTGGATAATGATCTCAGGGTGGGATTGTTGGGGTGTCTGTGCAGGCCCAGGAGCTGCCCTGGATGATCCCTGGGGTCCCTCCCCCTGAGGATACTCCATGGCTCTGTGGGGTCCCTGCCCCTGAGGACATTCCATGGCTCTGTGTCCCCCTGCAGACAGAGCCAACCTGGCCGGGGTGCGGCACATCGTGCTGGTGCTGTCGGGGAAGGGCGGCGTTGGGAAGAGCACCCTCTCCACCGAGCTGGCCCTGGCTCTGCGGCACGCTGGGAAGAGGGTGAGTGAGCCCTGGGGTGCTGAGCTCTGCCTTGGCCCTTCCTGCCCTCAGCTGGGCTGGGTTATGCCCACCCTTTCCATGTGGGTGTCCTTGGTGGGCAGCGTGTGGATTCTCTGTGATCCAGTTCAGGTACTGCAGTTCATTTCTCTTTGTCTATTTTATTAAATCACCCAATATTTAGTGTTGAAATTGGCACTGGGACATAAATTGGCTGCTTTGCGTTACCCTCACTCCCTCTGTGAGGTGAAGTGGGTGAGCTCAAGGACTCTTAAAATGGGGGTAAAAAGGAAATGTGTGGGCAGGAGACATTGAATTGCCTGAGGACCTTTTTAAAGGCTCTGCGCAGCCTGTGCCACTTGGGTTCTGGCATAAAGCACTTGGAAACACCCAGGGGATGCTCCTTGGGGAGCAGGAGGTCAGGAGGGAGATGAAATTTAAAACATTTGTGTTTTCCAAAGTGGCTGTTGTGGAAGCGGGGTGGTTGGGAGCTCTGAGCCTGAGGGGCTGTGCCTGTCCCCAGGTGGGCATCTTGGACGTGGACCTGTGTGGCCCCAGCATCCCACGCATGCTGAGGGTGCAGGACAGCTCTGTGCACCAGTGTGACAGCGGCTGGGTGCCCGTGTTCGTGGGCCAGGACAAGGCCGTCGCCCTCATGTCCATTGGATTCCTGCTGGAGCGCCCCGACGACGCCGTGGTCTGGAGGGGACCCAAGAAAAACGGTAACACCAGGAATTGCTGCTGGGGGAGCCCCCTGTGAGCCCTCCTGAGAGGGTATTCCTTGGGGGAATGAAGGAATGGGTTAAAGTCACTCAGATGGGGACAGTGCAGCATGCTCACAGACAGCCTTGTCCCCTCTGCTGTCCCATGACTCCCAAGCCACCTGCTGAACCCAGTTGTGGTTTGGGGTTTTTTTATCTGTCCCTTTTATTTCCACAGCTTTGATCAAGCAGTTTGTCACCGATGTGGCCTGGGGGGATCTGGATTTCCTCATTGTGGACACGCCACCAGGCACATCTGACGAGCACATCTCCACTGTGGAGGCCCTGAGGCCCCACCAGCTGCTGGGGGCAGTGCTGGTCACAACCCCTCAGGTGGGACACAGGGCTGGAATTCCTGGCAGGGGGGAAATGCACCCCAGGTGTGCACAGGGCTGGCTGTGGATGCTCTGGAGGCACAGGGTGCCCAGAGGGATCCCCAAGTGCTGCTGTTCCCCCAGGCTGTGTCCGTGGGGGACGTGAGGCGGGAGCTGACGTTCTGCAGGAAGGCAGGGCTGCACATCCTCGGCATCGTGGAGAACATGAGCGGCTTCGTGTGCCCCCACTGCTCTGTGAGCTCTCCTGATCTTACTCTGCAGCCTTGGGGCTGCTCTGGGCCCTTCCTTGGGGTGCTGGGGTGGGGAATTGGGAAATGGCACCAGGGTGATGCTGTGAGCCAGCTCTGTGCTCTGCTGTGCTGAGGAGAGGGCAGGGCAGGGCACAGGGAATGCCTGGGGCTGCAGGGTGGAGGGGAGCTGGCCCTGCTCAGGGCTGGCAGCTCCTGCCCTGCTCAGGGCTGGCAGCTCCTGCCCTGTCCCACAGGGCTCTGGCCTTCCTGACTCACTCCTCTTCCTCCCTCAGGAATGCACAAACATCTTCTCCAAAGGGGGAGGCGAGGAGCTGGCCAAGCACGCCGGGGTGCCCTTCCTGGGTGAGTGGCTCTGCAGCAGAGCTCTGCTCAGGGTGCTCTGGGAGGGCTGAGCACAGAGAAGGAGCAGGGGGGCTGGGCTGGGAGCCCCAGGCACCTGGGCACAGCTGAGGTTTGTGCTTTGCTTCTCTGCCATCCAAACTCCTCAGGGTGGGCCCCTGGCCCTGCTGGGGCAGAGGTGGTGGTGCCAGCAGCCTGCTCTGGCTGCTGACATTGTGGTGACAGTGTTAGCAGGCCTGGAGCTCCATGAGAGCCACATTGGAATGTCTGGAGCCTTCCTGAGACATGGGGACTGAGGGCTGAACCCTGTCCATGGGCAGGGCTGGGATCAGATGGGAGAGCCCCTCTCATGAAGCACCAGGGTGGGGTGGGCTCTTGGAGCCAGTCCAAGGGGTTGCAGGTGAGAATGATCTCCTGGAGAGCCCAGGGAGGGCAGTGGTGGCTCTTCCCCACCATTTTCCCTGGAGCTGACTGGGCAGTGTGTGTTTTATCCCTGCCTGCAAACCTGGGCCTTGCAGGGAGCAAACCCACTCTCCCTCCCTACCCCACAGGCTGTGTCCCCCTGGACCCCCAGCTCAGCCAGAGCTTGGAAGAAGGCAGAGACTTCATCCAAGAGTTTCCCAAGAGCTCTGCCTTCCCTGCCCTGACTCACATTGCCCAGCAGATCTTGGATACATCGCAGAGGAGCTCCTGAGGAGGCTGTGGAGCTGGACTGGTGCCACACTGGCAGCCCCAGCAGCAGGGAGGGGATGCAGGAACTGTTCAACTCAAACTGGGGTGTGAGGGGGGAGCACAGATTCCTGCTGCTGCTGGCAGTCCCAGAGGGAAGAAGCCACATCCCCTCAGACTCAGAGACACTCTGGAGCTGCAGCCCAGTGCTGTTCTTCCCTGAGCATTCCCACATGGCTCTGACCACCTGGATCATGGCTCCATGTGCTGCTGCCTTCTCCTGCTGCCCCTGCCTGATGGATCACACAGGGCTGGCTCGTGCTGGGTGCTCCCTGTGGAGCCAGGCCAGGCCCTGAGCTCGGAATTCTCAGCTGCCTGGTCCCTGATGGGCCTTGAGGGCACAGCACAGCCTGGCTGGGCTGAGCAAACCCCTCCAGGAGCTGGCTGGGAGCTGCATCCCATCGTGCTGGGAAGGAGCCCTCAGGCCTGCTGGGCTTCTGTGACTCAGGAATATTTTTCAAGGTTCCAGGCAGTAAACCCTTTTCTTAAAATGCAGGTCTGCAAAGTTCTGTTTTTCCATGGCTTCAGGCCTTGCTGTGTCTTGGCCTCACATACATCAAGGTGTTTCCTGCTGTTCCCTGGTTTCCTTGCTGGAATTCAGCTAACTCTCTCCTATAAGAGCATCAGGATCTGTCTTGCTGTGAGCCAGCCCTTCATGGAGCTGTTCCCCCAGCCTGGGGCTCCTCTGTGTCCCCCCTTTCCTGCTTCTTTCACTCCCCAGTGTCCTGTTCCCTGCACCTCTTCCCATGGGAGCTGCCCTCCTCTTGCAGGCTTGAGGAGAAGCAGTGAAGGTGGTGGCCTTGCATCTCACCTCCCTCCCTCCTGGACTCAGCCCCTCCTGCCTGCCTCCCTCTCTGCCTTGGGGGCTCCCCCTCCCTGAGGTTTTGGGAAATCCTGGATTTCCACTGAGGAGATTCCAGCAGGCAGGAGCAGGAGCAGCACCCAGCCCTGCTCCCGCTGCACAAGGACCCACACTCCAGCAGCTTTCCCCTCGTGCAATTTTCCAGGAAAATTTGGTCTGACCTTTGGACACTTATCTGGGATTTGGAGAGCTGGGCAGTAGCTGCAATCTGTCAGGGCTGTTGGCTTCTGTGGGGCAGCTGGGCATTTCTTGCTCCCTCCCTGGGAACAGCCACCCCCCCAAAGCTTGCAGGAAACTCTGGGAGCCCCCTGGGAGCCTGAATCCCTCACATGAGGGGCTCTGGGGAGGAATCCTGGCCATGGGCAGCACGAGCTTTGGAAAAAACATAACTTACAAGGTGGGTTGCAATAGCTCCAAAGGTTTATTTGTCTGCTGCCATTTATCAGGTGAGCAACGAGTGGCTTTCTGTGCCCTGCCTACACCTGCTGCTGCAAGGAATCATTGCAGCAAGTCCTCTGCCCCTTCCCTAAGCTCGGGGGGGCTTTTTTTTTCCTGCTCCATGGCAGGAAAACGCTTTGTTTTGTCTCATAAAAGTCCTGGCCTGGGCAGGGCTGCCCCTTGGTGTGGCTGCAGGGCTGGGGTGCAGCATTCCCCCATCCAGAGATTCTCCTGCCGGGAGCTGGGAGCAACCATGCTCTGCCCTGGGGGCTGCTATTTAAATATGAAAGGGCTGAAACACTCAGTTTGAAGCCCAGGGGTGCTGGTGCCCATCCAGCATCGGCAGCTGCTGGAGGTGTTGGCAAATGTGTGCTGTGGCTGGGGTGGCACAGGGCCGGTTTGAGGTCCCTGGGAGGGCCAGCCCAGCTCAGCAGTGAGCAAAGCTCTCCTGGGCAGTGTCCCGCAGGTCCAGCCCCGCCAGGCCCGGCGGCTGCAGGCAGGTGAGGTTGTTGTAGGTGTAGATGGGGACGTGGCTGTCGTCGCCCTCGGCCACCGACTGCACGAAGCGCGGCACCACGGCCGGGTGCTGCAGCGAGAAGTCCCGCAGCCCCTTCAGCGAGCAGTTGCAGTGCCAGTTGTTGCCCCCCAGCCACAGCTGCTCCAGGGAGAAGGGAGGGCACAGGAACGACACCGAGAAGGTCTCCAGGGAGTTGTTCCTCAGGCTGAGGTACCGCAGGTTGGCCAGGGGGGAGATGACGCTGTTGTCCAGTGTCTCCAGCTGGTTGTGGGAGAGGTCGAGCCAGAAGAGTCTCTGGAGAGGGCTGAAGGTGTCCTGGGAGATGTCCAGGAGCTGGTTGGAGGAGAGGAAGAGGTACTCCAGGTTGCTCAGCCCCGTGAAGAGCCGGGGCGAGAGGTGGCTCAGCCTGTTGTGCTTCAGGTCGAGCTCCAGGAGCTCGTGCAGGTCGCTGAAGCTCTGGTCCTCGATCAGGGAGATGCTGTTGTGCTGCAGGAAGAGACGCCGCAGGCTGGAGAGCCCCGAGAAGGTGTTGGCCCGGATCCTGCCCACGCAGCTGTGCTCCAGGTGGAGGCTGTGCAGCTTGGTGACCCCCTTGAAGACAAAGTCGGGCAGCACCTTGATGCAGTTGGCTGACAAGTGCATCACAGCCACGTTGTGCAGCCCCAGGAAGGCGCCGGCCCTGATGTCCTGCAGCTGGTTGTTGTTGAGGCTCAGCACCTCCAGCTGGCCCAGCCCCTCGAAGCTCCTCTCAGCCAGGCCCCGGATCCGGTTGTGGCCCAGCTGCAGCTCCTCCAGGAACTGCAGGTCCTTGAAGGTCCTGGGCCTCAGGCCGGCGATGGAGTTGGTGGAGAGGCGCAGCACGTGCAGGCTCAGCAGCCCCAGGAAGGTGTCCTCGTAGAGCTGCACCAGGCGGTTGTGGGACAGGTCCAGCCACCGCAGCGACTTCATGCCCATGAAGGCGCGGGGGGCGATGGCGTTGATCTGGTTGTGGTTCAGGTACAGCTTCTGCAGCTTCTGCAGCTTGACAAAGATGTTGATCTTGATGCCCTTGAGTGCATTCCCGCTCAGGTCCAGCTCCTTCAGCTCGGTGAGGCTGCAGAAGAGCTGGTGCTGGAGGTAGGGCAGCTTGTTGCCAGCCAGGATCAGCTCCCTCAGGTTGGGCAAGTCGTGGAACACCTTGTCAGGCAGCACCACCAGCGAGTTCCAGCCCAGGTTGAGGTACCAGAGGTTGGAGAGCCCTGCAAAGAGCCCTTCCTCCACCTTGCTGAAGTGGTTGTTGTTGAGGCTGAGGGACACGAGGTTCTGCGTGTGCAGGAAGGTGTGCGGGGCCAGGTGCCTGAGGCGGTTGCGCTCCAGGTGCAGGTGGTAGAGGCTGCGCAGCCCGTGGAAGGCGTGCTGCTCCACGGAGCCCAGCTGGCTGCTCTGCAGGTCCAGGAAGTCCAGGGCTGACAGATTCCTGAAGGCTGCGGCCGGCAGCACCGTGAAGTTGTTGCCGTCCAGCCACAGCGCTTTGGCGTTGTGGGGCACGTCCTCGGGCAGGCGGCTGAGGTTGCGGCCGCTGCAGAACACGTTCAGCTCCTCGCTGTAATCGTCCAGGCTGCAGGCGCAGGGGCTGGGGCAGCGCGGGGCCTCCCCGTCCCCCCCGTCCTTCGGGGGGTCCCCGCCGGGGGGCTGCGAGGCCGCGGCCAGCAGCAGGGCCAGGGGGAGCAGGAGGGGGATGCCTGCTGGGGACCGAGAGAGGGGACAGCGTCAGGGCAGGGCTGCGGCTGCTCTGGGGGACCCCTTGGGACACCCTTGAGACACCCTGGGGACCCCTTGGGACACCCTTGGAAACTCCTTGAGACTCCCTTGGGACCCCTCTTGAGACCCCCTTGGCACCCCTTGGGACACCCTTTAGACACCCTGGGAACCCCTTGGGACGCCTTTGGAACCTCCTTGAGACCCCCGTGGGACCCCCTTGTGACACCCTTTGGAACCCCTTTGGACCCCCCCCGGGACGCTCCCCGGGACACCCTTGGGACCCCTTGGGACATCCCTGGGACCCCCTTTAGACACCCTGGGAACCCCTTGGGACATCCTTGGGACCCTCCTGGGACCCCTTGGTGGGTGCCCGCACCACCGGGACTGGGTGGAATAAAGGGGTCACTCCGGCCCTGCAGCTGCGGGAGTTTCCAGAGCTGGATCCCCTGGGAAACGGTCCAAGACCCCCCCCAGTGCTGCTGTGACCCATCGGATGCAGGGACCCCCCGAATTCATCCCCATACTGAAGCAGCAGCTCCTCCCTTTCATGGGGAAAGGCCCCCGGACCCCTGTCCCCGTCGCTCCCCGGTGCCCCCGGACTCGCTGGGCACCGAAGAGTCCCGGTACCGGTGCCGCGGTCCCTGCCCATCCCGCACTCCCATCCACGTCTGGGGTCTGCCCCGCAGCCCCTGCAGCCCCCCAGGCAGCTCGGGTCCCCCCAAATGTTTGATTCGCAGCGGAGGAGGAGCAGAGCCAAGGGTGCCCGGAGCCCGGGCAGAGCCCCAGCGTGTCCCCCCCGGTCCCTGCGTGTCCCCCAGGCCGAGGGGCAGCTCCAGGCTCACCTTTGCCTGCGCTCATGGCGGCGGGCAGGGCAGGGCAGGGCTCCCGCTCCCGCTCCGCTCTCCGGCCCCTCGGACTGCGCAGGGATGGATGGAGCAACCACCTTGACGCCTGTCCAGGCTCCCGCCCGGCCGGGCTTAACCCCACTGCTGCTGGAGCCCCGGGCACCGCGACGGGCTCTGGGACTGCCTAGGGGCAGCTCGGGACAAGGGCACGCAGCGAGGTGTCCGGGAACCTGAGGGGGACCTGCCACGGATGGGGTTTGTGTGGGCTTTGAGCACGGAGGGAGGAATGGGGCAACCTCAGAGGGTGCCCCAGCACCGTGCCCCGAGCTCCTGAGCAGCAGCACTGACCCCTCCCTGCCCTGGGATGAGCCCTGGCAGTGGCTCCTCACTCCCCATCAGGACACAAAAGCCACACGCTGGGGCTTGGAGCATCCACAGGACACAGGGATTGAAGTTTGGGGGTCAGCCTTAATGCAGGATGGGCTGAAATACCCGAGGGTTTATGGTGATGGGAAAAGGGGAAAACCCTTCCCTGTGTGGCACTAAAACCCTCGGGGCAGAACCCTCAGCCCCCATGGGAAAATGGCATTTTCCCATTTTCCCTCCTGTCCTGCCTTGTGCTGGGGATGCTGCTGGCAGCTCTCCACCCTGCTCTGCCCAGTGCCCCTGTGCCCAAGGGGAAACTGAGAGTACAGCCAGGGTCCCCCTGTGGGGTGGAGGCTCTGGGGGTCCCCTGCTCCTGTGGCAGCCCCAGGCAGGGGGATGAGGGCGGGTGATGTTCCAGGGCTGGCACATCACACTCTGCCCTGGCAGCTCATCAAAACCACCCCGGGGAGGCACTGACCTCATCCTGTGTCCCAGGTTATTTCCCCACCTGGCTCCAACCAGGTTCTGTGGAATCTTTTACCAGTTTCCAGGAAAGAAATAAAAGGAAAAGCCCCAGCAAGAGAAGCCCTGTGGCCGGATAGAAAAGCCATGGCTGAACCTTCCCCTGTCCCCTTCTCCCTGGATAAGCACCAGGCTGGCACCACTGACATCCAGCACCAGCACTCTGCCCTGCAGTTGCTTTTCCCAGCCCTGGTTCCCCCAGGCTGCTTTGGGAGGAGCAGGGATTCTCTCCCCACCATTCCCACACCATGGGCACCCCACCTTGCCCCTTCCCCTGGGAGCCTGGCATTCCCCAGCCCCTCACCAGGCACTGCCATGCCCATGGAAAGGGGTTGGAGAGACAAATCCAGGCTCCAGCCTTGCCACCCAACTTTCCCACAGGCTCTGCTTCCCCTCTTCCCTTTTGGCCCGAGTGGAATCCTCCTCCCCCTCTATTTTAATCCTGTCTTCTGGGAATTTATAGATCAGGAGGGAGAAATGGGGCATAGGGATACATGCACCCACTAATAGGCACTGAGCACATATTGACACAAGGTGTAATCAATCTGGAAGCTAAAAAGAGCTGAACCAGCACAGGTCAGCCAGCCAAAACCCACAAAACCTCGTTGGGAAGTTTAAACAAGCCCTGCCTGCAGCTGGGAGCAGGTTCATCCCTGCCTGCAGCAGCCCTCCCCAGGGAAATACCAAATGAGATGCAAAGGGAAAATAAGGATGGTAAATAAGGAAACCCCTCCCCAGAGTGGCTGTGCTGCAGGGAGGAGCTGGGCCCATCTCCACCTCTAGAGCTCCTTGTGACCGTGTTCACAGGGGTTTTTAGATTTGGGAAGAGATGTTGATCTGACTCCATGTTTCAGAAGGCTTGATTTATTATTTTATTATATAAATTACATTAAAACTATACTAAAAGAATAGAAGAAAAGGATAGAATCAGAAGGCTGGCTAAGAATAGAATAGCAAAGAATGATAACAAAGGTTTGTGGCTTGGACTCTCTGTCCGAGCCAGCTGACTGTGATTGGCCATTAATCAGAAACAACCACATGAGACCAATCACAGATGCACCTATTGCATTCCACAGCAGCAGATAATCATTATTTACATTTTGTTCCTGAGGCCTCTTAGCTTCTCAGGAGGAAAAATCCTAAGGAAAGGATTTTCCATAAAAGTTGTCTGCAACCAGCTGCTTGAGGCAGCTCCTCCAGGCCCGTCTGCACCCCAAACCCCCCTGGCAGCCTGGGCTCCAGGTGTGGCAGGAGCTGCTGGGACCCTGCAGCTGCACCCCGGGCCCCCCATGTGCCCACAGCCACCCTGGGGACCTGCCTGTGGCTCCTGTCCCTCCCTCCCAGCGTGTCCCTGGCCATGGGGACCCCTGTGTGATCCCTCCAGCAATGAACTCCCAGCCGGGAGCAAAGTCTGAGCCCCTCCCCTGGTTGCCATGGAGAAGGCTGTAATGGTATTAGGGGAAAGCAGCAAAATCCTTAAAAAGTAGTTTTTAAAGCTATTTAAACTCTAAGGAATCATTTACCTTCCCCAGCAGCCCCTGCAGTCCCTCCCCAGGGAGCTGCCCAGTCCCTTTGGGTGGGACATGCCACCAGCTGTCCCTGCTGTGTCCCCGGGCTGGGGAGGGGACAGCGCTGGGCCACATCTGCTCTGGGACCCAGCAGGGCCCACCAGGCAGGGTGAGTGACCAGGGACACTCTGCAGGGACAGCACCACCCAAGGAGGCCTGGGGAGCAGGGAGGTGACACCTGTGGCACTGTCACAGCTGACTTAGGGAGTATTTTTAGCAAATCTTGCCAAATATTGTCCCTGTCTGGAGGAGAGCATCTCGTGTTGCCAGGGTAACCAGTGCTCCTCGTTCAGGACCAAAAACGTGTCCCAGAGAGAGGGGAGGGGTGACACCAGCACCACAGGGTGGGGACACCAACAGGGACCCAGCCCAGGAGTGGCACCGTGCCCGATGCTCACCCACGTTTCTGGTCCTGCAGGTGGGCACTGGGGAGTGGTGGCAGCTGCTCTAAAGGTCCCCATGGGCATCTCTGAGTGCCCCCAGCTGCCCTGCCAGGGCTGCAGAGCCTCGTGTGGGAGCTGGGAAAGGTGCCCATGTCCTGGCAGCCCCAGGGATGCTCCAGGGATGGCAGCTCTGCCCTGCTGGCACACGTGGTGCCACCAGCACCTGCCTGGCCGGGCTGGTTGGACTGGAGAGGTGAGGACGTCCCCAAGATGTGACTCAGGCAGGTCAGGGCCATTGCTGGGGGCAAAGATGGGGAAATTCCCAAACACTGAGGTGTGGGGAAAGGGGGACCCTGGGAGGGGATTTGGGGTGCAGGGAAGGGCAGGACAGCAGTGGCTGTCAGAGTGGAACTGGGTGGGGAGGGCAGAGGGAAGGGAGGCACCACCGTGCCCAGCCCACCCTGAGGGCAGTGCCAGGGAGAGGGGAGAGATGTTCTCCATGTGCCAGCTCAGCTCTCCAGAGCCTGGCCCTCGGGGTGCCAGGGGGAGGGACAGGGTAGGAGAGTGGCAGGGGAAGCAGAGCTTTCCTCCTGAGGGATGATGAGAAAATGGCAGAGGGAGCAGAGCTTTCCCTCCTGCCCCAGATCCCAGCCCTGCCCCATCCCAAGTCTCCTCCCAGCCCTGCAGGGAGGCGCCAGGAGGTGCCAGGGGGTGACAAACAGGACGTGGGGTGGCAGTGGGCGCTGGCAGCCTGTGGGACTGCCATCCCTTTTGACCCAGGCATTTCTTATCTCAAAGTTTACATAGAAACACATCCCATGCAAACCTTCTATCCAACCCTAAAAACTCTCTCCAAATCCATTTCCCACAGCACCCACAAACCCAGCATGGGGCAGGGCAGGGAGAGGGTTCCCCTCAGCCCCCTGGAGCATCCAAACACCCCCAGGAGGGGATCCTGGCCCAGGGCAGGCCTGGCTGGGCCAGAGCAGACCCAGAGGGGACCCTGGAGATGGTTTGGGGCTGGAACCTTTGTTGTTCCTTCTGGGGGCTGGAAGAACCTTTGCTATTCCTCTGGGGGAGCTCCGAGAGGTTCTGCATCTCCCTCCTCCTCTCCCTCACCCAGGCTGGGGGAGCTGGGCCTGTCCAGCCTGGAGAATTCGTTGTGGCAGCTCAGGGCTTGGAAAAATCACAGAAAAGCTTTTCCTCAAGCCAGGAGACATGGTGGCGATTTTGAACTGGAACAGGGTGGGTTTAGGTTGGAAATAAAGAGAAAATTCACCGGGGGGGATCAGTGGGAGCTCAGGGATTCCCCATCCCTGGGGCAGTGAGGCTCGGGCAACCCCAGTGTGAAAAACAACAATCACTTGTTTTCTTAAAATTTTAAAAGTTTAATAGTAATAAAATGGTTATAAAAATAGTAATACAATTAGAGTAATAATAATTTGGACAATTTGAATTAGGACAATATGAGACAACAAATACAAAGAGTTACAGACAGTCCGGGTACCTTTTCTGGGCAGCACAAGCCTAAAAAAGAACCCACGTTAACCAAGGATTAACCCTTAAGAACAACAGCCTGTTGCATATTCATCCACTTCATACATGATGCATAAATTCTATTGAAACACAGGATTCTGTCTGGTCATCATCAACTTCTTCCTCTGAATCCTAACAGCACCTTCGAGGCGGGAAGAAGTTCATTTCTTCTGATAAGAGAGCAATAAATTCTTTTTCTCTGAAAGATTCAGGTGTCCTGTGGCTGCTATCTTGCTGCCAGTCCTTTCTTTAAAAAAAATATCCTACATAGCACCGTTTCTATTTCAACAATTTTTATAACATAGCGCTATATTTAACAGAGTCCTTAAGAGAATTAATACAGCATTACTTTCTAACACAACACATATAATATTCTAATGATATATTATACAATATAATATAATATATAATATAATATAATATATAATATATAATATATAATATATAATATATAATATATAATATATAATAGTATATAGTATAATAGTATATAGTATGTTATTTATATTACATATTATATTATATTATATTATATTATATTATATTATATTATATTATATTATATTATATTATATTATATTATATTATATTATATTTAAGGTATATTATATAATATATAATATTTTAATATTTGCGAAAAGCCAATCATAAAATAGGCCTTTTTCACCCCTGGCACCCCGAGGGCACAGAGGGCTCCCCGAGCATCCCGAGGGACTCTGACGGATCCGGGCTCGGGCTCGGGTTCCTTTGCAGCCGCTGGAAGCCAGATGGAGCCATCACTGCGCTGAGCCCGAGCGGCTGTGCCGGAGCTGCTCCCCTGCTCCGCCCGGGGTCCCTGGGGGGCACAGGGCCATGGGTGACCCTGCCAGGGCTGGAAGAGCGGGGACAACGAGCAGGGGACACCCCAAACCCTCCCCGAGCTCCCTGGGTGTAGGAGCGGCTCCATCTCCTAAAGCCGCTCTCCCGGGGCTGGGTTTAAGGTGCTCCTGACAAGGAGAGTCCTCACCTCAAATCCTCAGCACAGAGCCGGGGTTTGGCCGTGGTTCAGCCCGGAGCGGTGCTGGAGATTCAGCGTCACCCCAAAACTTCACCTCTCTGCTTTTGGTGGTGTTGCCCGGCGCAAAATTGGCTTTGTATTCCCAGCCCCTGGGAAAATGTGGTCACTTCTGTTCCTGTCACTGTCACTCCTGTCACTGTCACTCCTGGTGCCGGTAGGGCACCTGGCACGCAGGTTTTTATTGCATAATTAACCCCGTGTTTGCATATGTTAATTGCCGTTAATTGGAGTGGGCTCCGAAAGCAGCAATGGGATGGCGGGGAGTTATTCCCCCAAATCAGGGGGTCCGGGGCAGCTCCCGGGGCTGTGAGGTGGGGGTGCCCATCCCTGGGGTGCCCACTGGGGCTGTGGGGTGGGGATGCCCATCCTTAGGGTGCCCATCCCTGGGGTGCCCATTAGGGCTGTGGGTGCCCATCCCTGGGGTGCCTACTGGGGCTGTGGTGTGGGGATACCCCTCCTTGGGGTGCCCATGTGGGGCTGTGGGTGTCCATCCCTCGGGTGCCCATCCCTGGGGTGCCCACTGGGGCTGTGGGTGCCCATCCTTGGGATGCCCATCCTTGGGGTGCCCACTGGGGCTGTGGGTGCCCATCCTTGGGGTGCCCATTGGGGGCTCTGGGGTGGGGGTTCCCATCCTTGGGGTGCCCATTGGGGCTGTGGGTGCCCATCCCTGGGGTGCCCATGGGGCTGTGGGTGCCCATCCCTGGGGTGCCCACTGGGGCTGTGGGTGCCCATCCCTGGGGTGCCCATGTGGGGCTCAGACCCCCCCGGGATGGAGCTGTTGTTGCTGCTCGGCTCCCCGTGCCCAGAGCCGTGGGCAGGGTGCGAATCGGCTCGGGCTGGGTGTGAAGAGACTGCGAATTCTCATCAACACTTCCATTACCTTAATGAAATTACTTCAGGTCTGTTAAGTTCTTCTGCAGCAAAACAAGCTGGAATTGCAGGGTTTGCTGGCTTCTCCTTCCCCTGAGCCCCCCGAGTGCTCAGCCCCTCTGCCCACCTTCACTGAGGGTCTGGGGGCTCCCCCAGCAGCCTGGCACAGGTGAGGAGCTCTGCTTGTCATGGATGGCCCCTCTCCCTCCCATCTGCTGAGCTCTGACAGATCCTGAGGAGTTATTCAGAGCTCTGGGCTTTTTTGAACATTATATTGTCAAAGCTTTTTTTCTGTGGGAGACAGATTCTTACCTAAACTCACCCACTCTCCAGAAATAGCAGCAATAATAAGCCTGAAACGAGGAGATTAAGAGCTGGAATTCATTTTAGCATCATGGAAGAGTTTTGAGTTGGAAGGGCCCCCTGAAGGTCTCCCAGCCCATCTGATTTCACCCTTTTCAAGGTTTTCCATGTTATCCTCTCCGGTTACCCTCACTCAGACCCTGGAGATTCTCCAAACACTTTTGCTGTGGGATTTGTCCCATTCCAGCCTGGCAGGTCCCAGTTTGGAGGCAGCAGCAGCCCCCAGAGCAGCACAGCCCAGATTTGGCTCTGTCTGGGATGATCCAGGCTGGTTTCAGTGCAATCTTTGCTTTGAAACCTCTTTTCCCACACAGCAGCTCTGATGTGAAGGGTGGGTTGGGAAAGGTCTTTGCTGACCCAGAGCTCAGAGATCCTGGGGCCTGAGGTGGCACGGGAGGTTCAAGGAGTGCAGGGATGCAGGGGGAGTGCCCAGGTCTGTGCAGCAGGTCAGAAAGAGGCACACTGGTGTTATCTTTTTATACTAAAAACTACATAAACAATATTTACAATAACTTCCCAATACCTCCCACCTATGTTAGACAGTGAGCTTCTTCTACCTTAAACCAATCCAAAAGTGCCACCATCACCCAGAAGATGGAGGACAAGAAGAAGAAGAAGGACAGGACATGCCCATATTCCTCCATCTTTCCCCCTCAACCCCCGTTCTAAAAACTCCAAAAATCTATTTTTCACCCCATGACAAACTAACTATCATTCTACTTAGACTTTCATGGCTTGCAGATCCTCATATAAGGTTGGTAATTTTTTCCATGGGTTAAAATCAAAGTCACGGGTGCCTTGGGCTCTGTGCCAAGGTCTCTGAGCCCCCTGGCAGGGGTTTGAGCCATCCAGGGCAGTCAGAGGGATGTCCTGAATTCCAACACCCAGGGTGGCTGGAAGGTTTGGAGCCACCTTAAAATGCAGGTGGGAGCCTCTGGTAACCAGAGTTGGTAGCAACAGTGCTGCACCTCCTTGGAGATCCTTCCTTGGCTCCTCAGCCACTGCCTGCCCAGCCCTGAGCACAGCCCTGGCCTCTGAGCACATGGATCTTGGAATTACTGCAGAGAATGAGAGTGTGAGTATCCTGACAGAGCACCTTGCTGCCCAAAAATCCAGCTGTGAACGTCTGCAGCCCCTCCCCAGCCCGTGGAACCAGCACTCTGCCAAGGAAATCCTCCCCACAGGGGAGAAATGGCTGCTGGGGCCTGGCTGGGATCTGTCCAGGCTCTGAGAAGCTGGATGGAAAGGGTTGGGATCTGTCAGGCTCTGAGAAGCTGGATGGAAAGGGTTGGGATCTGTCCAGGCTCTGAAAAGCTGGATGGGCAGGGGTGGGATGGGCAGGGGGAGAGGAGGGCCCAGCTGGAGCTGCTCTGTGCCCCCGGGTGCAGCTGGAGGACAGGAACCAGGAGGGGCAGCAGCCTGGAGACCCACAGGAGGAGATGGGGGAACTGCCTGGCTCCAGCATGGACTTCCCAGCCAGGATGGTCCTGAGTGAGGAGGAAAAACTGAAGGTAAAACTTTGGGAGCTGGAGGGAACTGAGCTGTGATGGCCACTGGATGCACAGTGGGAAATCTGGGAGGAATTCCTGATTCCTCCTTCTGTGGGGGCTGTGTTGTGCTCAAACACCACACTGGCCTCAGAACTCATCCATGGCCTTCACTGCCTTTGTGCCTCCCAGATTTCCAAGGACCTGGTGGATCTCCAGATCGAGACAAACAGGATGAAGGAGCGTTATGAGACAGAGAACTTCCAGCTGAAAACCATGGTACCACTTTGGGAACAGCCCCTTCCAGCCCTGCCAGCCCTTCCCCAGCTCTGCAGCCCCCAGCACACCCCTGTGCCCTGCTGGCATCTCCTCCCGGCTTGAGAGGGAGCTGAATCCCCCAGATCCCGAGGAATTCCCGTGAAATCCGCACTGGTTTGGGGCTGGCGGTGCTGCCCTGACCCTGCTGTCCCTGTGCAGATGCAGGAGCTGGAGAGGCGGGTGCGGGAGCTGGAGCAGGGCCGGGATTCGCTGCGGGAGGAGCGGGATTCCCTTCGGGAGGAGCGGGATTCCCTCCGGGAGCGCCTGCAGGGCCTGGAGAGCAGCCGGCAGGAGCTGGGGCAGGAGTTCATCATCCTCAAGAGCAACTACCTGGCCCTGGGCAGGGAGCTGGACAAGGAGGTGAGGAGGCTGCAGGGGTCATCCCACAGCTCATCCCAGGGGTTATCCCACAGTTCCAGCTCCACATCACCTTCCCTGGCTGCAGGAGCCTTGCTTGGCTTTCATTTGTGCAGCTCCATCACAGCTCAGGTCTAGAGAGGTTTCTTATGCAATTGTACCAAGGTTCTTGTTGAGGGATCTCTTAAATGTCACCAAGTCCAAAAGAACCATCCAGTGCCACCCCTGCCATGGCAGGGACACCTCCCACTGTCCCAGGCTGCTCCCAGCCCTGCCCAGCCTGGCCTTGGGCACTGCCAGGGATCCAGGGTGGGCACCCTGTGCCAGGGCCTGCCCACCCTCACAGGGAACAATTCCCAATTCCCAATATCCCATCCATGCCTGCCCTCTGGCAGTGGGAGCCATTCCCTGTGTCCTGTCCCTCCATCCCTTGTCCCCAGTCCCTCTGCAGCTCTCCTGGAGCCCCTTCAGGCCCTGGCAGGGGCTCTGAGGTGTCCCTGGAGCTTCTCCTCTGCAGGTGAGCACCCCCAGCTCTGCCAGCCTGGCTCCAGAGGGGCTCCAGCCCTTGGGGCATCTCCGTGGGCTCCCCTGGACTCTCTGCAGCAGCTCCGGGTCCTGCTGCTGTTGTTCCCCAGGGCTGGGGCAGCTCTGCAGGTGGGGTCTCACCTGAGGGGGCAGAGGGGCAGAATCCCCCCCTCCTGCTGCCCAGGGGGGCCCAGCCCAGCCCAGGGGGGGCTCAGGGTCCCAGCACACCCAGGACATGTCCAGGCTCTGAGCTGTGACACGGCACAGCCTGGGCTGGGGATTGTCCCTGGGGTTTGATGTGACCCAGCTCCTCCTCACAGGGCCTGCAGGCCTGCCCTGGTAATGGGGACAGGGATGGGGACAGGGCTGGGGACAGGGCTGGGGACAGGGCTGGGGACAGGGATGGGGATGGGATGGGCTGGGGACAGGGCTGGGGACAGGAGTGGGGACAGAGCTGGGGACAGGGATGAGGGCAGGGATGGGGACAGAGCTGGGGACAGGGATGGGGACAGGATTAGGGACAGGGATGGGGACAGGAATGGGGACAGGCTGGGGACAGGGCTGGGGACAGGGATGGGCACTGGAGTGGGGACAGAGCTGGGGACAGGGATGGGGACAGGCTGGGGACAGAGCTGGGGACAGGGATGGGGACAGGAATAGGGACAGGGATGAGGACAGGAATGGGGATAGGAATGGGGACAGGAAAGGGGACAGAGTTGAGGATAGAACTGGGAACAGGGATGGGGACAGGAATAGGGACAGGGATGAGGACAGGAATAGAGACAGGGATGGGAACAGGAATGGGGACAGAGTTGAGGATAGAACTGGGGACAGGGATGGGGACAAGGATGAAGACAGGACCTGGGATAGGGCATCGCTGCCCCGCCCGTGCCGTCCTTCCCGTTCCCCGGCGCTGCCCGGGGGTCACGGCGGGGCTGCGGGGCCGCTCCCCCGGCGCTGCCAGCCCCCTTTGTTTCCCTTTTTTCTGCTTGGCTTGCGCAGCCCGCACGTGAACGGATTGGAGCCGCTCTCATTGCGGCCGGCGGGAAGGGGCCCGGCAGCTTTCAGGTCGGAAAGTTTATAAAAACCCCGAATTCAAGCAAGTTCCTAACGGTTCCTTAAGGGACAGACACCTTCCCACTGCCTGCTCGCTCAGCAAGGATTAACCGGAGGTTTTGGACCCAGATTTGTGTATTTCTGTGGCTACTTCAATAGCCCTTCCTCTGTCCCCTCCTCTCCCCCCTGCCGCTTCTGCTGTTTTTGAACGGATGGAATGAGTGACACGATGCTGCTCCCTCCCTCCCCCAGCAGCGTTGCTGCCGCAGCTCAGTGACCTGGTTTTCCATGCAGGATGTGCGGCAGGAATGCTGCCCGGCTCCAGTGTCCACATAGGCTGTGGCAGAGCAAGGCCCTGATCACCCTTGGGCAGGCAGCGTTTGTCTCCCAGGAGCTGGGAACCGGGGATTTCTCCCAGCTCAGCTCCTGCAGGGGGGGATCCCAGCCCGCGATCCCGCCGCAGCGCAGGGAGGAGCGGCTCAGCCAGCAGCGCTCTCGGCTGCCTCTCGTCCCCAAGGGGGTGCAATGTGTTTGTCAAAACCGGCGTTTTCAGGCAGCTGACGTCTCTAAATGATGGGTTTAGCGGGTTGGAGGCGATAACACACGGTTTTCACATGGATCCTGGGGTGGCACAGAGGTGAAAGCACGTGGATTCAGTGCCAGAGAGCATCCTGAGGAACCGTAGAGTCAAGGAATGCTTTGGGGTGGAAGGAATTTAAACCAACCCCACCTGATTCCAGCCCGTGCTGTGACCGTGTTCACAGGGTTGTTAGGACGAGGGAAGAGATGAACATCTAACTCCATGTTTCAGAAGGCTTGATTTATTATTTTATTATATATATTACATTAAAACTATACTAAAAGAATAGAATCAGAAGGCTGGCTAAGAATAGAATAGCAAAGAATGATAACAAAGCTTTGTGGCTGGGACTCTCTGTCCAAGCCAGCTGACTGTGATTGGCCATTAATTACAAGCAACCACATGAGACCAATCCCAGATGCACCTGTTGCATTCCACAGCAGCAGATAATCATTGTTTACTGTTTACATTGTTCCTGAGGCCTTTCAGCTTCTCAGGAGGAAAAATCCCAAGGAAAGGATTTTCCATAAAAGTTGTGTGTGACACCTGCCACGGGACACCTTCCCCAGAGCAGGCTGCTCCGAGTGCTGAAGCAGGGCCTGAAGCCAGAGGTGAATTCCTTGGATGTCCTCCATGTGCCGAGGAGTTTACTCCAGTTCCTTGGCTCCAGCTCCCAAAAATCCCTGCCTGAAGCCAGCGAGGCTCCAGCTTGGCAGCCTGGCACTTGTCGGGACATGGGCCTCTTGCTCATTATTTTCCCAGTGCGGACTTTCCCAAAGGAAACGGGAACAGCAGCCTGCGGTTCTGCCCCCTCCCCTTCCCCGGCGCTCCTCTGGGGCAGACAATGAGCCCTTTACACATTCCCAATTACAAGTGCTACTTGTGACCTTGCCAATATGTTGTCATGGCTGCTGGGCGCAGGAGCGGCTCGGAGCTCATTGACGGCCCCGGGGCCGGGAGCAGCCGCAGCCCGGGCTTGTGGCGGCTCCTTTGTGCGGGGATCCCGCAGGACCGGCCCGGGAAGGGCTCCCGGAGATGCCGGGCAGGCACTCGGGCCTGTTCCTCACTCGCTGTAAATTCTTCCTTTTCAAGGCTCTGACCTTCCCTCGCTCCCCGTTTCCTTCTCCTTTTGTGCCCCGGGCTCGGCGCAGCCCCCGAGGGGACCCAAACGCGCTCTGGGTTTTCCCTGGAGCCGCGCCAGGCTCGGGAGCTCGGGAAAGGCCGCGGAGCCCAACTCAAACCGGGCACTGCCCCTTTTTCTTTTGGCTAAACCGGTCTCTGTGACCCCTGCGATCAAACTGTCAGGGTGACAGCTGCAGATGGATCGTTGGGAGCCGGGAACAAGCGGAGCTGTCTGTGCCGAGCTGTCAGGTCTCACAGCTGTATATCTCACCTCTTTGTCAGCTCCTTTCTCCCCGCTCTCCCCCAGCCCGCCCCGCGCTATCTTTTGATAAGCTATTCTCTCCACGCATGACTCAGATGACCTCTGCCTCCCATCCTCCGATTCACTGCCATGGTAACAATTACTCAAGCTTGTCCCCAGCCATAAACCCCATCAGAGCTTTGTTATCTACACAGAAACCCTCCCGGGAGACATGAATTCCCCCAGTGTTCCCTCCAGATCACCTGGAACGGAGCTTCCCTCGTTCACATCCTCTTTATCTTCTGGAAATGTGTCACTCCACAGCAGCAGCACTCTGAAACACTGCCCACACCGGCTGTGGGCTGGGGAGAAATCCCATCCAACTGGGAATGTGTCATCTGCAGGGATGGATGGATGGATGGATGGATGGATGGATGGATGGATGGATGGATGGATGGATGGATGGATGGATGGATGGATGAGGGAGGGAGGGAGGGAGGGAGGGATGGATGGATGGATGGATGATGGATGGATGGATGGATGGATGGATGGATGGATGGATGGATGGATGAGGGAGGGATGGATGGATGGATGGATGGATGGATGGATGGATGGATGGATGGATGGATGAGGGAGGGATGGATGGATGGATGGATGAGGGAGGGATGGATGGATGGATGGATGGA
Source organism: Zonotrichia albicollis (assembly GCF_047830755.1). Taxonomy (NCBI): domain Eukaryota; kingdom Metazoa; phylum Chordata; class Aves; order Passeriformes; family Passerellidae; genus Zonotrichia; species Zonotrichia albicollis. The sequence continues at coordinate 14,898,068 of NC_133834.1, read as the reverse complement.
TGGATGGATGGATGGATGGATGGATGAGGGAGGGATGGATGGATGGATGGAGAAGACTTGTCTCTTCTCCTTGTGCTGTGGAGCCCAGCACTGCTCAAAGCTGCTCCATGGGGAAGGACACCCCTGAAGGGTTGGGAAGCTGAACAGAGGGTGCAGGGTGGGGGTGAGGAGGGAGCTGGAGGCTGCAGAGGTGGTGGCAGAGCTGTGCCAGGGCTGGCTCAGGGGTCTGGGCTTCAGTGTGGGATGTGCAGAGGGATAACACTCCATGGGAATAACCTTGCTGCCTGGAGTGCATTTCCACGAGAAGCAGAAAACCACTGTGGACATGGGAGACAGAACCAAAATTCAAACTTGATTTGGGGAGGGCAGAGGGTGCCTGCCTGGAGCACACAGCAGGAGCAGCAGGGATGTGCTGATCAGAGGGGGATTTCAGAAGTTCTCTCCTTCTTGTTTGACCTTGCAGGTGCTGAGGAATGAGGAGCTGACCCAGGAGCTGCTCAGCCTGGCCAAGGAGAGCAGCCTCCCCCCTGGCCTGGCCCATCCCTCCTCCCCGGGGCTGGGAAGAGGCAGAGCAGCAGGACAGCCCCGCTCTGCTCACAGGGGCAAGGTGAGGGACTCTCTGCCCTTCCACCAGCCCCTCAGAGAACAGGGATCCACCAGGCCCCTTCTTGTCTCTCCCCAAAGCAGCCTGAGGACGCAGCTGCCCCTGAGCACGAGCAGCAGGAGCTGGAAAGAAACGTGAGTGTGTGCAGGGGTCTGCTGCAGGAAGCAGAGGGGGATGGATTCCAACCCTGGCTGGCACCTCCTGCTGCTAACTTGAGTTTTGTGGATCAGCTGATGCCTTGATTCATTTTAAATCCTTTTTTTAAACCCTGCAGTTACAAAACGAGACAGGAATAGCTGCAGATGTGCAGGCAGAGCTGGGGAGGGCAGAGGTGATTCCCTGGGTCCGTGCCCTGGCAGGGGAACACAGGCAGCAGCTTAGAAGCCACCAAATGCAGAGGAGAAATTTTTCCTCTTCTTTTTCACACTTGAGAAATCTGGGGGTGATGAAGCACCCAAAACTGAGCTCACAGAGATGGTCCCTGCCTCCTCCCCATCTGCAGCCCTTGCAGAACCAGCCTGGGCTCCTCCACCAGCTCCTGCTGGAATCTGGCTCTCAACGTGAGAGCCACACATGTGCCCCTGCACGTGCCCTGGCTGGCAGCAAACTCCACTCCTGCCCCTCCCAGCCACACCAGGCCCTCCCCCAGCATGGCACTGCCCGGCTGGACAAGGGCTCAGCTCCAGCTTCTCCCCACTTTGTCCTCTCTTCACTCAGCCTTCTGCCTCATCTTCCTCTTCGTTTGTCCCTCAGTTGCCTGGAAACCAGGATCACATAAAAGCAGAGCTGGAAAAGCTGAAGAAAAGGCACGAGGAGCAGCAGCAGAAGCTGGAGGAGCGAGTGTGAGTGTCCCTGTGCTTGGCCAGGTGTTTGTGGGACTGGATGTGACCCATGGAACAGGAGGGGAGGCAGCCTGCCTTTGGGGGTACAGGAAAGGAATGAGGCCTGGAAGGAAAACCTGATGGTTTCAAGGCTCTTCAGAGTTGTCAGGTGAAAGTTGGTGATGTTCAGGGACACCTTGAAAATCCACTCTCTGTGACACACAGCAAATGTCTGACATCCCAGAGATTAATGCAGCCCAGCCCTTGCCATCACCTTGGCTTTTCCATCACCTTGGAATGGGGTTGATGTCCCAGGAAAGGCTGCCCTGTGACCGTGTTCGCAGGGGTTCTTGGACGAGGGAAGAGATGAGGATCTGACTCCATGTTTCAGAAGGCTGATTTATTATTTTATGATATATATTACATTAAAACTATACCAAAAGAATAGAAGAAAGGATTTCATCAGAAGGCTGGCTAAGAATTGAAAAAGAGTGATAACAAAGGTTTGTGGCTCGGGCTCTGTGTCCAAGCCAGCTGGACTGTGATTGGCCATTAGAAACAACCACATGAGATCAATCACAGATGCACCTGTTGCATTCCACAGCAGCAGATAATCAATGTTTACACTTTGTTCCTGAGGCCTCTCAGCTTCTCAGGAGGAAAAATCCTAAGGAAAGGATTTTTCATAAAAGATGTCTGTGACACTGCCCCATCAGGAATGCTGCAGGACTCGACCCTCTGAACTGTGCAGGGTGTTCATCCTCACTGGGGACAGGTTTTGTGGCACTGCTTTATGCACATTTGGAGACTGGCAGCTGCTGCTGGAAGATTTCTGTCATTACAAAGTGATTTTCTTCCCAAAGCTGCCAGTGTTGGACCTATGGGGAATCACAGAACCCCAGAATGGGTTGGGTTGGAAGGGACCCTATAGCCCATCTCCCTTGCCATGGCAGGGACACCTTCCACTATCAAGGGTTGTTCCAAGCCCCATCCAGCCTGGCCTTGGGATGGGATGGAGAATATGAAAAACGCCAATCACTTGTTTTTAGAATTTTAGAAGTTTAATAGTAATAAAATGTTTAAAAAATAGTAACACAATTAGAGTAATAATAATTTGGACAATTTGAATTAGGACAATATGAGACAACAAATACAAAGCGTTATGGATGTCCAGGTATCTCTTTCTGGGCAGCATAAGCCTGAAAAAGGACACACATTAACAGAGGATTAACCCTTATAAACAACAGCCTGTTGCATATTCATACACCTCATACATGATGCATAAATTTCATTTAAATAAAGGATTCTGTCTGGTCATCATCAACTTCTTCCTCTGAATCCTGACAGCGCCTTCGAGGTGGGAAGAAGTTTGTTTCTTCTGATAAGAGAGCAATAAATACTTTTTCTCTGGAAGATTCAGGTGTCCTGAGGCTGCTATCTCCCTGCCAGTCCTTTCTTTAAAAAAATATCCTACATAGCACCGTTTCTATTTTAACAATTTTTATAACCCAAAACTATATTTACCACAGTACTTAAGAGAATTAACCCAGCATCACTTTCTAACACAACACATACAATATTCATTTGAATATTTGCAAAAAAGCCAACCATAAAATACATGCATTTTTCACAGAGAAGGAGTTAGAGCAGTTCAGTAACGCCGTTCTCCCGCTGTGTGTGCAGGCTGGCGCTGGGGCAGGAGCTGCAGGAGGCGAAGGGAGCGGCCGGGGCCGAGCACTCAGCGGTGAGCAGGGATGCAGCCCCACAGCATCCCCCGGGCTGGGGCGCCCCAATCCCGGCCCCCCAGCTCCTCTCCCTCCGCAGGGAGCTGGGCACACCGAGCTCCTCCCGTGCAGGTTCCCCCTGCACGTGGTGGAAGCGCTGCCTGCAGAGCCTGTGGGAGGAATTTTGCTCGCTGGTTTTTCAGAAAGAGTTGGTGGCATCACCGGGGTGCGGGGTGGCAAATGACAGAAAGTGGCAGGGGAATGGGGATTATAAATATTTCCAGTGGGTTCCTCTGAAAAGCCGGGAGCTTCCCAGCTCTAGTGAAGGCAGATAGCTGGGAATGAAGGCCCTCAGCCCTTAGGAGGTGTCTCAGCAGGGTTTCTGTGTCTGTGCCAGGTGCTGCTCTCGGCCCAGGCCCGGCTGCGCGAGGTGGAGGCGGAGAACGCGCGGCTGCAGCTGCAGCTGAAGGAGCTGAACGAGGAGTATCGGTGCCGGCTGGCACAGTGCCTGGGGGACCTGGCTGTGGGTACCCCCGGGAGGGGCACAGAGCCATCGGTGCCGGCTGGCACAGTGCCTGGGGGACCTGGCTGTGGGTACCCCCACCCGGGAGGGGCTCAGAGCCATCCTCAGTGGGGAGAGAGCCACAAAGATCATGGATTCCAACTCCCAGCCCTGCAGAGACACCCCAACAATCCCACCCTGGGCATCCCTGTCCAAGCTCTCCTGGAGCTCTGGCAGCCTCAGGGCTGTGCCCATTCCCTGGGGGGCCTGGGCAGTGCCAGCACCCTCTGGGGGAAGAACCTTTCCTGATATCCAACCTAAATCTCCCCTGACACAGCCCCAGTTGTTCCCTCAGGTGTCTCCATACTGGCACACTCCTCTTGTAGGCTGCAGCCAATAAATTAGAGTAAATACATAAGGAAAGGGGTTTTGAAATCCCTGTAATCTGAGAAAACTCCCAGCAGAAGCTCACAGATAATTTTATGTGGCCATACAGGAAATCTGGATGGGGGAGCTGCCACGGAACCATGGAATGGGTTGGAAGGGACTTTAAAGCCCATCCAGTGCCACTCCTAGCCATGGGCAGGGACACCTTCCACTAGAGAGTGTGACTCCATGCCCTGTCCAAGGGTTGGGTTGGAAGGGACCCTAAAGCCCAACTCCCTTGCCATGGACAGGGACACCTCCCACTATCCCAGGTTGTTCCAAGCCTGGCCTTGGGCACTGCCAGGGATCCAGGGGCAGCCCCAGCTGCTCTGGGCACCCTGTGCCAGGGCCTGCCCACCCTGCCAGGGAACAATTCCTTGCCCCTATCCCCTCTAACCCAGTGGGAAGCCATTCCCCCTGGATTTCCCTCTCTGTGCATTTACAGAACTACATGGACAGCAAACCCAGCAGCGTGCCAGGACACAGCAAAGCCCCAGCTGACCACGCTGCCATGCAGAGCTTTGTGGACAGCATGCTCAGGGACATCCAGGCCTCCTACAGGCGCCGGGAGGAGCAGCTGGCCCGGGCAGCCCGGGGCTACAGGAAACGCCTGAAGGAGCTGGCCAAGAAACACGAGAACCTGCTCATTGCCTATGGGTAAACCCCAGCATCTCCTCCTCCTCCTCAGGTCCAGCTGGAACAGCCCCACAGCAGCCAATCCTGCCCTGGCAGGAGGCAGGCAGGGCTCCCAGGTGGAGCAGAGGGTCTGGGATGCACATTTATCCCCCTGCTCTTGGTAATCTAGAATGTACATTTATCCCCCTGCTCCTGAATGCACATTGATCCCCCTGCTCTTGAATGCACATTGATCCCCCTGCTCCTGGTAATCTAGAATGTACATTTATCCCCCTGCTCCTGGTAATCTGAAATGCACATTTATCCCCTGCTCCTGAATGCACACTGATCCCCCTGCTCTTGAATGCACATTGATCCCCCTGCTCCTGGCAATCCAGCACCAAGCTGCCTCCAGCTGCACGTCAGGGTGCTCTGGACCCCGTGGAGCTGCTTTGCACATATGTTCCTCCCACTCCCAACGCAGGGTGAGAGATTGAGCCCACGGTGGATGGTGTGGAAAGGCAGAGGTACCACAAATAGCTCCACCTCCCAGCCCGTCCCTGCAGCGCTCGCAGCGCTCTCGGCAGCTTGGGCTGTGGGAAGCAGCAGAAATACCCGTGGTAGAAAAGCCACAAATAGCTCTGGGACAAGCTCCCCTCAGAAACTCTCCCACTTTCCCTTTGCAGGTGGCCAGAGCCAGCGGGTCCCAGTGAGCGGCACCCCAGGAGCAGCGGAGCTCTGGTGGTGTCACCCAGGGGGACAGGCAGACAGTGACCCTGTGCTGTTTCAGGCTGCAGCGGGAGCAGATCCGCGCCCTGGGCAGCACTGCCATGGACGGTGGCCCTGCCGAGCTCCACCTGACCATCACTGACCCCGAGCTGCTGGCAAACAGCTCCCGGGAGCTGCACGGCCTGCGCCAGCACAAGGCACGGCTGGAGCTGCAGCTGCAGGAGCTGCAGCAGGTAGGGAGGGAGCTGGGAACAGTGCATGAGCCCCTTCCCTGAGGCATTTGTAGCATTGGTTAGCTTGGAAAAACCTTCTCAGGGCATTTGTAGGATTGGTTAGGTTGGAAAAGCCCTCTCAGATCACCAAGGCCAACTGTTCCCTGTGACCGTGTTCACAGGGGTCTCAGGTTGAGGGAAGAGAGGAGGATCTGACTCCATGTTTCAGAAGGCTGATTTATTATTTTATGATATATATTACATTAAAACTATACTAAAACAATAGAAGAAAATATTTCCTCAGAAAGCTAGGTAAGAATAGAATAAGAAAGAATGATAATAAAAGCTTGTGGCTCAGACTCTCTGTCTGAGCCAGCTGACTGTGATTGGCCATTAATCAGAAACAACCACATGAGACCAATCACAGATGCACCTGTTGCATCCCACAGCAGCAGATAACCATTGTTTACATTTTGTTCCGGAGGCCTCTCAGCTTCTCAGGAGAAAAATCCTAAAGAAAGCATTTTTCAGAAAAAGATGTCCACGAGAGTTCCCCCAGCACTGCCAAGGCCACCACTAAGCTGTGTCCCCAAGTGCCACATCCATGCTCTCCCTGAGGGTTTGCTATGCCTGGGCCACAGGCAGGGGACACAACAGTCACCTCCATGTGACAGAATCATGGAATCATGCAATGGGTTGGGTTGGAAGGGGCCTTAAAGCTCCTCTTCTTCCACCCCTGTGTTGTGACTCCACAAAGGGGGGATCAATGCCACACTCAGGATTACTATTTGTGGTATTTGCAGGAGGTTTTAGGACTAGGTGAAAGATGAGAATTTGATTCTATGTTTTTTGAAGGGTGATTTCTTATTTTATGTTATTATATTATATTAAAGAATACTACTATATATTATATTATATATATCATTTTATATATATGGTATTATATGTGCTAATATATGTTATAATATATTAACATTATATATTAATATTATATATTATATATTATATATTATATATTAATATTATATATTATATATTATATATTATATATTATATTATATATTTATAAAATAATGTATAAATATATATTTATATTAAAATTATATAAAAATTATATATAATACATTATATGAATATATAATATAGATTTTAATATATTATAATTTATTATATTATATTAATACTTAAATATATATTAGCATAGTATATATTAATATATACTATATATATTACATTTAGTATATGTTAGTAGATATATACACTAATTTATATTATATTATATTATATTAATTATATTATATTATATTATATTATATTATATTATATTATATTATATTATATTATATTATTACTGAAACTATACTAAAGAATAGAGAAAGATACAGACAGAAGGTTTAACAAGAATGATAATGAAAGCCCGTGACTCTTCAGAGCTTTGACATAGCTGGCTGTGATTGGTCATTAATTAAAACAATTCACATGTTGGATAAACAATCTTTAGACTACATTTTAGAGTAGTAAACACAGGAGAAGCTGAGGCTTCCCAGTTTTCCAGTAGAAAATCCTGGGTAAAGAGGATTTTTCAGGAAATATGATAGTGACACCACCCCTGCCATGGCAGGGACACCTTCCACTATCCCAGGTGGATCCAGGGCCTGTCCAACCTGGCCTTGGGCACTGCCAGGAACGGGTAAATGTCCTCCCACTGGGCAAATGTGGGCCTTGATTTGCACAGGATGCATTTATTTAGAAATTCAGAGGAGGGGAGGCCTGAAACCTTCAGACTGTACAACCCTTGGTTTCCTTGGCGAGGCACTGGTGGCTGTGGGAGTGCTGGATATCTTGTGCCACTTCCAAGGGCACAGAGAAGAGGGATAGTGTCATTTTACATGTGCAGACAGTGACAGGACAAAGGGAATGGATTTAACTGACAGAGGAGAGATTTAGGTTGGATGTTAGGAAGGAATTCCTCCCTGTGAGGGTGGGCAGGCCCTGGCACAGGGTGCCCACCCTGGATCCCTGGCAGTGCCCAAGGCCAGGCTGGGCAGGGCTGGAGCAGCCTGGGACAGTGGGAGGTGTCCCTGCCATGGCAGGGGTGGCACTGGGTGGGCTTTAAGGTCTTGATGATGGCAGGATCTGGGATTGCAATGGGTCCATGTTCACAGGAATTCTGCTCTTCCTTTGCCTCCAGAGAAGCCTGAAAGGAGCCTCTGCCCTCGCAGCGCCTCCGGAGCAGTAAGTGCTGTTTCTGCCTTGGGATATCTGCCATTCCACGTTCCCATGGATGTGTGGGTTGAGGGATCCTGATTGCCTGTCTGGAGGCAGCAATAGGCAGGGAAGGGAGCTGCTGGGGCTGCTCTGGGAAGAGGAGGCAGCTGTCCCCTCTCCTGCAGGAAGAGCCTTGGTCACTGGGCCTGGATCCAAGAAAGCTCTTAAGCACATATTTGATTTAATCATGTTTTTAGCCCCACTGGCCTCTTTGAAAGCCAAAGTTAAGCACATGCCCAAGTGCTTTGGTGGATTACAACCTGAGAAAGGCCTGTGAGACACCACCAATTTGGGATGGCCCTGTTTTTTTCCTCCTTCCCAGTGCAGGAGTTGGGCTGGAATCCTTTGGTGCCACCGTGCTGACACCGCCCTGGCCTCCCAATAAACCCTGAAATTCCTAAATTTTGATGGGTCTCTTCCCCTGCTCCATTATCCTGCTAAAACTCAACCAGCTATAGAGGGCTGGAACAAAGCACAGGAGAAACCTGAGCTGGGGTTTCCAGCCCTTTAGAAGACGTGGTCACCTAGAAAACATGTCAGATATTCCATTAGCTGGATGCCAGCACTGAGGAGTGGGTGAGTGCCAGAGCCCCTGGGCTCTGGAGAGGTGTCTTGAGCCCCAACCAGGCTCTGCCATGTGTTCCACACTGAAAATAGCAGTGTTCATGAGGAAATGCAGCAATTTGGGCAGGCACCACAGGAGCAGGGCATGCAAGGTCCAGAACCTGAATTTCAGTGATGCATCTCATCATTTGGTGTTTATTTTAACTGCCATGAGACCCCACACGCTCCAAATTCTGCTGGGTTAATTTGTGTGTATTGCACATTACAGAAATGTGTACAAATCACCAATGTGCCTTGAGCTGTTTGATTTTCCACCATCACTCTCATTCCATGGCTATGACAATGGGAAGATGCCAGCAGCTCACATCCCAGGCAGCAGACACAGAACTCAATGTTACAACTCACTTTAAAAGTTTTCTGACCAATCACACAAAGCAAAAGCACACTGACAGTAGTTCTATCCAACCACTATATGCACAGTTAAAACAATGCTTGCTTATTTCAAATACAATACCTGCTTGTGAGCCTTAAAACACAATGCACAGAACTCCATTATTAAGCTTCCAACTTCCTAACATCTCACTAGATAAACTTTTCTGCAGCTTAGGGAGTTATTCTAGACAAGCATTAATACACAGACCATTGTTCTGTTTGTCCTTGCTTTTCTACTTTTTAAATAATTTTTCTGCTGACCAATCTCATGGCTGCTGCTCAGCTCTAATCACAGTTCTGCTCTCTCTGAGGCTGCCTTTTGCAGCTTCCCCAAACCCCTCTGATTTTGTGGATTCCCACAGTGTGCTGTTACCTGGCTCCTCCAGCTGGAGATGGGAGCTCTGGTGTTCCCCCAGCCCCAATTCCCAGTGTTCCCCCAGCCCCAATTCCCACAGCCTCTCACGTTCGCAGAGCCCAGGCTGGGCTTGGGAGCAGCTGTTGGGGAAATTAATCCACAAACTCCAGAGGTTTATGTCCAAAAAGGAGCCATAGGAATCCTTTTTTAGCTTTATTTGAATAAAGGAAGAGGCCATGGGGCATTCCCTGGGATCTCTCTGATTTTTGGAGGACTCAGGCTCCTTTTTATCCTAATTTCCTGGCTGCATTTCTCTTCTCTCTTTCCCCATATCTTTTTTACAAAAAAAAAAAAAAGCGCAAAAATACTCCCAAATATTAAAATGGCATCTACAGAAAATGACTCTGTAACATCAGCCACATCTGTATCAGAACAATATTTCCACTCAACAGATTTTCTATATATGTAACCAGTGCCTTTATTAATAAGTAATAACATGCAAATAACTGAAAACTGCTCATATACCTAAAATGGTCAGTTTGGATGTATGGCTGTAGATGTAGATGTGAGTTTATGCATTTATGTGTGTGTATGTATGTCTGCATTCATGGAGACACATATATATTTATGTATCTGTATGTGTGACCTGTGTGGAGCTGTGTGGTCCCTGCAGGGGCTGGATTTGGTGTCTGGGCATGATCCATGTGAGCTTTTCTCTGGCAGGCAGCTGGATGAGGAGGGCTGGGCAGAGATCAGGAGGAAGCTCCGGGAATTCACACTCAACACCCAGGTGAAGGCTGGAAGAGCCACTGAAGGCCAGGCTGATGTCTCACCCCCAGGCAGGGATGTGCTGCCTCAGCCCTGCCCTGGGACTGCTCCAGCCTGAGGGGGAAACTTCCATGGAGTCACAGAAATCCTGAATGGGAAGGGAAGGGACCCCGGACCCCCAGGATAACCCAGCCCAGCCCCTGGCCCTGCTCAGACACCCCAACAATCCCACCCTGGGCCCCCCTGGAGCAGTGTCCAAACCCTCCTGGAGCCCTGGCAGCCCCGGGGCCGTGCCCATTCCCATTGGGGATCACTCTCCATGGTGCCTTGCTGTGGCCTCAGCCCTCCCAGCTGGTGCTGTCTCCAGGCTAATTTACTGTCCCTGCTCCTAAAGCAAGGAGAGCAGCCCCTTGGCACTCCTGCCCACGTTTCAGAACAACCTTTTGGCATCTCTGGAATAAACTGGGGCTGATTGCTGCCCTGTGCTGGCACTGCTGGGACATCTGCAGTCCTGAGGGCAGTTCTGGCCCCCTCATGACAAGACAGACATGGAGGGGCTGGAGGGTGTCCAGGGAAGGGAACAGGGCTGGGAAGGGGCTGGAGCACCAGGAGGGGCTGGGAAGGGGCTCAGCCTGGAGAAAAGGAGGCTCAGGGGGGACCGTGTGGCTCTGCACAGCTCCTGACAGGAGGGGACAGCAGAGGGGTTGGGCTCTGCTCCCAGGGAACAGCGACTGGAGGAGAGGGAATGGCCCCAAGCTGTGCCAGGGGAGGGTCAGGTTGGACATAGTGAAATTTCCTTCATGGAAAGGGTGGTCAGGCCCTGGCCCAGCTGCCCAGGGCAATGGTGGGGTCATCACCCCTGAAGGGATTTATAGGACATGTGGATGTGGCACTTGGGGACACGGATCAGTGATGGCCTTGGCAGTGCCAGGTTAACACCTGGATCCACGTGAATTCCTACACAATTCCACGATTTTTTGATTCTATTTGACCTGGTTCAAGTCTAGGCTGAATCTGAATCAGCTTCCCAGGCTGGTTCCTGCTGGCTGCAGGGATATTCCCTTCCATGTCCTGGATATTCCCTTCCATGTGCTGCCTTTCCCTGTACACAGCAACCTGAGGGAGTGCTCCAACATTCCTTGGGGATGCAAAGTTCATTCTTTGGGGGTGTAAAGTTCATTCCCTGGGGGTGTAAAGTTCATTCCCTGGGGGTGTAAAGCTTGTTTCTTGAGAGTGTAAAGCTCCACACCTGCACGGGGCCTGCCTCTGTGGCCAAAAGAAGGGAGAAATCATGGCAGAGAGGTTGGAGTGATGGGGAAGTGGTCGGAAGGTCGGACTCACACAGCAGAGAGAGGCTGAGCAGCATCATTGCCATGGCAGTTATCTCTTTTTTTCTCTTTTTTGCCATGTTTTCTCCATGTTGTGTGCCCTGCAGGAGGAGCTGGAGCAGCAGAGGAGCCAGCTGCTGACCCGGGCTGTGGTGGCAGAGGAGCAGGTGCTGGAGCTGCAGGGCTACATCGACCAGCACCTTGCCAGGTGACAGGGGGGGACAGCCCTCTCCAGGCTTGTGCCAGTGCTGGCCCGTGCCCACTGCTGGCCCTGCCACAGCACTGCCCATGTCCCACTGCTCCTGCAGCTGTGCAGGCAGCTGCCACCCCCTCTTGTGCCACAGGGCAGCAGGACAGAAGGACAGACACTCCCCACACACCACAGGTGTCCATCCTGTAAGCTCGCCCATCCTTGGGAGGAATCACAATCATGGAAAGGGTTGGAAGTGACACAAATGTTCATCCAGTGCCACCTCTGCCATGGCAGGGACACCTCCCACTGTCCCAGGCTGCTCCCAGCCCTGCCCAGCCTGGCCTTGGGCACTGCCAGGGATCCAGGATGGGCACCCTGTGCCAGGGCCTGCCCACCCTCCCAGGGAACAATTCCCAATTCCCAATATCCCATCCATCCCTGCCCTCTGGCAGTGTGAAGCCATTCCCCATGCCCTGTCACTTTATGCCATTGTCCAAAGTCCCTCTCCCACTCTTTTGGCGCCCCTTTAAGCACTGGAAGGCACTCTAAAGGTTTCCCTGCAACCTTCATAGGAACCTAAAACCCAAAGCTGAACCTAAAGCCTAAAACCTTCAGAGTTCTTTTATTCCCAGGTTGTAACCTCAGTCCTCCCAGCTGCCCCTGGTCTGTGCTCCCCTTCCCTGGCCCATCCTGCCCTGGAGCAGGGAGAGCAGCAGGGAGGGACAGGACCAGCAGGGCAGGGGTGGCAGGGCACGATCCCCCTGCTCCTGGGCTGGGTCAGGCTCTGCCCCTGCCTGGCACAGCCCATGAACACCTTTTCCTTGGGCGAGGCTGCGGGATCTGGGTGCCAGGTCAGCCCCTGGCATGGCTCATTGCCCAGGGAGCAGTGTGGGGGTGCCAGTTGTGGGTTTCTCTGAGTCTGGACTGAAGGCACTTGAGATAGTAATTCATGTTTGGACTCAGGTATTTATTATTTCTTATCATTAAAACAGTTTCACTACTGTGAGTTCAGCAACAAGGCACAAAATGGCCAACAATCTCTTGGTACAAGGACTCTTAAGACTAAACTATCCAGTTAAGAGCTGACACCTGGATTATTTTCCCTTTTAACCCAATATCTGATCCCACAGAGCCCACAATGCAGACTTTTCTGCCCAATTACAAAATGCCACCCAAACCCATGAAGAAGGAAGAAGGAGCATGAAGAAGAAACCCAGGACAACACCCTGTGCCCTCCATCTTGCTTCCATCCGCAACACACTAAAAATCCCAAAACCTCAATTTCTCACCAAGTGACACACCTACACTACTCTCTATAATCTATTTTACATTTCTGTGGATTCTAGTTTATCTTGAAGTCTGGGAAAATTTCTCCATGGATGAGGGTCAAAGTCAGTGCTCCCCTGGGGGTCAGGGCACCCCAGAGCAGACAGAGAAATATTCCCTGTGGTGTCCTGGGCTTCCACATGTGTGGTGAAAGCGGCACTTCCATGCTACTCATGGTGGCAGTGGCACTTCCACACTGCCCATTGTGAGTGGTGGCAGTGGCACTTCCATGCTGCTCATGGTGACAGTGGCACCTCCACTGCAGGTACAAGCAGGAGATCCTGCGCCTGAGGAAGGCAGAGGGCAGCGAGGTGCCCCCAGTGCCCCGTGCCAGCAGTGCCAGCCAGGAGCCAGAGCAGCCCCAGCCTTGGGAACAGCCCACTGCAGGGAAGGTCTGTGCCCCATGGAGTGCCAGGCATGGATCCTGCTCAGGCTGGGAGTGGGAACAGCCAGAGAAACCTCGTGGGTGTTTCTGCTCTGAATTCACAGGACTGAAATGAGACCAGACAGCGGCGGCTGGGCTGTGCCCTGCAGGAATTCTGCTCCTCCCTGAGCACCCCTGGGACACAGGCAGGGATCCCAGGCAGCTCTGCACTGCTGGGCTGCAGGGACAGCTTCCTGCTCCTGATGGAATATTTTCCCTGGATGAGACCTGGACCTGGACCAAGGGCTGCTCCTGCCTTGCTCCCCTCACCTGAGACAGAGCCAGGCTGGCTCAGACCAGGATTTGTTCTGGGCTTGGACAAAGGGATGAGCTGCTCTTTTACTGGGAGAGTGGGGAAAGGGTGCCCAGAGCAGCTGTGGCTGCCCCTGGATCCCTGGCAGTGCCCAAGGCCAGGCTGGGCAGGGCTGGGAGCAGCCTGGGACAGTGGAAGGTGTCCCTGCCCATGGCATGGGGAGGAACAAGAGCAGCTTCAAGGTCCCTTCAAGATCCCTTCCAACCCAGCCCATTCCATGCTTCTGTGCTTCTGTGGTGGGAAAACCCCATTTTCCCCTGTGCTTGAGTGGAAAATGGAATATTAGACTGATGAGCAGGGCCAAACTGATCCTGCATGCAGGTGAGCTGGAAAGGATGGCAGAGCAAAGCCAGGAGCAGCAGCTGCTCCAACTCCAGGACCATCCAGCAGCTCAAAGACGAAGCAAAAACCTCAGAGGAACAATCAATCAAAACTTTATTTTTAAAACTTCAATTGAAATAAAGCAGCAATTGTCTAAAAAGAGGCACTGGAGTTTCATCCCTTAAATCCTGCGTTAACCCCAGGATTTCCAGGTTTGATTTTCTCCTCTCTTGCTTTGCTCACACTCTGGAAAATGAAGATCTGCCAACCTGCAAGTCCCCAGGAGAAATGCTGGCCAAGCACTTCTGTCCTGAGCTGAGCCAAGGGCTGGAGTGGCACTGACGCTTAATGCCAGGCTTAAGGAGGCTGCTGTTAAACCAGGCTTAACGAGGCTGGGCTCAGCCCTGGCTTTGCTGGGCCCTGTCCTGCACTTCCCTCCGCACCTCCTTGATGTCATAGGCCCAGACCTGGTCCAGGCCCTGGCCCAGGGTGCAGCTGGGGCTCCAGGAGGGGAAGGGGTAGCGGCCGGCCACCACCCGCGCGTCGTCGGGCAGTTCTGCCAGGAGCTTGGTGGCCAAGGGAGGCTTCTGGGGAGAGAGACACAGCCAGGGACAGGAGGTGGCATTAGGACACGGTCACACAGTGGCAGAGCCACCAGGGATCCTCTGGGACATCTACCCTTCAAAGCAGAGGGCCGGTACTGGCCCGGGGTAAGGCTGGGACTTGGAGCAACAGCACAAGAGGAACAGCCTCAAGTGGCACCAGGGGAAGTTCAGGTTGGATATTGGGAAAATTTCCTCCCTGAAAGGGCTGTCAGGCACTGGCACAGCTGCCCAGGGCAGTGGTGGGGTCACCTTTCCTGCAGGGCTTTAACATGGATGTGGCACTTGGGGATGTGGCTCAGTGCTGGAGGAACTGCAGGACTTCAACCCAGAGGGATTTTCCAACCTCCATCATTCCATAAATCCAAATTTGTGCAGCACCAAACCACTCAGCCACAGGGATGCCCACCTGGCCTTATTCTACCCCCTATTCCACCCATTCCACCCTTATTTAACCTCTGTTTCCCAAGACAAGCCCCCTGGAGCTGGCCCAGAAGGACTCAGGGTGTGAGGGGCTGACTCACCACGCTGGGGGCCAGGAACACGATCACGTTATGGCAGTCAGAGAGATTCACCTTAAAAGAGAAGGAAAAGGGGAATAACGAGCAGCAGGCAGAGCAGGAACAGCTGCTTGAGCGTCCAAACCTTGTGGGTGATCTTTGGAACTTTGCAGGGATCAAAGATGCCACAAAAGGTGTGGGCTGGGGAAGTGTGGGTGTGAAAGCAGCACGTCTTGGGAAACACCTGCCTCCAGCACCTCCCAGACCCACATTCCCTGATGGATTCTCTCTGCTCAGGCTGCAGATACCTCAGGGCAGCCTGAGAAGCTCATCCCTGCAGGTGAGCCTGTCAGCAGCACCCAGACCTCTCCTCAGAGCTGCTCCATGCAGCAGAACTGGCCACGGGCTGCTGCCCCAGCTGGCATTCCCGGCAAAGGAGGATGGATTTCCACCTCCCGGGAGCAGTGTGAGATGGAGAAGGAGCAAGCAGCCATCAGCAAATCCATCCTGGAGATGCAAACAGAGCTCTGGCCCTGCCCTGAGCACCCCCAGACCCTCGGGATGCTGTTACCTTCCACAGATCCTTTTTCAGGAAGGAGACCTTGCCGTGGTAGCCAGCCCTCCAGGCACGGTAGTTGGCCAGGCACAGCAGCCAGGGGTTGAGCTCATAGCCCAGGGCTGGCCTCAGCCCCTGCTTGTAAGCTTCGAGCACCTGCACAGGAGAGAGGGAGGGCTGAAAGCCAAAGCAGCTCAGTGCTGAGTGTGGGGCAGGATTTGGGAGGGCAGGGGCTGCTGCCCAGCTGCACCCACCCCATCCTGCTGGCTCACAGGCAGGGTGACCTTGGAGCTCAGCACCACTCATGCCCTCACTGCCACCCTGCTCCCTGCATGCATTTTATAGGGCTGCCAAAGACCCCCCATTGGCCATCTAGAGCCACCCTGGAGCACCTAGGGCTGCCTAGAACTACCTGGGGCTGTCCAGAGCCACCTAGGACAGTGCTGGGTCACCAAGGACTACCAAGGACAGTCTAGGACCACCTAGGACAGTCTAGGACTATTTAGGACAGTCTAGGACCACCTAGGACAGTCTAGGGACATTCAGGACAGTCTAGAACCACCTAGGACAGCCTAGGGCCACCTAGGACAGCCTAGGGACACCTAGGAGAGTCTAGGAACACCTGGGACAGCCTAGGACCATTTAGGACAGTCTAGGGACACCTAGGGACACCCATGACAATTGAGAACCACCTACAGATGTCTAAGACCATCAAGGACGCTCTGGGATCACCAAGGATGGTCCTTGCCACCCAGAAGCCAGGCACAAACCCGGCAGCAGCAGGGTGGGAGTGTCTCCTCCACCCTCCCTGCCCTTGGCCCACCCCGGACACCTCAATTTCCCCCAGGACCCTTACCAGCCGTCCATCTCCGGATCCCAGATCCACGGTCTTGCCGGCACGGCCCTGCAGCAGCGCCAGGGTGTTGGCAACCTGCCGCGGGCTGGAGGGCTGGTACGGCACCTGCGGGGGCACAGCGGGTCAGGGGGGCCGGGATCGGTGTCCTGGGGGTTTGGGGTGCCGGTACCGGCAGGCACAGGGGGTCAGGGGGACAGGCCTCGGGATCAGGGGGCCGGTACCGGCAGGCACAGGGGGTCAGGGGGACAGGCCTCGGGATCAGGGGGCCGGTACCCGCAGGCACAGGGGTATCGGGGTGCCGGTACCTGCAGGCACAGGGGATCGGGGTATTGGGGTGCCGGTATCTGCAGGCACAGCAGGTCAGGGGTGCCGGTACCGGCAGGCACAGCGGGTCAGGGGGGCAGGCCTCAGGATCAGGGTGCCGGTACTTGCAGGCACAGGGGATCGGGGTGCCGGTACCTGCAGGCACAGGGGTTCGGGGTGCCGGTACCTGCAGGCGCAGCGGGACGCGGCGGAAGCCCGGCATCAGCAGCACGGCCCAGGTTGCCCACACGGCCGCCCCGCTGGCCGCCGCCAGAGCCAGCAGCCCCCGGCCGCCCAGCGCCGCCCCGGGACGGGCCCAGCTCGGCTCGCCCGGCTCGCCCGGATCCCAGCCCGGATCCATGGCCGGCTCCATGGCCGGCTTCATGGCCACCGGAAGGGGAGGGCAGCACGGCCGGTTGCCTTCCGCCGGGACACCGGGGACGCGGGAGGGACACGGGCACGGGGAATCCGCGCTGCCCCCGCCCCGGGGCTGCGGAGGGACACAGCCGGGCATGGAGTGTGCGGGTGTGCACGGGGGTGTGAGTGATTGTGTGTGTGTGTGTGTGTGTGTGTGATAACAGCTGTGTGTGTGATGACAGCTGTGCGTGTGAGTGTATGTGATAACAGCTCTTTGTGTGTGATAACAACTCTGTGTGTGTGTATCAACAGTTGTGTGTGTGTGTGTGTGTTTGTGCAGAGCTGGTTTTGCTCCAGGGCAGTTCTGCACGGTTGTTGTGCACACGTTTGTGTGGAGCTGTGAGTGGTGAATGGCTGTGCACTGCTCTGTGTGGTGTGTGTGTGTGCAGGCTCTGTATGGCTGTCGTGTGCAGGGGTGTGCTGCTGTGTGCTGTGCACGATGAGCACGTGTGTGTACTGTGAACAGCTCTGTGCGTTGTGCACAGCTTGTGTGGATGTGCAGTTGTGTGAGCTGTGAGTGATTGCAGCTCTGTGTGTGTTGTGCACAGTTTGTGTGGATGTTTGCACAGACGTGCAGTTGTGTGGGGCTGTGAGTGATTCCAGCCGTGTGTGTGCAGCTGTGTGTGACTGAGCACACTGTGTGCAGCGGTGAATCGTGGTTCAGCTGTGCACAGCCAGTTGTGCATGGCTGTGTGTGCCTGTACTGTGACACACAGCTCTGTGTGGCTGTGCAGGGCTGTGCACACTCCTGTGAAGGGTTCTGATGGCTGCACGTGAGATTGCACAGACAAACACAGCTGTGTGAAGCTATGGGTGTTGTTGTGCAGGGCTGGGAGTGTCTCTGTGTGTGCTTGTGCACAGGTTTGTGCTGCTGAGCACGGTCCTGCAGGGCTGTTGCAGCTGTCCTGGTGTGCATGGGTGATTAGGGTTGTGTGCATGGTGCCCAGCTGTGTGCAGGTATGCATGGCTGGGTGTGCATTGCCCTGTGCAGCTGTGCCCAGCTGTGTGCAGGTGTACATGGGTGTGCATTGCCATGTGCAGCTGTGCCCAGCTGTGTGCAGGGCTGAGTGTGCATTGCCATGTGCAACTGTGCCTAGCTGTGTGCAGGTGTGCATGGGTGTGCATTGCCGTGTGCAGCTGTGTGCAGGTGTGCGTGGGTGTGCATTGCCATGTGCAGCTGTGCCCAGCTGTGTGCAGGTGTGCATGCCCTGCACAGGTGTTGGCACTCCTGCTCGGCTGTGCATGGATCTGTGTGTGGTTATGCTTTGGTGCACAGTCCTGTGTGGGGTGCAGTTGTGACCAGCTGTGCACAGCTGTGCATGGGGCTGTTGGGGGGCTGTGCACACCCATGTGGGGCTGTAGGGGTTGGAGGGCTGTGCACACTTTTGTGTGAGGCTGTTGGGAGGCTGTGTACAGCCGTTTAGGGCTGTTGGGGCTGTTTGGGGTTGTTGGGGGCTGTTCACACCTGTGTGGGGCTGTGCACAGCTCTAGGGGCTGTGCACAGCTATGTGGGGTTGTTGGGCCTGTGTCACAGACACATTTTATGAAAAATCCTTTCCTTAGGATAACAAAGGCTTGTGGCTGGGACAGAGAGTCCGAGCCAGCTGACTGTGATTGGCCATCAATTAGAAACAACCACATGAGACCAATCACAGATGCACCTGTTGCATTCCACAGCAGCAGATAATCATTGTTCACATTTTGTTCCTGAGGCCTTTTAGCTTCCCAGGAGGAAAAATCCAAAGGAAAGGATTTTTCATAAAAGATGTCTGTGACAGTGGGGTTTGCTGGGGGTCCCCTTCCAGCTCCACATCGGGGTGTCCTCTGAGAGCCTGGGGGGTCTGGTGGCCCCCATGTCCCTGCCACAGGACCCCCAACCTCACAATGTGCCTCAGTGTCTCTGGGGCTGTTCCCAGGGGAGGAGAGCCCCCAGCCCCATCCTGGGAATGGCTTTGGGTGCAGAGAAGCAGAACTGGGGAGTGGGATCCCCCCTCCTCAATGCTGCAGAGCCCCTCTTTGTGGAGCTGCCCAGGGCAGGAGCGTTCCTGCTCCCACCTCCGCCTGGTTTGTGGGAACGGAGCAGGATGAGGATGCACACACACCCACACACGGGTTCTACCCCGAACACACAGCTCGGGGCACCAACAACAGCCAGACCCCATTAATCACGGCCCCAGAGCAGCACTGGGGGAGCTGAAGCCGCCCCCAAAACACATCCCAGGGCTGCTCCCTCCAAGGGTTCGGCGTGGCCAACTCGGGGCTCACGGGGATCACCCCGATTTTCCACTTTTTGCTCTTTCTTGCTGGCAGGTGGAGCTGCTTAAAGCAGAAAATCCCGGGAAATCGGAGCCGGGGGGAGCCGGGGGGCTGAGGAGGAGGAGAGGAGGAGGACGAGGATGAGGAGGAGGGGGATGAGGAGGATGGTCCGTGGGGGATGAGGCGCTCCTGGAGCTGCCCGAGCGATGCTGCAGAGTGAATGAATTCAGGAGGAAATACCCGGGCAGGGCTGAGCCCTCCTGCCCTGTCCCTGGCATTGAGCAGGGGGTGAAAAACGCCAATCCCTCGTTTGTAAAATTTTAAAAGTTTAATAGTAATAAAATGGTTATAAAGATAGTAATGCAATTACAGTAATAATAATTTGGACAATTTGAATTAGGACAATATGAGACTATAAAAACACAGTTACAGACAGTCCAGGTACCTTTTCTGGGCAGCACGATTAGGATTAACCCTTAAAAGCAATAACCTGTTGCATATTCATACACCTCATACATGATGCATAAATTCCATTCAAACACAGGATTCTGTCTGGTCATCATCAACTTCTTCCTCTGAATCCTAACAGCACCTTCGAGGCAGGAAGAAGTTCATTTCTTCTGATAATGGAGCAATAAATTCTTTTTCTCTGAAAGATTCAGGTGTCCTGTGGCTGCTATTTTGCTGCAAGTCCTTTCTTAAAAAAAAAAAAATAACAATATCCTACATAGCAGTTTCTATTTTAACAATTTTTATAACCTAAAACTATGTTTAACACACTGCTTAAGAGAATTAATACAGCATCACTTTCTAACACAACACATATAATATTCATTTGAATATTTGCGAAAAACCAATAATAAAATACATGCATTTTTCACACAGGGGGTGCCCGGTCCCTCCTGCCCTGGCACTGAGCAGGGGGTGCCCGGTCCCTCCTGCCCTTTCGCGGTGCCCGCAGCATCTCGGAGCGCCGGGGCGAGCAGGTGGCCGTGCGAGGGGACCGGCTGCGATGTGTCACTGCAGCCAAAGAGTTTTTAATCCTCCTCTTTCCAGGGCAGCCTCCCCCGGCGGGGCCGCGGCGGCTGCAGAGCAGCCCCGAGCGCCAGGAATGTGCGGCTCTGTGCTGGGAACGCCGCTTCCCTGCAGCTGTCGGCAGCCGCACGGGGGTGAGGGGCCGAGGGGGCCCCGCTGCGGCCGGGGTCGCTTCCAGCCCCCGCATCCCTCCCTGGCTCTGTCCGGGTCACAGGATGGGGCTGGAGGCAGGGCTGATGCCGGGATTTGGGGTGCAGCAATGGGGGGTGTGCTCAGGGTTATCAGCCCCCAGGGCTGTGGGGTGGAGGTTCCTCCGGCCCCACGGGGCTCATCCTGACCCTGTGGGGCATCCTGGACCCCTCTGGGCTTCATCCTGAGTTTTAAACTCCAGAGGCATCATCCTGACCCTACAGAGTACTCCTGAGCCCCAGGGGTTTTATCCTGAGTTTATGGGGCTCCCCCTGGTCCCAGGGGTGTCATCAAACCCGGTGGGACATCCTGAAACCTTGGGACCTCATCCTAACCCTGTAGGGCATCCCTAAACTCCAGGGACATTATTCTGACCCTACCGGGGATCTCTGAACCCCAGGGACATCACCCGGACAGTGTAGGGCATCCCTGAACCCCAGGGACATCCCCCTGACCCTTCTGGGGATTCCTGAATCCCGGGAACATCACCCTGACCCTATTGGGGATCCCCTGATCTCAGAGCCACCCCTGTGCCCCCCGGCACCCCCTGAGCCCCGGGGTGCTGCCGGCAGGGTGGGCCCGGGGGTCCCCGCTCGGTGCTGGGGCCGCAGGGGGGGCTGAGCCGCCTTTGTGGCTCCCTTTGTGGCTCCCTTTGCGATTCACACGTTCGGGCTTTCATCCGGCAGCCGGGGAGGAGGAGGAGGAGGAGGAGGGCGAAGGGATCAGGAGAGGGGGGAGAGGGGCTGGAGGGGGGAAATGGCGGGAAACGGCGGCTGCCTTTGTGTGACAGGGATGGGGACAGGGACGGGGACAGCGGCAGTGCCACCGCTCGGGGTTTGCCATCCCGCGTGAATGCCCACCCACGGCGTGACCGAGGGGCTGCACGGCCCCCAGGAGGTTCTGGAGCTGGGCTGTGGGTCCACAATGGGGCTGATCCCACGGAATGAGTAGCCCCAGGCATGTCCCTGGGCACAGAGGGAGCTGCTGTGGGGTGCTGCTCTCCAAATCCCACTGTGTGGGGCAGGCTGGTGAGTGGGGGGCTTTTGGAGCAGATGTGGCTGGATCATTCCGTGGTGGGCAGCGTGGGGCCACCCTGCTCAGGGTGCTGCCTCACCCCTCACTGTGGTCACCCCTCACCGTGCTCACCCCTCACTGTGGTCACCCCTCACTGTGGTCACCCCTCACTGTGCTCACCCCTCACTGTGCTCACCCCTCACCATGGTCACCCCTCACTCTGGTCACCTTTCACTGTGCTCACCCCTCACGGTGGTCACCCCTCTCCGTGCTCACCCTCACTGTGATCACCCCTCACCATGGTCACCCCTCACTCTGGTCACCTTTCACTGTGCTCACCCCTCACTGTGGTCACCCTTCACCATGGTCACCCCTCACTGTGGTCACCCCTCTCCGAGCCCCTCCTGACCCCCCCAGCTCCACTCGCTGTCCCCACCCCGCTCCCCTGGCCCTGCTGCCTCCCACCACACTTTCCATCCTGTGGAGGAAATATTCCCCAGCATGGAGTTTGTCTCATTGTGTTTTCACCCTTCACGGCCTAGCTCCGTGCCAAGAGGCCGGGAAGGAATTTTGGCTGGGCCAGGGCCGGGCTCTGCTTTCGGGGAAATGCTGGGATGGAGATCCCAGAGCTGTGGGATTCAGCCCCAGGGAAGGGCTGTTACCCCAGCCCACAGAGGGGAAACTGAGGCACGGTTATCCCTGCGATGCTCCCACAGGAAGCCTCAGTGCCCCCGCCAGGGCCCAGCGCTGTGCGGTGACAGCGGCGGGAAGCGACCCAACCTGACAGGGGCCAGAGGGCACCAAAACCAGCCCCGAAACCTCCGTGCCAGCAAAGGAGCGCAGTCCCAGCCCTTTCCGCAGCGGCACACCGAGCTGCTCTGGCCAAATAAACAGATGGGAAGAAAAACAAGAGGTTTTGCTGGCGGGCAGAAAAGCGCCGGATGCCTCTCGCGTTAAACGCCGGCATTGAGCCGGGAGGAATGCGGGGTCGGAGCAGCCGTGATTTACCCCCGCGCATACAGAGGATGCCGTGGGCAGCACAATTCCCTCTGCACCTCATTTATTGCTTTTCCAGCTTCATTTTTCCTCCTCCGCTGGGTTTCCCACTCCTTCCCCCTTCCCCCTGCCTCTCTTGGCTCCTGCTCGGATCTGGCATCCTGCAGTGCCCAGCGTGGAGCTTCAGCCTCCCCAGGGCCAGGTCCAGCCCTCAGAGCCCAGCCCGGCCCCAAAAAGGGGCAGTAAAAAGGATAAAATGAAAATATCCAAGTACAAAATTGGCAGTAAAGCATAAAGCAAGCAGCAAACTCTCCTCAAGGGAAAACATGTGTTGTGTATCAAACCCACCAGGATCTTATCACAGCCAGATCATTCTATACACACACACATATAGATATTTATATTTAATTATGCTCCAAAGCCCACAGCATTCTTTGGAAACTTTTTTTTTGGCAAGGAAAAGCACATTGTGGTCAGCAGAGGCACCGAACACTCAGCAGCAGCTCATCCTGGCTGGTGATATTTGAAAAGGTGTTATTGAAACAAAATTGGAAAGGTTTTAATTACAAGCAGATGTGGCAGGAGCTTTGCTTGAGAGGTTTGGGGGGCTCGAGGGATTTGGAGGGGCTCAGGGGCTGAGATTTCAGTGCTGAGCCCTATGGGATCACTGGTGGGGAGGAAAGGTCCCCGGCTGGGGGTACTGTGCCCCATTCCCATGTTCTATATCTAGGGGAGTTCCAGTGCCCCATGTCCCATATCTAGGGGGGTTCCAGTGCCCCATTCCAAGCTGGGTGCCCCATGTCCCATGTCTAAGGGGGGCCCAGTGCCCCATTCCCAATTGGGTGCCCCATATCTAGGCAGGTTCCAGTGCTCCATTCCCATCTGGGTGTCCCATTCCCATGTCTGGGGGATTCCAGTGCCGCATTCCCAAGTCCCATATCTAGGAGGGTTCCAGTGCTCCATTCCCATCTGGGTGCCTCATTCCCATATCTAGGGTTGTTCCAGTGCCCCGTTCCCATCTTAGTGCCCCATGTCTAGGGGGATACAGTGCCCCATTCCCATCTGGGTGCTCCATGTCCCATATCTAGGGGGGTCCCAGTGCCTCATTCCAAACTGGGTGCCCCATGTCCCATATCTAGGGGAGGTCCAGTGCCCCATTCCCATGTCTAGGGGGGTTCCAGTGCCCCATTCCCATCTAAGTGCTCCATGTTCCATGTCTAGGGGAGTTCCAGTGCCCCATTTCTGTCTGGGTGCCCCATGTCCCATATCTAGGGGGTTCCAGTGCCCCATTCCCACCTGGGTGCCCCATGTCCCATCCCTGTCTGGGAGGCTCCTGTGCCCCATTCCCAGCTGAGGTTTGCTGGCTGGGGATTCCGTGTCCCTTCCCTGACCGGGGGTTCTGTTCCCCATCCCCATGCAGGATTCCCACGTCCCAGCCCTGCCCCGCGGTCCCATCCCCCTCGGCATTCCCAGGGGAGCGGGGCCGGGGCTGGCGGGAGCGGGCAGGGCAGGGCAGGGCTGGGATGCTGCCGCGGCACAATCGGGCACAATGAGGCACAATGAGGCCTTGTGGCCGCTGGCTCTGACGAGAATCAGTGCTGACAGCGGCCCCTCCAGCAGGGTCACCCACCCAGCACGGAGCCACCCGCCCCTGGTCCCCACACCAGGGATACCCGGGGAGAGGGACCCCAAAGTGCTGGGGATCGCTGGGGTGCAGAATGTGCAAACTGCAATAAATCTCTTTCCATACAGAGGGATGTCCAGGTATCAGGGCTGTTTCCAGCCCCAGGGTCACAGCTGGAACTGGCACAGAGGGGAGCAGGTGGCACACACTGAACATCCTGCTCAGCTTGCTAAAAACAGGAGCCACACGCTACAAATACAGCTTAGTTTATAAAAAAGAAGTCACAAATTTGGTATCGTTATAACTTTAGTGCACATACGATGCCCCCCACCCCTAGGTCCAAAGTTCCCCATGGCTGGCACGGCCTGCCCTGCTCACCCAGGGCTGCCAGGGACGGTGGCACTGTCACCTCTCCCTGCTCCCGTGGCACCTTCCTGTGTCAGTGCTTTGGTCCTGCCCTGGCCGTGCCAAGGACACCTCTGCTCCCCCGCCAGCCTTCCTCCAACCTCACTGTTCCCTTCACTCCCTTCAGCTTCTCTCCTCTCCCTCGGCATCCGCCCCACAGCTCCTGCCCGTGCCGGGGCCAGGCTCACCGCTGCCTGCTCCCCCTTCCACCCCCAACCTTACAGATCCATCTCCTGGCCCTTCCACTCCCTTCTGTGCCTTCCGTGTCCCTGGACCGGCCACCACGGCCACCCGCCCCGAGCCCTGCCGGGGTCTGGCCAGACCCACTGTGCCCACAGCACCCCCTGAGCATGCAGCACCCCGCTCCCCATTCTGCTGCACCCCTCGCCCAGGCAGTTCCCTGGGCACCCTGGGCAAATCCCTTCCCTTCCAGCAGGATTTCCCCAAACCCCCCAGCCCGCCGGCGGGTGCTGCCCCAGCCCAGCTCCGTGTGCCACGCTCCCTCCGGGCACCGTCCCGGTGTCCCCGGGATGCTCTCGGTGAGGCAGGGCCGGCTCCCCCGGCGCTCCCGGAGCCGCTCAGTCCACGGGGAACTCGCAGGGGTTCTGGTGCGTGCGCTGGGCGCCCCGGTAGATGCGCTGGAAGTCCCGGTAGCGCGGAGCGCAGCTCAGCCAGGCCTCCCCGAAGTGCAGCCAGCCCGTGAAGAGGAAGGAGCCGGGGCCCGGCCGGACCCCGCAGCGCAGGGGGGTGCGGATGCTGCCCACGGGCCGGCCCGGCCGCCCGCCCGCCTGGAACAGCGGGAATTTCTGCCGGTGGATGCGCGTGGCGCTCACCCCGATGATGGATTCCTGCAGCTCGGCGTCGTTGGACACGCTCCGGATGCTGCCGCGGATGACTGCAGGGAAGGTGGGAGGGTGTCAGCATGGCCCTGGCCCTGTCCCCACTGCCATCCACATCCCCAGTCCTGTCCCCATCCCTGTCTCCATCCCCATCTCCATCATTGTCCTCGTGCACATTCACATCCTCATCCCCATCCCAGTCCCTGTACCCACCTGCCTTCTCATTCCCATCCTTAACCCCTCTCCATTCTTGTCTTGTATCCACTCCCATTCCCATCCCCATCTCCATCCCAGTGCCCATCTTCATCTCCATCTCCATTCCCATCCCGATCTTCAACCCTGTTCCCATCTCCATCCCCATTCCCATCCCCATCCCCGTTCCCATTCCTATTGCCATTGCCTTTGCCATTATCATTTCCATTCCCATTCCCACTCCCATTCCCACTTCTGTTCCCATCCCCATCTCCACCCCAGTCCCCATCTTCATCTCCACCCCCATTTCCATCCCAATCTCCAACCCTGTTCCCATCCCCATTCCCACTCCCTTTCCTATCCCCATTCCCATCCTCATCCCCTTCCCATCCCTGTTCCCATCCTCATCTCCATCCCAGTCCCCATCTCCATCTCCATTTCCATCTTGATCTCCAACCCTGTTCCCATCCCCATTCCCATTCCCATTCCCACCCCCATTCCCTTTCCAATCCCCACTCCCTCTCACATCCCCATCTCCATCCCAGTCCCCATCTCCATCTCCATTTCCATCCTGATTTCCAATCCTGTTCCCATTCTCATTCCCATTCTCATCCTCATCCCCACTCCCATTCCCATTCCCATTCCCACCTCCATCCCCACTCCCATTCCTATCCCCGTTCCCATTGCCATTTCCATTCCCATTCCCATCCCCAGCTCCATCCCCAGCCCCAGCAGCACTCTGCACATCCCATCCCATCCCATCCCATCCCATCCCATCCCATCCCATCCCATCCCATCCCATCCCAGTGCCCCTTTCGGGTCCATCCCCTGTCCCCTGCCCAGGGTGGCACTCACCAAAGTCACTAGTGCAAATGGCCATCAGGATCTCGGTGTCATTGCACGGCCGGCACGCACCTGCGGGGCCAAGCACAGCCTGTCACCCCCAGGGGACACAACACCCGATCCAGCCCCTCCCCACCCGCGGGCACCCTGCAGGGCCAGGGAAACTGAGGCAGGGTTCGGGCTCACCTTCGCTGCCGAGGCTGGCGGAGGGCAGCGCGGGCCGGGCCAGCCAGTCCCCCCGCAGCTCGTAGCGGAAGGCGGCGATGCGGCGGCTGATGTCGGGCTGCGGGGTGGCCTGCAGGAACAGCGCCACCTTCTCGTGGGGCAGCCAGCTGAAGCAGCGGGCGTGGGGCCGGGGCGCCTCGGGCAGCAGCAGCTCCAGGCCCCCCTCCCTCTCCAGGTAGAGCTGAGCCCCCCGGAAGGTCGCGCTGGGTTTGATGCAGGCGGTGACGCGCGGGGGGCTCCGGCCCTTGACGGCGGCGCTGGTGGGCGGCAGGCGGGGGGCCAGGCGGAGGCGGAGGGCCCCCGTGGGGTACAGCCACTCCAGCGAGCCCTCGGCACAGTGCAGGGACAGCTGCTCCACGCTGCCAGCCTCCTGTGACAGCCCGCTGTGGGCACAGCACCGCGTCAGTGACAGGGATCCCCAGTGACAGGGACCCCCAGTGACAGGGACCCCCAGCCCGTGTCCCCCCACACAGCAGCACCCCGCACTCTCAAGCAGCCCCTCCACAGAGGCAGGAACAGCACCAAACCCTCGATGAGTTGGGCTTGGGGTTCAACCAATCATTTAGGGGTGCCTGTGTTCCCCCAGCACCTTTTGGATGGAGTCAAGGGGCGGGGGGGCACAGCAGCCCAGCCCCCTTCACACGCAGTGTGGGCTCCCTCGGGGTCCCCTGTTCCCACTTTGGGGGATGCTGGGGTCCCACACTCACACACGATGCCTGAAGCCGCTTCTTTCCCGCGGCACGGGGGGGCAGAGGCCTGGACTCTGGCCGGGGGACAGCGGGGACACTCGGGGCTGCTTTGTCCCTGACAGGGCGCTGGTGGCTGCGTGGCCCCCGTGTCCCCCCAGGCCCCCCGCGTGGGGCAGCCCCTCTGGCGGGCCCCGGCTCTTTGTTCCGAGTCCGGCGCCTTCGGGCGATGCTCAGGGCCCTGTCGGGGGTCCCGCCGGCCGCAGGGATGGGTCTCATGGGTAGGGGGCTCAGGGAAGGGGTTCCGGAGAGGCGCAGAGCCCCGCAGGGGGACCAGCATCCCTAAAAGCGGGGGGAACCTCACCCAGGGCTGAGGAAACTGAGGCAGGCACGGATTCCCAGCATCCCACCCGTACCCTCCGCACGGATGCGGGAGGGGTTCAGCCCTGAGATGGAGATGGGGGGGCGGGGAGAGCAGAATCCCCATCCCCCACGGACCTGCCTGATCCGGGGACCCGCGTGTGCCACCCCCGCCCGCTCCGGGGCCGCTGCTCCCGGTGCCGGTTCCCGGTGCCGGTTCCCGGTGCGGTGTTCCCGGTGCCGGTATTCCCGGTGTTGCCGGTGCCTACCTGCCCCTCCAGCTGCACTGGTCCGCGGCCCCGCCGCCGATGGCCGCCCCCAGCCCGGCCAGGCACAGCGCCCGCAGCGCCCACATGGCCGCGCCCGCGGGGCCCCGGGCGGCCCGGCCCGGCCCGGCCCTGCCCGCAGCGCTGCCCGCACCGGGGCCGGGGCCGCGGGGACGGACGGGGGAGCGCGGCCGCCACCCCGCGTCGCGCCCCGAACTTTCCGCCAATGGCGGCGCAGGGGCGGGCACGGGAGCCGCCCCCGAGACCCCCTCCCCACGGCCGGGGGCACCGGCATCCACCGCAGCGGCATCCCCGGAGCCCCCCGGGCTTGTCCGCATCGGGGACACCGGGAGGGGACACGGCTGAGGCAGGGGACGGGGCCCGGAGCAGGGCTGGGCTACCCCAGGGTCAGATCCACACCCGGGGGTGCGTCCTGAATTCTGTAGGGCCAAGGCTGTGACAGCCACGGCTACAGCACCCCAGGCTGGGAACACCCCAGCAGTGCACAGCCCAAACTGTGAACACCTAAACTGTGCAACCCCAAACTGTGCATCCCAGTCCAGATACACCCCAAATTGTACACACCCAAACTGTGCAATCCCAAACTGTGCACACCCCAAACTGTGCACTTCTCAGTCTGGGTACATCCCAAACCGTGCACACCCCAGCTGTGCACACCCTGGCTATAGACACCCCAATTTTTCACACTCCAGCTCTGTCTATAGACACCCCAGCTGTGCACAGCCAGTCACAGGCATGGCCTGGGCTATGAACACCCCAGAGTGCAGCTCTCTGGTTTATGCATCCCCCCAGAACTGTGCACCCCAACACCTGCACACACCCCAGGCCAGGACATTCACACCCATGGCCATGGGCACCCCAAGGCACGCACATGTGGGGCATCCCAGGCTGGTGCACCCCAATCTGTGCACACCCCACACTGCAGCCTCCTGGTTTACACACCCCCACCCCAGAACTGTGCACCCCAAGAATCCCACGCCCCCCAGCCCTGAGTTACACACACCATGGGTCCCTGCACCCCGAGTCCTGCACCCCAGGCTACATACACCCCAAATTATGCACACACCAATCCTTGCACAGCCCAGCCCATAGCCCAGGCTACAGACAAACCAGGCTATGCACACCCCACACTGCAGCCCCCTGCTTTACACCCCTAGAATTGTGTACCCCAAAATTTACACCCACCCCAACCTCCTTATAACCTGCCCCCATCACCAGAAGCATCGCCCTCCCCATGGAGACATTTTCTGAACGGGCACGTGGCACCGAGCCTGACACGGGGGTCGAGCACATCCGAACCCCGAATTTCCCCCCCTCCAAACCTGGGGATTGCTTTCCACCCCCTCCCTTCCCGCCGCTATTGTGCCACCACTACAGACCACACCATTAATTAAGTTTCCATCCAGTGACAGCCCGCCAAAATGTTTGAAATAAACACGGAACAATTGGGATGGGATGATACAGGCCGGGAACAAAGTCCCCGGCCAGAGGGTGGAGCGGAATGGAAATGAGGGATTGTAAATTGGGATGGTGGGAAGAAAGAGGGGAAGGGGGGAAGGGGAGGGGGAGGCGGGCGGGGAGAGGAGGATTCACAGCCCTCCGGCCATGAAATGATGCTGAAAGAAGTCATGCTGCTGGAATCCGTGGCAAATGAGGGGCCGGAGGGGCAGTGGGTTAAGGTGGAGCGGGTCGGGGTGTCGGGGGGCTGGGCTGGGGGCCGGGTGGGATGCCCGTGCTGAGCCCACCAGCTGCCATCGGGGGTTTGCCGGGGGTGGCTGGGCCCAGGGTCTGGCTGTGCCCTGGGGGACCACAGAGACCCCGGCATGGCGGGGGCACGGTCCCAGAGCCGACCCGGTGACACGGGGAGGGAGTGGAACCGGCTGGGCTCGGAGCTGGGCAGGCAGGGAGCCCACCATGGCTTTGGCCAGGTGCCAGGGGCGAGGTGGCACCAGGGGATGGGTGGCACCAGGGGATGGGTGGCACCAGGCACTGGTGACCTCTCCCCACCGGGGCTGACCCCAGCGCGGTGCTCAGCACGTGCGGGATGTTCCCTCGGGACACCCCGGGATGCAGGGAGGTGGCACACGGTGCCACATGGCAGTGTCTGCCCTAAAGGAGAGCCCCGGGGTGAGGCTGCGCCCCTGGCCCCCTCCACAGCCCCCGACCCACCTTAACTGGTGTCACTGGGGAAACCCCGGCCCCAGCTGCTCCAGCAGCCCTGTGGAGCAGGGTACCGGGCACCCCGGGGTCGGGCACGGCCATCGGGGGGTCCCGGAGCCCCCTCGGAGCAGACACAGCAGCTGGGGCTGAGCCGGAGCGGGCACGGATCCCGCAGAACCCACAATGGACTCAGTCCCTCGGAGAGCCCTTAGGATGGCACCGCCGGGCACACACGGGAGCTCGGTCTGGTGGCCGCCCCTGACTGTGTCCCCTGTGTCCCCTGGCCACCCCTGCTTGTCCCTGGCTGGTTGTGCCCGTGGCACTGGGGAGGAGGGAGGGTCCGAGCTCCCCGAGGCCGCCGGGCCCCGCTGCGTGTCCGCTCTGCCCCGGGGCCGCTCCGGATGCTCAGGCTCGCAGTGCCCTCTGGTGACGGCGGGCACGGCGGCCGGGAGCGCCACCCCCGGGCTTGGGGACCCGCTGGGGACTCGGTTGGGATTGGGGAAAAGAACTTCAGCTCATCCCCCAGGACCTCCGAGGAGCCCCCGGTGCCAGCCCTGCCCCGGGCACGGACATCTCACCCCAGCCCCCGGGGCACCCACAGCTCCTCCAGCTCCTCAGCGCCTCCCCCGCAGCGCGATTCCTCCTTTTATCCCATCTGAACGCGTCCTCCTCCAGCTGAAAACTGCTTCCCCTTTGTTGGGGAAGATGAAACAGGAAAGCCTTATAAATGTGATTGCCTGGCATAAGATTTTGAGAATATAGAAACTGTAAGTGAGATTGAAATGAAAGCAAGCTTTGAGATCCCTCAGTTACTGAACAACTGGAAAACAATGGTGTGGCCAGCTGAAGGTGATCCTCTTTTGATGGAACAACACCCTCTGCTTGCAGACAGGCCCAAGGGTCAGAGCAGACCCTACAGCTTGGCAGAAGGGGCCCAAAGAGGAGTTAATAGGGTTTAAAATGTAACACAGTATGGTAATGTAATGATTCTTACAGGCTGTATGGAAATGCTGTAGGATTTGTATCTTGTACTAGATTGGTTAGTGAGAATCAGAATATTCAACACAGAAGAAGATTTATTGTATTGTAATGGGAACCTCGCTCTCTTACCCTTTTACTCTCTCACCTTCTCATCCTCTCTTCCCCTCTCTTCTCTCAGCCTGCTCTGAGCTGTGGCTGCAGCTCCCAGCAGGGCCCTGCCCCCAGGCCCTTTGCAATGAACCCCAAGTTCCTGACCTGGCTGCAGAGATCTCTCGTCTCCATCCCTACCCCCCGACACTCCTACACCCTTCTTCTCCCTCCGCATTTCCTGGCCAAAGCTGTCTCTGCCACCCTCCCAAGGTTCCTCAGGTATCCCCAGGATGCCAGAAGGTTTCCTGCAGGCTGGATGGCCCCAGCTCTCCCAGCCTTTCCCCACAGGACAGATTCCTGCAGCTCCCTGAGCATTCCCTGTCCCCTCCGGATCCGCTGTGACTCACCAGGATTGCTCTGTCCCTGACCCATCTGCCACTCACAGAGCACTCCTGCAGGAGCTTCCCTTGGATTGTCATGATCCTGTCTGTCCCTGATGGGTCACCCCAAAGTTTCTCTTTGCTGGGAAGCTCCCCCTGCCACTCCTGGAGTTTCTGGCAGGTCCCTGGGACCTCCACGCTGCCCCCAAAATGTCCTTGTGGGGTGGCTCTGGGCACTCCACACTGTGCCACTGTGGGGATGGCATGGGCAGGGATGCTCCAGGCTGGGCTGTGCCCAAAAAATCCCTCCTGGAAAGGCAAAGGGACGCTTGGGGCAGCTTGGAGGGCTGCTCAGGGTCTGGGGTCCCCAGGCTGTCCCCATGGAGCTCCCCATCCCCTCGGGCTGCGTGGGGAGCTCTCCCAGCACCCGAAGGAGCTGCGGCTGTGGGAGGCACCCACCTTGTCTTGAAAAAATAGCTCAGGAGCCTCAGCTCAGCTCCCAGCCCGTCCCTGGGGATGTGCAGGGACACCCTGAGCTCCTCTGCATGGCACCCAGCTGGCTCTGTCCCCTCTTAATGTCCCCTCCCACCCACACCCCCAGGATGGTGTCCCCGAGAGTGGGCATGTGCCCTGGGAGGGCTTGGGGAGCTCGGGGGGTCTCTCAGGAGGGGTGAGGGTCCTCAGGGCAGGGCAAAGAAACCCCACCACAGCAAGGTGGGAATCCCCAAAGCAAAGATGGGCTCCACATGCCAAAGTAGGGGTCCACGTGGAAAGGAGTGGATCCCACAACCAGGTGGGGTCACTGTGGCAAGGTGGGCGTTCCATGGCCAAGATGGGGTCACCATGACCAAGTGGGGGTCCCATGGCAAGGTGGAGGGCACCATGGCAAGATGGGGGTCACCATGGCAGGACGGGGATCCCATGGCAAGGTGGAGGTCACCATGGCAAGATGGGGGTCACCATGGCAGGATGGGGATCCCATGGCAAGGTGGAGGTCACCATGGCAAGATGGGGGTCACCATGGCCAAGTGGGGATCAACATGGCCAGGTGAGGGTTCCATGGCCATGTGGGGGTCACAACAGTAAGGTGGAGGTCACCATGGCAAGGTGGGGATCCCATGGCAAGGTGGTGTCACCACAGTAATGTGGGGATCCTATGGCAAGGTGGGGTCACCATGGCAAGGTGGGGTTCTACACTGGTGAGAGAAGGTTCCCATGAAAGGATGAGGCTCCCAGAAGCTGGAAGAGAGTCTTCATGGCTGGTTGAGAGTCCCCACAATAAGATCAGGGTGCCCAGAGTGAGAAGAGAGCCCCATGGTCCCTGCAGCACTGTGGCCTCCCCTATCTCTGTGAGGGTCCCCACAGAAGCCTGAAAGCCACCACGTCCTCACCCACATGTAGCCTGGATGGGGGAACCCGAGGGGGAATCAGATCCTCGGCAGGGAAGAGCTCTGGGCCCTGTGGGGCCAGATGGGGCTGAGCCGGGGGTGACCCCAGTCTGGACAGACCCCCCTGCTCCCCCCACCCTGTGCGTGTGCATCCTGCGGGCAGCGAATGGAGCTGCCTATTGATTCGCAACCCGGGCTAAAAATAACTTTCAACTCTTCATCCCGAGCTGTGAAAAATCCCCCATTGCTAGGCGACGGGTTACCGGGAGACAGCGGCGCTAGGCGACGGCGGTTGCTGCGGCGACGGCCCCGGCGCACTGCGGTCCAGCCCGGCCCCGCCGCTCCCGCCGCACCGGCACGGCTCGGCCCGGCCTCCCGGAGCCCTGGGACACGCTGGGGGCGAGATCCGGCATCCCGGGGTGCTGCAGGGGCTGCGGGAGCCATTGTCACCCAGCTCTGGTGACAGCCTGGCCTGAGCATGGGGACACTGGGCACCACCACTGGGGACAGGGAGCAGGGGGCTCAGGAGGATTGTGATGGTGACCTGTTGTTGGGGGAAGATGAAACAGGAAAGCCTTATAAATATGATTGTCTGGCAAAAGATTTTGAGAATATAGAAACTACAAACAAGATTGAAATGAAAGCAAGCTTTGAGATCCCTCAGTTACTGAACAACTGGAAAACAATGGTGTGGCCAGCTGAAGGTGATCCCCTTTTGATGGAACAACACCCTCTGCTTGCAGACAGGCCAAGGGTCAGAGCAGACCCTACAGCTTGGCAGAAGGGGCCCAAAGAGGAGTTTATAGGGTTTAAAATGTAACACAGTATGGTAATGTAATGATTCTTACAGGCTGTATGGAAATGCTGTAGGATTTGTGTCTTGTATTAGATTGGTTAGTGAGAATTAGAATATTGAACAGAGAAGAAGATTTATTGTATTGTAATGGGAACCTCGCTCTCTCACCCTCTCACCCTCTCTCCCCTTCTCTTCTCTCAGCCTGCTCCAGCCGTGTTTGGCAGCTCCCAGCAGGGCCCTGCACCCAGGCCCTTTGCAATGAACCCCAAGTTCCTGACCTGGCTACAGAGATCTCTGTCTCCGTCCATCCCAACTGTGCTACCCCTGATGCTCCTACACCCTGTGGCTGCAGGGAGAGTTGGGGTGAGCAGCACTCACATCAGGCACCCAGGTGTGTGTACCCCTGCACTGGTGGCACCCCAGCTGTGTCCCCTTCCCCAGAGACACAGACACACATGGAGTCTCCTCTTGCCCAGGGGTGAGTCCTGTTGAAGGAGTTTTCAGCTTTCTTGGCATGAAAATGTGCCCAGGACACGGGACCACAACAATTTGTCCCCTCTGAGTCCTGGAGGTGATAGGGGTTAGTGACAATGTGCCAGGAGGAGGGGACATCAGGGACCATGCAGGGCCCCAGTGGCTCCCAGTGCCTCCCACCTGGCCTGCTCTGGGTGCAGTGTCCCCAAGGGCTGCACCACAGCCTTGCTCCCAGGCTGCTGCAGGTGCCAATTCCCCTGGAACAGCTCCTTGGGGACCACGGGGCACAGGGCACTGCTGGGGGGACGAGAGACTGTGGAGAGAAGCATCTGCAACTTGTCAGGGGATGGGGAAACACGTGGCACCAGCATGAGGCCATGGATGCACACATCCCTGCAGGCACTGTCCGTTCCAGCATGTGTAACCCACTGGGCAGGGTGTGCTGAGGGTGTGAGTGTGTGAGTGTGAGTGTGAGTGTGAGTGTGAGTGTGTGAGTGTGAGCACAGTCTCCTCCCCCAAGCCCCCTCCCAGCTGCAGGGTGAAACCCAACCTGCCTTATCAATAATGGAAGCAGGAGGCAGCGCTGGCTGCAGCAGCTCCCTGCGCCTCCCCAGGGCCGGGCTGGACCTGCTGCTCACGGGGCCGTGCCAGGGCAAGGCACAGGGGACAGGGCTAAATGTGCCAGCTGAGCTGCTCCCTCCAGTCTGGGGAGCAGGGGGAAGCTGGGCCCAGGCTGGGGGGGCTGGGACATGCGGGACAGCACCGGGACACCCCAGCAGGTCTCAGTGCCAGGGGTGGCTTGGGCAGGAGATGCCCCCAGGATGGGCACAGCAGCCTGGTCTGGGTGGTTCTTGCCAGGATTTGGGCACAGCAGCCTGGTTTGGGTGATTCTCCACAGATATGGGCACAGCAGCCTGGCATGGGTGATTCCCCTAGGATGTGGGCACAGCATCCTGGCATGGGTGATTCCCCCCAGGATATGGGCACAGCAGCCTGGCATGGGTGATTCCCCCCAGGATATGGGCACAGCATCCTGGCATGGGTGATTCCCCCCAGGATGTGGGCACAGCAGCCTGGCATGGGTGATTTCGGCCAGGATTTGGGCATAGCAGCCTGGCATGGGTGATTCCCCCAGGATTTGGGCACAGCAGCTCGGGCTGGGTGCCGGCTGCCCCTGGGGGTGCTGGCACAGGGTCCAGTGTCACCGCTGTGCCCCAGGGGCTGTCACAGAGCCCGAGGTGGCTGCCGGGGTGAGCAGGGTCTGCAGCAGGATGTGCACCAGGATCTCCAGCCTGCCATGCCCTGCTGGGGAGAGAGCCAGAGCAAGCATCCGTCTGTCCATCCAGCCTTCCACCCATCCCTGCGTTCAGCCTTCCAACCCTCCCTCCCTCCATTTCTCCAGCCACCCCATCTCTCCATCCCTCCCTCCATCCATGCTTCCATTTCCTCCTCCACCCCTCCATCACCATTCTCCCCTCCATTTCTTCATTCCTCCATCCTCCCCAACCCCTCCATCCTCATCCCTCCGTTCTTCTCTCCATCCCTCCATCCCTCCACCCCTCCATTCTTCCCTCCATTTTCCATCCCTCCTTCGATCCTTCCACCTCTCCATCCCCCCATCCATCCATCCATCCCTCCCTCCATCCCCCATCCTTCCACCCCTGCATTCCCCCACCCACCACCCTCTCTCCCTGCACTCCCAGCTGCCAGCCCAGCCCCATTCCCGTGTCCCGCACCCTCACCTCGCCTCTCCCGGTGCCGCTCCATCCCAGCCGCCGGTGTCGGTGTCCCTTTAACGGGCTCGGCCGGTGACACGCGTGTGCGTGTGTGCGAACGCGCGTGTGCGTGTGCTCCCCGCTCCCGGGGCTGGCTGGCAGCAGGGCCCCCCTTCTCCATCCCCCCGGATCCGGATCCGGCCCCATTCCCCCCCTCCACTCCCCGCTTATTTTTCCTGTTGTTTGGCGGGGTTGGGGCGGGGGCCGGGCGGGATCCGGCCCCTTTGCCAACGGGGATTTTTGGGGGGATTATTCGCCGTTTTCTTCCCGCTGGGATTTTTTTTGCTGCAACCGAAAGAAGACGGGCGCAAGGCATGGCATGAGCTTCGGCAGACAGGGCTGGAGGTAAGAGCCGCTCGGGAAAAGCCTTTCCCACACAAAGCCGGTGCCGGGCTCGATGGCGATGCCGGGGTCGGTGCCAGTGCCTGTTCTGTCTGTACCGATACCGGCACCGGCAGCGCGGCCGCCCCAGCCGCATCCCGCATCATGGAGCCGCGTTATATAACGGCAGCGGAGCCGGCCCGGCCCCGGGGCTCCCGGTCCGGTGCCCCCCCTCCGCCCCCGCCTCCCATGGCTCGGCAGAGGATGGAGGTCGCTGTGAGCCTCCCCCGCCCGGCGGTGCTGCCCCCTCCGCCCCCTCGCTGTGGGGAGGAGGACGTGGGGGGCGAGGGGATGGGATGTGCTGTGTGTCCGTCCCCCCCCTCCCCAGCATGGCCGGGCAGCAGCGGGTGGGGAAGGCAGGGAAAGGGGGATCGGGGCATCCCGAGGGAGGCAGGGCTGCTCTGGGATGGGGGTGGAAGGGCACATCGCTGTAGGGACACGGATGTCCCAGTGTGGGGGTGATGTTTGCCCCCTTCCATCTCTGCTGCCAGCATCTAAAATGCCTCTAAAATTCTGGGATGGGGGTGGAAGGGCAATCGCTGTAGGGACATGGATGTCCCAGTGTGGGGTTGATGTTTGCCCCCTTACAGCCTCTAAAATTCCTCTTGTCCTCCCTGGTGGCACCATTGGCATCCCCAAGGCTGCACTCGAACAGCCAAACACCCCAAAAGCTCAATGGTGGCTTTCTGGGGATGCAGGGTGACCCCAGCCATGGGATGGGGGACAGGGGCAGCCTCCCCCATTCCCAGAGCCCAGGGGCATGGAGGAAGGGGAAGGTCCTGGCTGGGATGGGGCTGAAGGGGGTCCTGCAGACCCCAGCATGGAGCCATGGATCTCCCATCAGCCCAGGATGGGAATATGGAGTTTGTTTTGGTGGGGAGGATGAGGAGGGGCAGGGGGATCAGCGTGTGGGGCTGGGGACCAGGCAGACTCCACCCCATGGAATGGCCAGGGCTGAGCACAGCTGGGGAAACTGAGGCACGGGATTCTGGCAGCAAGCAGCTGGATACTCCCAAGGTCTTGGCCATGTGGGGCTCCAGGGGTGCCATAGGGCACAGGGCTGAGGTGGTGCCCCTCTGGCATCTCCTGGTGCCCCTGGGACATGGCAGTGCCTGGCACGGAAGGCCAGAGCATAGTGGCAGAGCCTCTCCATGCCCACCCTGTGCCCAGGGTCTGGGGTCTCACAGCACCCCGGGGTGCTCAGCAGGCTGGAGCAGCGGGCACAGACCGAGCCCCGTGCCATGCTGGCAGCTCCCCTCCTCTGAAGCTGGTGCTGATTTCACTCTGGCTACCAGGAAGAGGGAGGGAGGTGGCTTTGGAGTGGGGAGGACTCGCTCAAGCATCCATTTTTAATGAGCTAGATATCTATTTTTCCCCGAGCTGGCTTCCCCCACATCGATCCCTTTGCCTGCTCCCCTCCCCGTGCCAGCAGCTCCAGGGCACAGGGGAGCAGCAGGACGGGCACCCCTGGCACTGGGACCCTCCTGCCACCCCAAATCTGCTCCTGGGGAAGGGGTGAGCCTCACTGGGGCCAGGGTAAGGTGAGAGTGGGGAAAGGGTTCCCTTGTCCCCTCAGTGGGGTCACAGCCATGGTGACCATCATGTGGGGACATGGCCAGACAGAAGGACAACAGGAGTGGGAGCGCTTGGAGTTTGGAGTTTGGAGGTTGGAGGTTGGATGCTGCCCCTCTGCTCTGCAGATTGAAGCCGTGCCTGGCTCAGCAGCTCCATGGCAAAGCCACCTGGTCCTGCCTGGAGCTGTGTCCCCATCTCCCATCTCGTGCAGCTGCCAGCAGTGCCTGAGCAGGAGCTGCACCCCCAGAGGG
This sequence comes from Zonotrichia albicollis, assembly GCF_047830755.1. Taxonomy (NCBI): domain Eukaryota; kingdom Metazoa; phylum Chordata; class Aves; order Passeriformes; family Passerellidae; genus Zonotrichia; species Zonotrichia albicollis. Next base: position 14,859,707 of record NC_133834.1, on the reverse strand, counting down.
GATTTGGGAGGCGAGTGGGAGCTGTGCTGTGGGAGGGAGCAGCGCTGGGTGTGCAGGCAGCAGAGCTCCTTGGCAGATCCCCCTCCCAACCCCTGCCCACCTGCCACGGGGACAGCCACGTGTGCTGGGGGCTCCGGGCCCACGGGAGGAGCTGGGGAGGAGCAGGGCAGGGTTTGGGGAGGGCACAGCTCAGCAGGACCCACTCCTCCCTGCTGGAGGGGTGATCCATGCCCAGCTCTTGGACAGGGCAAGCAGGAGGCCAGGACCAGGATCAGGCAGGTGCCTGATGGCTTTTGGAGCCCGTGCTGGCATTTAGCACCCAGAGCCCACCAAGGAGTGCCATGGCTGGACACTGCCTGCCCTGGTGTCCCAGCAGCCTCGTGCCAAGGGCCCCTGCTTGACCCCAAGGCCAGGGACAAAGGGCCGTCAGTGCCATCACTGCCATCAGTGCCATCAGTGCCATCACTGCCATCACTGCTATCAGTGCTCATGTGGCTGTCACCGTGCCTGGGGGGTGAAGGGTTTGGGCAGGCACAAACCCCAGCAGGACCTGAGGAGCTCATCCACATCCTGTGCTTGGACACAGCTCTCCTGGCTCCTCAGGGGATTGTGCATTTCAGCCCTTGCTGGGCAGAGGAAGGGCTGGGACATGCTGGGAGCTGTCACTGAGCTCTGGCTGGGGCTGTAGTGAGAGGAGGCCAGGCTGGGCAGGACCCAGCACACGAGGAGCTGCTCCCTCTTCTCCTTGCCTCACACAGAGGGTAGCAGGGAGAAGCTTGGCTTAAGCACAAACACCCTTCCATGGTGTGAGAGTGTGAGAGTGAAGATCTCCAGAGGAGGCTGGAGGGGAAGGGAGCAGGGCCCCAGCTCTGCCCTCAGTCTGTCCCTCCCGTGCTCCTTTTGGGTGGGGAATTCCTCCCAAGGGGACAAGGGGCTGCCTGGGGAAAGGAGAGGTCAGGGTTTGCTGTCTCTGGGAGAAAGGGGTTCAGCAGAGAGGCTGAGAGCTGCTGCAGGAGGGGCTTGGTGGTCAGAGGGAGCCCTGTTGGGGGGAAGTTTTGCTTGGGCAGGCTTGGGGCTGGAGCTCTGCCTCCCCCCCACGCTGAGGGCTGGAGACAGGAGCTGCATCTCCCAGTGCCCCCAGATAGGAGCTGCATCCCCCAGTGCCCCCAGACAGAAGCTGCATCTCCCAGTGCCCCCAGACAGGAGCTGCATCTCCCAGTGCCCCCAGACAGGAGCTGCATCTCCCCAAAACAGTGGGACCTGAGCAGAGCTTGGTGCTGGCACCTCAGCCAGCTTTTCCCAGCTCCCTGGGGATGGGGCTGACCCTGCAAATCCCGAGTCTGACCTTTGGGCAGGCTGTGGGACCTGAGAGGTTGCTGTGCTGGGGGTTCCTGCTGTGACAGCTCCTCTGCTTGGCCATGGGCTGCAAGAGGCAGCGATGGATTCACCAGCCTGGCTGGCACTGAGAGCAGCAGCCCCAGCAGTGGGACTCAAACCAGTCATGTCCCAGCCCCTCCTGAGCCTCTTGGTCCACTGCAAGGTGGGATGAGCTCCTTGGCACCAGGAAAGCTGCTCTCAGCTCTTGGGTCTCCCCAGGATCTCTCAGGGCAGCCCCAGGAGGGATTTTCCCAGCTCCCATCACACAAACAGCAGCTCTCCAGGGCCAGCTGGAGACGCAAGGCCTTTCCTTACCCTGAATTCCTGGATTGTGCAGCAAGGAAGAGGCAGCACTGAGCTTGGAACTGTGCTCTGAGCTTGTCCCAGCTCACCTGTGTGAGTGCTGGTGCCCAAATCCACCTGTGCACACACACACACAAACACACACAGACACACACAGCATCTCCAGGCATGGAGCATCTCTCCTCTGCTCCTGCATCTCCAGGGGAGCTGGTGGCTCCTCCAGAGTCTCCATCAGCTCCTCTGCACTGCTGGGGTGACCCAAACCCCCTGAGGAGACCCAGACTGGAGCGGGGTGCTGGGCAGCGTTCTGATCCAGCAGGATCAGGGCTGGGGGCAGCAGCAGCAGCACCCCCGCAGCAGCTCTGCAGGGGATGTGTGAATGTATTCATCGCTGCTGTGTGCTCCAGGCTGGGGTCCGGCCCCAGCCCGGCCCCGCCGCCGCCCGGGGCAGCCCCAGCGAGCTCAGCCCCCGGAGGCTGCACAAAGCCCGGGCCCGTGCTCGGCACAGCGCTCCGTGCCGGGCTGTGCGCTCCGCCCGTACAGAGACTTGATTTGCTGCATTAGTAAAAATAGCCGGGTAATGAATTCAGCTGATGCAACCCCGGCAGCGCGTGCACGCGGCGGGCCCGGCTGTGCTGAGAGCGTGAGAGCGGTTGGGTGAGTGTGAGTGTGAGTGTGAGTGTGAGTGTGAGTGTGAGTGTGTGAGAGTGTGTGTGTGTGTGTGTGTGTGTGTGTGTGTGTGTGTGCACCGTGTGTGTGTGTGCATCCTGTGTGAGGGTGAATGTGAGTGTGAGTGGGATTGTGTGTGAGTGTGTGTGCGTCCCGTGGGTGTGTGAGCATGAGCCGGGCTTGTGTGTGCATCCTGTGTGAGTGTGAGCAGGATTGTGTGTGTGTGTGAGAGAGAGAGAGCGGGGCTTGTGTGTGCACCCTCTGTGTGTGTGTGTGTGTGTGTGTGCATCCCGTGTGAGTGTGAGTGTGAGTGTAGCCAGGCTGTGCCAGGGCACCCCCTGCCCGGGGCTCTGTGTGTGTGTGCATATGTGTGTGTGTGTGTGTGTGTGTGTGTGTACAACCCGTGTGTGTATGAGTGTGAGCAGCAGCGATGGCTGCTCGTTCCGCACGGCTTTGCCACCTGAAGCCCTTTGGCAGCAGCTCTGGGTCCTGGCAGGGCCATACCAAGGCTCCGAGGGGGCTGGGGGCAGCAGGGTCCCATGGAGAGTCTGTGGGGCACTCATGGATTATCCCCGGGATCTCATCTGCCTGCTGGGTTACAGTGGGATCTCTGACAAGGATCTGTTGGAGCAGTACTGGATCTTGGCAGGGCCCTGAGGGGTGATGGAGTTTCCCTTAAAGGAGTCGATGGGGCAGGGCTGGATCGTCCCTGCCAGGGCCCGGCGCGACAGGGCCGGATGCGGGCAGGGACACGGACGCGAGCGCTGTGTCCTTGGGGGGCCGCTGTCCCCGGTGCTGACGGGACCGATGGACCAGGGTCGCTGACCGTGGTGCTGACCGGGGCCGCTCACCGGGGCCGCTGCCCTCGGTGGACTGAATGACCGGGGACCGAATGACCGGGGCCGCTGGCCGCGGTGCTGACATCCGGGACCGATGGACAAGGGCCACTGTCCCACTGTCCACTGTCCCCAGTGGACCAGGGCCACTGACCGGGCCCGGAGACCGGGGCTGCTGTCCGCGGTGCTGACCGGGACCAATGATCAGGGCCGCTGTCCCCGGTGCTGACCGGGACTGATGGACCGAGGCCGCTCACCGGAGCCTGTCCCCGGTGCTGACGGAGACCAATGATCAGGGCCGCTGTCCCCGGTGCTGACCGGGACTGATGGACCAGGGCCCCTCACCGGGCCCGCTGTCCGCGGTGCTGAGCGAGACCGAATGAACGGGACCGATGACCGGGGCTGCTGTCCTCGGTGCTGACCGGGACCGGGGCCGCTGTCCCCGGTGCTGACCCAGCCCGCCCGCGGTCCCGGGGCTCCCAGGCCGCCCAACCCGGGATCTCTCCTGACTCCGGTCCGGCTCCAGCCCGGCTGTCCCGAGCCCTGCCCGATCCCTGATGCACAGGATAGCTGCTCCAGGAGCCGGGGATCCCCCAGGCCGTGCACTAACAGGGTGGGTGAAGGCCCTGCCCGTGTCTCAAGGCCTTCATCCCTCTGCACTACCACGTGCAGACAGTGAACTCGCCAACAGGTTGGGCAGGCTCTGTTTCCCAGGCAGTTTCCATCCCGTTCATCCCAGCATGCTCACCGTGCAGTGTTTGTGGTGCCAGGCTCTCAGACCCCGGCTCGTTTCTCTCTCCCTGCGTCAATCCCGCCCCCCAGCACTGCATCATCGCTCCGTGGGTGACAAACCCCCCCAAACCTCCCTGACAGTGACGTATCCTGAGAAATGTGCACCCTGCAGTGGATTCGGGAGGCTCGAGGGCTCTGGCCTTTGCTCTTGTCAGGTTTTCTCCTACTGGGCTGGATCTGGCACTCCATGGCTGTGAGAGGCCTCTCTGTGAGAGAGCAAAGGGGGGCTGCAATTCTGAGCCCTTCCTGTGGGACCCCAGAGCAAGGATGGTTGCACCAAGTGCTGAACAATCCCAACGATGATGATGATGATGGTGATGATGATGATGATGATGATGATGGTGTGTTTGGCCCAGCCATGCAATCTGCAAACACTGAGATGACAGGGAGAAGGGAAAGGGACAAATCTGTGCTCTCCTGTTGCTTTGGAGTGGCCAAAAAGCGTTTGGAGGTGTTCATGGAACTGCTGGAACATCTGGGAGGGTCTGTGCTGACACCTCCAAGGCAGACAGCTTTGGGTTTGTCTGTCCATCCCTGTCTCTGGGCTGGGAGTGTCCGGGGAGGTGCAGGGTGGGCTCTGTGACCCCCAGGGGCTGTGGCAGTGTCACTTTGGACATCAGAGCAGTGTGGGCTCAGCCCTGGGCTGCAGGAGCTGGGGGGCTCCTGGCTGTAGGCCAGGGGTCTCCCATGGCACAGGAGGGCAGATGCCAACCCTGCCCTTGGTGCCAGAGACAGCAGCTATTGGCCCCCTCCCCTTCCAGCCCACGGTCTCCTCACTGGGGTCTTTCCCCAAGCACAGTTCAGTGCCTGGGGGTGCTGGGAGCACCCAAATTCTTCCCTGCTCATGTCCCCAGAGAGAAATGCCTGCCTGGCTTCCCCCACCGCTGCCCAGATCCTCCTGTGCCCAGAGGCTCGAATCTCTCTCCGTTTTTCTCTTTGAAGTGACTTCAGGCTCACTCAAGGTTCGGGATTTCTGTGCTCTGTTCAGGCAGCCTGAGCTCCTTGGGCAGGGGGCCTGGCTCAGCTTTCCAGGGAACCCCTGAGCCCCTCCGAACCCCCTGAGTCCCCCTGAGCCCCCTGAGCCCCCTGAGCCCCTCCTGAGCTCAGCCTCAAGGACCAGCCGAGCTCTGAGCAGTTTTTGGATGCTGTGCCAAACCCTCCTTCTGGCTGCTGTGAGTCCAGCGACTTGTCAGCATCTGTGTCCTGCTGTGACCGTCCCCTCAGGCTGCCGAGGCCCTGCGCTGCCCCTCTGCCACCACCTGCCCTGTCCCAGTGCCCAGCGGCTCTGGGGCTCGGTGCCACCACCTGGTGTTGGAGTGACGGGGGGTGGCACGGTCGGGACAGATGGAAATGAGAGATCTCTGCAGCCAGGTCAGGAACTTGGGGTTTATTGCAAAGGGCCTGGGGACAGGGCCCTGCTGGGAGCTGCAGCCACAGCTCAGAGCAGGCTGAGAGAAGAGAGGGGCAGAGAGGATGGGAGGGTAAGAGAGCAAAAGGGGTAAGAGAGTGAGGTTCCTGCTACAATACAATAAATCTTCTTCTGTGTTGAATATTCTAATTCTCACTGACCAATCTAGCACAATATACAAATCCTACAACAAATTACCTTCAGCCTGTAAGAATCATTACATTACCATACTTTGCTACATTTTAAACCCTAAAAACTCCTCTTTGGGCCCCTTCTGCCAGGCTGTAGGGTCTGCTCTGACCCTTGGAGCTGTCTGCAAGCAGAGGGTGTTGTTCCATCAAAAGGGGATTACCTTCACCCAGCCACACCATTGTTTTGCAGTGGTTCAGTAACTGAGGGATCTCAAAGCTTGCTTTCATTTCAATCTTGCTTGTAGTTTCTATTTTCTCAAAATCTTTTGCCAATCATATTTATAAGGCTTTCCTGTTTCATCTTCCCCGACACCCAGGGCCGGCCAGCGTGCCCAGCGCCTCTGGGGCTCGGTGCCACTCTCTGCAGTGACACTTCCCGTGCCACCTGGCCATTGTCTGTTTGGGTTGGTGCTCTGTGAGACACCCGCTGCACGTTCTGTTTACCTCCCTGATTGCAGCCGAGCCGCTGGTTTCGAGTTTCTCCCTTCTCTCCCCTCCCCTTCTGCTGCTTTCAAGCGAATCTAACACATGTCCAAGCGTCGGGCGGCGTGAGCGGAGGCAGCAGAGGCTGCATCCGAGCCGGGAGCGGCGCCAGGCTGTCTGCACAGGGCTGGGCTCGTCCCCGGGGGCTGCAGCTCGGCGGGACGGTGCCACCGAGCCGGGCTGGCTGCTGGCACCTCGGCTGGCACCGCGGCTCCCCCAGCGCCCTGCCGGGAACGGGAGGTGCCCTGTCCCTGCATCCCAGGTGTGCCTGCATCCCTCGGGTTCTCCAGGTGTTCCACCGGCACCTGGCTGTGCTGCTGAGCTCCTTTTTGGGTGGCTGTGCCCTCCTTGGGTGGTCCAGGAGAGCTGGATGAGGCCGAGGATATCACCAGCAGGGGTCTATGTACAAATCACCAACGGGACAGGACTGCTGGAACGTGCCTTGAGCTGTTTGATTTTCCAGCATCAGTCTCATTCCATGGCTATGACAATGGGAAGATGCCACCAACTCACATCCCAGGCAGCAGACCAAGAACTCAATGTTACAACTCACCTTAAAAGTTTTCTGACCAATCACACAAAGCAAAAGCACATTGACAGTAGTTCTATCCAACCACTATATGCACAGTTAAAACAATGCTTGCTTATTTTGGATACAATACCTGCTTAAAGCTTTAAAACACAATGCACAGAGCTCCATTATTAAGCATAAAACTTCCTAACATCTCACTAGATAAACTTTTCTGCAGCTTAGGGAGTTATTCTAGACAAGTATTAATACACAGACCATTGTTCTGTTTGTCCTTGCTTTTCTACTTTTTACATAACTTTTCTGCTGACCAATCTCATGGCTACTGCTCAGCTCTAATCACAGTTCTGCTGTCTCTGAGGCCTGCCTTTTGCAGCTCTCCCAAACCCCTCTGATTTTATGGATTCCCACAAGGGATGCTGTGAGAGTGAAAGGGATGGGCAGCAGCAGGGGTCTGGGCTGCATCCTGCTTCCAGGCTCGGGGACCATGGAGCTTGGGCCATGAGCAGGATGCCCTTTCCTCAGTGTCCCTCCATCAGGGATTGACTTTCTCCACCCCAAATCAAGCAGCTGCAATAATCCCTTGCTTTGCAGCTGCAATAATCCCTTGCTTTAATCTCGGGTCTGGGAAGAGATGGCAGGCAGGAAGGTCCCCAGCTCCTGTCGCTGATGGATAGAGGTGCCAAGCACCCCTTGGGCCTTCAGGGGAGCTCCCTGTGCCCTGCTCCATGCACTGCAAGCTGCGCTCCCGTGCTTCAGCTCCTCGTGCCCGCAGGGCTTGCCAGGATCAGCTTTTTGGCAGGGTTTGGTGTGGCATTGGCACGTGGGGCACAGGCAGGGCAGGCAGAGCCTGGCAGGGCCCTGTGCCAGGCCCTGGCTGGGCAGGGGGAGGGGGCTGAGCCCCCATCAATAATTCAGCTCCATATTTATAGAGGGAAATGCGTTGAATAATGGATGGTGGGTGAGGGGGGCCCTTGGGAAGCCGGCCTTGCTGCCACTGCAATATTTATCAGCCCAGTTTGCCGGGTGCTGCCTGAGGCTCCACTACGGCTGGCACAGGCTCACTGCTGAGGGCTTGGCTGGCACAGTGGGCACAGGCAGCTCTGCTCCTCTGCCTGCTGCCCTCTACAAAATTGCACTGAGGGACGGAGCCCCACTGCTCTGGAGCCAGGCTGGGAGAGCTGGGGGTGCTCACCTGGAGAGGAGAAGCTCCAGGGACACCTCAGAGCACCTGCCAGGGCCTAAATATTGGCCTGGATATTGGGAATTGGGAATTGTTCCCTGTGAGGGTGGGCAGGCCCTGGCACAGGGTGCCCAGAGCAGCTGTGGCTGCCCCTGGATCCCTGGCAGTGCCCAAGGCCAGGCTGGAGCAGCCTGAGACAGTGGAAGGTGTCCCTGCCCATGGCATGGATGTGGAATGAGGTGGATTTTGAGGTCCCTTCCAACCCAAATCAGCCTGTGGATCCTTTTCTGTCTGCCACTAGCCATGCTTGTTTCTAGGCTCAGAGAGGGATGTGAATACCCAGGGACAAATCCCCATCTGTCCCTCATCACAGGGGGCACCAGGGCCATGCAGCTTCTGGGAGGACCCTTCTCGGTGTCCCAGACAGGTCCCCTCTGTGGCTGTGCCCACCTGGTCCCATGTGCCACCCTGCTCAGGGCCCCCAGGATCTCCCCCCTCCCTGATGCTACCACCCCCCCACAGACCCAGAGCCCCTGACCCCACACCCTGTATTACAGAGACACCCGTGGAAGATGTCGAACCCGAGAAACGGCGACACCAAGCCCCCATGTTTGCCCCGCAATGGACTGGTGAAGATCCCCACGCAAGCCAACGGCCTCGGCTCTGCCAGCATCACCAAAGGCACCCCCGCCGTGAAAAACCGCCTGTGCCAGCCTTCCTCCGTGCCTGCCATCCTCAGCCCGGCCTTAGCCCACCGCAGCGACCTGCCCATCCCCAGCCTGGCCTCCCCGCTCTCCTTGGCCACCCTGGCCAGCGTGTCCTCCCCTCCCGGCGCTTCCTTGGTGGGACTGAACGCCAGCGAGGGCTCGGAGCAGCCGTCCCCGGAGCGGCTGCCGGGCTCGCCCTCGGAGAGGCAGCTGGCCGTGGACGAGAAGATCCTCAACCGCCTCTTCTGGTACTTTTCGGCGTGCGAGAAGTGCGTGCTGGCGCAGGTGTGCAAGGCATGGCGGAGGGTGCTCTACCAGCCCAAGTTCTGGGTGGGCTTGACGCCCGTCCTGCACACCAAAGAGCTCTACAACGTCCTGCCCGGGGGAGAGAAGGAGTTCGTCAGCCTGCAGGGCTTCGCCGTCCGCGGCTTCGACGGCTTCTGCCTCGTGGGCGTCTCTGACCTGGACATTTGTGAGTTCATTGACAACTACCCCCTCTCCAAGAAGGGGGTCAAGTCCATGAGCCTTAAGAGGTCGACCATCACAGATGCGGGGTTGGAGGTAGGTGACCCTGCTGAAGTGACAGGGGTGGCTGAGGTGTGCTGGTGGAGGGTCAGTCTTGGTGGTCTTGGGGACACACATGGGCAGAGTGGTCCTGTCACAGTGAAGGAGCAGACAGGTGGCATGGCCACCCCACAGGTGCTGGCAGCACAGGGAGGCCCTGCCTGTGTTCTGGGCAGTGGGATGGGTGCAGCCCATGCAGGGTCAGGAGGCTGTTGGGGCTGCATCCCTGCAGGAAGGCAGGGCCAGGTGAGGTGGTGATGTGACAGTGGGTGACAATCTCTGGGGACAGGGCATCCCTGCTTGGCTGGCTGCTCCCCAACAAGGGGGTCACCCAAGCAAGGGGCTGAGGGTCAGGTAGAGATGGGGTGATTCAGGGGGCTGGGCAAGGTCCCCATTGAGGTCCTTGCCCCGTGTCATGGCCAAACACAGCACCAGCTGCTCCGTGGGCACATCTCACCTGTGCTGGGAGTGGCATCAATCCCCACCCTGCCAGCACCACCTGGCACAGTGCTGGGGCTGCAGCCAGGGGTCCCTGCCCGTCCCCTGCCATTCCCCACTGATGCTGGTGTGCCCTAAGTCAGGCATTGAACCCATGCCAGGGAGGTGCCAGCGAGAACGACCCAGCCAAGACTGGGAGCAGTGGGAAGAGCCCCAGGGTCTCAGAGGGAGCCAGGGTGGGGGCACAGGGACACACATGGGTGGGTGGCAGTGCCCAGCATGTCCTGACGCCCTGCCCTTGGCAGGTGATGCTGGAGCAGATGCAGGGCGTGGTGCGGCTGGAGCTGTCGGGCTGCAACGACTTCACGGAGGCCGGGCTGTGGTCCAGCCTCAACGCCCGCATCACGGCGCTGAGCGTCAGCGACTGCATCAACGTGGCCGACGACGCCATCGCCGCCATCTCGCAGCTCCTGCCCAACCTGACCGAGCTCAACCTGCAAGCCTACCACGTGACGGACACGGCGCTCGCCTACTTCACCGCCAAGCAGGGCTACACCACCCACACCCTGCGCCTCAACTCCTGCTGGGAGATCACCAACCACGGCGTGGTCAACATGGTGCACAGCCTGCCCAACCTGAGCGTGCTCAGCCTCTCGGGCTGCTCCAAGGTGACGGATGATGGAGTGGAGCTGGTGGCCGAGAACCTGCGGAAGCTGCGCAGCCTTGACCTGTCCTGGTGCCCCCGCATCACCGACATGGCCCTGGAGTACATCGCCTGCGACCTGCACAAGCTGGAGGAGCTGGTGCTCGACAGGTAAAGGGCTGTGCTGAGCTGTGCTGTGCTGTGCCAAGCCATGCCATGCCATGCTGTGCTATGCCAAGCCATGCCAAGTCATGCCATACCGTGCTGAGCCATGCCATGCCATGCCATGCCATGCACACCATGCCATGCCATGTTGAGCTGTGCTGTGCCGTGTCACCCCATGACAAACCATGCCGTGCCAAGCCGTGCCATGCTGAGCCGCGCTGTAGCAGAGGGTGCAGCATGGGGGCCATGGTTTGGGGACACCCATGGGTGACCAGCTGGCCCTAACACCCCGTGTCCCGGCAGGTGCGTGCGGATCACCGACACTGGCCTCAGCTACCTGTCCACCATGTCATCCCTGCGGAGCCTCTACCTGCGCTGGTGCTGCCAGGTAGGTGTGGAACACGGCTGTGCCAGTCCCGGCTCAGCACAGCAGAGAGGGCATGGTGGCACCTCCCTGGGCATGGGCCATGAGCTCGGAGCGGGCTCCTGGGGCTGGCTGAAGACCCCAAGACTTGGTGCCAGGGAGCAGAGAGCTCCTGTGAGCTCAGCAGGACTCAGCCCTGGCACCCTGACCCTGCATCCCCAGAGCCCGTACCCGCTCCCTGCCCTGGCTCCCTGCTCCCTGTCGCACAGCCCAGAGCCAGCCCACCGGCCCTGCACCCCAAATCCTGCCCCAGCATCCCGCTGCAACATCCCACATCCTGCTCAGGCTCCCCTCCCTGCAGCCTGTCCCATCACAGTTCCCTGCCCTGGCACCCAGAGCCAGCACACTGCCCCAGCATCCTGCACCCTGCTTCAGGTTCCCAGCCCTGGCAACTCTTCCCCCCAGCTGGGCAATGCTGAGCCCTAGCGCTGTGGTTGTCCCCATTGTCCCTCCCTCATCCCCATCTCATCTTCTTTTCCAGGTGCAGGATTTTGGCCTGAAGCACCTCCTGGGCATGGGCAGCCTGCGCCTGCTCTCGCTGGCCGGTGAGACCCTGACCCCCTACCAGGGACCAGAGACCCCAGGGGCTGGGGGGCACCGGGCATGGGGACAGAGAGAGCCCTGGGGACAGCCTGGGGACAGCCAGCCTCCCCCCAGGCCAGCAGGCACCTGCACCCAGCCCAGCCTGTGGGGAAAGATCCACGCTGGGCTCTTGGGGTGCAGTGTTTTTTGGGGTGGTGTTGTTTAGGAGCTGTGTTTTTTGCCATTCAAGTGTTCTGAGGTGTTGTTTTTTGAGGAGCTGCTGTAGGGGACACACTTTTTTGGGTGGTTTGGTTTTTTTCTTTGGAATACAGGTGCTTTGAGATGCTGGGATTTTAGGCTGACCTTGGGGTACAGGTGTTTTGAAGCATTATTCTTTAGCATGCCGGTTTTCTGGGTTCTGTTGGGGATTTTTTTGGGTGCTAATTTTGATGGTCTTGGTATTTTGGGGTGCTGGTGCTTTAAGGTTCTGTTTTTTGTGTGCAATTTTGAGTGCTGGATTTTTTGGATGATTTTTTGTTGTGTTAGGCTTTTTGGGGTACTTTTTTTTAGCACGCTGGTTTTTTGGATTCTGCCTTTTGGATATGGTGAGGTTTGAGGTGCAGGATTTTGAGGTCCAGACCCTTTGGTTCTGTTTGGGGGAATTTTGGTGCTCTGGGATGCTGGTGCCTTTGAGATGCTATTTTTGGGGTTGGTATTTTTGGGGGACACTGGTGATCTGGGCTGACAGAGCACCCTGTTCCCTTGCAGGCTGCCCCTTGCTGACCACCACGGGGCTGTCGGGGCTGGTGCAGCTGCAGGAGCTGGAGGAGCTGGAACTCACCAATTGCCCCGGGGCCACCCCGGAGCTCTTCAAGTACTTCTCCCAGCACCTGCCGTGCTGCATGGTGATCGAGTAGCGCCGGAGCCGGCCCGCCCCGCGCCCTCCCCGGCCGCCATCGCCCACCCCATCTCCCTCCGGCTGCGGGGGGATTCGAGAGACGCCCCCGATTCCATCCGAGCCCGGACATCCCCCGCATCGCCGCCCCCGAGGGACGCGGGGCTCCGGGGGGAGATGGGGGTAGGAGCCCCCCCGGTACCATGTAAATTCCCCCCACGCCGCCGCCACCGCCCGTGCTCCTCCCGCTGTCCTGCCAATCCCTTCCGGACAGACGAACGGACATCATGGAAGCCCAAAGTGGGAAGGCGACGCTGTGTGATCCCCCCGGCCGCATCCTGCTCCCCCTGCTCCGGTGCCAGCGCCACCGAGGATGCTCCAGGGCACCAAAGGATGCTCGCAGGGATGGCCAGAGGAGGATGCTGATTTTGGGGTGGCGGCGGAGGCTGGATGGGTCCCCTGACGCCCCCGGAGCGGGTCACCGAGCTCACCCCCCCGTCCCCGCGCTGCGTGTCCCCTCCAGCCCCCCGCCCCGCTTTTGGGGCGCTCTCCCCCGGTCAATAGGATGTCCCTCTCCGCCCGCCCGCCGCCCTCGCATGCTCGCTTGCTTCAGTCTCGTGCTACGGCAGGTTTCGGGGTACCGGGGGGGACGGTGATAAGTGACAGCCCCACTGAGCCCCTCCACGCGCCGGATCCCGCCCCGGGCTGCCCTGGCGACATCCCCCGTGCCCAGGGTACCCCCCTGCACCCCGCGGGGCTTGGGGGGCGATGCCACCGCCGGGCAGCGACCCATCCGTCTGGGATGGGACATCCCGGGGCACCGGGGCCGGGGCGGAGCCACCGCGGCGGCACCGGCAGCACAGAGAGACCGCGGGAGGTGGCACCTCGGACACACTGCCACCACTGCCACCGCTCTTCCAGCTGAAAAGCCATCGCCCCCGTGCCAGCGGCAAGCGGGGCACCGGGGGGACCCCCGGGCTGAGCCGAGATGGGACCGAGCCGGAGCGGGGCTGGGGGAGCCAGCGCGGGAGGGGCTCGGTGCCGCCGGGCAGTGCCCGCCCTGTGCCACAGCCATGGGAGGAGAGTGGGCACGGACACGGGCACGGGCACGGGATGGGCACGGACACGGACACGGACACGGACACGCTTTCGGTTTGTTTTGCCTTTGTACCGGCCGGGAAGGAACTGCTGCACCAACCGCCGCCTCCGCTCCCTGCTTTGTCCGAAACGGCCCTTTTCACCCCAAAATGGCACCAGCTGGAAGGGCTTTGGGGAGTCCCTGGGGCTGCGGGACAGGGTGGCACTGCCGGGGCCCGGAGCACCCCGGCACGGGGTGGAGGGCTGCCCGCACCCCCAAAGCCTGCAGTGTCCCAGGACAGCGGCACACACAGCGTGTCCCCACCCCCGCAGGTGACAGCAGCAGTTTTGGGGTGCCAGAGCCCTGCAGGTGACAGCAGCAGTTTTGGGGTGCCACAGCCCCGCACAAGTCCCTGGTGCCAGGTTGCACAGACAGCCCCAGCACGGACCCATACCGTGGCAGTGACCCCCTCCTCCTCTGTGCACCCCTATATCCCTGCAGTGCACCTGTACACCACCAATGCACCCCATATCCGCCCGGCACCCCCATTTCCCTCCTGCAGCCTGACCCACAAGGCTCCCACAGACCTCTGACCCCCCTTTATCCCCATGCACCCTCACACCCCTGTGCACCCCGGTAACGCTCCAGCTCACTCCTACACCCCCAATGCACCCCATATCCCCTCGGCACCCCCATTTCCCATCCTCACCGTTAATGCCCCCCACACCCCCCTGAACCCCGTTTCCTGCTGCGCTCTCAGGCCCTCTGGAGTGCACCTCTGGTATCCCCGGAACCCCCGGATCCCACAGCTCCCTGACACCCCCGGAACCCCTGGAACTCTCTTTGTCCTCCTGCACCCCCAGTCCCCAGCACAGCTCCAATCCCTCCAGCACCCCTCTTCATCCCAGCGCACCCCACTCCCAGTGCACCCCACATCCCTCCCTATCCCTCCAGCCCCCCACTTCATCCCAGCGCACCTCACATCCCTCCCTATCCCTCCAGCCCCCCACCTCATCCCAGTGCATCCCACATCCCTCCCATCCCTCCAGCACCCCACTTCATCCCAGTGCATCCCACATCCCTCCCATCCCTCCAGCACCCCTCTTCATCCCAGTGCACCCCACTCCCGGTGCAACCCAGATCCCGCCGGCACCCCCTCCAAGGAGCCCTGGACACCCCAATCCCCATTCATCCCCTCGCACACCTATTCCCACTGCACCCCAATTCCCCCCGGTCCCCACGTCCCCCTGGCACCCCCGAACCCCACATCGCCCCGAACCCCAAAGACTCCGAGCCCGCCATGGCCCCGCGCCCCCAATGCACCCTATACCGAGGGGGGCGTGGCCTGGGTATGGGCGGGGTTTCACGAGGGGGCGGGGCCTCGAGGGCCACGGAGATGGGCGGGGCCTGATGGATATCCGGGTCAGGAAAGGAGCGCGGCCTGATGCAGGGGGCGGTCCTAGTACGGAAAATAGGCGTGGTCTACTGATGGGGGCGTGGTCTACGGGCGAGGCGTTGCTGGGGAGGCGTGGTCTTACCACAGATAGGCGGGGCTGAACGGGGAGAGGGACGGAGGGGGAGTGGTCAGTCCACAGGAGGTGGACCCGGGCAGCGTGAGGGGCCGTGTCCCCCATCGGAAGAGGCGTGGTCTGTGGGGAGAGGGCGGGTCGCAATGGCGGAAGGGGGCGTGGTCTGGCAGCAGGAGCCTATCCCGGTGGCGGAAGGGGGCGTGGCTTGGCGGGAGTTCGGCGGCGGCGGCGCCGGGGCCTGCTCGGCCCGAGCTGCCGGCGCGGGAACCGGCACCGGGTACGGCTTGGGAGCGGCACTGGGGCCTCGCACGGAGGGGTCCGGCACCGAGTGGCAGCGGCAGCGGACTCTGTGAGGCGGGACGGGGTTGTGAAGGCGCTCCAGGGGCTCTGAGGGGTGGGAAGGGACCCTGAGGAGGATATAGGGTGGGGGAACCTCTGAGGGAACCCTGAGTGGGCTCTGAGGGGCTGGAGGGGGCCCTGAAGGGGCTCTGGGTCAGGAGCGGGCCCTGCAGAGAGGGAAGTGTGGGGTATGAAGGGTCCGGGGGGCTGTGGGTCAGCAGGAGGGGGATGTGGAGTATGAGAGGGCTGTGGGTCAGGAGAGGGCCCTGAAGGGGTGGGAGTGTGGGATATGGGGGTCTGGAGGTGGCCTCAGGGATAGGACGGGACCCTAAGGGTGCTCTGAGAGTGCGAAGGGGCCCTGAGGAGATGGGAATGTGAGCTGTGAGGGATCAGTGGGACCTGGCAGGAGAGGGCAGTGCTGTGGCAGGAGCTCAGCCTGGCTCTGCAGGACGCAGCCCGTGGGACCCTGGGGTCCCTCCAGGAAGCCTGGAGTAACTGCTGCCTCTCTCTGCTAGAGAAGGAGGATCATCCCCTGTTTCTTGCAGGCTCGGAACTGACCGTGGCCTCACTTCACCCCACTTTGTGCTGCAGACGCTGCTCACTTCAGCCACAGCGCTGTACTTGACCTAGATTATCAGCAACAGCAAAACATCTCAGGGTGTGGCTGAGGAGGGAAGAAGGAACCCAGAGAGGGTATTCAGGAACTCCCTGAGAGGAAGCCACAGAGGGGATTGGGGCTGTATCTCCCTCCCACAGGCAGCTCTGTGGCCTCTCACCTCCCTGGCCCATTGATTCAGCCACAGCGCTGTACTTGACCTAGATTATCAGCAACAGCAAAACATCTCAGGGTGTGGCTGAGGAGGGAAGAAGGAACCCAGAGAGGGTATTCAGGAACTCCCTGAGAGGAAGCCACAGAGGGGATTGGGGCTGTATCTCCCTCCCACAGGCAGCTCTGTGGCCTCTCACCTCCCTGGCCCATTGATGCAGCCACAAAAAGCCGCGGTTGGAGCCACCAGGGCCCGGCAGGAGCTCAGCCTGTCCCTGGCCAGCTCTGGCTGAGGTGGAGCAGGGTGGCCGTGTGGGTGTGCAGGGGACAGCACCCCGAGGACAGGAGAGGAGAGGGGACAGCACCCCGTGGACAGCCATGGAGAAGATGGCCAGGGTCACCACTGCCCTGGGGGGCAACGCGCTGACTGGCCGCACCATGTTCTGCCACCTGGACGCCCCCGCCAATGCCATCAGCGTGTGCCGGGACGCCGCCCAGGTGGTGGTGGCCGGCCGCAACATCTTCAAGATCTACTCCATCGAGGAGGAGCAGTTTGTGGAGAAGCTGAACCTCCGCGTGGGCCGCAAGCCCTCGCTGAACTTCAGCTGCGCCGACGTGGTGTGGCACCAGATGGACGAGAACCTGCTGGCCACCGCCGCCACCAACGGCGTGGTGGTCACCTGGAACCTGGGCAAGCCGTCCCGCAACAAGCAGGACCAGCTGTTCACGGAGCACAAGCGCACTGTCAACAAGGTGTGCTTCCACCCCACCGAGGTGTACATGCTGCTCAGCGGCTCCCAGGATGGCTACATGAAGTGCTTCGACCTGCGCAAGAAGGACTCTGTCAGCACCTTCTCTGGTACAAACGTGGCTCTTGTTGTCTCATTTCCCTGTGGGGAAGCAGAGTTTGGGAGCTTTGTCCTTTCCTTGCTTTCCTTAGCAGAGGCAGGGGTTGGGGGTTTTGTCATTCCTCTTGCCTAAAGGAGGGTTTGCTCAGGGTATGATGCCCAGAGCAGGGAAAGAAGGAGCTGAGCGGCATTTTGGTGCCTTTTCTTGCCTCTCAGTACTAGCTGGGTCTGTGTGGGAGATGGAAGGCAGTCACAGCCCTCCCTGCTACCTTCTCTCTGCTCTCCCAGTGGGATTTTTAGCTTTGTGGAGCTCTTACCTTGTGTCCCTCCCAGGCCAGTCGGAGAGCGTGCGTGATGTGCAGTTCAGCATCCGGGACTATTTCACCTTTGCCGCCACCTTTGAGAACGGGAACGTGCAGCTGTGGGACATCCGCCGGCCCGACCGCTACGAGAGGATGTTCACAGCCCACAACGGGCCTGTCTTCTGCTGTGACTGGCACCCAGAGGACAGGTGGGTGTGGGGCCTGCCCCTGCCAGCCACCTGGCCTTGCAGGACAGGATAAACCCTGAAAACAGGATTGGGATTTTGTGGGGGAAAGCATGGTCTGTGATAGCCTGTCCCCTTGTGTCAGTGGATGGGATGTTGCTGGAAGGTAGAAGTGTAGAAGTGATTGTTGCTCTGAGCATTTGAGGTGGTGTAAGAGTGTTTGAGGTTTGTTTTTTGATAAATTAGGGGATTTTGACGCACTGGATGTCTTATGGTTGTGTATAGCAGTGTCACAGCAGCCTCTTGCTCCAGTGCTCAGCTTGAGGGAGACACTGCTTGGCTGCTCAGGGACACAGCTCACTTGTGTTCAGTCACGTTTCCCTCCTGCCTTTCCTGGGAGGTTGCTGGGAAGGATCTGGAAGGAGCTGCTACAGTGTGCAGGTCCCTCCTCACTCCCTGCCAGGCAGTGCTGCCTCTGCTGCTGATCTTAGAGAGGCACTGAAACACATTCAGAATGGCCTTCTCCTCTCTGCTGTGCCTGGCCAGTGGAAATCTGAGCCAGAGGAAACTGGTCTGACTGGGATGGGCTCTAGAGGCACAGGGCCATAACTGGGAGCAGGAAGGAGGTGCTGCCTGACCTGGTTGCTGCAGAGTGGAGATGCCAGGGGAGCTCATGGGAGGATGGGATTGCAGCCCAGCTGCCTCCTGTGGAGTGGATGTGGTCACACCTGTGGATGTGGTCACACCTGTACTGTGAGCATTTCTGTGCCACAGTGGGAACAGAGAGGTGACCACTTGTCTTGGTTTAGAAAGACAGGAGTCTGCTAAGGAAGGCAGGAGCCTCCCCTGAAATGGAGAATGTAAACCCCCCCCACTCCTCTGAATTGCTATAAATTTTAGATTAAGGGGCTCTCAGGCAAAAGTATGGGAGTAGAAAATAACAATTATCTAACAGGGAAGAAAAATAAAAGGATAAAATAAACAATGCAGAACACTAGAGCAACACTGACAGTCAGAACCCAACCTGACACCCTGTGGGTCAGGGTGTTGGCAGCAGTCCCATTGGAATTGTGGCTCAGCCCTCCTGCAGTGTCAAGGGTGGTTCTGTTGGAGCAGGGGGATCTGTAGAGAAGGATGTGTTCTTCCTCTGAAGATCCAGTGGAAGAAGAGGCAGCTGCTGTTCCCCTGGGGAATCCAGTGGAGAAGCTGTGCTGGTGTCTCAAAAACCTCTGGATTATATCTGGGTAGCAATGCTTGGCTCCTCCCTCTGGGCTCACATCTCCCAATGGGACCCTGTAGTTCTTATCAGCCATGCAGTGACATTCAATAGCCTGTTATTGTGGGCACTCAGAGAGAGAGATAAGACAAACTGCCCACTTGACGAAAGATAATCTGCCATACAGATGGCAATTGAAAACATCTTGCATTGCAATTTTCAACACCACTGATCCAACCTTGTCGCAGGGGCTGGCTGGCCACGGGCGGCCGCGACAAGATGGTGAAGGTGTGGGACATGAACACGACGCGGGCCAAGGAGATCTACTGCGTGCAGACCATCGCCTCGGTGGCGCGCGTGAAGTGGCGCCCCGAGTGCAAGCACCACATCGCCACCTGCTCCATGATGGTGGACCACAACATCTACGTGTGGGACGTGCGCCGCCCCTTCATCCCCTCGGCCATGTTCGAGGAGCACAAGGACGTCACCACGGGCATCGTGTGGCGCCACCTCCACGACCCCTACTTCCTGCTCTCGGGCTCCAAGGACAGCACCCTTTACCAGCACATCTTCAAGGACGCCAGCCAGCCCATCGAGCGGGCCAACCCCGAGGGGCTGTGCTACAGCCTCTACGGAGACCTGGCCTTCGCCGCCAAGGAGAGCCTCATCTCCTCCGACTCCAACCGCAAGCCCTACATCGGCGACCGGCGCCACCCCATCTTCTTCAAGCGCAAGCTGGACCCCACGGAGCAGTTTGAGTACATCTCGTCCTCCAGCGCCCTGAGCGTGTTCGAGACGGACGTGGAGAGCGGCAGCATGGACTGGTTCGTGCACACGGCCAAGCAGTACGCGCTGGCCGGCCGGCCCCTGGCCGAGCTCTGCGACCACAACGCCAAGGTGGCCAAGGGGCTGGAGCGCAACCAGGTGAGCTGTGGGGTAGGGGTAGGGGTAGGGGTAGGGGTAGGGGTAGGGGTAGGGTTAGGGTGCTGCTGCAGGGGGTGCTGGCCTGGGAAGGTCTCACAGGGAGTTGTTCCACACAGGTGGCTCAGACGTGGACGATGCTGAGGATTATCTACTCCAGCCTCGGCACCGTGTCGTCCACCAACCTCAACCACAGCATGGGAAAAGGCAGCACTGCCCTGCCGCTCATGAACAGGTACAGGAGCTGCAGGGAGGGATGGGATGAGGGGGATAGCTCCATGAGGGGGGAGTGGGATGGGTCCGTGGCTGGGATGGGGTTATGGAATCACATCATGGAATACCAGAATGCTTTGGGTTGGAAGGGGCCTTAAATCTCATCTCATTCCATCCCTGCCACAGGCAGGGACACCTTCCACTATCAGAGGTTGCTCCAAACCCCATCCAACCTGCCCTTGGACACTGCCAGGGATCCAGGGACAGCCACAGTTTCTCACCCTGTGCCAGGGCCTGCTCACCCTCACAGGGAACAGTTTCCATATAATAACTAACCTGCCCCAGACACAGGGAGCAAGCAGGGACAGCTCTTCATCAGCCTCAGGCTGTGCTGGTTGGCATGTTGTCATTGTTTGAACAAAGCCATTTCTCATGTTGGTGTGGCCAGCCTGGCCTCAGTCTTTCCAGCCTCAACACACTGCTCTCTTATCTCCTTCAACCAAGGTTTGGCCTGTGGTGGGGCGTGGGGCTGGGACCAGCTTTGCAGTTACTGAATTCATGAATCACAGAATCTCTAACATTGGAAAGGTCCTCTGAGATCATTCCCCCAGCAGCACTGACAAGGCCACCACTAAACCAAATCCCTAAGTACCACATCTACATGATGTTGAACATCTGCAGGGCTGGAGACTCCACCACTGCCCTGGGCAGCTGTGCCAGTGCCTGACCACCCTTCCCATGAAGGAATTTTCCAAAGATCCAACCTAAACCTCCTCTGGCACATTTTGAGGCCATTTCCCCTTGTCCTGTCCCTGTTCCCTGTGAGCAGAGCCTGACTCCCCTAATTCCCCCTTCCTGTCAGGAGCTGTGCAGAGCCACAAGGTCCCCCCCTGAGCCTCCTTTGCTCCAGGCTGAGCCCCTTCCCAGCTCCCTCAGCCCCTCCTGGTGCTCCAGCCCCTTCCCCAGCTACACACTCCAGCCCCTCAATGTCTTTCCTGTCATGAGGGCCCCAGAAGTGACCCCAGGATCTGAGGTGAGGCCTCAGCAGTGCCCAGGGCAGTGATGGTGACCAAGGGCTGGGGGTGGAGGAGGTGTCTCATGGCTGAAGCTGGAACTGCTGCTGTGCAGAGGTTTTCTTCTGGAGCCTTTCCAAGGGAGAGCACAGCCCAGCTCTGCCAGCAGCCCGTTGTGGGCTGATGAAGCAGGAAAACTTGTTTTTCCTCTTCTCAATGACATAAACGTGTGGGGTGAGGATTCCAAATGAGCTGTCAGACCTTGCAGGACCGGGTTCCCACAGTGAGTGACACATCCTCAAATAACACCAAAGGAAACAAGCAGTGTCCTTGACCAAGCTCTGCCTCCAGCTGGGTGGCTGTGCCTGTCTGAGGCACGGCAGGCAGCAGCCTGGGGAGCTGGGCTCTGCTCCAGCCCCAGCCCTTCCCCTCTCCAGCTCGGTGAAGGCCAGGCATGGTGATGCATAAGGAACAGCCAGGCACCTTGGAGCCAGGCAGCTCCTGCTCACCTGCCTCTGAGGGGAGGGAAATGGAGCCAGGAGCCTGCTCAGCTCTGGAATTCTTCAGGGAGACCTTAGCAGTGCATGTGCAGTGCCACCAGGCTTGGAGGAAGGGCTGTGACCACGGTCACAATGAGTCTTTATTTGTAAGTCACACAGTGGAGACTGGTGGCTTCTGCCCACAAAGGGATATCGCTGTATCTCATGTTTCTCCATTCAAATTGCAACTGGACACCTGTATCCAGGCCGTTTGCTGGCTGAAATGGAAACTTTATACTCCTCTGACTGTTAAATTTGGCTTTTTCCCCCAGCTTTAACCTGAAAGATATCCCTGCTGGGCTGGGCAGCGAGTCCAGGCTGGACCGCAGCAAAGGAGAGAGCCGCACAGAAAACATCCTCATGGACTCCTCCTCCACCCTGATCAACAACGAGGGTAACACCCCTGGGGGGCCCAGTCCAGTCCCACAGCTCCTCCCCCTCAGCCATAGACAGGGCACAAACTGGGGCATTCATCCTGTGAACTGGGGTGGCTGCACGTGCTGCAGCCCCAGGGCGCTGCAAAAGGGCAGCTTTCCCCCATGACCTGGGGTGACAGTGGAGGGGAACTGAGCTGTGTGGCTCAGGCACAGCCTGGCATGCCTGGCTGGACACTGGGAGGTGGATCCAGTGGTGTGATGAGCTGATTTCTCTTTCCCTGGGCACGCAGACAATGAGGAGACAGAGGGCAGCGACGTCCCTGCGGATTATCTGCTGGGGGATGTGGAGGCAGACGAGGATGACCTGTACATGATGGACCATGAGAACCCACACGGTGAGCACACAGGGGAGGTGTTGTCTGTCCCAGTGCTGTGATGGCCCCAACAAGGGGAGAGAATGATGAGGAGGACTCCATGGATATCAGAAGGCTAATTAATTACTTTATTACACTATATCATTCTATACATCTAAAACTGAATCTGCCAAGCACTCAACCCTGCACACACTGCATTGAATCTTGTGACTGTCACCTGACACTCCTGACACACACACACACCTGGCCCTGATAGGCCAAGGAAACAAAACACCACATGTGACAGTGTTCACAGGGGTCTCGGGATGAGGGAAGAGATGAGGATCTGACTCCATGTTTCAGAAGGCTTGATTTATTATTTTATGATATATATTACATTAAAACTATGCTAAAAGAATAGAAGAAAGGATTTCATCAGAAGGCTAGCTAAGAATAGAAAAAGAAAGCATGATAACAAAGGCTTGTGGCTTGGACTCTCTGTCTGAGCCAGCTGACTGTGATTGGCCATTAATTAGAAACAACCACATGAGACCAATCACAGATACACCTGTTGCATTCCATAGCAGCAGATAATCATTGTTTACATTTTGTTCTTGAGGCCTCTCAGCTTCTTAAGAGGAAAAAAATCTTAAAAAAAAGATTTTTCATAAAAGATGTCTGTGTCTGTGACAACCATGACTTTGGATAAACAATCTCCATATCGCATTCCGCTTTGGCACAAACACAGGCACAGCAAATGATGAGAATTGTTCTTGGGAAGAACTGTGCCTTGCTTTTCTCTGTGAAGAGAAATGCAGGGCTACACAGCTGGGTTTTCTCCTGCTCCTCCCTGCAGCTGAAGAGCAGGAGTACAGCCTTCCCCAGGAAGCCTTCCCCCTGCGCCACGAGATCGTGGACAACCCGTCAGCCTTGGACCACCTGCAGGACAAGGCCGACTCCCCTCACGTCAGCGGCAACGAGGCCGAGACGGTGTCGCTGACCCCCGTGGAGTCCTTCTCGCTCATCTCCATCTCGCACTCGCTCTACGAGAACCGCCTGCCCTCCGACTTCTTCAACCCCATCGTGCGCGACACGCTGCTGTTCTACGCCGAGCAGGGCGACGTGCAGACAGCCGTGTCCGTGCTCATCGTGCTGGGAGAGCGCATCCGCAAGGAGATCGATGAGCAGACGCAGGTACAGCCCCCGGGGCAGGGCCACGCCTCGCTGGGACCCTCAGAAGGACATCCCTTCCCCTCCAGGCCCTGGCAGGGTGAGCAGCTCCAGGGTTCTGGTTCCTGCCCCACCAGGAGTCCTGGCAGGGAGTTGAGGTGGGCTGTTGTCATCGTATTGTGCAAGTTCCACACCTCCTCACAGCACTGACTCCTTCTACTTCACCATACAACCAACAAACTCCAACTCTCTCCTGGACCAGCTAACCCACTCTTTTATAGCACTCTTCCTTACTAGTCACAGCCTGGCCTATCAAGGGCAGGCCTGTTCCTAATCCTTGGTAATTAGTACAGCTGCAACTCCTCAGGGGTGAGATTACCTTCTGCACTATCTCTATTTTCTCACATTGGGTTAAAAGGGGAAATAATCTAGGTGTCAGTTCTTAATTGGATAGTTTAGCTTTAAAAGACCTTGTAACAAAAGATTGTTGGCCATTTTTGCAGTGCTTTTCCAGTGCACTGAGCCTGGTGTGGACAGTGTGCAAAACTCTAGATAAGGTAACCATAAACAAGAACCTCCACAATTCCCCCTTTTCTTTTAATTACAAAGGTGGGCTCTGCAGGGCCAGCATGGGGAGGTGCCCTTGCCCTGTTGATGCAGTGAAGGATGCTCTGGGGTACCTGTTGCCAGTTCTCTGACTTAGGGGACTGAGGCTGGGCCCTCCCAGGGGCTCCCCTGTTGGGGGAGACCCTCCTGGATCCATCTTGTGTCAGGAGAGAGAGACACACTGGATCTTTTTGGTCTTCAGGTTCTTCTTTCTTGTTTTGTAACTAGAGTTTTGCACGCTGTCCACACCAGGCTCAGAGCACTGGAAAAGCACTGCAGAAATGGCCAGTCTTTTGTTACAAGGTCTTTTAAAGCTAAACTATCCAATTAAGAACTGACACCTGGATTATTTTCCCTTTTTACCCAATAACTGGTCCCACAGAGCCCACAATGCAGATTTTTCTACCCAATTACAAAATGCCACCCATGGAGAAGAAGGAAAAAGAAACATGAAGAAACAACCCAGGATGACACCCTGTGCCCTCCATCTTGCTTCCATCCACAACATTCTAAAAATCCCAAAACCTAATTTTCCCACCTAAGTGATATACCTACACTACTCTCTATAATCTATTTCACACTTTTGTGAATTCTAGTCTATCTTGAAGTCTGGGAAGCTTTCTCCATGAATGAGGGTCAAAGTCAGGGCACCCCAGAGCATAGAGAGAAATATTCCTGGTGCCCTGGGTTTCCCCAATTCCCCAGCATTGCAGAGCTGTTCTCCCCCTGCAGGGATCAGAGGGTCACAGAATGCTTTAGGTTGGAAAAGGCCTCTGAGATCGGGTCCAACCATTGCTCCAGCACACCAAGGCCACCTCTGAACCATGTCCCCAAATGCCACCTCAACATCTTTTTAGATCTCCCCCAAGGGATGGTGACTCCACCACTGCAATGGGCAGCCTGTGCCAGTGCTTGACCACCCTTTCCATGAAGAAATTCTCCCTAATATCCAAACTAAACCTCCCCTAGCACAACTTGAGGCCATTTCTTCTTGTCCTGTCCCCGTTCCCTGGGAGCAGAGCCCCATCCCACCTGGCTCCACCCTCCTGTCAGGGAATTGTAGAGTGAGAAGGCCCGCCCTGAGCTTCTTTTTCTGCAGGCTGAGCCCCCCAGGGGAATTTTGCCTTTGGGATGCAGGGCTGGGCTCCTGAGGGGTGTCAGGGTGGCTGTGGAGGCTCAGCTGTGTGTGGCTGTCCCCAGGAGCACTGGTACACGTCCTACATCGACCTGCTGCAGCGCTTCCAGCTCTGGAACATCTCCAACGAGGTGATCAAGCTGAGCACCTGCCGTGCCATCAACTGCCTCAACCAGGCCTCCACCACTCTGCACGTCAACTGCAGCAACTGCAAGCGGCCCATGAGCAACAGGGGCTGGATCTGCGACAGGTGAGGGGCCCAGAGGGGCTCCTGGGGACAGGGGGGCGGGGTGGGTGCCCCTGTTCCCTCTTCTCCCTGCCCACAGCCACCCGAATGTCCCCGTGCAGGTGTCGGCAGTGTGCCAGCATGTGTGCCGTGTGTCACCACGTGGTGAAGGGGCTCTTCGTCTGGTGCCAGGGCTGCAGCCACGGCGGCCACCTGCAGCACATCATGAAGTGGCTGGAGACCAGCTCCCACTGCCCCGCCGGCTGCGGCCACCTCTGCGAGTACACCTGAGCCTGCCAGAGCACACCTGGACCCCCAGAGCTCACCTGAGCCCCGTGCCCGCGGGGTGGGGCAGGGGAGCAGCAGGGCCCTGCCCGGTACCCCTGGCGCTGCTCTCCCTGTATTTATTTGTGTAAATAAGGGCTGGGGGGGCACCCCCTGCCCGGCCGTTTTTTACTGGATTAAACAAACCAGCAGTTGATTCGAGCTGTGACTCCTGTCTTTGCTTCGCCTGGATGCAGTGACCCCTGGGATGGGCCCCGGCCCTGCGGTGTCCCCGGTGTCCCCACGCTGTTGTCCCCTTGAGCCGGTGGGTCACGTTAAACTCGCTTTCCGCTGCCCCTTTAAGTAATGGCCCTTATCAGGACCCGTAGCGAGGCGCCCAGCCAATGACTACGTCCGCCGTGTGCTCATGGTGCATGCCGGGAATTGTAGTTCCCGGTGTCTCCGGTGCCGGTCCCCATGGCGGCGGCGGCGCGGCTGCTGCAGCTGCTGCTGCTGCTGCCGCTGGGCTGGGTCCGGCCCGGCGCCTGCACCGACCCTCCGGGCGGCGGCTGGTAAGGGCAGGGGATGCCCCGGGAGCGGTCCCTGTGCCGGTCCTGGTGCCGGTGCCGGTGCCGAGCGGAGTCTCCCGTTGCAGGGTGGCGGGCACGGTACCGGAGGAACCACGCTGCACCGTGGAGCGAGCCGATGCCTCCCTCACCTACTCCCTCTTCCTACAGCGGTATGGGGGACACGGCACGGTCCCGGTGCCGAGACAGGGGTTCGGGGGGCAGTTCCGGTGCACCGGGCTGGATAACGGGGAGCGGCGGGGGGAACTGGGGGGCAGAGCCGGGAGTCCCGGGGGACAACCTGGGGGAAGGTGGTCGGGACGGAGCCCGGTGCCCCGGGGGTGGTTTGGAGCCAGTTCCGGTGTCCCGGGGTGGGTCGGGGCCGGTCCCGGTGTCCCGGGATGGCTCGGTGCCGGTCCCCGTGCTCCGCCCGTTCGGACCCCGCTGGATGCCGCCCCCAGGTTCGCCTTCTCCCGGCCGGTGATCCTCGGTGGGGTCACGGACAACTCGGTGAGTGCCTCGAGGGGCGGGGTGGGACGCGCCTCCCGGTGTCCCGGGAGCGGCGGCAGCATCCCGGCTCCCCGCGCTCCGTCCCCAGGCGTTCCGAGCCCTCTGCACCCGGGAGAAGCTGCTGGCGGCCTTCGGGCCCTTCCCGGTGCGGCTCAGCACGGCCAACACCTACTCGTACCGGAAAGGTGAGCGCGGGCCTGCTCCCGTTCATCTCTCCCGTTCCCCCGTTCATCCCTCGTTCCCCCCGTTCATCCCTCTCGTTCCCCGCCCATTCCTTCCGTTTCCCGCTCATCCCTCCCGCTCATGTTTTCATTCTCCCCGTTCATCCCTTTCGTTCCCCGCCCATTCCTCCCGTTCCCTGCTCATCCTCCCCGCTTTTCCCTCCCGTTCCCGCAGTGGATGTGCCGTTCCAGGAGTACGTGGAGCACCTGCTGAAGCCGCAGGACCCGGCCCGGCTGGGCAGCGGTGGGTAGTGCCCATCGGTCGGTAGTGCCCCATGGTGGGTGGCACCGTCCCGTCCCCGCAGCCCCCTCCCCTGGCCGGGCTCAGCTCCCGTGTCCCCCCAGACACCCTGTACTTCTTCGGGGACAACAACTTCACCGAGTGGGGCCCCCTGTTCCAACACTACGTGCCCCCTCCCTTCCGCATCCCGGGCACCAGCCCCGCCTACAGCTTTGGGATCGCAGGTGGGAGTGGGATGGGGTTGGGATGGGATTGGAACGGGATTGGAATGGGGTTGGGGACGGGATTGGGACAGGATTGGGATGGGATTGGGCCAGGACTGGGATGAGACTGGGACAGGATTGGGATGGGGTTGGGGATGGGATTGGGACGGGGTTGGGATGGGATTGGGCCAGGACTGGGATGAGACTGGGACAGGATTGGGATGGGGATGGGGATGGGATTGGGACGGGGTTGGGATGGGATTGGGCCAGGACTGGGATGAGACTGGGACAGGATTGGGATGGGGTTGGGGATGGGATTGGGGCGGGATTGGGATGGGAGTGGGATAGGATTGGCATGGGATTGGGACGGGACTGGGATGGGAGTGGGATAGGATTGAGACGGGGTTGGGCCGGGATTGGGACAGGCTTGGGCCGGGTCTGGGGGCTCTCCCCAGCCCCACCCCTCCGCTCCCACCAGGCTCAGGCTCTGGTGTTCCCTTCCACTGGCACGGCCCTGGTTTCTCCGAGGTGATTTTCGGCAGGAAGGTGAGAGCTGAGCCCTAGGGGAAGGAAGGATTTGGGGAGGGGGCAGAGAAACAAGCCCCTCCCAGGTGTCCCCGAGCCCGAGGTGATGTGGGAAGGGAATTGGGAGGGGAATTGGGAGGGGCTGTGCCCGCGGTGTTTTGCAGCGCTGGTTTCTGTACCCGCCGGATCAAACCCCGCACTTCCACCCCAACGAGACCACGCTGGCCTGGCTCCAGCACACGTACCCCACACTGCCCCCGGCCCTGCGCCCGCTGGAGTGCACCCTGCGCCCTGGGGAGGTGAGGCAGGGCTGAGGGGACCCCGGGCTCCCCAGTCAGAGCCGTGGGACCCCACTGATGTCCCCTGCAGGTGCTGTACTTCCCTGACCGCTGGTGGCACGCCACACTCAACCTGGACACCAGCGTCTTCATCTCCACCTTCCTGGGCTAGGCTGGCAGGGACAAGGACACGTCACCAGCGTGCCAGCCAGGCCAGGAGCTCCAGCTCCTGCCACCCTCAGGGACAGGCCACTGGTATTGGGACCAACTGCCTGAGAAAATTCTGCTTTTTACTGGTTTTTGCCCTCCCCTTCGGATTAAAGTTGTTCTACTGAAACACTCCCTCAGATGTGTTCCTACATCCCTGGAGCAAACCAATCCCCATGGGATGGCATCGATTCCCCAGCCAGGATATCCCCAGAAATAGCTGCTGTGAACCACTCCAGATCCTTTTCCATGTTTATTGCTGAATTTTTTTATTCTTTTTATATATATATATTTTCTTTTAATGGACATTGGCAAACTTCCAGAGGGCGCTCAAAAGCCAGGCAGGCCATCAGCCAACCGAAACGCTGGAATCTCACTTGGATGCAAATCTGTTGGTTATTTTTTTGTGGGGTTTTTAAAGGGATTTCATTAAAAGGAAGAAGAACTTTAACCCAGGTGGTTGTTCTTGAAGAACCACAGTCCCAGTGGGGAAGGGGAGGTGGGAACCAGCCCCTTCCAGCCGTGGGGCAGTTGTTTCCCAGGAAAAGCCAGAGGGTGCAGCAGCATCCCGGTAAGTGGCTGTTTACAGGGAAGAGAACCCAACCCTGGCCAGGCAGGAGGTGGAAGGAGGAGGAAACAACTCTAAACACAGGGAAGGACAGGGCTCCAGGTGCTCATCCCAGCGAGCCCGTGGCAATCCCTGGAGCGGGCCGTGCTCTGTGGGGACTGTGGCTGCCCTGGCTCAGGGGTGACAGACACGGTGGTGAGGCCACTGCCGAGGAGCCAGCATTCCAACCCCCGGGCAGCTCCTGGAGCGGGACAGGGGAGCCAGGGAGCCGTGGTGCCCGCCCGCCGCTGCGGCTCCTCGGCAAGGGGACGTGGTGACGTGCCCTCGCCCAGCGCCAGCCCGGGGCACAGCGGGCACAGCCGAGAGCGATAAGGCACGGTGCCAGCCCGGGGAGAGCCGGCCGTGCCAGGGCGCCGGGCGGCCCCGCTCCCTCAGTAATCCTCCACCCAGCCGTTCTCCGAGATGAACGCGTCTATCACCTCCTTCATGGCGAGGTTGGGGATCAGCTGGTCCTGGGTCAGGGGGCTCCGTGTCACCGGGTCGAAATGCCCCACGCGCTGCAGGGGAGGAGGAGGAGGAGGCACGGCAGAACCGGTTACTCCACGTGCCCGCCTCGGCCCCGGGGCGCGGGTGGCCGTGAGGCCAGCGCCGTGTGGCATCTGCCCCAGCAGCCGGGCACCTGCCCGTGGCAAGGGGAGAGCCCCTGGGAGGTGCCTCCCAGCAGGATGAGGGCAGGCCGAGGTGCCAGACCCCTGCCAAGAGCCGCCTCTGCTTTGGGCAGGGCCCGGCAGCGCCTGCTCCACAGGGAGCTGTCTGGGCAGGTAACTGGGAGCAAACCCAGGGAGACTGCAGAGCCCTGAGTTAAGCAAAAAGATGCCTTCCCACCCAGGCAAGGTCCTGGGAAAGCCCCCTGCCCCTGGCCCAGCAGTACCTGGAGATGCTCCTCAATGTCCTTCCTGTCGTAGGTGATCCCGCTGGGCGTGATGCAGGGCTCTCTCATCAGCTCAAAACTGATCTTCCCACACAGGTAGTCAGGGATGTCCCGCTTCTGGCTCGAGAGAGGCACAGCTGGGTCAGCAAAGTGGGCTGGGAGGTGGTGCTGGCTCAGAGCGGGGAGCAGGGTACACAGCAGGTTTACAGCAGCACAGGCTCAGCCACACTCACCTTCCTCTTCTCATCCACTTGGGAGAAGAGCTCGTCCATGTCTGCCAGGTATTTGTCCTAAAAGAGAAGCCATTGAGGACAAGGGGTCTCTGGTGTGCAGGGGCTACAGGGCCCCAGGGAGGGCCCCAAAGCCTCCCACTGTGGGTGTTGGGGCAGGTCCTTGGTGGCCCCTCTGCCTGTGCAGCTCCTGGCTGAACCTGGCAGGAGTGATCCAGCTTACAAATAACCTTCCTTTGTGGGCCCATTTTTATCTGGGATTAGCCCCCAGCACCCAGACCCACATGTGGCCGAGAGGCACTTGTGTTTCCTCAGGGAACAACAGACACAGCAAGTGTCACCGCTGCCAGGCTGGGACAAGAGGTGACAGAGCAGGGGAAGCCATCATGGGGGGACACAACAGCCCTGCAGTGGTGGCTCAAGCTATAGAATGAAGGCTACTGTGCTGTGTCCCAAGGTCTCCCAGCTTTCACCTGCACAGCTGCAGCAGAGCACGAGGATGAGGATGGGGATGGGATGAGGAAGCCCCCAGCCCCCCACTCACGTGTTTGGCCTCGATGCTGGCCAGCTGAACACGGCTCCGGCTCTCGTCTGTGTTCTCCTCCTGCTGAGTCTTTCGGCACTCCGCCAGCTCCCTAGGACAGAGCGGGACATCAGCAGGATGGGGGACATTGTCACTCCCTTCCTTGCTGCAGGGACACCTCACACAGAGCTGTGACAGCCTGGTGGCACTCAAACAGCCTCTCCAGGAGCCCCAGTACCTCTCCTTCTCGGCCACGATCAGCTTGGTGAGGTGGGAGTGCAGCTCGTTCTCCTGGTTGATGCGCTTCTCCTCGATGCTGTTCCAGCGTTTCTTCTTGGCGATGCGCAGCGCGCTGGGGATGTCGTCCCCGAAATTCAGCCGCTGCTCCTTGGCCAGGTTGTAGGCTGAGCAGAGAAAGGGCACCTCAGCACCAACAGCAGCGTCCCCGTCACCCTCCCTGGCCCTTTCCCAGCAGACAGACAGACAGGAGCAGGGGACAGTGGCAGCGTGCCCGCTCACCTCTCTGCAGGTTGGCGATGGCCTCGTCGTAGTTTTCCATCTCCATCTGGCACTGGCCCAGGAAGAAGTGAGCCTTCACCGACTGCCCGTCCAGCTCCAGCGCCCGCTTGCAGTCGGCCAGCGCCTTGTCGTGCTGCTGCATCTTCAGGTAGCACAGCGCCCGGTTGGTGTAGTACACGGCCACCAAGGGGTTCCGGTTCTGCGGGGACAGGCCCATGTTGGTGGCCAGGACGTGCTGGGTGACAGCCCGGTGACAGCCCGGTGACTCGGTGAGCCAGCGGCGTGGCACTGTCACCCTGGGCAGGGAGGGCCAGCAGTGCCAGCCGGGGCGTGCACCCCTGGGGAGGTGCTGCCATGGATTGGGGACAGGCTGGGCTGGTCCCCATAGGGCAGCCCATGTCCCTGCCCCCAGAGGGGACTGTCCCCCTGGCACCCCAAGTGTCCCAGGGTGGCTCTGCTCTACCCAGCACAGCCCAGGCACAGGGCAGGGTTTGGGGGAAACAGGCTCAGGGTGGGGACATTCGAGGGGCTGGAGTTGGGTGGGGGACAGGATGGGCTTGAGAAAGGACCAGGGTCGGGGGGTGCCTAGGCCAAGCCCAGGAGGGGGGAAATCAGGCCCAGAGATGTGCCCGGTCCCCCCAGGAGGAGCCAGGCCCAGTGAGGGAACAGTGTCCAGATTAAAAGGGTCTCATCTCAGGGGTATCTTGGCCAGGCCCTGAGGAAGAACAGTGCCCAGCCCAAGGGGGTTCCACCCCGGTGATACCCAGGCCAGAGCTGGGGACGGCAAGGCCCGGTGTGTGGCGGGGGTGTCCCTTCCCTGGGGACCCCACCCCAGGCTTGGCCAGGCCGGCTCCGGGAGGGTGTCCAGGCCGAGGGGGAGGTTCCAGCCTGGGCCATCGAGGCCAGGGGGAGGTCGCTGTGTCCCGTCCCGGGGGTGCCCAGGCCGGGCCCTTGGGGCGGCGGTGCGGGTGTCCCCTCCCCGGTGCTCCCGTCCCGGGGGCCGCTCCCGCTCGGGCCGCTGGGACTCACGATGGCGCGGCCGTAGCAGGCGGCGGCCTCGGGGTACTTGCGGCCGCCGAAGAGCCGGTTGCCCTGCTCCTTGTGCTCCTGCGCGCTGTGGCTCTTCTCGGGGCTGCCGCCGCCCGCGCCCCCCGCGCCCGGCCCCGCCGAGCCGGGCCCCGCCGCGCCGCCCTCGCGCTCCTCCTTGCCCTTCATGGCGGGCCCGGGCCGGCGCTGGGGCCGCGGCTCCGCTGGCTCGGGCGGCCCCGGCGGCTCCGGCTCCGCCGCTCCGGCCGCGCACTGCGACAGCGCCGCTTCCGGGGCGGGGCGGGGCGCGCGACAGGGGCGGGGCCTGGGGGCGGGGCCTGACGGCACGGCCGGAGCGGGGCGGAGCTTGCGGGAGGGGGCGGAGCCTCCGGGCAAGGACCGGCGGCCGAGCGGAGGGCGGGGTTAACAGGAAAAGAGGCGGGGCTAGATTTTGGGGGCGTGGTCTATCGGGTGGTTGTTGGTACGGGGCGCGCCTGGGAAGGGGGCGGAGCTAAGAGGCATCGGACGCCGGGGGCGTGGTCAGTGGTGAGTGGGCGTGGCCTGGGTGCGATTTACGGGCTTGAACGAGGTTGGATTGGATGGATGATGGATGGATGGATGGATGGATGGATGGATGGATGGATGGATGGATGGATGGATGGATGGGTGGATGGATGGATGATGGATGGATGGGTGGATTGTGGTGCAGTTTATGGGGTTGAGCATGGTTTGAAGGGAGCAGGGTGCACGGAGGGGCACGGGAGGATGGGTGAGGGGCCTGGCTGGCGGGGCCTGGGGTGCAAAGGGGCGTTGGGAGTGTGAGAGTCCAGGGGGGAGACGCCATGGAGCTGAAGGGGGTGGGAGACTGGGGGCTGGCTGAGGGGTGCAGGGTGTGAATGTGGGTGCAGCGTGTGCGGGGGGCTCGGTGCCTGCAGCCAGCGCTGGTGCGGGCAGGGCTGGGGGGCCGGGGGTGTCTCAGTGCCCACCCCCCGCTCCCGTGTGCCCCCCGCGCTGCGCTGCCAGCCCCGGGGCTCGGCCGGGTGCCGCTCCACTGATCCCGGAGTTTTCTGCTCCAGTAAGCCCCGAGCCCGGCTGTGCCCCCCCGCCCCCAGGCCAGCCAGCCCGGCATCCGCACCACCTCCATCAGGGATGGGGGGCACCCAAACCCCTTCCCCCGACAGAGACACGAGCCCCGCAGTGTGCAAAATATTTATTTATACTCCAAAAAGGTCTGGGGGGGGTTAGAGCGGGGGCCCCCCGCGCCCCCATCCCGGGGCCAGCCCCTGTCCCGGGAGGGCGGCCGGGGCCGGGGCGGGGCGGGGGGGCCGTGCCGCCGAGGGCACCGCCAAACGAGTCGTGCCGGTCTCAGCTGGTTCCTGCCGGGCTCTCCCCATAGCCTTCTTCTTGTTAAATTCCTCTTTCTTTTATTTATAATTATTTTGGCATAGAAAAATAAATCGCTCCTCTTTTGGCACCAGTCCTTCGTGTGAAAGTGCAGGTCCTGGGGGGCTACAAGCGGCCCCCGCCCTGGGCAGGGGGTCCGGGAGCCGGGGGGGGGGGGTCCCGCTGGCCCGGCTCCCTCCCGAGGGGCGCGTTCCGAGCCCTGCGGGCACCCCGGGGGCGCTGGCGGTGCCGGGGCAGGGCTGAAGCTCCTTTGGGGACGGGGTACGGCGGGCGGGGGGCGGCGGGGACACGGGGGGCGCAGCCCGGGGCGGGGGGCGGCGCGATCGCTAGCACCGAGGGGACAGGCGGGCGGGGGGCGGCCCGTCCCCATGTCGCGCGCGGGGACCCCCCAGCCCCTCCAGCGGGGGCTCGGACACCGAATCAGCCGCGGGGTCGGGCTAGGGCGGGGGGGGAATCTGTGCCCCCAGCAGGTCGTAGGCGAAGATGTTCCAGAAGACGGCGAAGAGCAGGAAGGTGCCGTAGGAGAGCAGCAGCACCCACCAGCCGCACTGGTCCTGCAGGCTCTCCTCGTAGCTGCGCAGGATGGTCAGCCCCATGCTGATGCCCACGATGGCCCCCGCCAGGTGCGCCATGAAGCTGGGCTGGGGGCCCGAGGCCGGCAGCGGCGGCGAGAAGCGGAGCCAGACAGCGCGACCGACCTCGGAGCTCACTGCGGGACAGGGCAGGGCTGAGCCCGGGCCGGGCAGCGCGGCCGGGGGAGCGGGGGGCGGTACTCACTGCACACCAGCGCCAGAACCATCCGCAGCAGCTTGTAGGGACAGCGCATCCCGGCCCAGTTCTGCGGGAATGGGGAGAGAGAGGGATGGGGGATGGAGAGATGGATGGATGGATGGATGGACAGACGGACAGATAGATGGGGGATGGATGGATGGATGTGGGATGGATGGATGGATGAGGGATGGATGGATGTGGGATGGATGGATGGATGATGGATGGATGGATGGATGGAGGGATGATGGATGGATGGATGGATGGATGGATGGATGGATGGATGGATGGATGGATGGAAGGAGACATGACAGGCTGGCACCAGCAATTCTCCAGCACTGAGGTGGGGGCTTCTGCCAGAGCCCCTGGAATGCTCCATGGAGCCCCCTCAGGCCCCAGCTCCTCCCCACACACACCCACACCATGGTGCCACCCAAGGTGTCCCCCTGTGACAGTGCCACTCCTAATGCCACCCCTAATGCCACCCACAGCATCCCCCCACCCCACAGTACCAGCCACCCCATGGCATCCCCCCCTAATGTCCCACCACCCTGCCCAACCTGCAGACAGCTCCCATCCCCATTGTCACCCCATGCATCCCCCAGCATGCTGCCCACCCTACAAAGCCATCCCCCCTGTCCCCCCCGTGTCCCCTTGTCCCCTGGCTGACCATGACGACGTTGGCGAGGTGAGCAGAGCAGAGGGCGTAGACCCCCCCCGAGCCCCCGACCAGGGGCGCCCTCATGTCCGTGATGGAGACGGTGAGGGAGCCTGGGGGCACAGACAGGGCTCAGCATGGGGCCTCGCCCCCATAGTATTAATTAATTACTGCCTACATTAATTAATTACAGCCTGCATTGCCCCCTAGCCCCCGGCCAAGTGACGCTGGCACTGCCAGCAGAGCCCAGCGACCCCACCAAACTCAGAGTGCCCCTCAGAGGAGAGTGCCCCTCCCCGTGCCCTCCCCAGGCTGGTGACAGGGATGGACAGGGGGACGGGGATGGGGACAGGACAGAGTCCCCCAGGGCAGCACCCACCTGCCAGGACCCCGGCCAGGTAGAGGAAGCTGATGCGCAGGATGCCGTGCACCATCTCCAGGGGCACCCCGATCATCAGCTGCAGGAGGGCGTTGAACCCCAGCTGCTCCAGCCTGCCGGGCACAGGAGGGGACAGGGAGAGGGCTCAGCCTGTGCAGCCCCAGGTGTCCCCATGTCCCCTCTCCAGGCAGGACCTACCCCACGTGCATGAACATGTAGGTGAGGAAGCGCCAGGCGCGGGCGCGGTGCCCGGGGTGATAGACCAGGGGGCTCTTCATGTACTCGGGGTGGTAGGTCTGCAGCACCCACTTGTTCAGCCGGGCCCCGTAGCACAGGAACACGATGATCTGGGACAAACCCTGTGGCTGTCACCCCCCTGCACCCCATATCTGAGCTCCATTGGGTGTCACAGCTGGGGTCACCCATGCCCACTGCCCTGGGTGTGGGTCACACATGTGGGCACAAGGACAGCACAAACAGGGTCCTCCATCCCTTCACCCCAGGGTGAGTCCCCCAGAGGCACCAGGACATCACAGCTGGGGTCACCCATTCCTTCTACCCTGGATCTGAGCCCCTCCATGAGTCCCATCCATGGGCACAAGGGCATCACAGCTGGGGTCACCCATCCCCGCTGTCCTCAGCACCACCATGGACACCAGGACATCACCACGGGGATCACCCAACCCCTCATCCCATATCTGAGCCCCTCTGTGGGCACCAGAACATCACAACTGGGACCAGCCAGCCCCACTGCCCCAGCTCTGAGCCACCCACGTGTGCACAGAGATGCCACACCCAGGGTCACACAGGGTCACACATCCCTTCATGCCAGCTCTGTGTGCCCAGGAGCTCACAGCCAGGCTCACCCCCTGCCCTCCCCGAGCTCTCCAGCGGGACCAGCAGTGCCACCCCCGTGCCCGCACCTGGGTGAGGGTGACGGCGGCCATGAACACGGGCGGGGGGCAGGTGCGGTGCTGGTAGAAGTACCAGCGCCGGTCCATCTCGCAGGGCAGGATCTCGTAGGCCACGTAGCGGACGAAGCGTTTGTAGATGCCCAGGCCGGTCTCATCCAGCAGCACGTCGCGGGGCAGCGCCCGCTGCCCATTGGCGATGGCGCGCTTGAAGCTGCTGGAGCGCTTGCTGCTGATCTGCGGGGAGAGCCGTGCCCGGGGCAGCTCGGGACCCCCGGCCCGGTGCCAACCCCCGGTGCCACCCCCGGTGCCACAGCCTGGAGCAGGCGCCCTGAGGCCGCAGTGCCACCCCCACCCATGGGCACCCCCCGCCCCCTCCATGAGAGGTGCCCAGTGCCCACCCCGGGCTGGCACCCGCCCCGTGCCCGTCCCCGCCCGGCACTGACCAGGTCTACCAGCTCCTGGTAGCAGACCTGGCCCTCGTCGTTGCCCTGTGCCAGGGCCACCAGCATGTCGAGCTTGGCGGGGTCCAGGGGCAGCTCATGGCTGTGCACCAGGCTGGCGAAGGTCTCCACGCCGATGAAGCCGGTGTTCTCGGGGTCCAGCTGCGGGCACGGCACGGGGCATCACCGGGGCGCCATGGCTGTGCCTCCCTGCTCGCCTGGGGACACCTCCCGGTGCCCCTGGCTCCATGGCTCCTGTCCCTGCCTCTGTGGGGGACACCCGCAGCCACCCCGGGGCTGTGCCCCGTGAGGTGCCCTGTGCTCTGTGCCGTGCCCCAAGTGGTGCCCTGTGCGGTGCCCCAAGAGGCGCCCTGTGCCCCGTGCTGTGCCCCCTCCGTACCACGCTGCTGCCCGTGCCCCCCTGTGCCCTTAGAGGTGCCCCGTGCCCCGGGCCGTGCCCCCTGTGCCACGCTGCTGCCCGTGCCGTGCGCTGTCCCCGTCTCCCCGGGCGCAGCCAGCGCTCTCCCACTCAGTTATTTCTCGCCGCCAGCAGCCTGCCAGCCAGGAAGCCACCAAGCTAAACACACGCGCAGCCCTGGCACCAGCCTCCTCCTCCTCTTCTCCTCCTCCTCCTCCTCCCGCTCCTCCTGCCGCCCTTGCTGCTGGATCCACTGCGCCCGGCCCGGGGCACCGTGTGCCATCCCGGGCACCGTGTGCCATCCCGGGGGTCCCAGAGCGGGCCGGGCACCCCGAGCCCTCCGGGACAGCGCCCACGGGCACCCAGAGCCACGGGGTGCCCCACACGGGACCGCTCATGGGGACAGGGAGCCGGGGTGGCACAGGAGGGTGGAGATGGGGAGGGGGCACCCCCGACCAGAGCGCAGCCCCTGCAATCACCCTGAGGTCGTGTGGGGTTTGTTCCCTGCTCCTGCAGGGAGGGAAACGTGGGAGAGGAGCCTCATCCCCGTGGGATGGGCAGGAAAGGGAGAGCCTGGGACACGGGATCGTGTCCCTACAGGGTGGGCACTCTGTCCCTCCTTGTTCCCTCGGCAGGAAACAGCCACAGCCTCTTTACCAGGGGGGTTTGGCTGCCTGGAATGGGGTGCAGGGTGGGATGGGTGATACAGGGTGGGATGAGGGGTGCAGGCTGCAGGGAGCAGGGTGAGATCAGGGGTGCAGGGTGGGATGGGCAGTACAGGGTGGGATGAGGGTACAGGGTGGGATGGGCAGTACAGGGTGGGATGAGGGTACAGGGTGGGATGAGGGGTGCAGGCAGCACCTTCAACCTCTCAGCAGCCGCCAGCCCACGGGAGCAGCCCCAGCCATGGCGGGTAGGAGCACCCTGGTGCCACCTGTCCCCCCCTGCCCCACAGCTGCCACCCCACAGGCTCCACGTGTGTGCGTGTCACGCCGGGACCTGGCGCACGCTGTCCCCACGCTGGCACACGCTGAGGCACCGGCCCCAGGAGCACCAAGAGCCCTGCCAGCAGCCAGGGAGCTTCTTTCTGCTTTTGGGGTGCATCTCCCCCTCCCCAACCTCACTGGCACCCTCCTCCCGCCCAGGAGGGCTCAATCCCACCCCCGGCCCTCCCAGCGCCGTTCATTCCCGGGGATGAGGCTGCTCGTTCCCGAGGAGCTCGGGCTCACATGGAGCCCCTGTGCCCTAGGGGGTGACACGGGGGACAGCACCGCGGCTCCGGGCTGGGGGACTCAGCCAAGGTCACGGCAACAGCGGGGGGCGAGTGGGGATCAGCTCATTTCCCTGAAATTCCCTCCCCATGCCCAGGGCAGAGCCGCCAGCTGGGCCGGGGCTGGGTGGGGATGGAGGGACGAGGCGATGGAGCTCAGAGGGGCCGGGGAAACGCGGGTGGAACCCCTCGGGGCCGCCCCGAGCCGCGGGCAGAGCCCCGCGCAGCGCCGATGCTCCCCGGCCTCATCCCGCAATCAGGTCACGGGGGTGGGCGCAGACCCCCGCCCCGCCCGCGGCACCGAGCGAGGCACCCCCGGGGCTGCACCCGGCACCCGGAGCCGCCGCTCCGTGCCCAGCACCCCCCGTCCTTGAGGGCGCCCAGGGCAGGATCGGAGCCGGCGCTGCCGGAGGGAGAGGCCACAAGTGCGATGAGCGGCGCGTTCTCGGCGGCACCGGGCGGGGGGTGCCCGCGGCGGTGGCGGGGGGCACCGAGGGGCGCTGGCTGAGCTGGCGCGGCCGCGGTGCCCGCCCTGGGTGGGCAGCGGTGCCCGCCGAGCGCAGCCGTGCCCGGAGCTTGCGGGCACCCCCGCCCCGGTGGCGATGGCCGGTGCCCGGTGCCCCCCCCCGAGCGGTGCCCGGTGCCTCCCGGGCGGCCTCACCTGCTCCTGGATGAGCTGCAGCAGGGAGCTCCTGTCCATGCACCCGGCGGGCTGAGGGCTCCGCCGCTCCCCCGCGCCCGGGGCCGGCGAGCCGGGCAGGGGAGCGGCGCGGGCGGCGGGGGCGGCGGCGGGGGCGGCTCTCCCCGCCAGCCCCGCGTTGCGGCGGGCCCGGCAGCGAGCGGCGAGCGGCGGCGCCGGGAGCCGCCGATGGCAGCGGGGCGACGGCGGCGGCGGGGGCGGGAGCGGAGCCGAGCGGAGCCGCCCCCGCCGCAGCGCGCGGCGCAGCGCTCCCCCCTCCCCGCACCCCCCGCCGCCGCCGCCGCCGCCGCCGCGCGGGGAACCGGGACCCGCCCCGCCCCGCCCCGCCGGCAGCGCCGGGACACGGCCACGGCACCGGCAGAGAGCCCACACCGCCATGGCAGCCTGGGATGGGGCCGGCATCCCGGTGCGGCTGCGGGCATCCCGGTACGGAAACCTGCATCCCGGTATGGGAACCTGCATCCCAGTACGGGAACCTGCATCCCGGTATGGGAATCTGCATCCCAGTATGGGCACTCACATCCCAGTATGGGAATCTGCATCCCAGTATGGGAACCTGCATTCCAGTATGGGAACCTGCATCCCAGTATGGGCACTCACATCCCAGTATGGGAATCTGCATCCCAGTATGGGAACCTGCATTCCAGTATGGGAACCTGCATTCCAGTATGGGAACCTGCATCCCGGTATGGGAACCTGCATTCCAGTATGGGAACCTGCATCCCAGTATGGGCACTCACATCCCAGTATGGGAATCTGCATCCCAGTATGGGGAACCTGCATCCTGGTATGGGAATCCACATCCCGGTACAGGAACCTGCATCCCAGTATGGGGAACCTGCATCCCAGTATAGGAACCTGCATCCCGATATGGGAATCTGCATCCCTGTATGGGAACGTGCATCCCAGTGTGGGCACTCACATCCCAGTATGGGAACCTGCATCCTGGTACTGGTACCCACACCCCAATATGGAACTGCTCCTGGCATGATACCTGCTTCCCAGTGTGGTATCTACATCCCAGTACTGGCACTCACATCCCAGTACTGGTACCCACACCCTGGCCCAGTTCCTGCCTCCCAGAGCAGCTCCGTGCATCCTGCTGTGGGTGCCTGCATCCTGCTCCGTGTCCCAGCACTGATGGGACCTGGCTCCTGCTGTGATCCCCATGTCCCAGCACTGACCCTCACATCCTGGTGTGGGACCTGGCTCCTGCTGTGATCCCTGTGTCCCACTACAGGATCTGCATCCTGGAATGGAAACCTGTATTCCATTTCCAGTACTGCATCCCAGTACAGGTACGTGTATTCCTGTACCCACATCCTGGTACATGGCTTTGCAGCTGCACCCTACTTGAGGAATCCATATCCTGGTACAGTACCAGCATCCCACGATGGACACCAGCATCCCAGGATGGACATCAGCATCCCACGATGGACACCAGCATCCCAGGATGGACATCAGCATCCCAGGATGGACCCCAGTGTCCCGGGATGGACACCATTGTCCGGGGATGGACACCAGCACGCCAGCACCAGGTGCCTGCTGAATCTGGCACAGATTGCAAACATTCCCTCCATCCTGTCCCTGACCCCCAGGCCAGCACAGCCCGGGTACATCCCCCATGGCACAGGGATCACGGAGCCTCCAGTGCTGTCCCCTGCCCCAGCACAGTGCTCATGGACAGCCTGGCACTGGGTCCCTGGAGCTGGCACCGCTATGGGATGTGCCCAGTGTCACCCAGGCCAGGCTCCCCTGGGTCCCCAGCAGGGCAGGGGTGTCCCCAGGACCCATCCCTGGTACTGTCCCCATTTCCCAGAGCCGTGTCTCAGCCCCACTGAGGTGCCCGGGGAGCTCTGGGCTGCCCAGCCCTGCCAGACCCTTCCCTGGTGTCCCACGGCCGTGCCAGGCGTGTGCCCAGCCCCACACCCGCGTCTGTCCCAGCACAGCGCCCGTGCCCCCACAGCAGAGCTATGAATACCCAGCAGGGCACGTGGGCCGCGGCTCCCGGGGGATCCAGCCTGGTTTGGAGTCACCAGGGAGCCCCGCGTGTCCCGTCCGCCTGCACCGCCTCCTCTGCCCGCGCGGCAGCGCCGCTGTGTCCCCACCGTCCCTGTGCCGGCTGTGCCCCATCCTCCCTGTCCCCTGGCTGTGTCCCCTGGTTGTGTCCCCACCGTCCCTGTGCCGGCTGTGTCCCCACTCTCCCTGTCCCCTGGCTGTGTCCCCACCCGTCCCTATCCCCGGGCTGGCTCTGTGGGAAGGGTCTCCTCTCCCACCCTACAAGGATCCCCCCCATGTGGCAGCAGTCTGATGCCATCCAGTGCAGAGGCTCTGGAAAATCCTTTTCTCCGGCTGCGCCCACATTCCCTGTGCCCAGCGCCCGTGGCTGAGGCAGGGACAGAAATAGCTGAGGGAAAAGCTGCCATGGGAAAACAGGAGCAGGGAGGGGAGGTGGCACAGCCCTGGCAGCTGCAGGTGCAGGGGGAAGGTGACTGCAGGGAAATGGGGAGCCCCAAACCCTACACAGGGATGGGAACAGAGATCACAGCTCCCAGGGCAGCCAAAGCTCCTGCTTCCCATGGATCCTGGGCAGAGAACCACGGGCTCCATCACCTCACCCTGGCTGGCACTCGTACAAGGATCCGTTTCCCCAAGCACCAAGGAGTCCTGGCCAGCCCCAAGCCCTGTCCCACCACACCAGGCCCTGAATCCCTGTCAGTGCCCTCAGCTGGGGCAGCCCAGGCTCTCGGGGTGGCCCTGCTCCCCCTGCCTGGGTGACAGGGACAGGGGTCCTGCTCCCCAGGGGACACAGGACACGGTGTGCAAGCTCAAGGTGTGTAAAAATTTATTTTGCTGTAGAGAACAAACCTAAAACATTACAGCTCCAGCAGATGTGGAGCAGGGAGACACCAACGCCAGGCACGGGCCCGGCTGGCAGAGCCACGCACGGTGGGCACAGAGAAGGACATTGAGCACGAGGGACTGGCCCTGGCAGTGCCAGGGACCAGCACTGAGTGTGTGCCCGACTGACAGGGCAGCTCCAGCACAGGCAGGGACACACAGCTGGCCAGAGCTGGGGACAGCAGGACGGGGACACCACCCTGGGGCTGTCCCTGGGAGAGACACTGGCACTGCCCAGCGATTCCTGCATCCCCTCGCTGGTTCAGGCCACCATAAAACATTTAAATAGACAAAACACAGAAAAAGCAGCTCTGGTGCTACCCTAGGATCTGCCCCTGCAGCTGCCTGGAGAGCAACCCTGAGCGTGCTGGGGAAGGCCAGGCTGGTGACACTGCCAGGCTGGTGACACTGCCAGGCTGATGGCACAGCCAGGCTGGTGACACGGCCAGGCTGGTAACATGGCCAGGTTGGTGGCACAGCCAGGCTGATGGCACAGCCAGGGCTGATCCAGGCTCCCCAGGAAGCCAGGGATGGTGCTGCTCTGGCTCTTTGGGACTTGCAGACAGGGACTGAGCTCAGTCCCAGCAGATGAAAGCAGCTCAGGTGTGGGCAGGGGACAGGGGACAGGACAGAAGGAGCTTCCAGTGGTGCCAGGAGATGCAATGCCCAGAGCCTCACACTCTGGACAGGGCCCCACAGAGGGGACAGCAGGCACAGGGCCTAGGGCACAGCGTGGCACCAGCTCAGGGATGGCACTGCCAGGGACAGACTGGGCACACAGTGAGCACCCAATGCCCTCCCAATCCTCACCAGGGCTCCCAGAGCCCTGCAAACACTGCTGGCCATGAATACTGGCGGCCAGGGTGGGGAGAGGACAGGCAAAACGGGAGCCAGGAAAGGAGAGTGGATGGACCCGGAGCCTGGCACGCTGCAGGACTCACAAGCTCTTTGTGTAGAAACAACAGAAAGGAGCTCAGGACAAACCCGGGTGGTCGCTGTCCCCCCTCAGGCCAGGACAGCAGCCCCTGTGGCCCAGCAGGAGGGGCCAGGCCTGACCCCTCACACTGGGCTGGGGGTGTCAGTGCCTGGCCCTCCCTCCCTGGCTCCCTGTGCCGGTGCTGGCTGAGGGAAACCGGGACAGGATCTGGAGCTGAGCCCCCGGGAGCTGCAGCCGTGAGCTCATCTGACAGCTCAGCTGCTGCTGGAGCTCCCCGGGGCCCCGGGAGCGCTGTGCCCTCCAGAATTGAGGGCACCAGCACAGCCCTCTGGGGAGGGGACGTGCCCAGTCCAACAGACACTGAAACACTCGTGTTTGAGCTTAAAAACAAGCCTTAAAAAAAACTGAACAGAATAAAAGACGAGGGTGATCCTCCAGCTGCTGGTGAGGCAGAGCTCTCCTGGCAGAGCTGCCAGCCCTGTGCCCACGGGGGCCAGGAGGCCACAGGCTGAGGCTGCCCGGTGCCAGGGCTGATCCTGCTGGTGCTGCGAGGTCTGGCTTCACTGCTCCTGCAATCCAGGCTGGGGGCAAAGGAGATTTCCTACCGGGGCCAGCTTGAGGCGGGGCCCCTCCGGAGCTGGGGGCCGGAGCGGGGCGTGGCTCTCACTTGCTCTTGGCCAGCAGGCGGTACAGGGTGAAGCCCACCAGCGCCGTCACCGCCGCCCCCAGCGCCACCCGCAGCCAGAAGGACGCCACTCCCAGCTCCACGGCGTTCAGGTGCCTGCAAGCAAACAAACACAGGAGAGAGGAAAGGCCGGTGAGTGCGGCTGTCCCGGGGCTCCCACCCCACACAGGGAGTGCCAGCGGGTGAGCCCAGTGAGAATCTGAGAGATTCCCCATCCCTGCAAGCAGAGCTCTCATCACCCAGCATCACCACCGAGCCAAGGGGGGGCTGTGGGATGGATGTGGCTGTCCCCTCCCC
The DNA here is from genome assembly GCF_047830755.1 of Zonotrichia albicollis. Taxonomy (NCBI): domain Eukaryota; kingdom Metazoa; phylum Chordata; class Aves; order Passeriformes; family Passerellidae; genus Zonotrichia; species Zonotrichia albicollis. The sequence goes on along the minus strand of NC_133834.1, from coordinate 14,816,179 downwards.
TGCCCTGGAAACAGCTCTCCAACACCTCAATAATTAGACAGGTATCTGCCTTTCTAGGTCAGGCTGCCTTTGCAACTCCCCGGGATGCCACCACGGGGACAGTGGTGACAGGGACCAAAGGGAAGCGAGGGACAGGCCCTGGTGCTGCCCCAGTGTACACATTCCCTCCCCTAGCACGTGCTGTCCTGCACTAACAGCTCCTCTCCTCTCTCTGCCTCCATCCATAATTCATTCCCCACTACATCGGGGGAGCACAGCCAATCCCCGGCCCTCCATTACGCTGTTATTTATTTATACCACATACCCTAAGATATATTAAGAATATTTAAATTTTAATACTGCAGAGGGGAGGGAAAAAAAAAAAAAAGCGTCAGCTCTAAAAATAAAGTTGTTTATTGAAAAGAAGCTGGAGGGAAAACTACTCACTAGTAATCCCATCCTGCCTTCCAACGCTCCCACACGCTCTCCCCGCCAGGGCTCGGCCCCTGGAGCTGCGCTGGCCCTGCCCAGCCCTGGAGCAGAGTGATTCCACTCACAGGGAGCCTCCTCTCTCCTCAGAGCCCCCCTCAGCTCCTGTGACCAGCCTGGTGCTGTCCTACCCCATTGCAGCCCCTCTGGGGTGCAGTTTCTCTGTATGACAGAGGTCTGGCTTCTCTGACCTCTTTTCCAGCCTGATCCATCTCATCGGGAGAAAATAGCTGCCACCCTCCCCCCGTGGGCCTTGGCAAACTAAGCTGGCTACTCCTCTTCAGCATTTTTTATCTTAGGTTTCAAAAATAAACACTCCTGTGGCAGGATCTATCTACTAAATCTGCCAGAGACATACACACAGGCAGAAGAAAACCTCCCCCCTCTGCAATTAGAGAAGAAGTGGCTTTTCTGTTTCAATTATTTGTATAAGCAGATCACAGAATCACAGAATCCTGGAATGATTTGATTGGAAAGGAACATTAAAGCTCATCTCATTCTACCCCTGCCATGGCAGGGACACATCCCACTGTCCCAGGCTGCTCCCAGCCCTGCCCAGCCTGGCCTTGGGCACTGCCAGGGATCCAGAGTGGGCACCCTGTGCCAGGGCCTGCCCACCCTCACAGGGAACAATTCCTTCCCAATACCCCATCTAATCCTGTCCTCCTTCAGCTTAAGGCCATTCCCCCTTGTGCTGTCATTGCATGTCCCAGATGACACCAAAAGCTGCAGAGAAACCAAGCAAAAGCCATGTGGCAGAGGCAGGGCTGGGACACAGCCCCCCATGGGAAGGATACTAACGGGAAGGTGGCAGCAGTGGCCAGTTTGGTGTAGACAGCAGTGCTGGGTGGTCCCTGGCTGTGGCAGGAGAAGGGGAAGGGTGGAGGCAGGCAGTGCTTGTAGCAGAACTCAGCTGGGAAGAGCCCTGGCTGCTGGCTGGCTTCTGGCAGGTCTGTTTTGGAGGCCACGAACACACAGGGGATCTGGCTGTCCACGTAGTGTTGCTGCAGAGACAGAAACCCCAGCGAGGGGTTAGGGACCAACCCCGGGAGAGGCTGATGTCCCCTGTGCCCCTGGTAGGTCTAACAGGAGCCCTGTGAAGGCCCCCAGGGTCCCTGCCAGGTACCTTGTAGATGCTGGCACAGTAGCTGAAGGATTTGGGGTCGCTCAGGCTGTAGATGAAGCAGGCGACGTCGCAGGCGGTGTCCGACGGCTTGGAGAAGGTGCTGTCAGCGCTGACCTCGGACAGCTGCAGCACAGGGGACAGCAATGTGGCACTGCAGGGTCCCAGGGCTCAGCTGCTTCTCACAGCAGCACAAGGACAGTGCCAGCACAGCCACAGGCACAGCCCAGCCCCGTGTGCCAGGGTACAGGGACAGCCCAGCCCTGCTAAGAGCCAGGCACAACTCCCTGCCCTCCCACACTTACTATGAGGTACTTCTCCTGGCCATTGACCTGCACTGTGTTGATGGTGTAGAGGGATGGCTTTCCTGGCTTCTCCCTCTGGGCCTGTCACAAGGAAAACACCATCTCAGGTTGTGGGGACCTGAGCAGACTTGGCCAAGAACAAGTGAGAGCCATGCCCCGCTCTGGCCCCGTGACACCAAATAGTGGGTCACTACTTGTGACCCACCCTCACCTCCCTGGGTGAGGGACTGTTTCACACTGCCCTGAGCCCCCCCGGCCTGAGAGAGCCCTGAAGGGCAGCCAGGGCCTGTCATGAGATGTGGGGCTGCTCCTAATGGGCAGGGAAAGTCAGGTCAGAGCAGGGAAAGGGACAAGCAGAGGGAGCAGACCCACTGCTTTACCCACAATAAGGACACCAAAGCCACCAGCACAGAGGGGATGTGGAGCATGGGCAGGAAGGGCAGCACACAAGGGGCCTGGCCAGGGGCAGGGAGGTGCCACCATGGGACAGATGGCTCCAGGACCCCCAGCTGTGCCTCCTGCTCCATCCTGGGAGCGTGGCCAGGCAGGGAGCAGCCACTCACCGCCAGGCTCCTGCCGAGGAAGGCCTGCAGGAAGGCGGACTTGCCTGCGCCCCGCGCTCCCAGCACCTTGCACAGGAACACATTCCTCTGCGTCTGCCCCTTCTCCAGGTCAATCCTCTTCTCCCGGGTCACTGGCAGCAGAGAGGGTGGTGAGAGCCAGGAGGGACCCAAGCTGTGACAGAAGGGGAGGGCATGGCTGTACCTGTGAGGGCTTGGGTCTGGGAGTCCTGCTCCGAGAGGATGGGGTAGCCCAGGTAGCCCAGGCACTCCAGGCAGTGCCGCACGTCCAGGTAAGCCACGAGCCTGCAGAGACAGAGCCCAGCAGCAGGGTCAGCAAGGGCTCACTGAGGTGACCAAGGGCCAGGGAGAGGGACTGAGCTTACGTCCACTGGCAGAGGAATCCATGCAGGGAAAGCAGGCCTTTATCAGTGGTGCATACCGTGTTGTAGAGCTCGGGGCCCCAGGGCACGCAGGGGAACACGCTGAAGAAGTTCTGCAGCTCTGTGTGCGACAGGGCTCCGTCCTGGTCCTGCCAAAACACACAGGGGAGTCACCAGGGGAGGCAGGGCCCAGCCTGTGCCCACGGGGGGCCCTGCCACACGGGCCACCTCCCTGCTGGGCACGGTCACAGGGACCTGTCAATGGCAGGCATCGATCGGCCGCAGCGAGGCTGGAGCTGGGCGAGCTCAGAGCCTCAGGGACTCCAGCACTGCACAACAGCAAACAGGCCGTGGGATTGCAGCTGCAGCCAGGCAGGATTGTCCACGCCCACCCCACAGCCCTGAGCTGCTGTTGCTGGCACTCCTGGAGCCAGCACCAGGCCAGCCTGGCCTTGCACAGCACTCAGCACTCAGGCTGCTGTGCCTGAAGGGGACCTGCTGGCACCTGGGCACCCAGGGATGAGCATCCATTCAGTTCTGCCATTCCCCATGGCTACAGAGCTGATCTGGACACACAGGGATGCGTGTCCACTCTCTGCTGCCATTACTGAGCCACTCCCCGTTGTCACAGAGCTGCCATTCCCCAGATGCACATCAACATTTGAATAGCCAGTCCGAGCAGGTGCATGCTGATCCAATACATCCCTTTCTCCCACTCTCCAAGAGCCTGAGTTTGGCACAAATGTGTTGCTTTCTCTCCCTCTCTCCAGCCTGGCAGCCCTCCACCAGGCTGGCAGATGCTGGTGTTTGGTCCATGGCTGCTGGCCAGCAGCTGTGCCCGCTTCCCTGCCTGCCTCCCTGCCCAACTCCCTCCCTCCCTGCCCAATTCCCTGCCACTCTGTCCAATTCCCTGCCTCCCTGCTCAACTCCCTCCCTCCCTGCCCAATTCCCTGCCACTCTGTCCAATTCCCTGCCTTCCTGCTCAACTCCCTCCCTCCCTGCTCAACTCCCTCCCTCCCTGCCCAATTCCCTGCCACCCTGCTCAACTCCCTCCCTCCCTGCCCAACTCCTTCCCTCCCTGCTCAACTCCCTCCCTCCCTGCCCAATTCCCTGCCACTCTGTCCAATTCCCTGCCTTCCTGCCCAATTCCCTGCCTCCCTGCCCAATTCCCTGCCTGCTGCAGCCAGGCACTACAAGGGTCATGCCAGCTTGATGCCAACTCAGACCCAGTCCTTCAAAGTCCAAACTGTCCATGGGGTGACCAAACCCCATGTCCCTGACAGGCCATCACACTACCTACAGCTTGCTGTGGCCTCTTGCTGCTCCCAAAGCCTCCAAAGAGGGAATGCTGTGGCAGAGGACAGCCCTTCCCTGGTGCTCCCTGGCACAGAGGGGGGTTAGGGGAGCAGCTGTGCCCAGGTGTGCAGGCCCTGCCCTGCAGCCCCTGCCCTGCTGCCCACCTTGTCGTGCTTCTCAAAGAGCCTCTGCAGGAATTGGTATCCCAAGTGGTTGAGCTCTGTGGAGCAGCCGGGGGGCACACGGATCCTGTTGGGAAAACCATGGAATTATTTAGGTTGGAAAAGCTCTCTCTGATTGAGTCCAACTGTTCCAACACTGTCAAAGTTACCATTGATCCATGTCTCCAAGTGCCACATCTACATGGCTTTAAATCCCTCCAGTGATGGGGGAGCTCCACCACCACTGCCCTGGGAAGCTGTGCCAGTGCCTTTCACCAGAGTAGTTTTTCCTACTACCCAACCTAACCCTTTCAGCAGAGAAATTTTTCCTACTACCCAACCTAAAACCTCCCTTTTATCTCTCATATCTTATTCTGCAGTTCAGATACCCAAATAAACCTCCTCAAGCCCTGAATGAAGGGCAGTGTGTGAGCACATCTCACCCAGGGGAAACAGCTCCCCACTCCCTCCCTGCTCAAGGTCAGCTGTTGCCTCCAGGCCTGGCTATTCCTTGACACAGCCCCTTTATTTAGTGGAGAATCCCTTGAGGATGCACAGTGGCCTTTCCCTGGCACATCCCAGGCAGCCCAGGAGATGCTGTGCCCTCGCTTTGCCTCATGCCCAGGGCTTCAGCAGTGCCCTGGGTGCCATCCACCAGCGTGTCCCTGTCACCTCCCTGCAGCTTGCTCTCTGAGAAGAGGAGGAGGCAGCTCCCAAGCCAACCCCTGCCATTGCTGCCAGCTCCCCATCTCCAGAGTGGCAGGGAGCAGAGAGGAGACAGCAGCGGCACAATGTGCCGCGAGGGCTGTGCTGACAGCTCACTGCTCCCAACAGAGCCGCTCTGACTCGCTCAGCCAGGCACACAGCAGCCTCCAAGAACCCCTTGCTGATGTCAAGGCAAGTCTGCATTTCACTCCCCACCTTGCTGTCTGCCTAAATCAGCAGCCCCAGGCGTGCTGTGTTTGTCCCCGAGCCCACGTGTCAGCTCCTGCCCCAGGGGAAGGTGAGCACTGTGAACCTGACCCGACCTAAGGGCCCAGAGCAGCTGCTGGGCTGCAGGAAGGATGCAGCCAGGGTGCTGGGGATGCTGGGCCATGCACCAGGGGGATGTGGCCCCTGGCCAGCCCTGGGCACTCACTGTGGGTACAGGTAATCATCTGTCAGCTCCAGCTCGTCGTCGTAGCCGAAGCGGCGCAGGATGGTCCAGGTGGTCTCGTGCCGGCCCCTCTGGATGAAGAGGGTGTTGAGGAAGAGGAAGCCTGCAGGAGAGATCAGGGGCTCAGCCACAGGGGAGTCAGCTCAGGCTCAGGGGTGCACTCCTCAGCCATGCTGCCCCTGGGAAAACACTGCTGGCTCAGAGAGCCACAGCAGCTTGCTTTAACAACAGGGACTAACTAGGCCTGGACTAACTAGGCCAGGAGGCTCAGGGCAAGGGCAGCCCCTGGCATGTGCTGAGGGAGGTGGATTCCCTCTCCCCTGGGGAGGAGCACGCAGCCCTCAGGCTGTTTGTTACCGTTCAAGGTGAGGCCGTTGTCCTGCACCCCGTCCGTCGTGTTCTTCCACACAACCATCTTCACATCCTCCAGGGCCTGGGGAGCCAGGGGGTTTCCAAAACAAGACTTCTGCCTCCCAAGAGAATGAACACCATTGTCAGAAAAGCACTCAGAGATCACAATCCTGTCTCACCAGGTTCCCTCTCCCCTGCCAAGGATTGGGGTTTCAAGGAGGGAAAATCCACCCAGCTCATGGATTTGTCTTATGCCTTGACCAAACCCCTGTTCTTCAGCATCCCAATAATTTAGGGCTCTCAGCATTTCCAGGAGCCTCCTGGTCTTCCCATGGCAGAGCAAACTCAGCCCAAGGTTAGGAAAATGGAACCCCACATGCTCAGAGATGCACCCAGCTGTGCCACAGAACCACCAAACAGGAACAGGATGGCTGTGCCAGGAGGGGCAGCTCCCCTGCTGCAGAGGGAATCGCAGGCACTGGGGAACTCCTCAGCTCTGCAGCCACCCTACCTGGAAGTAGTTGAGCTCATCATCACTGAGGATCTGGTTGTTGTCCTGGTCTGAGAGGTTGAAGATGCGGGTCAGCGCTCGAGCACAGGCGGGTTTGAGCTGCAAGGACCAACCATGGTGACAATGACAGCGCCAGCCACAGCCTGGCCCTTCCTCCTGCAGCCCCACACACAGAGGGCTCCCTTCCTTCTAGGCCTGTACTACAGTCTCCTTGGAGGTGGGAATCATGGAATCATTAAGGGTGGAAAACTGCCCCAAGATCTGGGTCCAGCTGTTCCCCCAGCACTGCCAAGGCCACCATTAGCCCATGTCCCCAAGTGCCACATCCACAGAGCTTTGAAATCCTTCCAGGAATGCTGACTCCACCATTCCACCTATGCCAGTGCCTGACCAACCCTACCATGAAGAAATTTTTCCTAATATCCCATCTAAAGTCAGAGAGGACAATCCATGGGGAATTTTTCTTCTTGACCCTTCCCTCCACAACCAAGACACAACCTGGAGCATGAGGGCTTCTGCCCCAGCACACCCAAGTCCCTGCAGGTGTCTGTACTGAGCACAGGAGATGGGCACTGCTCCCTTGGCCCATCAGTGCCAGCCCAAACCCTCCACCTGCATTCCAAAACCTCCAGCCCAGAGCAGTGTGAGGGAAGGAGACTCCCCAGGAGCCCACCTGCTTCTCCTCTGGGTCGTAGAGCGGGGCAGTGGGGTGCAGCACAGCTTTCTGGGCATAGTAGAAGAGCTCAGAGATGTTCTTGAGGTTCTTGGCAGAGCACTGGGGATTCAGAAGCAGAGAGAGGATGACACAATCTCCCCCAGCCAGACTAGCTGTGCCTCAAAGCCCAGAGCAACATTTGTCCACCAGGAGGAAAAATCCAAAGGGACAATCTCCTGGGGTTTGTTCTGGCTTTGTTGTGCCCATTCCACACCCCAGAACCAACAGGGCCTGTGTGGAGCTCCAACTAGAGAGCCACAGAGGGCAGACACAGAAAGCTGCTCCTTGGCAAGGGGTTAAAGGACAGAAAGGCCAAAGGACAGGCTCTCAACCCCTGGACTTGTGTAGAGCAACACCATCAGGGCAGCTCTCCAGGGGCACAGAGGCTCCCTGACTATCACCAAACCAGCATTCCCACCCCTCAGGGAAGCCCAGCACACCCCCCAGCCCCCTCACCTCCACACAGGTCTCAATCTCCGAGAACTGGTTCATGATGGGCAGGATGACCTCCATGGAGCTGCCCACCTGCAGGTCAGACTTGTTTCCCACTAAAATAATGGGGATTCTAGGAAAAGACACAGCACAAGTGAGGCCACCCCTCCCAGCACTGTGCCAGCCATTGGTGCTCCCATGGGCAGGTCAGGGAGGCCCCAGCTCTCCTCTGCAAGGTCCAAAGCAGCTTTCCTGCCTCCCACAGCCAGGAGCATCCATCTGGAGAAACAGACTGCCTGATCCTGCTTATGCTTTCACCCAGCAACAATATGCTCAGGAGCCTTTAATCCAGCACAGCAGCCTTCTGCCCAAGAGATCCACACACAAACTAAAGCTTCTGTGCTCCCACACCCCCCTGGCAGCCTCCTCTCCCTGTGTGGCTGAGAAGAGATCAAGGGGGGAGAAGGATCCCTCCTCAGGGACCCCCTGCCTCAGCTGGATCTCTGGTGGAGCAAAGTGCCCGTGTGCTTCTGCTCTAAGTGGTCTGGCCACAAACCACAGTCCTGGAATGGTTTTGGTTGGGAGGGACCTTAAAGTTCATCTCATCCCACCCCCTGCCATAGGCAGGGACACCCCCATTAGACCATGGCTCCCATTCAACCCAGCCTGGATCAAACCACAAAGCTGGTTAGCTCTCAGTACCCTCAGAAGGAGGAGAGGATGGTGGGCACCCCACAGCCCCCAGAACCCCCCAATTCTGCACCCCAGATCACACCCCACACGGTACCTGGATCCCTTTTCCAGTCCCCCGTTCACCATGGGGATCCACTTTGTGCGAATCTGGAAGGTGAGCAGAGGGCTGTGAGCACAGCTGGGCAGGGAGAGGCAGCTGCAGGCAGGCAGGAACATTCCCTGCAGCCATCTGCTCCCCAGCATCCCCTCACACCAGCAGGCACAGCAGCCCCAGGGGTGCTGGGTGCCAGCACCAGGATGCAACAAGCCTGCTGTCCTGCTGTGAGTAACAGCCTTGGGTGGGATTTAGCTTCTCCTTGCAGGAATCTCTGACCCAAAATCCCACAGAGCCAGGGGCCATCAGTATGTGCCCACACCACAGGGCAGCACAGAAACCCCAGCGCTGGAGCAGGGCCGTGGTGGGGACCCATTACCTTGTCAATGGTGGCCTCCTTGGTGACATCGTACACCATGCAGACCACGTTGGCCTGCAAGAGAAACAGGAGAGGGTGGTGAGAGGGTCCTGCCACACTCGTGGCAGCAAGGAATGCCAGGGGAGCAGGAAATGCCAGGGGAGCAGGGAATGCCATGGAAGCAGGGATGCCAGGGCAGCAGGGAATGCCATGGAAGCAGGGATGCCAGGGCAGCAGGGAATGCCAGGGCAGCAGGGAACGCCATGGGAGCAGGGAATGCCATGGAAGTAGGGAATGCCATGGAAGTAGGGAATGCCAGGGCAGCAGGGAACGCCATGGGAGCAGGGAATGCCAGGGCAGCAGGGAATGCCATGGAAGCAGGGAATGCCATGGAAGTAGGGAATGCCAGGGAAGCAGGGAATGCCAGGGCAGCAGGGAATGCCAGGGCAGCAGGGAATGCCATGGAAGCAGGGAATGCCGCCTGAGCTGCCAGGGAAGCACTCGGCCGAGCGCACGTGAGCACGGACAGTACACAGCCCCCTGCGCCCTCAGCACGAGCCCTCGAGCTCCTGGGAGCAGCTCCTGAGCCTCAGCAGCCCCTGGGAGCAATTCCTCTGCCTCAGGAGCTGCTGGAGAAGTTCCTCTGCCTCAGGAGCTGCTGCTCCCACGCCTGCTGGCCCAGACCCCCCTCCCACAGCAGCCTGGTCCCAGCTCTCCTCCCCTCCCGACCCCTGCAGACAGGGCCAGCACCGAGGCTTTATCGGAAGCAGACAGGAGGGATCACTGGTCCTTTCAGCAGAGAGTTTAATGCTAATCCGAGGACACACAAGGGTTTAGGCAGGATTTCCTGGAGCCATTTAAAGCTTCTGTGTACTCCTGCTGTCTGGGTGGAGGGAGCAGGACCCCCGCGCCCACCTTCTCGACTGTTAGCCACCGGGGTTGGGAGATTAAACAGCTTTGCTCACGTGAGAGAGATGGTTTTATTATCCATAATTAAAAGGTCCTCATGTCTGCAGAGTCAAGGTTAATCCCAGGGCAAAGAGCAGCTGGGTCCAACCCAGCCAGACAACTTAATTATTCCTCCATGGCTGCTCTGAGAGCTCCCTCATCCCTCCCTGCCCAGTGCTCACCAGCAGCTCCAGCTCCCAAATTAACTCCTCTGTGCCTCTGCTTTATCAGGCAGCCACAGGGATCTAAGCAGGGGTCTTGCCCAAACCCAGCCACTGCTCCTCCCTCTTCTGAGTCTGTGGGGGATACCCCGAGGCTGAGAGCACAGTGTTTGCTCCTGCCTCCTCCTCCTCCTCCCGTGGGCAGTGAGCTGCCCCCGCCACTCGCCTTCTGGAGGCTCCCCAGAGGCCTTGGACAAGCCACACACAACAGCTTACAAGGCAGAGCAGGATTAAACAAGCCTCTAAACAAACCAGGAGCATTAATCCATGGATAACCAACTGCCTGTGCCTCTCTGGGTGGCTAACAGGGAGGGGAGGGGGCAGCCATGCATCCCCTGGGGACCACAGCCTCCTGTCCCCATCCTGGCCAGCCCTGCTCACCTTGGCGATCTCCTCCTGCAGCTCCTCCTCCGTCTGCTCCGACTCTGCAAGGGGAATGAAGCCATCACCACCTGCCCAGGCAGGGCCACCCTGTCCCAATGCCCTCAGGCAGGCAGGGAAGGGGAGAAGCCAGCCAGGACAGGGCCCTACCTGAGTAGTCCACTATGTGTGTGGGGACCTTCTCAGGGGTGACATCGGCTGGGATGGTGATCTCCTCTGCCCGGGGGGGCACCTGCAAAGGCAGCACACCCCCTCCAGCCAAGCAGCACAGGTGACAAGGGACATCAGGGCCTTGGCCACTGCCAGGGCAGGATGAGCTGTGGATCACAGGTCACTCTTGGCCCACCAGGCTGCAGCAGCCCCCTGTACTCCAGCCCTGGCACAGGCAGTGTCCTCCAGGTGGAACTTCCACCTGCCTCCCTCACACCAAGCTCCTGATCCCAGTGGATAAGCCCTGGGCACTCCCTGGGAGTGCTCTTGTTCTGGTTCTGTGGGCTGGGCTGGGAGCAGGGAAGGGGTGCAGGCTGGTTCCCCCAAACTCTTGAGCTGATGCTGCCCAGCACAACACCATGGAGGGCACACCTGGGCAGCAGGAGAAACCACCTGAAGCTCAGGGAAAATGTGCCTGGACAGACTGATCCCATTTCCCTACCCAAACTATGCTGGGACAGCCAGCTGTTGAGGGGAGCATCTGGCTGGATGCTACTGCTCAGAGCACCAAACCCATCTCCAGAGGGTGCAGCGGGCAGGGAATGGGGCTGCCCCTTCCAAGGGCTCTGTGGTGGTGCCAGCCCTGCTGTGCTGGTGACAGAGACCCCCAGCAGCAACAAGGGGGGCCCTGGGAGGCACTAACACCATCCTCAGGGCAGAGAGAGCTGCAAGTCAGGATCAGCCCCCAAGAGCACAAAGTGAGGAGAACACCACCACAGCTGGAGCTCCGTGCGGTCCTCAGTGAGCTCACCTGAACCAGCCCCGTGGCTGCCACAGTCCCGGGAGCTGCAAGCACCTCCCAGACAGTCCCACGTCCAGCGGGGACACTGGGGACAGAGCTGTCCCACCCAGCCCCACCTCCACAGGGGACACTGGGGACAGAGCTGTCCCACCCAGCGAGGGGCCCAGGCTGGGCCGTGCGCGTCCCCTCCCCACTCACCTCTTCAGGAAACTCCTCTCCCACCAGAGCCATGATCAGGGACGTCTTCCCCACCTGGGCTAGGAAATAAAGGGAGGACGTTGACATGGGCACCGGCACGGCAGAGCTTGAGGGGGCCAGCGGCAGGTGGGAGCCCCGGCCGGAGCCGGAATCGCCCGGTGACAATGACGGGCCCGGTCTGTCCCTTGGTCCCGCCTGTGACGGGGGGTCCGCCTGGGCCCCCTGCCCGCCCTCGTCCCGTCCTTGCAGAAGAACCCTCTCCCCCGGGCTCCCCGTGCCCCCTGCCCCTTGCCGGGCTGGAGGAGCCTCCCCCGGCCCCGTGCCCGTGCCCCCCTCACCCTCCCCGAGCAGGAGGATCCGCACGTCCCGTTTCATGGCGGCGCCGCCGCCTGCCCGGCCCGGCCCGGCTCCCCCCGCTTCCGGCCGCAGCACAGAGCGGCGGCGCAGAGCGGCACGGGCAGCGCGGCGCCCCCTGGCGGCGCCAGCATACACAGACCTCCAGCCTTGGTCTTTGGATGGTTTATTAACGAAAACAAAACGTTCAACGGCAACAAACGGCGAACGGCGCCGTGACATACATTCCGGGCCCGGGCGGGGCCGCGGGCGGGCCAGCCGCTGCAGCCGTGAGGGCGGCGGTTCGGGCCTGGCTGCGGCCGGAGCCGGGGCCTGTCCTGCTGGAGAAGCGTCGCTGGTGGGGGGCCAGCCCGGCTCAGGCGCCCGGCAGCTCCCACACGAGCACGGCGCTGTGCGAGGCCGTGAGGAGGCGGCGGCCCGAGGGCGCGAAGCGGCAGAGGTGCACGGTGTCGTCATGGCCGGCGTAGTCCTGAGGGGCCCCGGCGGGGCAGGGCTGCAGCCGAAGCAGCCGGTCTGGGGAAAGCAGCGGCTCAGGGCTGCACCAGGAGCCTCCCACTGGCCCCCATCGCCCTCCAGACCATTCCCTGTCACTCACAGACCTTCTCCATTTCTAGTCCCTTCCAGAAGCACCATTTGTGGTCACCTCCCACCCCCTTTCCATGTCCTGTTCTGGCCAGAAGCACCATTCCCCCTCAGTCTCCCTCCCTGTCCTTTCCCAGCCACAAGCCCTATTTCCAGTCACCCCGAGCTCCTCTCCCAGCCAGAAGCCCTGTTCCCAGTCACCCCCAGCCCCTGTCCCGGTCCTTTCCCAGACATAAGCACCACTCGCAGTCACTGCCTAGGCTCCCTCCCCATTGCTGAGCTGGAAGTTGAGCCGCTGAGCTGAGTGACAGGACAGACAGACCCAAACTGCTCCAGGACTGAGGTGCCCTTGCCAGGAGCAGGGTCCTGCCTGTCCCCATGCTGTGGGAAGGTCCCTGCTGCCTCAGAGGCTGCAGAAATGGACACAGCCCAGAACCCCGGGAAGTCATTCCAGCGACAAACCCTGCCTGTGGCCAAGCAGGATTGACCTCATGCATTTCATTTCTGACCCAGGAGCCTCCTGGAGGTTTCTCCTCTCCCTGAACTGTAGCTCCCAGGTTTGAGGGCATGTCTCTTGTTTGGAGGAATGAGGACGCTCATTTCCCCTCTGGCAGAAGAAGGAGGGGCCCAGGCACCCCCAGCACTCACCACCGAAGCCAAGAGCCATGAAAGGTGCAGCTGGGGACAGGCTGAGGGACGTGGCAAAGGCTGGCAGGGAGATCTTCCTGAGCACCTGCAGGCCAGCAAGAGAAACACGGGCAGCTCAAAGGGGAGGGCAGAGCCACAGCTGTGCAGCCACAGCCCTATGGAGGGTGATGGGGAGGCTGAGGGTGCACAGCTCCTAAAGCTGCCCCAGGCATCCAGGAGACAATGGAGAGAGTGTTGATGCTCTGGAAGCAGCCACCTTCCCCTCCCCGGGATCAGGGACTGGCTGCCTGCCTGGAGGCAGCCTGAGGCTGGGGCAGGGCTCTGCTGCTCACCTGGGCCACACTCGGGAGTTTCCAAAATGAAAATCTGTTCCCTGAGCAGCTGCCTGAGCCCACCCCAGCCCTGGCACTGAGGGTAACACACAGGGCAGCCCCCACTCTCCGTGGCAGGGGACAGGTACCTGTTTCTTCCTCAGGCTGTAGAACAAAGCTTCCTTCTGCAGCCCAAAGCCCACGTAGACCAGGACACCGTGTTCCCAAGGGCAGAACGCAGCCAGGCTGGGAGGGAGGCTGTCCAGACCCTGGAGAGGGAAACCAAAGGCAACAAAACTGAGGCTGGATTCTCTTTTTTGGATCAATGAGAGATAAAAGGAGAGCACAGAGGGACCCCAGGGCTGTGAGGGTTTGAGCAGTGGGACATGAGTATGGTGCAGGCTGCTTTCTCCCTCTTGCATTCCCATCTCTGGCTCAGGGAATGCAAGGAACAACCACACCCTGCCATGGAAACCTAAAGCAAATCGTTTAGTGTTGTAGGAGCAGGTCCCATGAGGCTCCAACAGGTTGAATTCCCACTGAGATATTACTGCTGCATGGGCTTGAAGCTGGGATTTGGTTATGGATCAGCTTAACACAAGAAAACAGGGCCCAGGAGGCAGATCTTGAGCAGGGAATGCAAGATCAAACCTTCATGCTGGAGGGAGAGCTGTAGTGAGCTTCTTTCCAGAGCAAATCCATCTTTTTGGTAATGAATGGAAGAATTATTGACAGAGCCCAGGTGCTGTATGGACCCAGTCTGAGGCACTGCCTCTTGCCCCCCAAAACCACCCAGCTCCCTTCTGTCTGCCAATGGCACCTGCACCAGGGACCACCTCCATCCTCTCCAACCAACACAGATCCTCCTGCTTTTCCAGCAGGTGTCCTGCTGCCCAAACCCTGCCCCTGGGCTGGAGCCAGAGGCCTCTGCCAAGCAGCAGGGACACACAGGGCTGAGTACTTGGCTCTGGGATGCCCTCACCACGCTCCTGGCTCAGAGCACTCACACTCAGGAGTGTCAGAATTAGCAGCACGCTCATAATTAGCTCTCCCTCCTGCTCACTGCTGCCTGGGCTCTGCTTTGCTGCCACAGGGCTCTCAGCTCTTTGCAGGTGCAGTTTAGGGCTCCCATGCTTAAAATCAGTGCTGCAGAGCAGTCTGGCACTGCTACACTTTATTTCCACACCCAAGAAGGTACATGGCAAGACACTCTGTGAGCTGGACTAACAGAGATGCCTTCCCTATCAGCGCCCTGTGCCTCCCTCCTCCATCTCTGCTGGTGCCCAGCCTCACACCAGGAGCAGGCAGGGCCTGGCAGGTGCCACACTCACCTCAGGGCCAGCAGGGGCTGGGAAGCTGAGCCAGTCGAGGAGCTCACACTTGTCCTGGAGCCAGTCGGAGCCCCAGACGCTGACGCGGCGGTCGGAGCTGGCTGCCAGCCACAGCTCCCCTCCTTCCACCCCGAGCTCGTGGTACTGGGGGCAGAAAGAAACACAGCCCTGAACTTCTGAGCTCCCCTCCTTCCACCCTGAGCTTGGTATTGGGGGCAGAAACACAGCCCTGCCCTTCTGAGCTCCCCTCCTTCCATCCCAAGCTTATGGTACTGGGGGCAGAAACACAGCCCTGTCCTTGTGAGCTCCCCTCCTTCCACCCTGAGCTCTTGGTACTGGGGGCAGAAACACAGCCCTGTCCTTGTGAGCTCCCCTCCTTCTTATAGTACTGGGGGCAGAAACACAGCCCTGTCCTTGGTGCACAGAGGCTTCTTTGAAGGAGGGGGACAGTAAAGAGTGGGACAGGAACTCATGGGAACATGGGGATTGTATTTAGGGGATGAAAGCTGGGATTAACCTCTGTTTGTGGCTGCTCCATCCCTGGAAGTGTCCAAAGCCAGGCTGGACAGGGCTTGGAGAAACCTGGCCTAGTGAGAGGGGTCCCTGCCCATGGCAGGGTGTTGCCACATTTCCCTTCACAGAAAAAAAGCAAGGCACAATTCTTCCCAAGGATTTCTGAGAGAAAGGGAAAACACAATTCTTATCACTTGCTGTGCCTGTGTTTGTGCCAAAGTAGAATGCAATATGGAGATTGTTTATCCAAAGTGAGGATGTTTTCTTTCCTTGGCCTGTCAGGGCCAAGAGTGTGTGTGTGGGGGGGGACTGTTGGGTGACAGTCATGAGATTCAGTGCAGTGTGTGCAGTTGTGTGCAGAGTGAGTGCTTGGCAGATTCAGCTTAGATGAAATGTATATAGTATAGTATAATAAAGTAATTTATTAGCCTTCTGATATCAGTGGAGTCAGATGCATCATTCTCTCCCCTTTGTCAGAGTTACCTTTGATTTACAATAGCAGGGGGCTGGAAATGGATGATTTTTAAGGCCCTTTCTAACCCAAATCCTGCTCTGAACAACACAGTTCTCTGCCTTGGGACACCCTGTGGATCTGCACATCTCCTAGGGGAGTTATTTCCAATACCCTGTGTCCCCTAACAACGTCCTTCACCTCAAATCAAGGAGGATTTCCTCACTCTCAGATTACCAGGAAACACAGCCCTGCAGTGTACATGATCTTAAAGCCTGAGAGCTTAGGGGAAACTATTCCCACTTTTGCTGTGCAAAGGGAAAAATTCTCTCCATGAAGAGGAGGCAAAGGAGGTACTCAAACCATCCCACTGCTGCACAGCCAAGTCTTCCCAGCTGCACAGAGGAGCCAAAACCCCTTTTTGGGGGGCACAGGGTCTGCAGGCTGACAGCCTGGGCTGCCCCTGAGGGGTGCTGCTCTCCAAGAGGCTGTGGCACAGGTTCATGTCACACCTGTGTGCAGGGTGTCAAAAACTGCCACCAAAGGTCCCCCTGCAGGCACAGCCTCACTCAGGCTGCACCTACAACACATGGAGATTTATTCCACTGAATATATCCCTGGAAAAGCTGATCAGAACTTGCTGGAGGGGATGGCGGAAGATTTCCAAAGAGGAAAAGCAAGGGACACCAAAGCAAACTTGCTGACCAGAGCTGTGCAGTGACAGATGGGGACTGGGGTCACTCCTGAGGTCTCACCTGCTTCCTGGTGCACTGGAGAACAGTGATGGGGGAGCCTTTGTGGTCAGCCAGGACATGGATGGTCATTCCAGTGCGAGGGCTGCTGACAGCCACTATCCCATCCTTGCCCCCTGATAGGATCATTTCCCCTGGTGGCAGAGGAGAGGAAAGAATGGGACACTTCTTGTAGGAGAAAAAAAAGAGGAGAAAGGTCCAAAGCTATGGGATATCAGTGTCCTGAAACACTGTGAAAGGCTGGGAACATCCCAGTCAAGGGCTGGGTATGATGAGATGTCTCACCTCAACATTGAAGAAGAGCCACAGTAGATGATAAAACAAAAGTGGTTGTTGTACCCAAACCCCTTGGCTAACCCAGAGCCAATGCACCTCCTGTGTCCCACCCACCACATGCTCAGCTGGCAGAGTCACCAGAGCTCACTGAGACAAGTTCTGAGGCTCTCCCTGGCCCTGGGGTTTTGGGAAGGGGGCCAGGACACAGAGCAGCACCAAGCCACATTCCCTGAGGTGCCATGTCCCCAGTGCCACCTCAGGCAGGCTCACCATCAGTGGAGTAGGTGACTGCTGTCAGAGCAGCAGCGTGGGGGTGCATTTTCAGCTCCATCTCTGTCCTGGAGACACTGAACACACGGACAGTGCCATCACTGTACCCTGCCACCACGTGCTGGCTCTCGCTGGGACAAGGCCACACCCCAACGGGACGAGGCTTCCAGGCCAGGCACTGGCAGCTCTGCAAGGAAATTGGCACAGACCTGGTGACACAGGGGACATTTCCCTGTGCCAAGAGGAAGGCACTGATGTGATCCCTTACCTGGTTGAGCACCTGGAACTGCACCACCAGCTCGGTGCTGCCCAGAGCCCAGATCCTCACGCTGCCGTCCTCGCCGCACGTGGCACAGTGACTCTCGTCAGGACTGAAGCACACCTCAGTCACCTGCTCCAGGGAAAAGGCAGACAGCAGGGCTCTAAGGATGCCACAGCCCAGAGCACATCAGCTGCCCTGCCCCTTCATCCCCAGGATTCTGCTCATGGGACACACCAGATGAGAGGGAACAAAAAAGTTTGCTTTTGGGCTAACAGGACAAGAGGAAATGTCCTCAACTTGCACCAGGGAAGATTTAGATTGAATATTAGGAAGAATTTCTTCACAGAAATTGTTTTAAAAGCACTGGCACAGGCTGCCCAGGGCAGCCTGTCACCATACCCAGGAGTATTCAAAAGTATTCACCATACCCAACAGTGTTCAAAATATGTGCAGGTGTGGCATGTGGGGACATGGTTTAATGGTGAATATTGTGGTGGTGCTGGGTTGGTGCTCGGACTTGATGATCTTAAAGGTCTTTTCCAATCTTATCAATCATGGCAAAGAGTAAACCCAGCCCCAAAGGCAGGACCAGGCAAGGTGCACAAACCTAACCCCAAAGGTAGGACAGGAAAGGTGCACTGCAAGCTGTCATAAAATACCTTCTCTCCCACCATTTGAACCCCTTTTTTCTGTAGCAGAAAGAGATCCTGAAGCAACAGCAAAACTCAAAGCAGCCCAGCCCCCTGACCTTGTTCTTGTGGCCGCTGATGAGTCGGATGCTGGTGCTCTCCAGCCAGTTGATGTACCACAGGGTCCCTGCCGTGGTGCCCACAATCCCCATCTCCAGGGAGTCATCAAAGGCTGCGCTCACAATGGTCCCATCCAGGGTGATCTCGTGCTCCAGCAGCACTGAGCCAGACCTGCAGGAAGGCAGGGTGGGAGAAGGACTGGCTCAGATGTTGGAACAGCCACTCTGCCTGCTTTAAATCCAACTTCCTGATGAGCCAGTTCAATGAGGGGCTCCTGTCCATGGGACAGTCACTGGGAGAGCTGGGGTTGTGCATCCTGGGAGCCCTCAGAGCCCCTTCCAGTGCCTAAAGGGACTCCAGGAGAGCTGGAGAAGGACTTTGGACAAGAGCCTGGAGTGACAGGACAAGGGAGAGGGGCTTCCCACTGCCAGAGGGCAGGGTTGGATGGAAGGTAGGGAAGGAATTGTTCCCTGAGAGGGTGGGCAGGCCCTGGCACAGGGTGCCCAGAGCAGCTGTGGCTGCCCCTGGATCCCTGGCAGTGTCCAGGGCCAGGCTGGACATGGCATGGAGCAGCCTGGGATAGTGAAAAGTGTCCCTGCCCATGGCAGGGAGGGTTGGAATGGGATGGTCTTGAAGGTTCCTCCCCACCCAAACCATTCAATTTCTGTGATTTGTACTTAAACCATCTTTTTACAGGAAAGAAAAGAATAGAGCATGCAATAGCATGAGAGAAGAAACAAAGGCAATGTATTTTCCCTACTTCTCCTAAAGGAATTCCTACAAACCACAGACACAAACTTCAGGCATGACAAACACCCACTTCCACTATTAAGAGGGTTCAGCTACCTGTGGCAAAAATTCAGTCAAAAGATCCAGACAGAAAGAATCAGCAGTCACGGGATGGAGAGAAAAAGCTAAGGATGCAGAGCAGCAGGAGCAGCGTGGTTGCACGTGGTGTCTGTCTGCAAAAAGCCACCTCTCAGACCGGTCCTGGGGGCTGCCAGGTGAGAGACCATGAGCTCCTACCTGGCATGGGGCCCTTTCAGCCTCAGCTCCTGCACGCTGCCCACCGACCACAGGCGGATGCGCTTGGTGTTGCTGCCGCTGAGCAGGCGCTGGTGCCGGCACAGCAGCACCCCTGGGGAGGAGGAAGGGAACCTGTCAGTGTGCAGGGTCCCTGCTGGGGGTGCTAGGGGTAAGGTATGTGTATGCTGTCTGACAGCTGTCAGACATGGGGCAGGTATCCTCTGTTCTTTGGGCAGTTTTATCTCTTCCACAACCAACCCTCTCTGCTGTCCATGGCCACTGAGTGTCCCTGCAGGGCTGATCCAATCCCAGCATCCCATGGGGAGATGCTGTGCCCAGGGCAGGAGCCAAGCATTCCTCCCTGGATCCAATCTGAGCCTGGCACAGCACAGCAGCCTTTGCCCCCTGCATTGCCAGAGGAGCAGCTTTCTGCTGCCCTGCATGGCCAGAGGGAGCCCAGGCCCATCTGCAGCAGCCCTGGAGCTGCAGAGGAAAACTCCCCCCTTGTGCAGGATCCCTGCTGCAGCAGAGCCACAGCTGGCACTGCAGGAGGGCCATGGAATGAGACTGCTACCAGCACTCTGACCAAGAGAGTGTCAGCTCCTATTCTGTCTCTGGCAGTTTTTTGTTTTCTGGAGTTTTTTTGTACTATGACATTTGTAATTTTTAATTTTTCCTAATAAAGAACTGTTATTCCTATTCCCATATCTTTGCCTGGGAGCCTCTTAATTAAAAAGTTATAATAATTCAGAGGGAAGGGTTTACATTTTCCATTTCAAGGAAGGCTCCTGCCTTCCTTAAGAGACACCTGGCTATTCAAACCAAGACATGTGAGAATCAGAAAAACTGAAACTTCCACAGATACTGAAGGGTTTGATTTGCAGCCTTGGGAGAAGCTTGGATTGATGTAAAAATACAATACACAGACATTAGGCAGAAAATTCAGAAACTTATGTTTCTATAGTTGTAAGTAAGAATATGCCTGAAGCAAATAAGAAACTGCATGGGTAAGATGGTGAAGGGTTTATAGTGTAGGGGTGAGGTTGTACAGAATAAACTAAGAGTTTAGAAGTTACAACAGAAGCATCTGTGTGCATGTGAGACAGAAGCCTATTGGATAAAATATCTGCAGTGCAGTAGAAGTAAGTGAAGGTGATAGGTTAGAAAAGCAAAATAAACCCTGTGGCAATTGTCCATTGGGTTAGAAAGTTCTATATTGCCTTGTAACAAAGGACTTGTGACTACTTTGTGCTATGGCAAACTGCCTGCTCCTCTAAAATCTCATGGCCTCTGAGACTGATGTTTGTCTGAGCTGTGAATTGTTCCTAGCCTGACAATGGTCCCATCCCTTTATTACAGGTGGTGACAATGATATTCTGTCATCATTCCAAGGGTGCTCCTGACAGCCACTCGGGCAGCAAGTGGGAGAGTTGTACAGCCCAGCACTGTTTTACAAACTAGAGGGCTGTGGGTGCTTTGGCACAGACAGCCAGAGCAGTGGTGGAGCCACCATCCTGCAGGACCCAAACAGATTGTGGATGTGGTGCTCAGGGACATGGTTTAATGCTGGACCTGGCAGTGCTGGGTCAGTGGTTGGTCCTGATGATCTTAGAGACCTTTTCCAACATTAATGATTCTATAAAGCCCCCAGGAGACCCAGGTGACAGATCCATTGCCATCCCACCCATCTTGCATCCAACACAGCAAACTGGTTTCCAAGCACAGCTGAAACGGGAAGTGTGTGAGCTCAGGGCTCCCTTCCCAGCACGTTCCCCTTGCAGCCCTGGCACTGCACCCACCGATCTCGCCCTCATCAGCCTCCCACGTCATGAAGCAGGAATTGGTCTCTGTGTCCCACACACAGATCTGGCCTGAGTTGGTCCCAGTGTAAAGGAGAGCCTCAGCACCATAGCAGAGAGATGTCAGCTCCACCAGCCCCAGCACGTCCGGGGCAGGGGCACGATGAACCTGCCAGAGCACAAAACCAGCAATGTCAAAGGCAACGAACATGCTTAGATGTATCAGGAGATAAAACATCCTCCTCCCCTCAATTCCTGCAGTTAATGCCTCAAATACAACCAAAAGCTGTTTGTGCACAGTCAATATCACCTCACTGAGAGAAATCATCAGGTCTCACAGAGCCCTCACCAGGGGCTTGGAAAATAAGTCAGAGATGCTGAAAATAAATCTGAGAAGGTAAAAGGAAGGTTTACCTTGAGTCTGACAGCAGCTTCCTGCTGCTCCAACACCCAGAATGTCACGGCTCCCCTCCCCACACAGGCAAGGTCTTGGTGAGAGAAAGGGCTAAAAGCCACATCGTGGAGAGGCTCTGAGATACAAGTGGACAGCACGAGCTCATAGGTGTGGGTGCTCCACAGAGCCATGGTCTGGTCACTGTAGTCCCCTAAGGAGAAAGGAAATAGAGCAGGAAGAACTCTGCTGCCTCAGGATGCTCACAAGCATTCATCCACACAGCACACACACACCAGCTGTGCCACCCCTCATCCAGCTGTTGGGAGACAGCTGTGCAAACACCATTCCAGGCATGGACACAGCTCCTCCTGTGCTCAGCACAAGCTGCACAACACGACAGAGGCCTGCCCAAGTTAAGGACAGACAGAACTGGCCCAGCACTTCACCCTGGAGATTGTAGCAAGGCTGTAGCAAGGAGCAGCCAAGGCTGGGATTGGGCAGGCAGAGCAATGTCAGAGCAGTTTCCCCATCCTTGGGAGTCTCTGCACACCTTGGGAATGCACCACACAAACTCTCCAGTGACCTGGGCACTCAGGGTTAACCCTGTCTTGACAAAGAACGGGATGCCACCTTTGCCAAGGTCCCAGCTGAGGTGGGAGCTGACCTCCATGGAGCCACCACAGCTGGGTGGGAGTAGAAGGCATTGGTCTCACAGTGATGGCAAAGCTCCCAAGCTTCCAGAGAGCTCAGGAGGACAGTGCTCTCCTGCTGTCTTCCCCAGGCTCCACAAGCTCTGTGGAGACTTTCAGCTTTTCCCTTCCCTGCAGCCCAGACCAGAGCTGGAGGAGGAGAGCTCCTCTCCCACACTGCTCCCTGAAGAGCACAAAGCTCCCTTTTTCTGTCCAGCAAAGCCTGCTTTCCTTTCCAAAGGCAGCCTCACCAGCCTGGAGGGAGTGTATTGCCTGCTCCACAGGTCCCCTCTCATGCAAAACAAGAGCTTCCTAATTGCATGTTGTCCTTTAAATGTCCCCTGCCTGAACAAAACAGACAGCTTGAGCATCCATCCTGTGCTGGCATGGCTGCCTGGCAGGAGGCTCACAGTTGGGAGCCTGGCTACTTCTGTCCAAGTCCATCTAGGCAGCAATAACAAGTCCAGAAGAAGGCTTTTCCCTCTGCACACTATAAATAGCAACCACAAACCATTTGCAGGGGGTCTAAGAAGCACGAGTGAGTCAGGAGAAGAAAGCTGTAACTGCTGCATTCCCTGCTGTCCCAAGGATACCACAGCACAGCTTCCTGCCCACGAGCCTGCTGCACATCTGGCAGGAGTTTGGTGCTCAAACACCCTCCTGCCATGAGCTGTCTGCTCTGGGGGGCAGCCCTGCACCCCCAGCTGCTGTGACAGGAGTGCTCACCTATGGTGACAAGGAATCTGTCATCCCAGGAGAATGCCATGGCTTGCACTTGTGTCTCGTGGTGGAACAGCTCTGCTGTGCAGGCCCCATCCTGGGTGCTCCAGATGCAGATCTGACAGTGGGAGTCTCCATCCTTCTGCCCTGAGGCTGAGGCAAGAACCTAACAGACAATGTGTAAGTAATTAGAGAATGTGTAATTAGAGAATGCTCGTTAGCCTTAACGGTTTTTTCAGTTATCCCACATTAAAGGGATGTGGCTGGCAAATGGGGAATTCAGTGAGAAACAACCATTCAGTGATGGCAGGAGGGAAAGGCAGCATCACCCAGAGGAAGAGAACAGCCTTTACAGAATCACTGAGGCTGGGAAAGATCTCCTGGACCATCAAGTCCAACCTGTGGCTGATCCCACCTTTGTCACCCAGCCCAGGGCATGGAGTGCCACATCCAGCTCCTCCTTGGACACCTCCAGGGATGGGGAATTCAGCACTCCAGGGCAGCCCCTTCCAATGCCTAGCCACCCTTTCCATGGAGAAATTCTTCCTGATGTTCAGCCTGAACCTCCCCAGGCACAGCCTGAGGCCATTCCCTCTCATCCTGTCCCTGTTCAGGGAGCACAGCCCGACCCCTGCCAGCTGCCCCTCCTGTCAGGAGCTGTGCAGAGCCACAAGGCCCCCCCTGAACCTCCTTTTCTCCACATCAACTTGTGCTCCAGCCCCTTCCCAGCTCTGCTCCCTTCTCTGGACATTCTCCAGCACAACAGAGAGCTGACTCCAAAACAACCTCCATAGCCTCCAGGCAGAAGGAGGAACAACAAACGGGATTTTAGGCTGTGGGAGTGCAAAGTGACAGGGACAAGCCCTGTCCTGGGGCAGAGCAGCCCCTCCCACCTGGGCGTGGTGGCTCAGGGTGAGGGTGGAGATCTCCTCGGCGTGGCCCAGCCAGTGGCTCTGCGAGCCCGAGTGCAGGTCTTCAACCACGATGACGCAGCCACAGGAGTAGGCGAAGAAGCCTGGCAGAGGAGGGGGAGGAGAGGGGATGTTTTCATGGAAAGGCTGCACATCCAGCCCCCACCACAGCCCACGTGGAAAATTCTATGATTCATTAATACGTAAAAGCTGAGTCTTTGATGCAGCTCAGCAGCAGCAGGTTGGGAGCGGGGTGAAATCTCACTTTCCCCAACCTGAGTGAAGCAGAGCTGCTGGCCACCATCCCAGCTGGAGAAAGGAGGCAGGATGGGCTTTGGGAGCTCCCCTCCTGCTCTGTCCACTCAACAGCTGGGGCCTGAGTCTGTCCCACCAAATAAATAAAGCTTGTCAACAGAAGAGAGCTACTGGATTTTACCAGCACAGAGAAGTTGTGTGTTCAAGCACAGATCCCAATCCAACAGTCAGATCATAACCTCACTCAATACACACCCCTAGAATCACAGAACAGAATCACACACGGGTTTGGTTGAGAGGGACCTTAAAGCTCATCTTGTTCTACCCCCTGCCATGGGCAGGGACACCTTCCACTACACCAGGCTGCCCCAAGTCCTGTCCAGTGTGGCACTGGGCACTTCAGGGATCCTGAGGCAGCCACAGCTGCTCTGGCAACACATCCCAGCCCTGCAGAGCATTCCCAGTGTACCTGTATCTGGGTTCCACACCATATTCCCTCTGCCATTCCCATTGTAGCCGATCACTGCTTTCAGCTTCAGCACCTCACTGCCCGCTGGAGGAGACAAGAAACTCTGCAAGAAAAACAGACACTGGCTTAAAATAATCTCTGGAAGAATGGTCTGGTCAGATGCATCAACACCCACACAGGAAAAAGTGAGTGTCCTCAAACACAGCCCACACAGATCCATGCCAACACTCACACAATTCCATAACGGAAGAGACAAATAACATTCTATAACAAAAGAGGCACTGCCCCAGCACAGCCAGGCACAGATGCTTTTAGATAGGGGACAAAACAGGCTGGCAGCAAATGCCCAGCCGAGGAGCAGCTGCTAATCCTGCTGGGAAAGAGTTCCACGGGTTTGGCTGACTTGGGATGCAGATATTTTAACAGGAAGAGAACTGGGAGAAAAATGCAGCCAGGTGGAGGGACAGAGGAGAGGAGTGGGGATGAAATCTGGATGTAGCTGTTCTCCCAGCAGCAGCAGCAGAGCTTAGGGAAGGGCTGAGTTAAGTTTCTGTTTTATCCCTGCTGTGTTTGTTAACAGAGCAGGAGCTGTGCTGTGTCTCTCCTCACTACGCTCCATGGATTTGCCTTCCCCAGCCTGCTCTGCCAATGCAGCTGCTCGCAAATATGGGAGCACAATGAATCACTCCATTGCTCACTCGTCTTTCACTCTCAATAGCACATGCCATTTCCACTCCTTTTGAATAAAAATGTATGCAGATTTGGGCAACACAAAAAGAGTTCAGCACAACTCACTTTTTACTAGCCTGGGAAGAGTTACATGTAAAAGAGAACAGGGAATTAACATTAGGATTGCTGTGCTGAACATCAGCCCAGGGGCATAGCTCCCAAATTTCTTTCCAACAGAGAACAAAATGGAAACAATTTGGAAAATCCACCTACCCCAGCCCCAAAATGCCTGTTCTCCACGTGGTATCCAGCAAAACTCTCACCTGGGGGAGCACTGATGCCTTGAAGCGAGGGGTGAAATGCCGGTAGGAATCTGGGCGGACGCAACATTTGGGAGCTCTGGTTCCCTTCCTGGGCTCTGCCACACAGAGGAGGAAATGGTACCTATGGGATGCTGCTCCTGGGAAGGGTTTGGGAGCAGCAGCCAGGCTGTGGCTTGCTTATATTCAGGTGCTGTGCATGTGTGAACATGCACGAGGCAAAAAGCAACTGCAGTGTCCCATGTGTGACACATACATAATGCATACACATACGTGTGACACATATACATATGCCAAGTGGGAAGGGACCCACAAGGACCCTGACTCCAATCCCTGGCCCTGCACAGACACCCCAACAATCCCACCCTGCACCTCAGAGCATCATCCCAGCGTTCCTGGAGCTCTGGCAGCCATGCCCACTCCCTGGGGAGCCTGTTCAATCAATGCCCAGCACCCTCTGGGGGAAGAACCTATTCCTGATATCCAGCCTGACCCTCCCTGACTCTGCTCCAGCCATTCCCTGGAGTTCTCAGTTCCTTTTCCACTTGTAGCAATGTATCTGAACAATTTAGACTACAGTGTGCACCAGCCATTTCACTTGTAACTGTTCTAACCAGAATCTTCTCAAAGCTCTCTAAAATTCAAAGTTACTAAGATATAAACTGTATTAAAATAAGAAAGAAGTAACTAAAAAAACTGAATTCCAAGACCACAAAGAACTGTAAACCACCTAAAGTATAACCAATCACATATTCTAAAAAGTACATACAAAACACACAGACAAACAAAAACACCAACAAAAAATATGTAATCAGTAAAGTTGGAATATTATAAATAAGCACTTAATGTAAACAATAAACAGCTTCTACTTAATCATATTAATTAGGTATCCAAGAATCCTAAATTTCCCACACTACCACACTGCAAGCAGCCTAAGGACAGCCACCCCTTGTGCTCTGGGATCCCTGTGGAACCAGGAGCCCCACAGCTGCAGCACTGGGGGCAGTTTTATCCTGAGGCTTTCCAACAAGTCCTGCAGGGACTGAGCACTGGCAGCTGCCTGCTCCTGGCAGGCTGCCACACACCACTGCAGCTCCCAGGCTGTGCAGCTATTAATAGAGCCATTGGGAGCTTTAATTGCAGCTGGATTTAATGGGATGTGCCACTCAGAGATGATACTGGCTCCAGGCTGAAGGCAGGCTTCTGGTGTGCCCAGAAGCAGCAGCAGGGAAAGAGCCAGAAAAACGAGCAGATTTAGGGATCAATGTGAGTCCCCCTCAATATTGAGTGCCCTTGGAAGGTCATGGCCAAGGGAAAACTCTTTGGGAACACATTGCAGCCTTTCACCTCACAGCACAGAGCACGTGGCTGGGTCTCTCTGCTTCCATAATAATAATAATAATGACATTTCTTTGGTTTTTGGGGATAGACCAAGCTGCCATGCAGGCCTGCAGCTCTGTACAATATCCCTGGATTTACCGTTTGCTGGTTTTTCAGGAGACCTCGAGCCCTCCTGCCTCACTCTGGGCCTCACAACAGGCTCCTCATTCCCATCTGATTCCACCACAATGACTGAGGCATCTCTGTGCTCATTTGCCACCTTCCTGCTGCTGCCTGGCAGTTCTGCTTCCTCCTCCCTGTCTGACTCAGAGGAAATACCTGGGGAGAGAAATCAGTGGGAAGATGGAGCCACCCATGTCCTTGGGAAGATGGAGCCACCCATGTCCTTCAGGACCACTTCACATGGGCCTGACCCCTGCTCTGTGGAACAGCTCAGCTGTTAGGGTGGAGGGCAAAGCAGATAATTCCTACAGGAATGACCAACAAGGTGTTTAGCACAGTCAGAGAGGCTGTGCCAGCACCTCAGTGTGTGCAGGAGAGCTGAGGATAAAGGGGTGCTGAACTCCAGTTAAGCCCAGCTTAGGGGAAGGAATTGCAGACTGGTCTGCCAGAAGGGGCTACAGGTAGGGATGTCTCCAAGGATGCTGCTGAAATAAGCAAGTTTTTCCTAAAACAAGGTTAATTTTCCCATTTCCTGCAAGGAGTTCCTCTTACTTTGAAACCCTGCTGGGTGGCCAGAGCTGATATCCAGACACGGTGGGGAGGACAGCAGTGGAAGAGGCACTGTCTGCCGAGGGGCCTCAGAGCCATCCTTGGGCTTCTCAGAGCTGCTGTCTGGGAAAGAAAAGGGCTTGGTGTCACTTCCTTCAGCCCATGCTCCTCTCATCCTTCTGCATGGTGACACCTCAGCTTCCATAGAAACCACTTCTCTGTGTTTTAAGAAAGAGAGGGACAGAGAGAGAAAGAAGACAGAGGAGATGAAGGCAGAGAAAGACAGAAGGCAAAAGCTGAAAATCTACCAGAAAGTCCAGAGTGGCTCTGCTCAGAACATCCCCACCTAGGCAGACAGAGGTGCTGCCAATTGAGATTGTCCCTCAAGGCTAATTAGCTGGTTTGCCCCCCACTACATGACCCCCTCAGGGAAGGAACATCCCCCCAAATCCCTCTGGAAAAGCTGCCAGCACAACTCATGGGAAAAGGCAAACTCACCTGAGCCCAGCAGCAGAGCGGACATGGGGGAACGAGCCCTGGGAAGGGGAGGAGAGTGGAGTCACACAGGGAAGGGGCAGGGACAGGGGACACACACAGGCACTGCCAGCACCATTACCTGCCTGGGGATGACTTGACTGGAGGTGGAGCCAGGAAATCCCAGAGGAAGATGGCATCCCCAATGCTGATGATGTGCTCTTGGTCTGGGGTGAAGGCGACCTGGTGCACGGGCTCAGAGTGCCCGATGAACACCTGGGAGAGAGCAGGCCTTGAATCCCCATCACCACCTGTCCTGTCAGGATGGGGTTCTCCACTCCCTGTCCTGCCCAGCCAGGGTCTACAGGCCTCAGCAGAAGGTCCAGAAGAGGATCTATCACACCTACAGTTCTCACACATGTGGGCTGATCAACCCAGGGCCGACCTCCAGCACACTCACTCGGGGAAGGAAGCAAAAGCTGAAGAGTCCAAAGTCTTATCCTGCCTCTGAACCATTTTCCTCTCCATTTTCTCTCTCTGTCCCTAACACAGAGCTATACCTACCTCTGTCCTTTGCACCTCTCACTGGGGTGCTCTGGCAGCCCCAGCCTGTGCCCACTGCTGGGCACAGTGTGGGATCAGGGCTGCGTTTCTCTGCTGGGCAAACTGGGACTGGGGACACTGGGCCAGGTCACACAGAGCGCATTTGCTGCCCTCTTCCCTGGGGACTCACAATGCAGCACCATCCCTGTGGGATCTCAGCACCTCAGGACTGAGGTGCCGAGTCACCGAGACCACCCTTGGGGGGCTCGGGAGTCCTGGAATGTTGCCAGCAGTGTCTGGTGGCTGGACTTTGATCCTACACAGGAGACGACACCTGTATGAGGATAGGAGGGTTTCACCAGAGTGAATGGTGAAGGGATCAGTTAATTAGAGGGTGAGACACAGGGTTTAGGATTTCTGTACAGGGGGGTTTAGAGAAGTAAGATGGAGGAATTGGGGCGTGTCCTATCCTTCTTCTTCTTCTGCTCCTCCATCTTCTGTGGTGATGGTGGCACTTTGAGATTGGTTGTTACTAAAAGTGCACTGGGCAATAAGGGTGAAAGGTATTGGGGAAAAATGATAAATATTGTACACGTAGCTTTGGGTATAAAGATAGGTGACCGCCCGGAGGGCAGCACAGTGTGCTCATGGCTGGCTGCTGAGCAGAGCTCTGTCGGGCCGAGAGAAAATCTTTTAGATAAACAATTAATAAACACAGAGACCGAAAGAAGAACTGAAGCCTCTTCTGTTCCTTTGAAACGCGGGCTGCCCCAAGGCCACCCCGGGCCTTTTCAGGCCCTCCAAACAGCCGAAAACCGGACACATCCCTTTCCCCCGGGGTGGGCAGTACCTGGAAGTTGATGGTGAAGCGCATCCTGTAGTCCCACACCTTGATGACCTTGTCACCAGCAGTCAGCAGGTACTGGCCATCCTTGCTCAGTGCCAAGGAGGAACAGCTCAGCTTGTGCACAGGAGACACCTGAGGGCAAGAAATGGCACCAGCAGCCTTAGCTGAGCTGGTTCATATCCTTCTTTACACTTAAACAACAGAACAGCAGTGTGACAGTGTAGAAAACAAGGACAAGCTCAGGCTCACCCTGAGCACCAGCACACTGGGACAGCTGCAGGCTTCTCACTTGTGTTTCTTTGAAGCCTGTGAGCTGCAGGAGGAGTTTTTCTCTCATTTAACCTCCCAGAGAAACAAGAAGTGCCCAGCCCCCATAGGAGACCTGGGGGATGAATTTCAGTGTCCTACCTCTCGCACCAGCCGCCCGGTTCTTGCATCAAGCACAAGGATTTTATTGGAAGAAGTGGATACCAGGAGCTCTCCCTGAGGCACAGGACCGAAGCAGACCTTCACTGCAGAGTCCAGGATGGTGCTGTGCAGGTCCAGGATGCTGATGTCCACCCTCAGCAGCTGTGGAACAAAGAGCCACTGAAAAAGCACTGCAGGAACCCTAGGATTGCTCCTAACACAAAGCTATGGAGCCCCTGGACCCTTCCCTTCCACTTAACAAGGGGCTGCAGGTCCAGACAATGCCCAGGAGAGCAGGTCAACAGAGAGGTGAGAGCTGACAGCCTCCACAGCACACCCCAAATTATCCTTCACGCAGAGAACGAAGGCAGAGGAGAAGAAACCTTGAATGTGTTATTTCTGTCTCACAGAAGGGAAAGCAGGGAGCTCACTGCCTGCCCTGATCCACCTCCCTGGCTGCTGCCTGGGGGTTCCCAGGGGACAGCCCTGTCCCCAGAGTGAGGGCACTCTGCTGGGTACCTCATCGAGTGAGCAGGCCTCCATCACTGTCACCACGTACTTGGAGGGCCCCACGAAGGCCAGCAGGCGACTGTCCCCACTGAGCACCAGGGTGTCCACGCCACTGCCACCATCCCGGGCCACCACATTGCCTGGGGGACACAGCAAGGCAGTGAAGAGCAGCAAAGCCCACTCTGATGGTGCTGCTCAGCAGCAGCTCGAGAAAAAAGCAACCTGTGCTCTAGGAGATGCTGCAAATTTTATTTACACACCCAGAATGTGCAGTGAAGCACCTCAAAAACGAGGTTGAGATGCACAGCTTGTTGCCTGAGTGAACATGCAGTGTTTTCAAGGAGAGCAGAACAAAGTCAAAGGAATAAAATTGATTTCAGGGCTTATTTTTTAGTGTTACAAGAGGCTGTGATGAGGAGCTCTGTGAGATCTCAGCTGCAGCCTGGGTGTCTGAACCCAGAGCAGAATGAGGTCAGTGCTCACCACCACCACACTGATGTCAGTCCACAGGGCAGAGAGACCCAGAGGTCTGAAAATCACAGAAATTACAGCAATTCTCTGTATTTATTCCATGACCATAATTCTACTGCTCTGTCCCTGGAACGTGACCAGGCAGCAAACACAGTTTCAGAGCAGAGGCACCACGTGAAGGTCCAGCTGCAGCACTGACACCAAACCTGGTTTATTTTAGATTAATTTCCTGATTCCTCCAATCCCTGTTCCTTCTCCTGCACACCTCCTGAGGCAGGTTCCTCCTCTTTGTGCAGTATTACACTGTATAAAAATCAGAGTTCCCTTTCCCTGCCCAAGCTTGTGCTGTCACAACTCATTTCCAAAGTGTACATTAAATGTGACACTAATTTTTCCAAACTGCCTTGCCCCTGCCCTGCCTCCAGCTCTCCACCAGCTCCATTCACCAGCACAGAGCAGCTCTGCTGCAGGCAGGATTAGGGCAACAATCCACTTCAAACAAATTAAATTGCACATGTACAGAATGGAAAGAGTCAGGGCTTGGGCATGAATAAATCTCTGTGACCCCAGCACATTAATGAAATCATCAGAGCAGCAGGATGAGAGGGTTTGAACAGGTAGGGAAAGGCTGGCAGTCACTGGGGTTTGCTCACACAGAAGGTATAAACAGAAATCACAGAATTATTGAGGCTGGGAATGCCTTCTAAGGTCATCAAGTCCACTAAAACATGTCCCAGGTGCCACATCCACATCTTTTAAATCCTTGAAGGGATGGGGACTCCACCACTGCCCTGGGCAGCTGTGCCAGTGCCTGACCACCCTTCCCATGAAGGAATTTTCCCATGATCAAATCTAAACCTCCCCTGGCACAATTTAAGGCCATTTCCCCTTTGTCCTGCCCCTGTTCCCTGGGAGCAGAGCCCGACCCCCCCGGCTGTCCCCTCCTGTCAGGAGCTGTGCAGAGCCACAAGGGCCCCCCTGAGCCTCCTTTTCTCCAGGCTGAGCCCCTTCCCAGCTCCCTCAGCCCCTCCTGGGGCTCCAGCCCCTCCCCAGCTCTGTTCCCCTCTCTGGACACACTCCAGCCCCTCAGTGTCTGCCTTGTGAGGGGCCCAGAAGTGCCCCCAGGACTGGAGGTGCCTCAGCAAAGCCCAGAGCAGGGGGAAATGCCAAAACTCAGAAGGTTCATTGGGAAATATCACTCCAAGCAGGCTGAGCTTGGGCTGGCTCTGGTGTCAGCATGTCTGTGCTAATACAGAAAAAGAAGAAAGGCAATCCCAACCCCAGGGTCTTACCCAGGACTCTCAGAACCTGGATTTTCTGTGCCACAAGTCTGTACAGAGCCAGAGTTCCCTGCAGGCAGGAGCTGAACATCAAATTTCCATCTGGAGAGAAGGTCAGCCCGGTGACTGCAGTGCGGTGCTGCCTGAGAGGGGGCAGAAAACATGGAAAAAGGGAAGAGAAAAAGGAATCACAGACAGGGGGAACAGTGGTGATGTTGAGTGTAACACTGTGAAGAACCCAAGAGGATAAATTAACCAGGAACAGAGCAGGACCCTGCTGTGCTCACCCCTGCAGCAGCCCAGGACAAACAACACTCTGACTGTCACAAACCCGAGCAGTGAGTGCAGGCTCCAGCCTGGATGGAACCTGCTCCCTTTTCCCTTGGAGCATACTCCAAACCCCACACTGAGGCTCACAAGGCTCCCTGCCCAGCTCTTTCCTACTGCTGTCCACTGGGAAGTCACAAAGAAAGCCCTCATAGCTTTCACAGCTTGGGCTTTCAGCACCCAGAGCCTTGGCACAGCAGATCTGCCCCAAGCCCACCCAGCTGGGACCTGAGGCTTGTGGAGCTCCAGGAGTGTCACTGTGGCTCTGTCTCATCACCAGGACACCCAGTTGGATCCCTGGAGCTCCCACTTCACTCACTTGTGCTCCAGCAGGAGGTCAGAGGCAGCCAGGTTGAAGATCCTCACCACGCCGCTGTCGAAGCCACAGGCCAGCATCTTCCAGAAGGGGTGGAAGGCCACAGTACAGGGAGTTTCCTCTGCAGCTGAGAAGTCATACAGCTGCAGGGAAGAGACACCACAGGCGCGAAGCTGGAGAGGACTGGAGCCAACAACTGATCAGCCTCACATCTCCACCACAAGCATGTCCCTGCTCCTGCCCAGATGGATCCAAGACCCAATGAAGTCCTGAGTCTTTGGGCACTCAGATGAAGCCCTTGGGTGTTATGGTTTGTGCTAAAAAGCAATCTTCAAAAGATGGAGGAAAGGGAAATAGTTGTGTCCAACAATACCTCGTATTGGTGATATGTTTGCCTGACATCTGGGAGGAATGATGAGGAGGACTTTATCTTATTAGAAGGTTAATTAATTACTATATTATACTATATTATTTTATATTATATTACACTATATTACATTAAACTGAATTTATACAAGTATTTAACTCAACTCAACTGCTTATAATTTTGTGACTGCTGACCAACAGTCTGCACACACCCTTGGCTCTGATAGGCCAAGGACACAAACCACCATGACTGTGGGTAAACAATTCTATATTGTATTTCGCTTTGGCACCACACAGGAGCAGCCAATGAGATAAGAATTGTTTTGATCATGCTTTTCTCTGCTTCTCTCAGGTGCAGAGAATGTGAATTCCACAACCTCAGAACCCTGTACTTCCAAAGGGTCTCTTGCCCACGGTATCCCTCACGCTTCAGGGAGGGCTCCTGAACTGTGGGGCTTTGATAATTGCACCAAACAGAGACCAGGGAGACTCTTAATAACCCTGAGACACCACCTCCTGTAAGAGCCTAAATGAGAGATGCAGGACTCCAGGCAGCTCTCTAAAATGCAGTTTATTCCATCCAAGAGGTTACAGCAGTCCAGGGTCATGGGTGACAGAGCTGTGCCCACAGCTGTCAGCTCCAGCTGCAGGCAGGCCTGGAGCCCCTTTGATTTTGGTTACATTGCATTATAGACTTTTTTTTGCTGAGCATCTTAATACAGCAGAACCAATCTATACCTTAACTTTTATCTATAGCCTATCATAACTACTGTAATTACCATATTCATGTTACTGTTCTCCAATCACTAAAAGTCAGTACATTTCAGTTTAAACTAGAAGTTGTTTTTCAGTTTTCTCGCAGTGGAAAATTCTG
The DNA here is from genome assembly GCF_047830755.1 of Zonotrichia albicollis. Classification (NCBI taxonomy): domain Eukaryota; kingdom Metazoa; phylum Chordata; class Aves; order Passeriformes; family Passerellidae; genus Zonotrichia; species Zonotrichia albicollis. The sequence continues at coordinate 14,782,654 of NC_133834.1, read as the reverse complement.
AGACCTTTTTTCTACTTGCAGCTTTGCTGATTTGTTTGCCTGTGCTCTCTTTCTGCTTGGTAAAAACATCTTCTGTTTGGGGTGGGTTTGTCTTTTGCTCTAAGTAATAAAAAACCGTTTCTAACTAACACACTCTTTGCCTCCTTGGTTATCCAGTAATTCTCTTCTTCTATATCAGAACTTGCTTCCATCTCTATCCCTCCATCAGACCCTACACTGAAAAATCTTTCTGCTAAGCATACACAAATCTGTGAGACTTCCTTGTCAAACTTCCATCCTTCCTAACAACCTGCCTCTTGTGTCACCCACCTGCTGCCTGGAGGCGAGGTCCCACACTCGGATGGTGCTGTCCTGGGCCACTGTTGCCATGTGCTCCCCCTTGCCCTGCAGGGAGAAGCCCAGCACGGAGCCCCCGTGGGAGCGCATCAGCGTGCTGTAGTCCCGGGCCTGCACGTCCAGGTAGCCCAGGCTCCCAGCAGCTGTCGTGGACAGCACTTTGTGGCCATCTGGGCTGATGCAGACACAGCTCACTGAAGCCTCATGCTCTGGGGAAAGACACAGGAGTCAATAAATCCTCTGGGAAAGGAGCAGCTGGAACACAGCTACGGACCGTGGCAGTGTTCGCAGGAGTCTTAGGATGAGGGAAGAGATGAGAATGTTGACTCCATGTTTCAGAAGGCTGATTTATTATTTTATTATATATATTATATTAAAACTATACTAAAAGAAGAAAGGATTTCATCAGAAGGCTGGCTAAGAATAGAAAAGGAATGATAACAAAGGCTTGTGACTGACCAAGACAGTCCGAGCCAGCTGACTGTGATTGGCCATTAATCAGAAACAACCACATGAGACCAATCACTGATGCATTCCACAGCAGCAGATAATCAATGTTTACTTTTTGTTTCTGAGGCCTCTCAGCTTCTCAGGAGAAAAAATTTAAGGAAAGGATTTTTCATAAAACATGTCTGTGACACAGACCCACATTTAGGAAAGCAATGCCCACGACTCAAAGACTGAATGCTTGCACGTGTGAGTTGTGACAGATTAGAGATTAGTCTCTGCCCTTCCTAGCATCCCTGGGCTCTGCTGTAATGGTGATTGCTTCAAAAACAATCAAGGACTGCTCGACTTCTCCCCTAATTTTTCATGGACAGATGAGCTGTGGCTAGAAGGGGACAGAAATCAAGATGGAAAGTCTGCTCTCTCCCAGGAGATCCTGCCTTTCTCCTATGAGTTACAAGAATAAACATGAATAATTGCCACTGAAGACTTCCAAGGCAGTGAGCCCTGGAGGCAGCACACGTCACACAGCCCTGACTCACAAGGATTGCTGTGGGAGCTGTGGCAGTGGAGCTCTGGATCTGCAGCAGGACATGTGCAGCTCAGAAGCTCCACTCCCACCTCTACTCACCTGCCTCCAGGACAGCAGCTGAGAAGTCCAGCAGCCACAGCCTCACGTAGCCATCCTCTGATCCCGTGGCACAGAAACTCGAGGACATGCTGATACTGTTTATAGCAATCCCAGGGCCTGGAAACCAAAAACCAACAGCTCCTAATACAGGTGAAACAAGAAAACTCAGCCTGAGAGGGGCCCATGCAAGAGCTGGGGCTGGTAGCCCACCCACACCCAGCTGAGCCTGAGGAGGATGTAGGAACCCCACAGAGACAGGCAGAACAGGCTGAAGGGTCTCAGCCAGCCCTTCTCAGGGCTCCAAATACCTATTTACCAGTGTGAAACCCTTCCCAGGCACAGAAGATTCCTACCTCTGCTATATTTTTGCCTCAAACAGGATCCTATAGCAAAGGATATCCCGGATTAACTGCCTGAGGTACAAACCCTTTCACTACCCTGTGCCAAAGCCTCTCTGCAGAAGGGAGATACAGATCCACAGACTGGGAGTTTTTGATTCATAGAATCATTAAGGCTGGAAAACATCATTGAGCCCAACCATTATCCCCCACCAGCCCATGTCCCCAGGTGCCACACTCAGGTGCCACCACAGGCTTTTTGAACATTTTCAGGGACAGAATGGGCAGCTTGTTCCAAAGCCTTACCACACTTTCAGTCAAGAAATTTTCCCCAATATCCAACCTAAATTCAGGTCTAAAAGCCATAAGTCAGAGCCAGCACTGAGACCAAGAGGCACCAAGGACTTTGCTTCATCTCCTCCTGGGCCCTTTCATGCCCATGAAGTGAGAACTGCAGTTGCTTGTCTCTCAAAGGCCACATTATAGATTGATTAGCTCAATTTGCCAAAGCAAACTATGCACTAAGTTTTAAGATATCAGAGCAATCACACTTCAAAGTGAATTCTTCCTGCTGCTCAAGTTAATGGAAGAGCTGAAAGTTGGTCTACTTAATGTAGAGCAACAAAGATTCCCCAAACGCTCTGCAGCAGCTGAATGAAAAAATCCCCAAATTCATCTTTTTCGTTAATCTTAGTTCTTTTTCCATCTCTCCATTAAGCCTCCCATCAGCAAATGAAGACCTTGTCTCATGTTTCTAAAAGTAGTGTTTCTCTGAAAGTGCAATCAGCATTTAAAATGCTAAAATCTTTCTTAAAATGATACTTTGCTGTACTATGGAAGATTATTTGCAGTCCTTAAGAGACAAACAGCAATGATCTAAACAACTCCAAAATAATCCTTCAGCAGTAGGTAAAGAGCTGGTTGGTTTGAGCAGATTTCTGACCCCCATGGTGGTGGAGGTGGTCACTGGTTGTTGGTCCTGCTCCCTGCCCGCTCGTGTTCCCACCTGAGCTGTTCCTTACCTGCTCCTGCTCCTACCTGAGCTGCTCCTGTTTCCACCTGAGCTGCTCCTGTTCCCACCTGAGCTGCTCCTGTTCCCTGCCTCTCCCACCTGAGTTGCTCCTGTTCTAAACTGAACTGTTCCCTGCCTGCTCCTGCTCCCACCTGAGTGTTCCCTGCCTCCTCCTGCTCCCTGCTCCTGCTTCCACCTGAGCTGCTCCTTGCCTGTTCCTGTTCCCTGCCTGCTCCTGTTCCCAACTGAACTATTTCCTGCTTGTTCCTGTTCCCCCCTGAACTCTTCCCTGCCTGCTCCCACCTGAGCTGCTCCTGCTCTCTGTTGCTCCTGTTTCCATCTGAGTTGTTCCTTACCTTCTCCTGCTCCCGCCTGAGCTGTTCCTGTTCCCTCCCTGCTCCTGCTCCCACCTGAGCTGTTCCCTGCCTGTTCCTGCTCCCACCTGAGCTGTTCCTGTTCCCTGCCTGTTCCTGCTCCCACCTGAGCTGTTCCCTGCCTGTTCCTGCTCCCACCTGAGCTGTTCCCTGCCTGTTCCTGCTCCCACCTGAGCTGTTCCCTGCCTGCTCCTGCCCGTCCTCCTGGGGCTGTGCAGGCAGCAGGCGCCGTGCACTCCGCACACAGACGTCCTTGCAGTCCACCTCCAGCACGTGGCCACTCCTGCTGCACACAAAGCTGTGGGAAAAATGCAGGAGAGATTTGCTTTTAGTAAAAAAACACCTTGGTTTACCTTGTTTGTGTACAGCAATTCTGGCTCACAAGAAATATAAGAGGTCAACAAGGTGTCCAAGTGTTCCACACACCTCCAAAGAAGTCAGAGCTTCCTATTTAGTTTCCTGACCCTTTGGAATGGAAATCAGCAAAAGAGCTAAAAGCTTGCCATAAACTCCAGAAAGGAGGCTCCCTCTGCCACAGGCTGGCTGAGCTGACAGCTCTGCCTTTGTGGGACAACATGTGGTGGCAACAAAGGTCTGGCTTTGATGATTAAAATAAAACAACAAAGCATGTGTCTGTATGCAAGAGGATGTGTGCCAGGCTCCTCCCGCTGACCCAGGAATCCAACAGAGAGCTTCAGGTGGGGAGAGAGTCACTAAATATGGCACAACAGCGGCATGGCAAGAGGAAAGAGGCTGTTCTGTGAGCAGCCAAAGCCCTTTTGGGAGGTGACACGTGGTGAGTGGGGAGAGCCTCTCCCAGCTCCAGAGGGCAGCTGTATTTTGAGGGAGAAGCCCAGCACAGTGCCGTGGAGGAGGGGGAAAGAGAATGCTGACAGGGAGAGCTGCAGAGCTCCCTCCTCTGGGCTGCCTGGGACAGGTGACAGTGACAGGCTGTAAGAGACATCTAAAATTTCCCTCATAGTCTGAAGGTTCCCTCATTTGGCTCACGACCATCACAGAGACCAAGACCCTATGGACCCTGACTGGAGTTCTGGCCTGGTTGGGGTGGATGCAAACAGCCCCTCACAAGGCACACAGAGCCCCTCACAGGGTACACACACACAGAGCACACAGAGCCCCTCACAGGGCACACACACAAAGGGAACACACACAGAGCCCCTCACAGGGCACACACACCGACAGCCCCTCACAGGGCGCACACACACACACACACACACACACACAGCCCCTCGCAGGGCACACACACACACACAGAGCCCCTCACAGGGCACACACACACACACAGCCCCTCGCAGGGCACACACACACACACACACACAGAGCCCCTCACAGGGCACACACACACACACACACACACAGCCCCTCACAGGGAACACACACACACAGCCCCTCGCAGGGCGCACATACACACAGAGCCCCTCACAGGGCACACACACACAGGGAACACACACACAGGGCACACACACACACACACACAGCCCCTCACAGGGCACACACACACACAGCCCCTCACAGGGCGCACATACACACAGAGCCCCTCACAGGGCACACACACACAAACACACACACACAGGGCACACACACAGAGCCCCTCACAGGGCGCACACACACACACACAGCCCCTCACAGGGCACACACCACAACACCTCACAGGGCGCACACACACAGCCCCTCGCAGTGCACACCCAGCCCCTCACAGCCTCTTACAGTGCACGGTCCTCTGGCTCCTGCCGGGGCCCCTCCTCGAAGGCCAGGTCGGTGAACTCCAGGGCGTGGTACTCGCCCAGGGGGACGGGACACGAGCGCAGGGCCCCGCTCCGCACTCGCCACAGCCTGACGTTGTCCCGGCCACACGACACCATCCTGTGCAGGGAGACAGGGCCTGAGCACCAGGGCAGGGCTCCACGGGCCCCCGAGGGCAGGGCAGTGTGCCAAGGGCCGGCCTGAGCACCAGGGCAGGGCTCCACAGGCCCCCGAGGGCAGGGCAGTGTGCCAAGGGCCGGCCTGAGCACCAGGGCAGGGCTCCACGGGCCCCCGAGGGAAGGGCAGTGTCCCAAGGGCTGCTGACAGCAAGGACTTAGAGCAGGAATGGCAACCAATGGCTGCAGCACCACAATTCTCCCCCAGCCGTGCCAGAGTTATCAAATAAAAGGGGTCTGGGGTGAAGGGACCTTAAAGCTCATCTCATTCCAACCCTGCCATGGGGACACCTTCCATTGTCCCAGGCTGTCCCAAGCCCTGTCCAGCCTGGCCTTGGGCACTGCCAGGGACCAGGGGCAGCCACAGCTGCTCTGGGCACCCTGTGCCAGGGCTCACTCCACCCTCAGACGGAACAATTCCTGCCCAATATCTAAGAATCAATACTTTCAATTTATTTTCCTGGCACACTACCTGGTATCATCAAAGAAAGCAATCTTCATGGCTTGGATGTCCACATCTGTGTGTGCTTTGGCCAGCACAGTCACGCCTCCACCACAGGTCACCTGAGCAGTGTTCCACACCACCACCATCTGAAACAAAAAAATATGATGGGAGAGCTGCTCAAAACCTTGGCAGCACAAGAGCTTTTCATCCCACAGCTGCTCCAGAGCTGGGCACAAAGTATTGATAACAGAGCTGGAGCAGGGAAATAAAACCCATTGCACAGAGGGTTTAGGACAGTCCAACAGCTTTGCAAAGCTTCATGGCAATATCCTTTTCTGCAATCCATAATTACAGGTTCTAAATCCCAGGGCTGCCTGGCAACAGGGCTCAGACTTGGAGAGAAAATCCACAGAGCAGTGGGAACTCTGCCTGCTGGGATACAGGAGCAGTCCCAGGGCTGGGGGAGCAGGAGGCAGCACGTGTCCACTGCTCAGGACAGCTCTGTGTGCCCTCAGTGCCCATCACCAGGGGCAAGAGTCAAACCCTCTGCCCAGAGCAATCAGAAATGCAGGAGGATGCTCTGCACTCCAGCACCGTGTTAAAACCAAACCCAGCAGCACCTCAGAGGCTGGCATGGGCTGAGGCATCACCCTGGGGGAGATACTCCCCCAGCACCCCCATTCTCCCACCCAGCTTTCCCCCCACTGATCCCACCTCCCCAGCTCCCACACAGATCACAGAACACTGCCACGTGCTGGGAAAAACACAGAGCACTGTGTGGCTTCTCCTTCACTTAGTGATGGCACAGCTAATTGCTGATGGTCGTCACTGAAGGATAAAAAACAGTTCCACTGACAAAACAAAACCCCCAGTCCCATGGAACAAGTTTATTTTTGACTGCTCCACGTGGGATCTGCGTCATCCCCAGCTACAAAGCTGGGTGGCAGCTCCAGTGCCTGGCATCCCTTCCCACAGTCATGCCTGGAGCTGGAAGATTTCACCTCACATCTTGCCCTAAATGCTATTAAAAAAACGGTATAATCCCATCACCCTGCCTGGCTCCTAGCTGGGACCATTCCAGGGATAGAACAGCCCCAAAGCACTACCCCAGCATGTCTCTCCAGCTGCTTCCAAAAGGATTTGTTCACTTGCAGCTGAGGAACACCCACAAGCATCAGGCAGAGGGAAAGTATTCTCCAGGCAGCTAATGAGACAGGGATGTCCCCCAAGAACATTTCTAGGAAAGCTGAGAGCAGGGGTTTGCCTGGAAAATAACTACAGAATTTAGGAGAACAGCTCTCCCAGGGAAGCCTCCCAGCCTGTGTCAGCTCTCACCGTTTTGCTGTGCACGTCCTTCCCCACACCACACAGAACAGCTCCACTGTGGGAAAAGCTGCAGGAAGAGAGACCTGGTGAAAAACAGCTCCTTGTACCCTGGGTTCATCCTCACCGGGCATGAAAGGGGACAAGCAGTGGGGATGGGGAGACAGCAAGGGCTGAGGGATAAGCTCAGCACAGAGGTGGCAGCACATCCAGGCCAGCCACCAGCAGGTTCAGTGACAAACACAGGCAGCTGTAATTCATTGTTGGCGAAGTTGAAACAGGAAAGCCTTATAAATATGATTGCCTGGCAAAAGATTTTGAGAATATGGAAATTATAAGCGAGATTGAAATGAAAGCAAGCTTTGAGATCCCTCAGTTACTGAACAACCAGAAAACAATGGTGTGGCCAGCTGAAGGTGATCCCCTTTTGATGGAACAACACCCTCTGCTTGCAGACAGGCCCAAGGGTCAGAGCAGACCCTACAGCTTGGCAGAAGGGGCCCAAAGAGGAGTTTACAGGTTTAAAATGTAACACAGTATAGTAATGTAATGATTCTTATAGGCTGTATGGAAATGCCGTAGGATTTGTATCTTGTACTAGACTGGTTAGTGAGAATTAGAATATTCAACACAGAAGAAGATTTATTGTATTGTAACAGGAACTTTGCTGTCTTAGCTCTTACTCTTACTCTCTCACCCTCTCATCCTCTCTGCCCCTCTCCTCTCTCAGCCTGCTCTGAGCTGTGGCTGCAGCTCCCAGCAGGGCCCTGCCCCAGGCCCTTTGCAATGAACCCCAAGTTCCTGACCTGGCTGCAGAGATCTCTGCTCTCCATCTGTCCCGACTGTGCTACCCCCATCAATCCTACATCCATGCCAGGAACAGCTGCTGTGCTGCACTGCTGAGCACCCACCTGAGGGACACCAGGCCGTGCAGGTGGGTTTTGAAGAGGCTCAGGCAGGTTCCTGTGGGGAAGTCCCAGAGGCGGCCGAGGCCGCGGGGCCCGGCCTGCGCCGAGGCCAGCACGGAGCCGCTGCCGCTGAGGGCCAGCGCCGCCACCTGTGGGGACACGGCCACAGGGGAGCACAGAGAGCCCATGGGACAGGACAGGGATGGAGCAGGGGGTCTCACTCACCTTGTCTGTGTGGCCAAGGAAGAACCTCTGCTCGCCAGACTGGAGGAGCAGGGCCACGATGACGGCGTGGCAGGGGTACACCACGGCCGTGCTGTCCCGCGTCCACAGGGCCTGCAGACCCGACACACAGGACACTGTGGGAATGTGCCCCCTTGAGGGAGTGACTAAACTGTCCTCTGTCTCCTTAAAAAGGAAAAAAGCCCAGAAGTTTCTCTCCTGGATTGGGTAAAGACAGCTCACAGGACCTGGGGGACTGCACGTCAAACTTAAGGATATCCAACTGGACAGGAGCCAAAAAGTCCCCCCTGAACAATTTACTAGAAAAAGAAGACAACAAAGGAACTAATTCCTTTTGTGAGGTGTTTTACCGGGGCAAGGACCTCTTGCACCTGTCTCGGTTTTTCTCAGTAAAGAGCTTGGTTATTTTGCCTTTTCTAAAAACTTTTCTGTTTCCAACACTACCACAGAAGCCATCCTGTTGATTTTATGTCTTCTCAGGTAGCTGAGCTATCCTGGGTGTGAAATAAATCTCCAAAAGCTTATGAGACCCAGCTGGAAGAGACCATATATGAGGACACAGCTCCAGAACCGCCCCACAGCCCAGGCACAGCTCTCCCCAGCCCTGGCAGTGTCCAAGGCTGGGTTGGACAGGGTGTGGAACAACCTGGGCTCGTGGCAGGTGGCCCTGCTCATGGCAGGGGATGGAATGGGATGGGCTTTAAGGTCCCTTCCATACCATTGAACAGCAGATCCAAGGAAAATTACATTGCTAGCAGAACCTTGAAATGACTGAACCAAACCAACCCCTCTTTTATGTTAACACAGACCACAGGCAAGGCCCAGTGTGCCACAGAAACAATCCAAACAAGCCCTTCCTTTCCAGCCTCCAACAAAGCAGCACCAGTTTTAATGTGTTAAAAAGAAGTGTAATCTAGTGAAGGGTCTGGAGAACAAATCTGATGAGAGGCAGCTGGTGGACCTCAGCCTGGACCTTCTGGGTCTCCACAACCCTCTGACAGGAGGGGGCAGCTGGGTGAGGGTCAGGCTCTGCTCCCAGGGAAGAAGGGAGGAAACAGACTCAAGTTTTGCCAGGGGAGGTTTAGATTTGATCATGAGAAAATTTCTTCATTGGAAGGATGGTCAAGCACTGACACAGCTGCCCAGGGCAGTGGTGGAGTCCCCATCCCTGGAGGGATTTAAAAGACATGTGGATATGGCACTTGAGGACATGGGTCAGTGGAAGGCCAGGGATTCCTGAGAAAACCAGCTGGAACTGATGTCCTTAGAGGGCTTTTCCATCCTATAATTCTGTCTAATGGGCCCCATAATTTTTAATTCACCATCCTAACAGCAGAGCAGTTGTCACAGACAATCTGGCTCACCCACTTTGGGATCATTTTCCACATCAAGCAGTGCCACACTCAGCTGCATTTCACACCTCCAAAACATCCAGATCCTGGCTACACAGTGACAGATCAACTCCCCAGATCACCCAAGCCACTGACCCATTTGGTGCTGCAGCCTCCAAAGCCAATAATTGTTCTCAGCTTCAGGATGGGATCTGGCACAAGCCCCTGGAAAAGAAAACCAGACAGCACCATCATGCCCAGAGCCAGGCTGGGGTCCTCCCTCCATGGGCACCCCTGCCCCAGAGCTTGGCTCTCTGAAGCACAGAGGCAGCTTTGGGTTGCTCCTGTCAGAGGGAACAACTTGAAAGCATTTAATGTGGCAGAGTCAGAGCTGGCAGCAGGAGGAGCTGGAGTTTCTGAGTTGAGCAGCTCTGCCATCCAGCCCCAGTGATGCCCTGGGGCCACTGTGACAATCCCACACTGGTTTGGGCTGGAAGGGACCTTAAAGTCCCCCTGGCCATGGACAGGGGCACCTTCCACCAGCCCAGGCTGCTCCAAGCCCTGTCCAAGCTGGCCTTGGACACCTCCAGGGCTGTCCTGCAGGCTGGGGCTCACCTGTGGGATGGCAAAAGGGCCAGAGCCCTCCTGTACACACCAGGGCAAACCTGGGCTTAAGGTCAGCACATTTGAGCACAGGGTCCCTCTGCCAAGGCAGGGAGAGTGCTAGTGGCAAGAACTGCTCCTCTGCATCTTTGGGACTCCATGAGTTTAACTGAAACCCCAGCATGAACATTGTGGTCTCTCTCTCCTTTCAGTAGAAATAAAGGGAAATACCCCAAAGGAAAACCCCAAAGGCACCTTGTGACCCTCCAGAACTTCACACACCTCCTGTGAGCCAGGGACAGCTCGGGCTGTCTGTCCCCTCCTCTGATGAGCATAGACATGGATGCCACCAGCACTGAGTGGCAGCGGCTGCCTCGTGTCCCCTGCACTGTGCAGCTTCTCCTCCAGCACGGGGTCTGCAGCAGGCACAGCTCCCCCAGGCCCTGGCACTGCCAGGTGAACCTCAGGGATGCTTTTTGTGACCACAGGACACCGACGTGGCACCTGAGAAAGAGCAAAGCCTCAGACAGAGCTCAGCTCTCCTCCCAGGGCCCTCCACCTGCCCAGGGGCAAGGAGGAAAAATTCTGGAGGGAGAGCAGCCCTGTGGGTACCTGGCTGGGCCAGGTTGTTAACCAGCCCTCTCCTTACACCCCCAGCACTGTCTGTGCACAGTTCATCTCCTCCTGACAGCAAACCAGAGCCTTGTCCAAATGCTCCTGGAGCTCTGGCAGGTTTGGGCCACTGCCCTGGGGAGACTGCTCAGTGCCCAACCACCGTCTGGGGGAAGAACCTTTATCTAATATCCATTAAAACCTGCCCTGACACAGCTCCAGCCATTCCCTGGGTCCTGTCCCTGTCACAGGGAGCAGAGATCAGAGCTGCAGCCCCTGACAAGGTCTGACCTCAGTCTTTTTCTCCATCTGATCAAACCAAGTGACTGCTGTACCTCTTACCCTTCCCCTCTAGACCCTTCACCACCCTCACAGCCATCCTTTGGACACCCTCTAATAAGAGAGGTTGTGCTCCTGTTTCTCCCTCTCTACAGCATGAGGATGGCTTCCCAACACCCCCCACCACACTGGTGAGCCAGCCTGGACCCCAGATCCCACATCACCCCAGTGGGGAAGTGTCACAGACATCTTTTATGAAAAATCCTTTCCTTAAGATTTTTCCTCCTGAGAAGCTGAGAGGCCTCAGGAACAAAATGTAAACATTGACTATCTGCTGCTGTGGAATGCAACAGGTGCATCTGTGATTGGCCCATGTTGGATGTTTGTAATTAATGGCCAATCACAGTCAGCTGGCTCAGACAGAGAGCCGAGTCACAAGCCTTTGTTATCATTCTTTGCTATTCTATTCTTAGCCAGCCTTCTGATGAAACCTTTTCTTCTATTCTTTTAGTATAGTTTTAATACAATATATATCATAAAATAATAAATCAGCCTTCTGAAACATGGAGTCAGATCCTCATCTCTTCCCTCATCTGAAAACCCCTGTGAACATGGTCACAGGGAAGGGGAAAGCAAGCTGAGGGCAGCTGCCTGCAGCCCCAGCAATGCCTGCAGCCCCAGCAATGCCAGCTCCACACCCTGCTCTGCTCCCTCAGGGCACTGCTCACATTCCTTGGTCTCCACACCTCACTGCCTTATCTATAACTTGAAGCCACACGGATCTGCTGCCTCCACAGAGACAGGGAAGATGGATGTCTGGAGATCCCAAGGTACTTGGCACATCTCCTGTCTGTGCTGCACAACACTGCACCCCCAGGCAGTCACTGCAGGGCTGTGGTCACCAGACCGTGCCTGGAGCAGCTGCCAATGACAACAAGCAGCTTCTATCTCTTAAATTAAGACACAGGGAAAAGCTCCATGGGAAGCAGGAAGGAAGGAGCTGCAGCCTCCTCCATGGTGCACTTACAGCTTTGGGACTGCTCATCTGCTGGACAGGGGGCAGGTCACAGGCTGCTCTGGAGCGCGTCACCAGCTGGGTCGGTGGGTGGCCAGGCTCCTGCAGGACTTGGTCACCTGGACAACACAAGGAGCAGGTGGAGCTCTTTTGGAAACCCAGGGCAGCCAGCTGGGCTGGCACAGCCTTGGCTGCCATCCCCAGCATTCCCACCTGCCACAGGATGTGGGAAGCTCTTCTGGATGGAGTTGTGCAGCAGCTTAGCCCCCTCAGATGGGAACCTGAGCAGAAGCAGAGGAAGGCACTGTGTCACTGGGACACTGCATTGGCACCTGGCACCTCAGCCTGGCACAGAGGCCTCTTTGCTGTCAAAGAACCCTCCCCTTGTTCCTCATGGCCCTCACAGGGGTACCAAAGGCAGATGGCACTAAGGGTGTCTTTGTAACCAACACCTAAATGCTTGAGGTGAGGGGACCAAAACCCAGCCCAGGTTCACCTGATCTGTCATTCCCAAAATGGCACTGCCCATCCTGCCCCTCCCAAGGGCACGGGGAGCTCTGGGAGCTGCAGAGGGGTGGGAGCAGCCATACCTGATGTAGTCATAGAGGTCGTGCCACTTCTGCCCCTTGGGCACAGGGAAGGCCAATTCCCGGGGCATGGGAGCCACCCCACGGCAGGACAGGTCACCCAGGCGGGCCCTGGCCAGTGTCACACCTGGCAGGACAGGGACACACACACACACTGAGCTCCCCAAGCCCAGGGAGCTTGAAATCCCTGAGGGATACAGGCACACACCCCTTCCCACCAGAGCAACAAAGAGCACAAGCCTGAGGTTTGCAACAAACCCACATTTCACAGGTGGGTTCCTGTATTCCTGCAACTCTGAACCTCCAAAGAAGAACCCAGAGCACAAACCCTTGGGTTTCAGTTATAAACCCCCAGGCTCAAGAATCATGTCATTTCACTGATTCAGCAGTTTCATATGATTTCTCTTAAAGCTCATTGCCCATTTTCTTATTTCCTCCACAAATTTTTAAATTTAGGAAAGTGAAACAGAAAAGGTTTCAAGAAAGGTACAGTAAGTTTCAGGAATTTCAAAGCAGCCCCTATAACTTCTTCCTCACTGATGCTTCCCAGCAGGCCAGGCAGTTCAGACAGAATTCCAGCACGAAAAAGGAAAGAGAGAAAACAAAGGATTTGACCAAAGTACCTCTGCCACACTGAGCAGGTGGATAAAAAAAGCAGGTTGGAAGATTTCTGACACAAAAAAAGCACAGGCTCTTCCAACAGATAAAAGCACAAGTCTTGCAAAAGTGAAGCTTGATGATACCTTTCACTTTCACCCCTGAAAAAATTTCTAACCTTAGAAAGATATTTAACTTTGCTCTTTTCATTCACTTTTACAGCTGGAAAATGAGAGGACACTTTCCTCCAGAGGGAGGAAAGAGACTGTATTCCCTTCCAGATTTCCTTCCAGTGCCTAAAGGGGCTCCAAGAGAGCTGGAGAGGGACTTTGGACAAGGGCCTGGAGGAACAGGACAAGGGGAAAGGGCTTCAAACTACCAGAGGGCAGGGATGGATGGGATTTTGGGAAGGAATTGTTCCCTGTGAGGGTGGGCAGGCCCTGGCACAGGGTGCCCAGAGCAGCTGTGGCTGTCCCTGGATCCCTGGCAGTGCCCAAGGTCAGGCTGGATGGGGCTTGGAAGTGTCCCAAACTTAACATTGTACCAAGTGTTTTGCCTTTTCTGTTCACATTATAGAGCACCAGGGCTCTGCCAGGGCTGCAAACTCAGCTCTGAGCCCCCGTGGTCTCCCCCCAGGCTGGGCTGCAGTCTCAGCAGGCAGCAGAGGCCAGCCCAGGCTCTGGGCTCCTCACCTGGCTCGAAGAGCAGGTCGCTGGTGCAGAGGTTCTTCACGAGCAGGTTGCAGCAGAGTTTGACCCCCCTGAGGTGGCTGTAGCTGCGGGCCAGGTACAGGGCCAGGATGGAGGGCAGGTCCAGCACCAGGCACGTCCAGCGCGCGTCACCCGGGGCTGCTCCGGGCACACCTGGGATGAGAGGCATGGTGGGAAAGAGGCTGCAGACAGGGACCTTGCTGGACAGGAGACACAGGGGTCACAGGGCTCAGAATGAAGTATTTACCAGGCAAGATTCCCACCAGGCCTGTGCCAAGTGGGAAATCATGTCTTGTAGGCTCAGGGATGGGGAAGGACAGACAGGCATCCCACCACCTCCATGGGCTCATGCCTGGCCTGACACTGCACCCCCCTGTTTGGGAGAACAGGGATGGGTGACAGCCAAACCAGGAGCTACAGCTCTGACCTGGCTGCAGACCAGCTCCTGCTCAGGCCCACCACTGTTATCATAAAATCCTGGAATGGTTTGTGTTGGGAGGGACACCCTTTAAACCCATCTCATTCCATCCCCTGCCATGGGCAGGCACACATTCCATGCCCAGGTTGCTCCATGCCCCATCCAACCTGGCCTTGGGCCATCCCAGGGATGAGGCAGCCACAGCTTCTCTTCAAACACATTGAGCCACCTTGAGAGCTCAATTTACTCTCTAACAATTAGTTCTGGTGGTGGGGTGCCAGCCCAGCCCCAGCTCCTCACCCCGCCGGGCCGTGCCCTCGCTGGCTGCCCCGCAGACAAAGGGGAACTGGAGCCAGGTGGAGGAGGATTTGAATTCCTTGAAGAGGTTGGAGAAGGAGATGCGAACCACCTGATTTTCCTGGACAGAGACACACACACGGAGCTTTAGTCACCCTGGTGGTTTCGGCAGGGAAGTGCTACAGAGGAGGAGGCTTGTGGCCCTGTCTCCTGTCCCCTCCACGTCCCCTGGCCCCGGCAGAGATGCCACCAGGATGGAAGCCACCTCCAGCCCGAAGTGACCCACCAGCAGCAAAGAGCAGCCACATCCTGCAGCCCCCAAGCCCACCAGTGCCACCCCCAGGGCTTCAATGATGGCAGTGTAAGAGGCCATCCCGTGTCACGGACCTCGGTGGTGACATCCAGGTGCACGAGGAAGTGCTTGCGGGGCAGGGGCCTGAAGAGCAGGTAGAGGTAGCGCCCTGTGAGCCCCAGGGACTGTGTCCCTGCCCGGGGCAGCTGCAGGTAGCTGCTGGCTGGGTTGGAGCCTCGGATCCGGTAGATTGTTCCCTTCATCCTCGTGTCCTTTGGAAGGCAGGGAAGGACGGGGGTGGGTCAGCACTGCCCAGCCCTGGCAGTGCCCCCCGCCCCACCCCATGGTGGCCCTGTTACCGTGAGGGCAGCCACGTCCCCCTCCTTGGCGGAGCGCTTCCACTCCTCCACACGGAAGTGCTTGAAGATGTTCAGGTAGGGACGCTGCCAGGCTGCCAGCACCGGGATCACGGGGGATGGAACCCCAAGCCCCACTGCTCCCTGTATGTCCCCAGGTTCCCTGCCCCATTAGCACCCCACTGTCTGTATGTCCTGAGTCTCCCCAGCCCCAGTATCAATCTCATAATGCAAGCCTGGTGATGCCCTCATTATCTCTTTACCACAATTCCCCCCAGCCCTCGTGACACCCCCAAGCCCCAGAGTCCTGCTGAGAACCCCATTACTCCTCTCCTCCAGCCTCAGGAACCTCTAAGCCCTGAGCTCCTCCAGCCCCAATGATATCCAGCACCTCCACAGTCCTGACCCTGCCACCCCGGCGCTGTCCCTGTGCCCCCAGCATGGTTACAGACCTGCTCGTGGAATCCCACGCTCCCCATTCTCCCCACCCCCGGTGACAGCCCAGTATCTGCACGTTCCAAGCCTCCCCAGCCCTGATGGCACCCCGTTACCTCCATGTCCAGAGTCCCCATGCCCAGTGACAATGCAGCCCTCAGAACCAGTAACGCCCCTGTGCCCCCCCCAGTACCCCCTGCCCAGTGACAGTGCCCCGAGCCCCCAGCCCCAGTGAGGACCCTGAGCCCGAATCCAAACAACCCAGCCCGAGTGACATCTCTGTTACCGCCACGCTCCAAACATACAAGCCCTTCAGCCCCGGTACCCCTGTGCTCCGGATGTCCCCCATCCCCGGTGCCCACCCCGCTCCCGTTACCGCTGCGCTCCGAGCCCCGCCGGAGCTGCCTGTCCGCGGTGACAACCCCGTGCTCCGAACCCCATCCCCGGTGATGCCGCGGTTCCCGTACCCCAGTGACGCCCCGTGTCCCCCATCCCGGTCACGACCTCATTGCCCAGTGTCCCCCCATCCCTGGCCACACCCCCATTGCCCCGTATCCCCCCGTGTCCCCCCATCCCGGGTCACACCCCCATTATTACCCCGTGTCCCCCCATCATGGTCACACCCCCATTGCCCAGTGTCCCCCCATCATGGTCACACCCCCATTACCCTGTGTCCCCCCGTGTGCCCCCATCCCCGGTCACACCCCCATTGCCCCGTGTGTCCCCATTACCCCGTGTCCCCCCATCATGGTCACACCCCCATTACCCTGTGTCCCCCCGTGTCCCCCCATCCCCGGTCACATTCCCATTACCCCGGGTGCCCCCCCCGTCCCCGGTCACACCTCCATTATTACCCTGTGTCCCCCCATCCCGGTCACACCCCCATTATCCCGTGTCCCCCCTCCCGTCCCCACTGTCGCCCCCAATCCCCTGCACCCCCCCACCTGCCGCCATGGCGCTCGCCGCCGGATCAACCGTCCCGCGCGGCTGCAGCCAATCAGCGGCGCGCTACCGCCTGTCACGTGATCACTCCCCGCCCCTAGCCCCGCCCCCCGGGCGCTGACCCCGCCTCCTTTCCCTCCCCTCGGTCGCCACACGATCGCCACAGAGCCGGGCACGATCGCTCGGGACAGGGACTTTATGTGCGCGGGGTCAGAGCGAGGGGTCAGGGGACTTTATGTGCGCGGGCTCAGAGGGAAGGGTCGCCGAAGCCGAAGCGCTGCTGGGCCTCGCGGATCTCGTGCAGCAGCGCGTTGTTCTTCAGGCCGAGCTGCGGGAAAGGGGAGCGGGTCAGGCCGGGCTGCCCGGGACACGCGGGGCTGCTCGGTGCCCCGGCTGCGACACCGGCGGGACAGGGAGCGCCCCGCAGGGCACGGACACGCACCTTGACGGTGTATTTGTAACACTGCTCCGCCTCCAGCTGCCGCCCGCCCTGCAACACAGCACCGGGAGCACATCCTGGGGTGCGCCAGGCACGGAAAGACCCCCAGACCATCAAACCCACCCACCCCCTCAGCACTGCCAAGGCCACCACTAAAACATGTCCCCAAGTGCTTCATCCAAGCGGCTTTTAAATCCCAAAAGGCATGGGGACCCCAACACTGCCCTGGGCACCTGTGCCAGGGCCTGACCACCCTTCCATGAAGAAATTCTCCCAATATCCATCCTAAACGTCCCCTGGTACAACTTGAGGCCGTTTCCCCTTGTCCTGTCCCTGTTCCCTGGGAGCAGAGCCCGACCCACCCAGCTGTCCCCTCCTGTCAGGAGCTGTGCAGAGCCACAAGGTCCCCCCTGAGCCTCCTTTTCTCCAGGCTGAGCCCCTTCCCAGCTCCCTCAGCCCTTCCTGGTGCTCCAGCCCCTTCCCCAGCCCTGTTCCCTTCCCTGGACATGCTCCAGCCCCTCAGTGTCTGTCTTGTCATGAGGGGGGCCCATAGGATCCCAGGATTTAGGGTGCCTCAGCAGTGGCCAGGACTCCAGGAAATACATGAGATCTCCATGAAAGGACATTTGTAAGAAGCTCAGCAATCGGTGCCTCAGGGTGCTGCTTTTGCCATCCAAGCACTTCCTTTCCCCAAGAACAGCCCCAAACTTTTTATTACAGAGCTCTACACCAGCTCTTCAGGTTCATGAGCAGACGCCAACCCCCTCAATAAACCCCCAGGAATCCCCACCCCATCAGGCTGGCACGGGCTGGGCACTCACCTGCAGGCAGATGAGGGCAAGATACCCCCACACCTCAGGGTTGGTGTTATTCAGGGCATTGGCTTCAGAGAGAGCATCTTCTGCTTCCAGCATCTCTTCCAGCTTGAGGGAGAGAGGAGAGGCATGGACACATGACAGAGAGCAGGCAGAAAGGGCTTCCCAACTGAACAGGCATTGCTCTAACAGCAGAAAGCTCCTAGGAGGGCTTCCCTGAGAGAAACGTGGGGGAAAGGACTTAAGGCACAGACAAGGAGTCATCCTCAGTGCCAGAGCATCCAGCTCTCCGCTCTGGAGCAGGAGCTTCCCACTGCTGACCCCTGTGGGATCACACACTGTTTCTAACTTAGCCTCCAGCTGTAAGGAAAGCAGCAGAAACCCCTTCACCTCCAGGAACTGAGTGATCCAGCTGCATGAGGAAACACGGCCGTGTTCCTGCTCCCTATTCCTGCTGTGCAGCTGCTCTGGGCATGCAGGGGTAGCTGGTGCCCAGACCACCACTCACCTCCCTAACCTGATTCCACAGGAGGTAAACACTTGGCCAAGGGGGAACAGAAGTTTAAATTTCTTCCTTGATTGCTTCCTCAGCCAAATTCCCTTGGAGGAGCCTGGCAAGGTGTCCCTTGGGGAGACACTGCACTGCTGGTGCCTGGGTGTCCTTGGCAGCCCTTCAGAGGTGCTGGATTCCCTAGGACAGGGAAAGCACCGAGAGATTCCTCCCTGCTGACATCCCACCCAGTGCCTTGGTGACATGCAGGTCATGTGCAGGCAGGAGCTCAGAGCAGAGCCCAGATTGTTTGCCTTGACTCCCTGGGGAAGGAGGTGCTGCCAGGAGCTGGGATGAGGCAAAGGATGGCTGTGCCCTGTCACTGTGACATTTCATGAAAATCCTTTTGCTAGGATTTTTCTCTTGAGAAGCCTCAGAAAAGAAATGCAAACAATAATCTGATGGCTGTGGCATGTGGTCTGGAGATGGTTTACCAACATCTTTGATTGGTCTCATGTGGATACTTAATGACCAATCCCAGGCCAGCTGTGTCAGACTCTCTGGTCAGTCACAATATTTTATTATTCATTCCTTTCTAGCCTTCTGATGAAATCCTGTCTTCTAGTCTTTTAATATAGTTTTAGTATATTTAGTATATATATTACATTTTCTTTTAATATAATATATATAATAAAATATATAATGTGTAATATATATATAATAATATATAATATATAATAATATATATATAAAATAAATAAAAATAATAAATCTGCCTTCTGAAACATGGAGCCAAGATTCTCATCTATTTTCTCGTCTTGGGGACCCTCAAACACCACCACAGTTCCCAGAGCAGGGCCTGAAGGTGACACCATCCAGGTGCCACACTGGGGCTGTCACAGCACACAGGACACGGTGGCATTTGGGGGCATTGGCTCACAGGCAGCCAAGAGCTGCTTTAAACAAGGGGATCCTGCAAAAGCCAAGCCCTGTGTCCTGTGCCTCCAAGGGGAGGCTGAAGCAGAGATTAACTCAGCATTTCTTTCTCAAGGGCTTAAGTTTTGTATGAGATCTGAAAAGAAATTACACTCTTCACCCACTAATTTCCCAGTCCAAACCTAGAGGGAAAGGACACGAAGGCAGCTGCACTCACCCTGTAGCAGGCGATGCCCACGCCCAGCCAGGTGAGGCAGGAGGCAGAGTTGTCACAGGCGAGCAGGAAGATGTGCTTGGCCCGGGCATACTGCCAGGAGAGAGACAGACAGACACATCCCTGCATCACCCCACAGACACACAGGGCTTTGCCAAACACCCTGCTCCCACGGGGCTCAGACACCCACTGCCCCCACTGCTGCTGCAGCAGGGATTTGTTCTGTGCTAACTGGCAGAACTCAGTGCATCCCTCTGGGTGTCCAGAGTTGCTGGGGGGCTCAGAGACCCTGGCACACAGCCCAGAGTACCTGCGGGTTTGATTATGACCCATGCAGCAAATTACCAGCTTTGTATGAGGACCTGAAAGCCACAGAAGTTTAAATAGTATAATAATAAAATTATCACAGGGTGAAAAGGTAGATTTTAGGATTTTTGAAACGGGGGTTTTGGGGACAAGATGGAGGAATCTGGGCATGTCCAGCCTTTCTTCTTCTTCTTGGTCTCCATCTTCTGCTGTGATGCTGGCACATTGGGATTGGTTTAGAATAGAAGTTCACTGTCTAACATAGGTGATAGGTATTGGAAAGTAATTGTAAATATGTTATAAAGGTGATAGGTATTGGAAAGTAATTGTAAATATGTTATATTTAGTTTGTAGTATAAAAAGACAGCACCACCCTGAGGGTGGTCAGAGTGCCTGTGGCTGCCCTGCTGAGCAGACCTCGGCTGGGCAGAAAGAAAATTTTATAGATAAGATTTAATAAACAACTTCAAGACTGAAAACTGAAGAGTTCTGACTCATTCTTTGGACACGTGGGCAGAAACAGAGACTTTTCACACATCTCAGGGTTTGCAATTAACAACCAAACTCTGAGAGTAACTTGCCCTCCACAGCCCTGCTGGCTGCTCACCTTTTTCTCATCCAGGTAGATGGAGCCCAGGCGCAGGTACACGAAGTGCATGTCTGCAGCATCCTCCTCAAAGCTGATCACCCGCTCGTAGCAATCCTTTGCTTTGTCAAAGTCCTTCTGCTGGTAGCACAGGTGCCCTTTCTGAGCCCAGACATTTGGATTCTGTGCACCAAAAAGCAGGAGTGAGACACGGATGGGAGAAACACCTGAGAGGGGAGGTGGGACACTGCAAGCAGCAGAAAGGAGCTGAGCAGTGTTTCAGTGTGTTATCACAACTTGGCAGTGCTCCAGGCTGGGGACAGTGTGGCAAAGGAAGGACCTGGGGGTGCTGGTTGGCAGCAGCTGAAGCAGAGCCAGGTGTGCCCAGGTGGGCAAGCAGGCCAATGGCCCCTGGCCTGTGCCAGCCATGGCACTGCTGGCAGGAGCAGGGCAGTGCTTGTGGCCCTGTGCTGGGCACTGGGGGTGCCACAGCTCCAGTGCTGTGTCCAGTCCTGGGCCCCTCAGTTGTGGGGGGACATTGAGGGGCTGGAGGGGGTGCAGGGAAAGAAAGGGATCACCATGAGCAGCTGAGGGAGCTGGGAAGGGGCTCAGCCTGGAGAAAAGGAGGCTCAGGGGGAACCTTCAGGCTCTGCACAGCTCCTGACAGGAGGGGACAGCTGGGTGGGTCGGGCTCTGCTCCCAGGGGACAGGGACAGGATGAGAGGAAACAGCCTCATGTTATGCCAAGACAGGCTCAGATTGGATATTGGGAGAATTTCTTCATGGAAAGGGTGGTCAGGCACTGGCACAGCTGCCCAGGGCAGTGGTGGATTCACCATCCCTGGAGGGATTTTAAAGCTGTGTGGATGTGGCACTTGGGGACATTGTTTAATAATGAACGTGGTGGTCTGGGGAACGGGTGGATTTGATGATCTCAGAGGGCTTTTCCAACCTAAACAATTAATTCCATGATTCTGTGATATCAGGGCAGGGTTTATGGAGAGAGTTAAGGTCATCACTAGCAATGGGATCCCCCTCCAGCTCCCTGCCCAGTGTCCTGCCTGCACACAGCATTCCCAGGTGTCATCTTCCCCCTGCTTTCCTTTCACTCTGCCTCCCCAAAGAGAGCTCAATAGCAACCTTGTTTGTCATGAAACAAAACCCAACTCCCCCAGCCAGGGACAGAGGAATAGGATATACCTGAGAGAGAAAAGAAAGGCAGATGTAGAGAGGGAGAGGCAGAGAGAGGCTCTGAGATGCTGCCTGCCCATGCAGGGAGTGACAGGAGGCTGTGACAATGGGATAACAAAGAGAGCACAGCCTGCTGTGACTGCCCTCCCACTGAATGCTCTGGACTGCTCTGGAATGGTGAATTGGGAATGAGCAGGGGCTCTGGAATGGTGAATTGGGAATGAGCAGGGGCTCTGGAATGGTGAATTGGGAATGGAGGGGGCTCTGGGATGGTAAACTGGGAATGAGCAGGGGCTCTGGAATGGTGAATTGGGAATGGAGGGGCTCTGGAATGGTGAGTTGGGAATGCAGCAGGGGCTCTGGAATGGTAAGGTGGGAATGAGCAGGGGCTCTGGAATTGTGAATTGGGAATGGAGCAGGGGCTCTGGAATGGTAAATTGGGAATGAGCAGGGGCTCTGGGATGGTAAACTGGGAATGAGCAGGGGCTCTGGAATGGTGAAGTGGGAATGAAGGGGGGCTCTGGAATGGTAAATTGGGAATGAGCAGGGCTGCTCTGGAATGGTGAATTGGGAATGAAGGGGGCTCTGGAATGGTGAGTTGGGAATGCAGCAGGGGCTCTGGAATGGTGAATTGGGAATGGAGCAGGGGCTCTGGAATGGTAAATTGAGAATGAAGGGGGCTCTGGAATGGTAAATGGGAAGGAAGGGGCTCTGGAATGGTAAATTGAGAATGAAGGGGGCTCTGGAATGCTAAATGGGAATGAAGGGGGCTCTGGAATGGTGAGTTGGGAATGAAGGGGGCTCTGGAATGGTGAATTGGGAATGAAAGAGGCTCTGGAATGGTAAATTGGGAATGAGCAGGGGCTCTGGAATGGTAAATTGGGAATGAGCAGGGGCTCTGGAATGGTGAATTGGGAATGCAGCAGGGGCTCTGGAATGGTGAACTGGGAATGAGCAGGGGCTCTGGAATGGTGAATTGGGAATGCAGCAGGGGCTCTGGAATGGTGAATTGGGAATGCAGCAGGGGCTCTGGAATGGTGAATTGGGAATGAAGGGGGCTCTGGAATGGTGAGTTGGGAATGAAGGGGGCTCTGGAATGGTGAATTGGGAATGAAAACGGGCTCTGGAATGGTAAATTGGGAATGAGCAGGGGCTCTGGAATGGTGAATGGGAATGCAGCAGGGGCTCTGGGATGGTGAATTGGGAATGCAGCAGGGGCTCTGGAATGGTGAATTGGGAATGAGCAGGGGCTCTGGAATGGTGAAGTGGGAATGGAGCAGGGGTTCTGGAATGGTGAATTGGGAATGCAGCAGGGGCTCTGGAATGGTAAATTGAGAATGAAGGGGGCTCTGGAATGATAAATGGGAATGAGCAGGGCTGCTCTGGAATGGTGAATTGGGAATGAAGGGGACTCTAGAATGGTGAATTGGGAATGGAGCAGGGGCTCTGGAATGGTGAATTGAGAATGAAGGGGGCTCTGGAATGATAAATGGGAATGAGCAGGGGCTCTGGAATGGTAAATTGGGAATGAAGGGGGCTCTGGAATGGTGAACTGGGAATGACCAGGGGCTCTGGAATGGTAAATTGGGAATGAAGGGGGCTCTGGAATGGTGAAGTGGGAATTGAGCAGGGGCTCTGGGATGGTGAATTGGGAATGAAGGGGGCTCTGGAATGGTGAACTGGGAATGAGCAGGGGCTCTGGGATGGTGAATTGGGAATGAAGGGGGCTCTGGAATGATAAATGGGAATGAGCAGGGGCTCTGGGATGGTGAATTGGGAATGAAGGGGGCTCTGGAATGGTGAAGTGGGAATGGAGCAGGGGCTCTGGAATGATAAATTAGGAATGAGCAGGGGCTCTGGAATGGTGAAGTGGGAATGAAGGGGGCTCTGGAATGATAAATGGGAATGAAGGGGGCTCTGGGATAATAAATACGAAGGAAGGGGCTCTGGAATGATAAATGGGAAGGAAGGGAGCTCTGGAATGCTAAATGGGAAGGAAGGGGGCTCTGAAATGGTGAATTGGGAATGAAGGGGGCTCTGGAATGCTAAATGGGAAGGAAGGGGCTCTGGAATGATAAATGGGAAGGAAGGGGGCTCTGGGATGATAAATGGGAATGAGCAGGGGCTCTGGGATTGTGAGTTGGGAATGAAGGGGGCTCTGGGATGCTAAATGGGAAGGAAGGGGCTCTGGAATGATAAATGTGAATGAAGGGGGCTCTGGGATGCTAAATGAGAAGCAAGGGGCTCTGGGATGATAAATGTGAATGAAGGGGGCTCTGGAATGCTAAATGAGAAGGAAGGGGGCTCTGGAATGATAAATGTGAATGAGCAGGGGCTCTGGGATGGTAAATGGGAATGAAGGGGGCTCTGGAATGATAAATATGAATGAAGTGGGCTCTGGGATGCTAAATGGGAAGGAAGGGGCTCTGGAATGATAAATGTGAATGAAGGGGGCTCTGGAATGCTAAATGAGAAGGAAGGGGCTCTGGAATGATAAATGTGAATGAAGGGGGCTCTGGGATGGTAAATGGGAATGAAGGGGCTCTGGGATGGTGAGTTGGGAATGAAGGGGGCTCTGGGATGGTAAATGGGAATGAAGGGGGCTCTGGGATGCTAAATGGGAAGGAAGGGGCTCTGGGATAGTAAATGGGAAGGAAGGGGCACTGGAATGATAAATGTGAATGAAGGGGCTCTGGGATGCTAAATGGGAAGGAAGGGGCTCCGGCTCACGCACCAGGGGCTCGATGCGCACGGCCTCGCGCAGACACTCCTCCCATCGGGGCAGGTCCTCCCGCAGCTGGTAGGTCCAGCCCAGGGCCAGGTAATAGGCACAGGTGGGGCCTCCCTGCAGGCTCAGCAGCTCGTGGGCCAGTGCCTTGTGAACAAACTGGGGAGCAACAGCACACGGGGTGGTTAGGGGAGCAGGGACACCGTGGACACCCCAGCAGGACAGGGCAGGGGAGCTGGCTGACACCTCTCTGACTCCCACAAACAGAAAACACAAAGGAAATTTCTTTTTCCCCTCTTTTGAATGTTGGTCTAGTGGAAGGTATCCCTGATCTAGTGGAAAATGTCTCTGCCCAGAGCAGGGGGTTGAAATGAGATGAACTTCAAGGTTCCTTCCAAACCAAACCATTCCAGGATTCCATTTAGTTGCTTTACACAACTCTTTCTGCCGTGTCCAATTTAGGCAGGCAGCAGAATGTGACAACCAGAGATGTCCCAGAGATGACTTGGTAGGACAGGCACATTCCACAGCGGATACAAAAATCCCTCCAGCATACACAAGTGTCTGAATCACAGGAGTTCAGGCATCTTGGGAGCACCACGATAATGGATCCCATCTCTGAATGCCCTGTGCCATTTCTGAGCTGTTCCTGTGCAGCAGGCAGTGCTGGGCTGTGCCCACAGCCAGCATTGTGGGCTCCACACTCTGCCTGGCCACACTTCTGCATCTCTGGGCAGTGGTGGCTTTGCTCCCTCTTGTGCTCAGCCTCTGCAGTAGCCATGGCTCATTCCCTGAGGCCCAGAAAGGGGCTGGCTGGAGCTCTCTGGGAATGAACCAGCCTCCCTCCCCACTCCTCCTGCTAAACTGACCCGCACAGAGTTGAATTGCATCAGGAATTCCACTGACTTCATGAAGATTGTGCAGGGAGGTGGCTCAGGTTCTGGAGCTGCAAGAAAACGTGTCTCTGTCAGTCTCAAAGTGGGGTTTTTATTTCTGGAGCCAAAGCAGGTCCTGACATCCCAGCGGAGACAGAAAAATCCCTGCAACATGGAGCCAAACCCAGGAGGTGGCAGGGGAGGCTGAAGCAGAGATTAACTCAGCATTTCTTTCTGAAGGGCTTAAGTTTTGTAGGAGATCTGAAAAGAAATTACACTCTTCACCCACTAATTTTCCAGTCCAAAACCAGAGGAAAAAAGGTGGGAATTCATGAATTATGTTTGTCAGAGACAGCTACAGTGAGGCTCCTGCCTCCTCAAAGCAACCAGGGGTCCTCAGCAGTGCCATTTCCACCACCACAGGGGCTGTGGAGGAGGCAGATCCCACTCCACACAACCAGAGGGGATCCCTAGGGACACTTTAAGAGCTGGCATCTCAGGAGGAAGAAAAGGAAGGTGCAGGATGCAGTGATGTGAGAGAGAGAGCTGCATTCACCTGCTGGCTGTCCATCCTGAGAGGTGCTGCTCTGAAAATCAGAATGAACCTGCTTTGCCTGCAGATTCCCTGGCTCAGGAGAGACAACAGGCCCTGGCAGCACAGGGGCCAGGGCTCACTGCTCCCACATTACTCCCCACCATTCCCACAGCACCATCACCCAGCTCTCCACGTCCTCATTTCCAAACCTTGTGGGGCTTCCTGCACTGCTGGAGCCTCTTCCTTGGGTGTCTCACCTTCCTCGACCTCTGGTGGTTTGTCAGGTGAGCCATCTGGAATCTCCTCTGCAATGAAACCCCCAAGAACCATTAGGTGGAAAGTCATAAACTTCCCAGTCTAGAACATGATTCCACAAAAAAACAAAAACCAAAAAAACAACCCAAAACAAAATAAAACAAAAAAAAAAACACCCAAAAAAATCCAAACAAAACAAAAAAAAACCACCCCAAAAAGACCACCAACCCAAAAAACACATTAAAAAAAAAAAAGAGAAGAAGAAGGAAGATAAAAGATCTATCAGGTTTTCAAAGCTGGGAAGAAATTTCTTTGTAGGAGGCAATACCTTGGGCTGGCGTTTTTAGCACAAGATTACCATGGGAAGCCAGAAACAGGTATAAATGAGGCAGGATGAGAGGAAACAGCCTCAAGTTGCGTCAAGGAGGTCTAAGTTCAATAATAGCAAAATATTTATTGACAGAAAGGGTGCTCAGGCATTGGATCGGGCTGCCCAGGGCAGTGGTGGAGTCCCCATCCCTGGAAGTGTTCAAAGGCCCTGTGGATGTGACAGCTGGGATTTGGGCTAGTGATGAACACAGCAGTGCTGGGTTAACAGTTGGACTCGATCTTGGAGGCCTTTTCCAGCCTTAGTCATGCCATGATTCTATGAATATCCCTTTCCTCATAATCAGAAGGGACAAAAACCCGCATGTGTCACGAGCCTGCCTGCCTGAGGCACTGTGCATGAGTGGTGATAATGTTAAAAATAAAGCCAGTCAGCATTTCCTGCAGCCTGGCCAAATATTTGGGACTCAGGACAGAGCCTCAGCTCAGGCTGGACTCAGAGGGGCTCCAAAGGAAGCCTTGGCCTCAGGGTCACTGCCAAGCAGCTGGTTTGCCCTTTGGATTGCTGTGCTGGGAACTCACAGTGACAGCTTCCATGGAATTCTGTTCTAGCTCACAGTCCACATCTACCTTTATTTACCCTTTGTACTTCTCCTGTTAAAAACTCTCCTCCTTCCACTGTTCACCACACAATCCACCCCTCCTTGCTGGTGTCAGGGCACCTCCTGGCTTGGTCTGTTACCTGGCTGTGAGCTGGGAGGAGTGGGCTTTTTCCCTTCTGCCTCAGCAGCCTCAAGGATTCTCCTCTCCTCCTCAAGCTCGGCTCGCAGGAGCTTCTTAGCCTCACGGAAGCTCCTTTCTGCCTGAATGTAATTATTCTGCATCTCATAAAACAAACCTGTGGGAGAGACACAGCAGCATCAGCACACACCCAAAGGAAGCAAAATGCTCCCCTTAGCCCTCAGCTCGGAGCAGGGAGAAGTGTGAGGGGCAGGAACAATGCTTGGCTCCACAGGAATACCCTGAGCACCAGACTGGCTTGGTTTTGTACCTGTGAGGGTCCAGGCTATGATGCTGGGAGGCTCCAAGGAGCAGGCATCCTCAAAGAAAATCTCTGCCTCTTCATAGGTCCGCAGCTTGACACACGCAATGCCACAGAGCAGCAAGCTGGGGCAGGGGCAGGGGCACAGCAGTCAGCCTGGCAGCCCCACAGTGCTGTGGGGGATACACCCCACACCCTCCCCACACACCCAGCCACCCAGCAGCAGCACTCAGCACCTTTGGACGTGCTGGGGGTCCAGACAAACAGCCTGCTGGAAGCACTCCTGTGCTTTGGTGGCATCCTCATACAGGAGGCAGAAGGCTCCATAGTCCAGCCAGGCCTGGATGCTGCGCTGGTCCCGAGCTATTCTCTGCACAACACAGATCAACTATCACTGCAGGCAGGCTCAGCAGAGCCATGGACTGGGCAATTCTGGAGTGACCACAGCTTCCCTGGCCACCCCAGCCCAGCTGAGCAGGAATCAAGACCTTGTCTGTACATGCAAAGGTGTCCCCTAAATGGGATTGTGCTGGAAGCACGTGTCCTAACCTAACACGTGTCCTCCAGCTCCAGCTGACGCCTCCTAGGGCCCAGTGTCCCCAGAACTGCCCCAGCACATCCCATTTCCCCTGGCCTCCAGGCTGGAGTCCTCAGTGACCTGCCCAGGGACAATCTCACATCCTGCAGAGAGCAGCATCTCCCTGGGAAATCCCTCCCAAATCCTACTTCAGCCTGAGTATCCTGGTGATGCTCAGCTCCTTCCTCCCTCCCTCCAGCACAGTGGGGGCTGCCTGAGCTGTGAGCAGTGGCCCCACTGTGCTGCTGGGCTGTGCCAGCCCACACAGGTGATGGCAGAGAGATCTGGGGCTCCCTCACCTGATTGTAGAACAGAGAGGCCAGTTTGAGGTCCTTGATGGCTTCAGCTTCACGAGCAAAGAGCAGGAGCTGCTTGCTGGTTGAGTTGGGTGGAGGGGCAGGAGAAACATCTTCCCCAGACAGGAGCTGGTAGGGAAGGAGACAGTGTTAGCCCTGGGGAAGGGGAGAGTGCTTTGTGTGATCCCAGCATGGCAGCAGGTCCCACAGCAGCCCTGCACACGGCACAGACAGGTATGGCTGGGGCTGGCACTGGGAAGGGCAAGCTGCTCTGTGCTGGGACACATCCCCACATTCCCAGGTACCTCTGCCACACAGGCACAGGGCAACATCAATCTTTACAAGGACATGGAGGGACAGGACAAGGGGGAAGGACTTCCCCCTGCCAGAGGGCAGGGTTAGATATTAGAAAGGAATTCTTCCCTGTGAGGATGAGGAGGCCCTGGCACAGAATGCCCACAGAAGCTGTGGCTGCCCCTGGACCCTTGGAAATGTCAAGGGCCTGGATGGGGTTTGGAGCAACCTGAGATAGTGGAAGGTGTCCCTGCCCATGGCAGGGGGTGAATGAAATGAGCTTAAGGTCCCTTCCAACCCAATCCTGTCTGTGATCCTATGATTATTCACAGCATTCCCTAGATCAAAGTGATGACAAACTTCAGTGGGACCACTCACTGGTGACCCCAGCTCCTGCTCTGCCCAGCCACCCTCACCATGTGCCAGCTACAGCAGCTTCACCACTGCCATCTCACACCTACCCCAGCATTTTGAGCAGTGGGATGCAAAGGGATCCCTGCCTCGAGTGTGGCTCATGGTCTACAAGTGACAGCTCCAGCAGATGAAAGCATGAGCCTGCTTCTGCCTTGAAGGCAACAGTCCTTCCCCTGCCCTGGTCCCAGAGTGAAGCCATGGCCTGAGTGACCCCCACTTCCCCCACCTTGTTCAGGGCCATGTGCATGTGGTCCACGAGGTACACATAGAGCTCACTGAGGAATGCCTGCAGCTGCTCCTTGGTCTCAAACGCCGTGGTCTTCAGATATTTCTCCCTCACAATCTTCACCACAGAATACTGTGGAGACAAGGGACATTGCACAAGGCAGCTTCCCTCCCATGCCCCCCACCACAGACAGAGCCTGAAGCTCCAACTTAGTTCTGAGAAATAAACCCAGCCCACCACTGATAAAAGCAAAAAGCAAGCAAGGGGGATTTCCTTTCCCCCCTCCCTGACAGCCTTTAGGGACAGCATGTGGATGGCTCATCTCCTCAGGACAGAGAGGGGGGCTCCAGGAAGAGTGTGGCACCTCCTTTTCCTGCTGGGCAGACTGGGAATGTGAGAGCAGCCAGCTTTGCCTTTCTCAGGTTATGAGCATGGGGCAAATGGATGTGAGTAGCTCCCATTGATAGGAAGTGTTCTCTTGGTGTAGGACCAAAGCAACTTGGTGCCTGCTCCATTAGAGGGGAATCCTGTCCCTCAGTGCTCACTGCAACAGCTTCAGGTGGCAGGAAAGGACTCTAGAGCACCACATCATCCTGAGTTACCACCACAGAGCAGCAGTTCCTCACTGAGAAAGTGTCTGGACAAAACAAGCAGGGAAGCAAAAAGCACAAAGGAGCCTTCACCTTAAGCTGTTCCTTAAAAGCAAAATATTTCCCAGAGGTATTGAGCTCGTAGTTGAGCTGACGTTTCTGTTCCTCCATGGTTTCGTGGTCCATCACTCCCTGCTCAAGCAGCTGCTTCCCAAAAAGCTCATGGTACTCCCTCAGGATGGCAACAGCAACACTGGTGACACGTTTGTGATAATCTTCCACCACCTAGGAAAGAAATAAATAAATTTCACAAGCCACTTATGCAATCAACCTTGATATGTATTTGATTTGCCACAGCCCACGCCTCCCATTAACTCCACCTGACTCAGGTCTCAATTAGTCTGTCACACATCCTTTCCTGTCCACGCCTGAGGGCTGAGAAAATATCTGCAGGTAAACATAAAAGAGCTCCTTCCTGCTAGGATTTTCCATCACAACCCAGTATTCCAGTCACTGCTATCTCTCTTATAGCAATATAATTGGCTGTGAGTAAAACAGATCTTATTTACTGGGAGCCTTGAAACCCATGGCCAGCCCTCTTCAGCAGAACCTGTCATCTCCATAATCTTGGTCCTCAAAAATTCTTGGTGATCTGAGGAAGGTCAGGGCTGATTCTGTTCAGGTTTGTCTGAGTCTGATGAAGCACAGGGGCTGCTCTGAGACAAGGAACTGTTGGGACAGCCCAGGATATAAATAAGGTGCTGGCAGCCTCTTTTCCCAGCATCCCATTTCCTTCCAAACATCCCCCAATGGTTGCCTTCCCTCCCTTTGCTCCATCTCTTCATGGCTCCCTTTGAATGGGATGTGAACACGAGTGATGGATGGGTTCCCAAGGCACACTGCTCTGGAGATAACCCATACAGAAGTTTCCTTTTCTGTGTATTTTATAGAATATGTTGAATTGGAAGGGATCCACAAGGGTCAAGTCCAGCTTCTGGCCTTGCACAGACACCCCAACAATCCCACCCTGGGCATCCCAGAGAGCGTTGTCCAAATGCTCCTGGAGCTCTGGACAGCCTTGGGGCTGTGCCCATTCCCTGGGGGGCTGGGCAGTGCCCAGCCACTCCTTTCCTAAAATCCATTAAAAGCTCCCCTGACACAGCTCCAGCTGTTCCCTTGGGTCCTGTCACTGCTCACAGACAGCAGAGATTGAAGCTGCAGACCCCAATGAGCTCCACCCTCAGTCTCTCTTCTGCAGGCTGAACATTCCAAGTGACCTCACACTCCTCACATTTCCCTATTCCCTTCTAGACCCTTCACCACCCTTGTGGCCCTGCACCCCTGATCTCTCCAAACCTCATCCCCACGTTGCTGTGGGCTGAGAATGAAGGCTCTGAGGGCAGGGTGGGGTGGCAGGATGGTGGCAAGGCCACAGGCTCTCACCTTCTTGGCTCCTTCTGTCCGTGGGGCCAGCGCAGGGCGGGGAGGAATCAGCTCCTGCACCCTGTCAGTGAGAGCAGAGGAGAATCAGCAGAGCCACTGCCAGGGATGTTGGCTTGTGTAGTGTGAGGGCTCCACCCTGCCATCGTGTCCTTGAGACACCTCACAGGCACCTGGGAGGAAACCTGAAATCTCAGAGCAAGAGTGAACAGCTCCCTGCAACTGATGGTTGTGGCTTGTCATGACAGGGTTAACATTTATTGCCAACCCTAACTGCTCTCCTGGAGCAGCAGAGCTGAATCTTGGAGCTCCTGGCTCTGCAGAACAGGTGTAAGGAAGGGACCAGCCTGAGGAAAGCAGAGCTGGGTCACTAAACAGCCCAGACCACAGTTCCAACACTGCCCAGTCTGGCCACAGCACCCTTGGGCACACATTGACCCCCAGACACCAACCTCAGACCCCCAGACACCCCCCAGCCTGCCTGGGCCTCTGTGCAGTTACAATGACCTTCCATTAGGATCAGCATATTTCTAACTAAGATTTTGTTAAGGTGAGGGTAGCTGAGCACTGGAGCAGGATTCTCTGGAAGTCTCCTTGCCTGCATCTACCCAAAAAGCATCTGGACACAGAGTAATGTGCTCTGGCCAGCCCCAGTTGAACATGAACATTGGTCTAGATGACCTTCAGGGGTCACTTGCAAACTCAATAATTTTAGGATTCTGGAATTAAAATCCCTGGTGCCAAACCAGCCTTAATTAATTTTTTTCACTATTTCCTGCTTGCTGGATTCCAGAACATCCTCAGTCCTCAGAACATGATCCATCCCAACAAGCCAAGGTGCCACAGGCCTTGTTCAAGGAGGAGTGACACTGAATCCACACACACTGCAGAAGAACAGAAATGTATAAAATAGGGCAGGGAAAGGTCTGTTCTAAGAGGGGTTCACCTTCCTCAGCCTGTTCCTCCTGGAAGACAGCAGGGAGCAGTGAGGACAACACATATACCTTCAAATGAATGACAATTCTGTTTGAGAGATATAAACCTGCACCTCTTATACCTTATTCATCTGCTGTATTTTCTTTTTTTTTTATTCCATAAATTAGATGTTTTATGCCTTTCTAACCCATAACACAGCAGGGCTGCCACTGGACAGGAACTGAAATCTCAAAGCAGCAGAGATGAAAGAGCAGGTCTGCAGCAGAACAACATGAAAACTAACATAAAAACTGAGGAATGGGTAAAACATTGTGAAAAAACTTCTGGAAAGCTAAAAATGAGAGAATGCTCTGATGAAGCAACAGCAGCACTATCCAGGGCAGTCCACGCTGGTGGCCAGGACTGACCAAGCCACTGAACATCACATGCAAGAGGAAAGCACATGGGGATTAGAGGGAAACAAAGCCCAGACAGGAACACAGACATTGCTGTGCTGCTCTGGTGTCTCTTGTTTTGAGAGGAATGGCAGGGAGATGCCAGCTGGGATGAACAAGTGTTTTCCCAACACACCAGATGCCACGTCTAAAGCAGTCTGGCCAAATCCTCCCCCTGATTCCTGTGGGCTTTGTCTCAGGCCCTCTTTATGGAGTATTCCAAGGGGGGTTTGCTGTGCAAGGCTCTCTCCAGCATGCAGAGAGGAGCTGTCAGCCCCACAGCCCATCCTTACGCACCGCTGGGCCAGCTCCTCCCGCAGCCGCTTTGGGACCAAGGGCCTGTCCAGCTTTATCTCCATCACCAGGAACGTTCCTGCCTCGCTGTAGAGCTGTGGAGAGAAACATTGCTCCTGTGTCGTGCTGTCTGCAGCCAGTGCTGGCACAGTGAAATACTGAGCACACAGCCACACATCTCCCAAGTGCAGAGATCCAGCTTGTTTTATAACCTGCCCTCGGAATGAGTTACAGCAAAATCCAGCTCGAGAAACCAGGCTAGGGAAAAGGAGAGAGCCCAGGTAATCAATCTGCCTGCAGAATGAATGTGCATTCCAGAGGAAGAAGTCAAAATATGAGGGGATAATTTAAATAAATGCTTGACAATTTACAGAGACCTTCTAGCCCAGTGTGCCAGCCTGCTCTCCAGATGGACGTCACTGGAAGAACTCTGGGACAGCATCTGCGTAAAACATCCTTTGTCCCCTCACTCTTGAGGAATTTAATTGTGTGAAAGGTGTGAGACACCAGCACAGTGATGCTCTACAGTCTCTCCTTGTCTTTGGAGAGACATAATTACCTGTCCTTCAAGGCTGAGATTTGTGACATTTTCAGATTCTCCAGCGCCATCTGACAACTGGATTTTGGATGGGCTGAGTAACTCTTAGGAAAAAGAAATTATGTCTCTTGTTTCAGACTCAATAAATCTCAAATCTTTGCAAGTTCCAGCAGCACATCCTAGGATTTCAGATAAGGGAAAGCTGCAGCTTCCTTACAAGAAGCAGCTCCAATGTCTGCTCTCTGTGACCAGTGACAGGACCTTAGAGAATGGCTGGAGCTGTGCAAGGGGTGGAATAGGCTGGATGTCAGGGAAAGATTCTTCCCCCAGAGGGTGGTTGGGCACTGTCACAACCCCAAGGCTATCAGAGTTCCAGGAGTGCTTGGACAACACTGTCAGGCACAGGGTGGGATTGTTGGGGTGTCTGTGCACAGCCAGGAGTTGGACTCATGGTCCTTGTGGATGCCTTCATGTTGAGAAGATTCTATGGGTCTAGGATAATGAGTATCTCTCATCCATCCCTGGTTCTGTGTGTCCCAACTTCCTGTGACACAGAACCACAGCAACCATGGTGCCTCCCCAGACCTTACCATGGCATTGGAATCTTCCTTCAGAGGCTTGTTGGTAGCAGCTTTGCTGGAAGGAGAGGTCCCCAGCCTTTCCTTGCCCAGACTGAGCTGTGACCTGCGGTCCCGGAAAATACTGTACTGAACTCTGGTCTGAAAAACAGAGACAATCAAGGGACAAAGCAGGCTTCCTCATCCATTTGCCTTACCCTCTCTCATCACAAAACACACTGTCAGGGTCTTAAATGCCTTAAGAGTTTTGTAACCTCATTCTCTCCTCCTGGAGTTCAGCTGCTGGTGCTCCAGCCCAGCTCTGATGCTGTGTGGCTGTGAAGCCTCGGGTCAGACTCACACTCAGTGGGGGTCTCTCCATGTTCCCTCCAAGAGTTGTGTTTGTGTTTTCACTGAGGACTGGCCCTTGGTCCTTGCCTGAGATGTGTGCTGAACGTGCTGGAACCCAGATCTGTGATCCTGAATTCCTGGTGGGATCCTAGACCTGCCTCACAGCCATGGATGTGGCTGGTGCTGCGGGCTGCTGGATGAATCTGGTTTCTCTCACCAGGCTTGCCCCACACATTTCTGAGGATCCCCACCTGCCTGACAGCATCCCTTGGCTCCCAGCTCATTTTCTGGTGTGGAGCTGCTTCCCTGACACACATCAGGGAATTGCAAGGAATAGGTTTGTCAGACTTTGTGTTTACAAAGTGTTTGACCACCCAGCCAGACTGTTCCCTCCCACACACCCTGGTTACAGGAATTGGGCTAGCAAGAGTTATGGGGTTCCTGGGGAGAGGATGGAGGAGCTGTAGGGAAACTCCTTAGACAAAGAGGCAACCCAAAGCACCTGGGGAGTAAGAAGGACTTCACTTGTGACAGATCAATGGCACAGGACAAGCAGCACCATGCAGCCAAGGGGTCATTATTCATGGCAGGGAAGCAGAGCCCAGCAGACACACTCGTGCCCAGCCCAGCTCTGCAGCAGCCAGTGGGAGCAGGGAGGCAGGAGAAGGGCTGGAATTCACCCAGCCCCTGCACCTGGAGCACAGCCCCACAGGGAACATGGGGGGTAAAACCAGGCTGTACATCTGCCCTCCTGAAACAAGCTCAGGTCTGTTCCAGCAGGGAGAGACTGTGGGAAAATGGAGATGTAACTGTCACTCTTAGTAACAGAGAGAGAAAAAAGAAAAGACAAATAAACCTCGGTGAGCTAGAGCTGAAAGAACTCCAGTGACAGCTTTTTTGGTGGTTGCTGGGGGTAACGCAATCCTTTTAAAGCCACTGTTTGCTCTTCCCAGCAACACCCTTCCCTTGCCCATGTTCCAGCCTGGGGAGAGTGGATCATGCTGGCATAGGAGGGAATGGAGTGAGATTCAAAGCCTCTCTCAGCCCCCAGACCTGCTCACCCCACCCCTAGAAATCCCCTGAGTTGGAAAAACCTGTACCTAAAAGCTTGTATCATTAATTTTCTCCATCACCAGAAGGGCACTCAAGGTTCAGATCCAGCTTCAACCAGCACACTGTCCACTCTGCCTCTCCCAAACACCCCCTGTCCACTGTTCCTGCTCCCAAACACCCCCTGTCCACTGTCCCTGCTCCCAAACACCCTCTGTTCACCCTGCCTGCTCCCAAACACCCTCTGTTCACCCTGCCTGCTCCCAAACACCCCCCTGCCTTCACTGCTTGCTCCCAAACACCCTCTGTCCACCATGACTATTCCCAAACACCCTCTCTCCACACTGCCTGCTCCCAAACACCCCGTCTTCACTACCTGCTTCCAAACACCCTCTCTCCACACTGCCTGCTCCCAAATACCCCCTGTTCACCCTGCCTGCTCCTAAACAGCCCCTGTCCACTGTCCCTGCTCCCAAACACCCCCTGTCCACCCTGCCTGCTCCCAAACACCCCTGTCCACTGTCCCTGCTCCCAAACACCCTTTGCCATTGTCCCTGCTCCCAAGCCCCCAGTGCAAACCCAGCTGCAGAGCTGGAGCAGGGCCTGCTGCTCTCACCTTCTCAAACACCTCGCTGTCCTCGTAGTTGAAGACACGGAAGGCCCCTCGGATCTGCGTCACCCCAGGGCACAGCAAATGCATCATGTTGACATATGCCACCCCATGGAAGGCAATTGGCTTGTCCTCATCTTTCTGGAAACACAGAGCAAGGCACTGAGGTGCTGAACACACTGTTATTCTCCTTAAGGGAACAAGGTCAGCAATCTCATTAAGAGAAGGCCACACAGCAAACTGATGCACCTGATGAGCCCATGGTTCTGTCACTGGCACGCAGCCGAGACAACCTGGATGAACACACTGGAGTCATTCCATATGTAGAATATTAATTTTATCCCAATCCCCATGGGGCAGCTTTTCTCTCTGATTCCTGCACTCTGCTGCTCCTCAGGGTTGAGATACAGCTGCTGCTCTTGTTGAGATACAGCTGTGTGTGGTTAGAAACCCAGGTGATCCTACCAGAGTTGTGCATCTCAGGTTGGACAGACACCAAGGGGCTTAGGAGGTGTGGGAGGCCTGGCTAGAGGGATCATCATCAGAGCTGCCAAATCCTGGCACTGTGAGTGCTGAAAGGGATTTACACCAACTTATATAGCTTTGCCCTGGGATAGATTAGGAGCTCTCACACAATCATCTGCCAGGAGCAGAACCATTCTCTAAGGAGCTGTTTCTCTGTTAAACCACCTGGTTTAGATGTAAAAGCATAACTTACCTACAGCCTGAGAAAGAATGCAAGAACCTCCTCAAGCTGTTTCAAAACCCCACTGGCCACAGATCAGCTCAGTGAATTACTTTTAATTCTCTTCAGAGCCAGGTTGGTCAAGCCTCTGAGCCACCTGGTCTATGGAAACTGTCCCTGCCCGTGGCAGGGGGTTGGAAGGAGATGGAGCCCATGGTCCCTTCCAACCCAAACTATTCTGTGATTTTAGAAGTCACCCTGTTCCCTTTCCAGTGAGCTACCACAGACCATCAGTGAGAGCTATAAGGAAAAAATATGACTCTGTATCTATTTAACAGCCCTATAAAGCTGATTTTTCACAAAGCCTCCTGCTCTCTGACTCACTTTGGCAGCCTCAAGGCCGATTTTGCTATCACAAAGGCCTCAAGAGGAAAATGCCTGCTCATGCAATGTTCCTCCACAAGCCAGACCCCACTTTTACCTTGTCAGGTTTGTTGCCTTTCCCCTTGCCACCTGTGGACATCCTGCAGAGCTCCACGGGCCAGTGGCGGCGCTCGGCAATGCGCATCTGCAGGCTGGGCACAAGGGATGCACTGAGGAGATGCAGGAACCCAAACTGGAGAGCCCCACCACCCCCCTGTGTGCCCCAGCAGCTCCCCTCAGGTTTGCTTCACCCCATTCCCTCAGCAAACACCCTCAGGCCATGGGAACACTGTGATTTCCTGCTCTACCCACTGCTGTGTGCATTTATGGCATAGCCAGCGTTAAAACAACAGTGAGAGCAACACATTGGGCTTTCTCTCTCTCCCAGTTACTTCAGAAATAAGTGAGAAGGAATGTGATTAACTTTGGTATAAAACCTGAATTGTGCAGAGCAAGTGGATCTTGAGCTTGCATTCAAAGTGGCTGGTGACTCTGACAGCAGCAGGCAGGTGGAGGGATGTGTAGGGAAAAGAATTTTAAAAATCAAATGAGATAGAAGTGAGTATTTCCACACAAGGAGTAATTTGGCAGTGAAATGCACAGCCATGATGCAGCTGAGGCCAGAAAATAGCAGGATTCAAAGATAAATGGAACACTCATCCTGATCGTGAGCGTATCTGGAGCTGCTAAAGGCAACACTTATCCAATAAAAAAGCAAATGAAGAGTGCCCACATGGAGTGAAAGGTTTGAATGTATTTGGGATTCAGTAAAAACTTAATTAGCAGCTCAGAGGAGAGCTGTGGATGCCACTCTAGTCCAGGTCTGCTCACTATAACTGCTGCCCCTTCCTTCAAGCTATGCAGGCACCAGCCCCCAGCCCCAGCTGCTGGCAGCAGGAGAGAGCATTTGTGGCCTGGAGATAGCAGCTCCAGACAATCCATCTTTTCCCAGCACAGCAGAACAAAGCTGCTGCCAGCAGTTCAAGGCACTTCAAGAGCTGTGCCCTTGCTCAGGTGAATGCTTGTGGCCAAGAGACAGCCACAGCAGCCATGGCAGGTGGGGCAGAGCCACAGTTTGACCCCTAAGTGGTCCAAGAGCAGCTGCATGTGGCAGCCCCTTGCCTCAGGTCACTCTGAGCATGTTCTGGGCTGGGTTGCTCAGGTCCCTTACACGGCCACAGCATCAGCATCCAGGAAACAGCGCGTCTCCATGTCCCACACGACCCTCCTGGAGCTCTCTGCCTGGGTCCTGAACTCCTTGTCCTGTGGGAAACAGCGTGCAGTCAAAGCCAGCACAGCAAACTCCCCAGCCTGCATCATCCTCAGAAGCGTCCCCAGGAGAGAATGTGAGTCACACAGAGGTGCCCAAGTGCCCAAAGGCAGGCCAGCCCTGCAGAGAGGCTGACAGCCTTTCCTGCAGACAGCATCAGCGCTAAGTGCCTGCCTCACTGGAGATAACCCAGCTCAGCGTGGGTGTTTGCTGGGACCAGACCTGCCACATTCTCCCTTGGGATGTCTCCAGCAGTGAGCCAGCATGTCTGCTGCTCCAGGAGAACCACCTCTGTGCTGGACACTGCACAGTGACCACCCACCTCCCTCTCATACCAAGTCTCTCCATCCCTCCTGGTTCTCTCCTAAACTTGCCAGTCCTTCCTCACCTCACTTTTGTTGAGGTCTCCATCCTCATCCTCATAGGGCCCACCAACAATGAAGGAGTCAGGTATGTTCAGAGCATTAGGGGCCAGGATGGGGCCAACAGGCCAGTTTTTGGGCCGGGGAAATGGTTCTTTTTCACCACCAGCCTTCAGGAGGCCATTCTTGAAGAGCAATGGCAATTCTTTCTAGAGACAGAGGAGAAAAAAAGGATTTGCATTTCTAACAGGAGCAGGAGCAAGAGCCAGCTGCTCCAAGCTGGGATAACAAAGCAAAGCAACAGTACAGGGTGCCTGGCTTGGAAAATGCACTCCACCGCACGCACACAAAGAATAGAATAAAAATAAAGAGCCACGTGGAAAAAACCCTGCCAGTTTGAATCCAAATCTTTCCAAACAGACCTTTGTTTGTGTTAAAGAAACACATCACGCCACAGAGACTCTGAGACCTCCCAACAAAGGCTGCTGGTGCACAAGCACGGAAGCTGTGCACCCCACGTGCCTGGACACTTGTTCCATGGGGTGGGAGAAGAACCCAAACCCAGCCAAACCCCCTGTCACTGTGCCTGGGCCATTCTCACCTCAGCAGCTGCTGGCATTTGCAAGCAAACCATGTAGTTTTGCTGGCTGTCAGCAGTAAAGGCATCAGGAACAGAATAAGCTGCCTCCACAGTGACACTCAGGAGGTTCCCACTTGAGAAGTCGGTGGCAGAGAGCAGGAGCTCTCTGGTGCTCACTATCACTTCAAGGCCAGCCTGTGAGACAAAGATAAAATCAAGCCAGTAAACAATTATAGCTTGCCTGCTCTTAGGGAGAAGCAAGCAGAAACCCAAGGCCAGAGCATATAATGTTATCTTGTGCCTCATCTTCAATGTAAAAGAAAACAACCCAGCACAGGAAAGGAATCTCAGGACCAATTTGGCTCAATTGTGGTGTTTGTTTGTTTAAATCACAGCCTGGCCGAGGTATGGCACATGCCCCAAGGGTCTCACAAAATAAGCTGTGGGGAAAGAGGCAGGGTCTCATAAAAGGAGCCACAGAGTAAGAACATCAAGGGTGGAAAATGATGCTTTTCCCCTGGTGATTCAGAGAGCCACAGCTTTGCCTCTGCCCTATCTCCATGCTCTGTGTGCAGCCTTTAATTACCTGTCCCAGCCCTGGATGGATGGTGTGTGAGGGAAAACCAGCTGGTCAGCATTTATTACCTGTCCCCCTAATGAGTGCCCCCCCCACCTTGCTCACTGTGAACTCCTCTTAAACACAGAGCTGTTAATGGGATATCCACCCCTCCAGTTTGCTCCCGGTGCTCACTGCAGGCAGGCTCAGCAGCAAAATTGGACACATTTTCCCAGCCTCATGCTTCATTCCTTATTTTAGTCACTGGGTACTTTGCAACCTGCTGAATGAATAAGGACCTTGCAGGAAAGGCAGTCAGAGTTTGTACAATAATGGACTCAGGCATTTATTTGCAGAAAGGAAGGCTAATAGAGCTGGGCAGGTGACCCTGCCGCTGCCTTTTGGGGGGTTTTCAGCACTGTGCTTTCCATCTTTGTTATTTTTTGCAGAGCAATTGAGTAGCTGCACACATTAACATTTCCCAGCACGACCTCACCTATCAGAGGGAAGCAGGGACAGACGTCAGAGGGAGCGGGAAAGGCCTCCAAGCCTGTAACATATAGGGCTGTACCACATCCGTGATGAGCCAGGCAGCTGAGTCATGCTCTCCCTCCCATTAAAAAGCAGCAGAGAGCTGAATGAGGGAAGGAACAGTTCCAAATTCCACATACCGTGGCCTCAGGGCAAAGCTTCGCTGATGGGGAGGCAGGCACTGCATACAAAGGAGCTAAGACCTTCAGTGAACGCGCTCCTGGGAAGAAACAGGAATAAGAACAGCCTCAAGTGAGACCCTCTGCAAAGAATCACAGTCTGGATTGGAAGGGACCTTAAAGATCACCTTGTTCCAGCCCCCTGCCATGGGCAGGAACACCTTACATGAGGCAAAACCATGGTTCTGAATTTTGATTTCATTCTGAATAAATTCTGAATGCTGAGCTACTCTCTCTCCCCCTGGGTCAGATTTTGCAGAGCTATGAAGGTTACTTTGTCCAAAGGAGATAAATTGCAGTCAGGGGTCCATAAGCAGAGATCAGAAGGTGCCAGGGAGCAAGGAGTGGTCATGGAGGCTGTAAAACTCAATGCTGTACCTTGCAGCAGAGGCAGAAGGTCCACCACAGCTTGGGCAAGAGGAGTGATTTTGTCTGGTTTTTTCTTGTCCTTTGATGTCACTTCTAGCAGTGTCACTAGGGAGATAAAAAGAGAGGAGCTGGCAGAATTCCTTGGAGCAGCAGGTCAGGCACCAAGGAAGGTCTGTGCGAGCTCTGGCACCAGCTCCTCTTCACCTCCCAAGGCTGACAAGCACAGCAAAGCCAAAGGAGCACGGGCCAACATGAAAGGGGATTCTTCCAGCTGGCAGAGATGGACAAGAAGTGCTGAGAGCCTCCCACCACTGCTGCTGAAGTGCTATTCCTGAACCAGTGACTCCTGCAGCCACAGCACCCAGCTCCAAGGTGGGAGATCTGGCAGCAGCTACTTACAGAGCACTGGTTTCTGCACCAGGATGTCCAAGGAGTTGGGCCCCTCGGGGCTGTACTCAAAGCTGCTGCTGAAGTCGTACTCTGCTGTCCCATCTGGCAGCACATGAGTCTTGGAGGAGTCTCCCAGCACTGCTCCGTTGTACTCCACACGCACCAGCGTATAAGCCAAGCTGCTTTTGAGAGTTTTCTGTCAAAAAAAAAGAGAGCTCAGAGAGCAGCTGGCTCTGCAGCAGCATCCCAGCATCAGAGTTCCTCTGGCAGCAGGAGGGAAATTTCCTCTTTCACCATGCTGTGATGCCCCAAAGATTATCAGGAGCTGTGGCAAGGGAGATAGAGAGGTTCAGGCTGCATCTCAGGAAAGGCACATCTAAAACAAATGCCAAAATACTCCACTGATATTTTTGTACTTCCAAAGGAAGCTTGAGACCTTTGCTGTCTCCTAAGAAAGCAGCTCCTGAGCTAAAGGGATGGGCTCACAGGACACCTGCGGATGTCGTGTGGTGCAAAATGACCTGAAATGGACAAGAGAAAGCAGCCTTGAGTTGTGCCAGGGGAGGTTTGGGTTGGATATTAGGGGAAATTTATTCACTGTAAGGGTGGTCAGGCACTGGCACAGGTTCCTCAGGGAAGTGGGAGAGTTCCCATCCCTGCAAGTGTTCAAAAGACAGTGCATGTGGCACTTGGGAACATGCTTTAGTGGTGTCCTTGGCAGTGCTGGGTTAAAGGTTGGACTTGATGGTCTCAGAAGCCTTTTCCAACCTACATGATTCTGTGAAATCAAAGGAAGGGCTCCAGCAAGCTCTTAGGGAGCTCTGCAATTTGTTGTTACACCACCTTCATACCACTTGCTTTAATGAGAGATGAGGAGATTCAGATTTTACTTTGAATTTCAAATGTCTAAACAGAGGGGCTCCAACAGGGCTGGAGAGGGACAGTGAGGGGACAGCACATGGCACTGGGGACCCACAGGGGCAGCACTGGGCACCCCCACAGCACAGGAAGGTACCAAAGGGCTCCCTGCAGCACAAACACAGTTTAGCTCTCAATCCACAGAGAAGTGGCTGAACACAGGGGCCATTGTACCCAAACCCAGCTTTTCCTTAGTGCTGGGCCACAGGGATGCCTAACCCGCCCTCAGCTCCCTCTCTCCCTGTCACTGGGGTAATTAGTTCCATGCTGGTTCTTACACAAAAAGAGATCTCTTTCACTTGGTTTTAATTTTCAGCCCTTCTCACTGTCTCCTTGAGCATACATCCCATGAATGGCTAAACAGAAGAATCCAATTAACCTTTCCCTGTACCATTAATTATCCCAGAGTCCTCTCTCATCCTTCTCTACATTGCCTCTAATTAAGCAGATTCCACACTTATAGCCAGAAGTGGATTCCACATTCTTACAGCCGGGTTTTTTTTCATCCTGTTGCTGTGATTATTGCCCTTTTGTAACCCCCCCCTCCCTTTTGTACAGCCCTTTCTCACGGTGGAGCAATCAGAAGCACAAAGCAACATTCCAGATGCAATCAATCCAGCAGTCTGTTCTCCCCAGCATTGTTTATCCTCCTCTCACCTCACACCTCACCTAAGCTGCTGTTTGCTGAATCCATCAGTGTAAGAGGTACTTCAATACTACAATGTGAAAGCCTCAAGCAGGTGCTTTTGGATTGCTTTTTCTGTCTGCTGCTGCAGCAGAAGCAGGGATTTGCATTTTTTCTGCTTGCAGCAGGAGCTGAGCTTCTCCTCCACATTCCCTCCCAAATGCCAGCTCCTCTGGAAGACTTTAAGGACAGCTGGGTGCATCACATGGAAATCACAGCAGTGGTGGTTTGATTGGCACCAGCTCATAGCCTTGAACTGGATCCACTGCCTTTTTAAAACCAGAGCCACCCTATTGCTTTCAATATGATTTAAACAGCTGGAGCTGGGATGAAAATCTGGCTTTACACCCAAGGTGAGGTCCTTCCACAGGTTTTTGTCTCACTGATCACATTTTTGCTGTGTTCTGCTTTAAAAACCTGCCATTTCCATATAGTTAGAGGAGGCAGAGAGGTGCATTTCACCCCAGTATCTCTGGCCTGCTGCTAGGGAAGTGTGTTCCCCAATTTATCTGCCTCACAAGATTTTTCCTCGGTGTGAACTCCTCAGCAGGGAGGAGGAAGCCACAGTGTGACATTGCTGAACCTCTGATACTCCCACCACTCCTTCCTTTAGCCTTATCACCCCCTGCCTGCTCTCACAGGGGATCCCTGTGCACACAGAATTGCTCTGGCCTTGTTTATTAAATGAGTAGAGATCTTTTCAGAACTTTACCAGGTCCTGTGCACTCACGACCGTGATCTGTACTGGTATTGGCTGTGACATACTGGGAAGAGCTGCAGCAGCAGGCTCCTTCCCACCAGTCAGCCCCGCAGGGACCTCCTCGGCTCTGCAGGAGAAAGAATGAGGAAA
Source organism: Zonotrichia albicollis (assembly GCF_047830755.1). Lineage (NCBI taxonomy): Eukaryota > Metazoa > Chordata > Aves > Passeriformes > Passerellidae > Zonotrichia > Zonotrichia albicollis. Next base: position 14,739,039 of record NC_133834.1, on the reverse strand, counting down.
GAAACATGAAACTGCTCCATTCCTCTCCCAGATACCTCTGCAGGACACAGCAGTGCGGGCTGCAAGCGCTATTCAGGGCTTGGCTGTCAAAACACCATTGAATGTGCAGAGCTTTGGCAGTGACGAATCTCTCACGAGGTGCAGGGGGAGGACTGGGAAAAATGTAATGTGAAAATTATCCATCTCTGTAAGCTTCACCCAGCTGCTGCTCCCAGGAAAGGTTTGTTGTGCCAGGCTGCTCTCGGCTCCCAGTACATCCCTGGCTCTCTTTTACTCCCTTTTTATGTTAATGGTGACCCCATAGGCCAAAGGCTGGCGGCCACCAGCTGTCCCCTCATAGCTCCCAAATGCTGTGGGGACATGGCTCCTTCCCCTCCTCAGGTTTGTGAAACACTCAGGGCTCCCCAGGGACCCCACAGCCCACTTGCCTCACACCCACAGGGCCTGGCAGCCCCCTCAGGGCAGCATTAATGGGCTCGGGGCTCCTCTCACCCTGGTGTGTCCTGCAACAACTCACCCACGGGCCTGGCGGTTCTCCTGCCCCAGAACGGTCCTACAGCCCCTCACCAACCCAGGGGTCTGCAGCAGCCCCTCAGCCCTGGGCCTGTCGGTTCTCCTGCCCCAGAACGGTCCTACAGCCCCTCACCGACGTTCCTTGGGGTTTTCCCGACCTGGGGTGCACCTACAACCCCCGAGCCCCGGGTCTAGGTGCTCCGCTGATTCGAGAGCTCCTCACCCACGGGCCTGGAAGCTCTCCAGCCCCAGAACGGTCCTGCAGCCCCTCACCCACAGCTCTGGAGGCTCTCCCACCCCGGGCGGATCCTGCAGCCCCTCACCGGGAGCCAGCCGGGGCACCGTGCGGCGCCGGGGCTCGAACCTGCGGCTTGCCCGACTCGGCGGAGGGCTCGCGTCCCGTCACCACAGCGACGCGGCGGCTCCTGCAGGTCCCCGAAACCTCGCGGGACCCCGGCCCAGCCCCGCGTGTTGGGGGCGTGCCCGTGAGGCCGCGGCCGCCGCCATGATGGGTGTGGGCAGCCCTGATCAGTCCCCGGTGTGGCCGGGTCCCCCCTCGCCGTCCCGTGTGAGCGGGCGGTGCTCTACGGCCACCGTGTCCCCCTCTGCAGCCTGTTGTGCCCGGCTCTGTATCCCAGAGCCTACTGCCGGCCTCTGCCCCGGCTGGCACAGGCCGTGGTGCCCACCCAGGCACTCCCTCACACCCCGCTGGGGGCCCTGAGGCGCTGGGACGGGCTGGGCTGGGGTGGGGTCGCTATGGCGGGTGAAATGGAGCAATGACTTTGTGTCCCTATGGTCACAAAAGGGTCCCAGGGGTTGGGGCAGCCCTCCGAGCTCCCCGCAGATTCCTAGTGTGCGACGCTACAGGGTTTTGGGGCACCCCACTGCCACCAGCGCGGCTTTTGGGGCGGGAGCCGGACCCCCGGAGCGGGTTGGCCCGTTCCCGGGGAGGGGATGCCCAGAATAGCTCCGCTATCTGATTCCGAGGGGCCGCGGCCGTCTGCACCGCCGGCTCCCGGGGGCTGACATTTGAGCCCCGCCGCGGGACGGGACGGGGCGGGCGCCGGGACTGCCCGGGATCTCCTGCCGGGACAGGAGCGGGATGGCGGGCGGGAGGCGCCGTGGGGGCCACGGGCGGCGCGGGGGACCCCGGCAGCACCCCGGGACCCCCGGAGCGGCCTCCTCGCCTGCACCTCTCTCTCCTGCAGCCACCCCGGCCCAGCCAAAGGCAGGCGCTGCCCCCAAAACCGGCCGCTCCAAGAAGGCCGCGGAGGAGCCAGCGGCGCGGGCTCCAGACGTGGACTCACTGGGCTTCCAGGCCATGGACCGCAACGTGCCGGGGCTGTCCCACGTCATCCTGCAGAAGCTGAACATGAAGAGCTATGAGGACTACAAGTGAGTGAGCACCCATGGGTGCCTGTTCCCCACCCCCTCCCCCGGGAAGAGCATCCCGTGTGGCCCCCAGCAGCTGGAGCAGCTCCCATGGCTCATCCCACCCTACCCTTCTGGCTCAGCCCAGCTCTGATGGGCTCCTGGGTGTACTCCTCTAGAGTGCCTGGCTCCCTGTCCCCACCCAGGCCAGGATGCTCCTGGCTGGAGCTAAAAGTCTTGGCAGCCTCCGAGGATATGAGCCCCACCTTTGTGACAGCAGGCTGGATTCTGCTCACCCTCTGCAGGTCTGCCATGGATGGGAGGAAGAGCGGCAGCGATTTTGGCATCCGGACATATTTTGACATGTTCCAGAAGATGGAAGACACCTTCAAGTTTTGTGTTGAGTGCAAGAAGCTCCCTGATGCCCTCCCAGACCCCAAAAGCCTCCGGCGTTGCAAGAGGTATGGTGGGGAGATGGTCTGGTGGCACAGGGATGGATCCATCCCTCACTTCCAGCCTGCTGGCTGGGGTGAAGTGAGCAGTGTCTGACCCTGGTGCCCACCTCCAGCCGCTGGGCACCCCTAGGAACAGTGACACAGCCCTGAGAGGGGGTGGCAGGGAACCAGGCTGGGTGGGCTGGATCATGCCCTCCCTCCTCATGGCTGGGTGTTCTGCCTGTGTGCCCAGGTGCCAAAATGTGTACTATTGTGGCGTGGCGTGCCAGCGCGCCAACTGGCCGCTGCACAAGAAGTTCTGCAAGAAGCTGAAGCTGGTGGCACTGGACCGGCTGGTGGAGTGGCTCATCTTCACAGGTGAGGCATGAGTCCCCCTGGGATCCCCATCCTGGGCTGCACAGGTCCTGTGGTGGGATGTGGTGTCCATTCTCCCACAGCACAGGTGGAACAGGCAGCCTGGGCTGTGGCACCACTGCTGTACCCTCCTGACCCCCCAGGAGACATCCCATTTCCCACGGACACCTGGACAAAACCCGCCTGGGACGTGAAGGGCTGGGAGGACTGGTTCTCCATGCAGGAACAGCTGGAGGAGAAGCTGGGCGCCATCGTGGCCGGGCGCTACATGACCCTGCTGTGGGCCAACGCCGGGAAGCCGCGGCCGGAGGATGCGGAGCTGCGGGAATCCATCCGGCGCCTGGTCACCGACTTCCACTCGCGGCCGCTCACCATCGGCCTGGGACTGCGGCTCTTCGGCATCGACCCCCTCACCAGGCCCCTCACTGTGCACGTGGTGGGGGCTTCCCACGTGGAGACCCTCAACACGCGGCTGACGGACTACGACGAGCTGACGCGGATGTTCCCGGGGCACCAGGGTGTGGAGATGGTCATGGTGGGGGTGGATGTGGTGGATGGACCCATCATGAGGCCACCCCTGACCACACTGGCACCCCGGGGAAAAGTCTATCTCAGCAGCTACAAGGGGCTCTACCATGGCTTCTGGGAAAGCCACGTGGAGACCAAGCTGGCTGCCCCTCCTGACCTTGTGGTGGGCTTTCACCCAGGTGAGTGCCTGTGCCATGGAGGGGTTGGACCCTCACACCCCACTGCAGTGATAGGGACATCCACAGGGACATGGGCTCAGGGACCACACTGAGCACCCTGGCAGCACCTGTGGCTGGGCCTGAAGCTGGCCTGGGACATACTGAGGGCTTTGCACCAAGGCACAGCGGGCAGCTGGGGGCACCCCCTGGGATATGGCTGCCTTGTCTCCCCACCAGGCACTCTGTCCTGCCTGTGTCACCCACCTGCAGGTGAAATGGATCTTTCCCTTCAAGTCTCAGTGCTGTGGCTTAGCCCAGGACACAGAGTTTGGGGTGCCCCACATGCTGATAGGAAGCCAGACCCCACCTTGCTTAGGGCTGCCAAACTCACTGCATACTTGGAGTGTCCAGCACAGAGTGGATGCAGTTGGAGCCAGCTTTCTCGGGGGCCAGGGTGGGATAGGAAAGAGGTGTAACCCTCATGGCTGTGTCCCCACAGGTTTCCATGCCTGCCCAGACCTGCTGGCGGGCTGGCTGCCCACCCTGCTGCTGCTGCGGGACTATCGCCTGCCCGTGCTCTTCACCGTGTACAGGTGAGCACAGCCCCACCCCCAGCCCCACTGAGCCGGCACAGACACCCTCTCACCGTGCCTGTCCTCTCCTCTGGCAGTGAGCAGGAGCTGAAGGCCTCCCTGCAGATTCTTGTGGAGCTGGAGATGCACGTTGTGGGTTATGCCAGCAACCCCTTTGCCTCCCTGCGGCCCGAGCAGGTCTACTCGAGCCCCAACAAACCCCCCGTCTACTGCAGCTCCCACTACATCGCCCTGCTGGGAGCAGAGGCTGTGCCAGGGGCTGAGGAGCTGGAGGATGATGATGGCTGGCAGGGAGGAGAGCCCAGTGCTGCTGCTGTGGCTGGGGCCATTGCCCCAGGGCTGGGCTGATTCCTGCCTGCCCTGACCACCCGACCCCCAGAGCCTCGCTGCCCGTCCAGGACCCTCCACATCCTGGGATCAGTGATCCAGAAATCCTTCAATGCACACATGGAGGCCTGGGGGATGCAGCACCCCAGCACAGGCATGGCACCCTTCCACAGCACCAAATAAATCACTATCAGCAACCAGCTGCCGTGTCTCGAGCTTTATTTCCAAAAAGGCCTTTGTTTCCCTAAAGAAAACGAGGGGCTGAGCCCACCCCAGCCCCCCTCGAGCAGCCACGGCCTCTGGAGGGACAGCAAAGGGGACCCTGACTGTGGGACCAGCCATGCATGGGGCTGTGCAGCCCCTTGGGGTCCAGTGGGGAGCCCCAGCCGTGGATGTCACTGTCACCCTCACTGTGCCCCCACGCTGGTGCCTACCCTGCAGGGCACTGCTCCAGCCTGGCACTGGCCACCAGCCCGGCCACGGCAAATGGGCACCAGCTGGCACCTCTGCACTGCTCACCAGCCTCGGTGGCCCTTGGGGACACCGGGGCGGGTGGAGTCGAGGGAAGCAGCTCCCGCGGCATCGCCCGACGCTGCCGGGGACCCGCGCTGGCCTGGCGTCCCCTCCTGGTGCAGCCAGCGGGTCTGGCGTGGCAGTGCTGGCACTGACCCGAGTGGGCACCCACGGTGGCTCAGGGAGGCCAGCACACCCCAGGGCTGCCAGCGCCCTGGCAGCGGCTCCGGGTCCCTCCCTGGGCTCTGCACCTGGGCGGCAGAGCTGGCACAGTCCGGAACGGAGCGGCACTGCCGGCGTCACTCGGCGCCAGCGCGTTCCCGCAGCGCGGGCAGTGTCAGGGTCTCCGGAGCCGACTTCTTCCTTGGGCGAGTCTTGGGGGGAGCCAGGAACTCGGGGGCCTCGTCGCTGAGGGGGGTGGAGGGGGCGCTGGCAGGGGCCGAGTGCGTGGCCGCGGGCTGCCCCACCTCGCTGACCGAGATGGCCGGTGCCACCAGGCCGATGAGCTCGTTGGTGGCCTCCTGCGTCTCCTGCTCGTAGCGCCGCACCTCCTCCATGGTCATCCCTGCCGAGCACAGCCGCGCTTGGGGCCGCTCGGCACGGCCGCCGCCGGCGCCCCTCATCCCGGGCAGCCTGCGCCTCCCCACCGAGCTGGGGGACAGGAGGGGACAGGGGGACGGGCAGGGAAGGGGATGCTGGGCAGCACAGGCAGCTCCCCAGCTCCAGCGCCAGCCCAGACAGCAGGCGGGAAGGGATGGACAGGGGACACAGGCAGCGCAGGCAGAGCACACGCAGGGACGGCAGCTGGGAGGGGGGACACTCCGCTGCGGGGTGCAGGGGGGGCACAAGCCCCCCTGCCTGCACCCACCCCCAGGCAGCAAGGCGGGCTCCCGGGTGTCTGTCCCCGGCAGGCAGAGGGGCTTAGGGGTGCTGGCTCCCCAGCTTTTGGTTTGTGGCCACTTGCATCTGAGTCTCGAAGGCCCGGACCTCTTCCAGGGACATGTCTGGAAGGCAGAGAGCCACTCACCGGGATGGCCTGGCACCCACTGCCAGCTGTCACCAAACCTGGGGCTCCCCTCCCTGTGCCCGCACGTGGCAGCGTGTGGCCCTGCCAGAATGGGGGTGCAGGCAGCGCAGGCAGGGTGCTGGGACCCCTCTGCCCATCCTCCCCGAGGGGTGCAGGGGAGCCTGTGCAGGCAGGGGTGAGCTGGAAGCACAAGCAGTGCAGGCAGGGCAGGGAGTGCAGGCAAAGCAGGCAGTGCAGGGAATGCAGGCAGTGCAGGGAACGGAGACAGTGCAGGCAGTGCAGGCAGCATGGGCAGCACAGGCAGTGCAGGCAGCAGCACAGGCAGAGGAGGAGCAGGAGCTATAGTGGGGTGAGTGGCATCAGCAGTCTGCCCTGCAGCCCCTCCCTCTACGGGCACCATGTGCCCCCTCCCCACCGTGTGCCCCCTCGGACTCACCGCACCACTCGTCCACCCAGGCGAAAGCCTGCCGGTGCCCGATCAGCAGGATGTCCCGGATCACCTGCAACCCCATGGGGGTCAGCACCCTGTCACTGCCCCCCTCAGTGCCCCCCAGCCCCCCTTGGGCCCCCCTCACCTTGTGCACGAACTGCTCCACGCGTGTCTGCAGCCCCCACACCTCGAACTTGACGCTCACCAGTTTGTAGGAGCACATGATGGGCTTGGTGTGCTGGCGCCAGCCCTCCCGCAGCGGCCCCCGGCCCGTCTTGGCCGAGCTGAAGAAACGGGGGTCCTGGGGGCATGGGGAACATCAGGGTCATGAGTTCCTCCTCGGGACAGGAGACAAGGGAGTGGCTCCAGGAGCTCCCTGGTCCCCAGCCCTGGTACCTCCAGGCTGCGGTAGTAGCGCTCAGGGATCTCATCGAAGGCAATGTCCAGGAAAGAGACCTCGTGGTCACCAAGGATTTTGTCACTGTGGAAGATCTGGGGAGGGGAGAGAAGGTGAGTGACACAGACCACAAGTCATGAGGTGATGAGTTTGCCAGTTCTCAGCTGCACTGCTCACTCACGTTCTCGCTGTCCCCGCAGTTGTCCTCGTACTTGGTCTCGATGTAGATGGAGAACTTGGGCAGGAAGGAGCACTGCAGGGAGTGGCTGTCAGCTGAGCTCCAAGGGACACCACTCCCAGGGACGCCCACCCTGAGGGACACCCCACCCCAAGGGACACCCCACACCCAAAAGATGTGCAGTCCAGGGACACCGATCCTGAGGGGCATGCAGCCCTGAGGGACAGCCACCTCCAAGGATGCTCATCCCCAAAAGATGTGCAATTCAAGGACACTGATCCTGAGGGACACCCCTCCATCCAAAGGACACCCAGCCCTGAGGGACACCCACCTCCAAGGATGCTCATCCTCAAGGAACACCCCACCACAAGGCCACCGTCTCCAGCGGATTCCCACCCCCAAAGAAATCTGAGCCCCAAGGGACACCCACCCTGAGGGCTGCCCAGCCCTAAGGACACCCACCCCAGGGCCACCCCCATGGTGACACCCACCCTGATGGACTACCAGTCCTAAAGGATACCCCTCCCAAAGGACACCCACCCCCAAAAATGCCCCCCCAGCGCCCCCTCCCCAGCCACCTGCTGGGGGAGGGCACAGCTCATCCCATGCCAGCCCCTTACCGTGTACTCTGCAGGGACACCATGGCACATTGGCATCACGGGGTGGCATCACCGGGTGATATCACAGGGGAGAGAGGGAGCAGTGAGGCCGGGGGCAGCTCCTGCAGCCCCCTCAGTGGGCAGGGACAGGGTGCCCGGGGTGCCCATCCCACACCCTGCCAGGCTCACCTGTGATGGTGTAGGGGTAGTAGTTCCAGGCCTTCTCGGTGATGTAGAAGATGCGGGGGGTCACTGCCCGTGCCCAGCTTGGCAGTTTGCTGTGGGCACCGTGTCAGGAGACCCCCTCAGAACAGGACATGGCTGGTGCCACCCAGCCCTGCACTGCCAAGCACAGCCTGGCTCTGGGATCCCCATTCCCACCCCAGGAACCCCACCTGCTCCCTGGCACCCTCACCTGCACCCCAGGGACCCTCACCTGCACCTCAGGACCCTCATCTGCATCCCAGCACCTCTCCCAGGAGTCACCCCCACCTCCCCAGCACCCTCATCTGTATTCCAACACTGTCATGCACCTCAGGACACCCCCAGGGACCCCTGTCACCTCCCCAGGACCCTCACCCCTGCCCCAGCTCGTCACCATTCACCCTCAGCTCCACTCCAGGATGCCTTCAAGGACTCTCACCTGCACCTCAGAACAACCCCAGGACCCCTGTTACCCCCCCAGCACCCTCCTTTACACCCCTGGATCATCACCTGCCCTCACAGCACCCTGTTACCTCCCCAGGACCCTCCCCAGTTTCCCAGCCTTCCCCCACCAGAGACCCCTGCCACCTCCCCAGCACCTTCATCTGTACACCAGGACCCCCCAGGGATCTGTGCCAACTCCTCATCTCCACCCCAGTGCCCCTCAGGTTCCCCAGCTCCTCCCCAGACACCCTGACCCCTCCCCAAGGAACACCCACCCCTCACCCTGGACCCTCACCCTTCCCCAGGACCCCTTGCCCTCCCCAGGGTCGAGCCCCTGGGTGCTCCTGTCCCCCCCAGCCCCCCGGCAGGATCGGGCCCCCTGGGGGGGGCTCGGGAGGTGGGTTTTGATTAATTTTCAGGCGTTATAAATAAATTTCAGGCGAGAGGGGAATCGTGAGTGCTGCAGCTAAAAATAACCTGTCTCACACCAGCAGCTCCTGGTGGGGAGCAGCCCGTGCCCGCAGGAGCTGAGGGGACATGGGGACAGTGCTGCTGCCCCACGGTGACACCCCCGGGGCCAGGGCACTGCCAAGGCCCCGATCAGGCACCCAGCAGCACCCAGAGGTGCCCACCAGGGAGGCGGGTGCATGTCCTGGGGTGGGTGCACCCCATGAGAAGAAGGCAGCCCCCCAAAGATGGGATGAACTCCTAGGATGGGCGCACCCAAAGCTCCCAAAGATGGGTGCAGCCCCCCAAGATCAGAGCACCCCAGGAGATGGGTGCAGCCTGAGAGATAATGGCAGCTCCCAAATTTGGATGCACACCCCAAAGATGGGTGCAAGGAGCTGGGGACCCCACTGGGAGACACACACAGCCCTTGAAGATGGGTGGGTGCCTGGGAGATGGGTGCAGCCCCCCAAGATCACTGCAGCCCCCCAAGATCAGAGCACCCCAGGAGATCGGTGCAGCCCCCCAAGATTAATGCAGGCCCCCAAGATCAGAGCACCCCAGGAGATGGGTACACCCTGAGAGATAATGGCAGCTCCCAAAATTGGATGCACAACCCAAAGATGGGTGCAAGATTGGATGCACGCCCCAAAGATGGGTGCAAGGACTTGGGGACCCCACTGGGAGACACACACACAGCCCTTGAACGTGGGTGGGTGCCTGGGAGATGGGTGCAGCCCCCCAAGATCAGAGCATCCTAGGAGATCGGTGCAGCCCCCCAAGATCAATGCACCCCAGGAGAAGGATGCACCCTGAGAGATAAGGGCAGCTCCCAAAAATCAAAGCACACCCCAAAGATGGGTGCACCCCAGGACTTGGGGACCCCTCTGGGAGACACACACAGCCCTTGAAGATGAGTGGGTGCCTGGGAGATGGGTGCAGCCCCCCAAGATCACTGGACCCCAGAAGATGAGGGCACCCCGGGGAAATGATGGAGGGAGCCCAGGAAATAAAGGGGGTAACCCTGGGAATCAGCCTGTCCACGACCCAGCAAAGAGGTTCCCCAGTGATTTTGGAGGATGCCCCTGCCATGCCCCCCTGCAGTGCCCCCAGCACCATCCCAGGCTCACCTGGAGAGGTGCACTCGCTTCTCCGTGAACTGCCCGGGGCCGTGCACGGGGTCCTCGTGGGGCTCGTTCTTCACCACCTCCACGCCCTCGCCCTTCTCGCTCTCCTGGTGGCTGTGCTTGCTGATGGTGTAGAGCTGCCCCACGCGGTACTGCCGGCACAGAGCCCGCCCTCAGCGCCCCCGGCCCCGCTGGCACCGCCCGGGGGCTGAGCCACGCTGCCCAGAGGGGAAACTGAGGCACGGAGCAAGGGGCGGCAGAGCCTGAGCCGTGCAGAGGGCAGGGGGTTCCTGGGGCACCCTGTGTGACCTCCTGTGTCCCTGAGCTGTCCCAGCTCCCAGGCAGGGGCTGGATCCTGCTCTCCCTGTGCTCTCCCAGTGCCTTGCAGAATTCCTGGAGGTTTTCTGCTTGGCAAACTACCTGGGATCCAGGGAGAAATGTCTGTGTGATATTTGATATAGATTATTATCTATAATATTATTATCTGGACGTGTCTGTGTCAGGTATATAATCATGAGGGTGTAGATGTGTTTTTGGGGATGGTATCCAGAGAGAAATGCCTATATTATATTATCTATATGATGCATCTGGATGTGTCTGTGTCAGGTATATAGCCATGAGGGTGTAGATGTGTTTTTGGAGATGGGAGCCAGGGAGAAATGTCTGTATGATATTGACTATATGGTATATCTGGATGTGTCTGCGTCAGGTATATAACCATGAGGCTGTAGATGTGTGTTTGGGGATGGAAGCCAGGGAGAAATGTCTATATTATATGATCTATATGGTATATATGGATGTGTCTGTGTCAGGTATATAACCATGAGGGCTAGATCTGTGTTTGGGGGTGCAGCTGTGCAATAAGGCTTGGACTGTTCTGCTGAAGATCCCATCCACCACCACAGTCGCCAGCAGGATTTTACCACCCAGCTCTGCCTGAATTAAGCCCTTCCCCAGGTGCCTCCAAGGAAGCATAGCACTGCCCAGGGTGGGCACCACTCCCCAAAAAGCAGGCACCAGGGAGAGACCTTTGCCCAGGGGTGCTGCCAGGGCTGTTTGCCGATGGCATTCAGTCTCCCTGCCAGAGCAGGGATGGAGTTTATGGTCCCTGCCGTGCCACGGGTATCCAAACCCGCTGCTGGTCCATCCCCCGGTCCTGCTGTGCCCGGTGCTGCTGTGGGGCGCTGTGCCCCGAGGTCACCGTGCCCAGAACGGGCTGTCCCCGCACCTGCACCCCAAAGCACGGCTCGGCCCTGGCACGGCACACCCCGAGCCCATCCCATCCCTGCCACCAGCCGTGCCACGAGGGCACAGCACAGGGGTCACCGCGTCCCTCCCAGGGCAGAAGCGCTCCCCCGGGTGTGAGCCCCGCAGCCACCCCCCTGGCCCCCTCACCTCCTCGGTGGTGAGCGGCATGCAGATGCGGTACTCCTTGACCAGCATGGTGGCACCTCGGGCGGGGTGCCACGGGCACGGCGGGCAGCGCGGGCTCAGGCGGAGGCGTGGGCGCTGCCGGGGACACGGCTCATGCTGGGGCGGGCGGGGAGCGGGGGGGACGCGGCGCTGCCTCCCGCGCTGCCGGCCCCGCTCCCCGGCTCGGAGCTGCCGCCCCGCTCGCCGTGACTTCACGAGCGTTGCCATGGCAGTGGCGTGAGGTCACCCGTGCGAGGAGCAGCCTGGGTGTACCCAGCTGGGGACACCCCGGCACCCCAAAACCCTCCCGGCCTTAACCCCGTCCCTGCCGGGCACACAAACGCGTCCCCTCGGAGCGCACGTGTCCCCCCAGAACAGGGTGCTGTCCCTTCGGGGTGCCACATCCCCACCCGGCTGTGGTGGCCAGTGTGGCAGGAGGGTTGTAGGGACACGAGGATGGGGTCAGGCTTGCCCGGTGCTCCTGGGGACCCAGCTGTGGGCACCCACACTGCCCTGTCCTGAGGGGTGATCCTGTCCCTGATGGAGGACATCCCTTCCCCGGGCAGGAGCTGGATCCCCTTCCCCGAGGCTTCCCCCAGCACCCGTCCCAGGCAGCACCACCCTGGGGCTGCCCCCCAGCACCCACCACACCCATGGCACTGCCAGGCTGTCACCCTGCCAGGGCTGGGGATGCTCACAGTGAGCATCAGGACAGCTCGGGGGGCTCCTGGATGTGCCCCCCAGCCCCACAGAGAAGGGAGGGGATGTGGGCCCTCCTGAAAGTCACCCCGGATGGGGGGTCAGGCCTTGGAAGGGCAGATGGGGACTCACATGGGATTTTACCAGCTGGGAACACAGGGACATTCTTGGGGGTACAGGGTCATAGCGGGACACAGGGGCAGCTTTGCGGGCACCGGGGGACCCAGGAGTGTCCCTGGGGCCGCAACGCCGTTTGAGGCTACAGGGGCATCCCTGGGGGACACCCTGCTGACGGGGCAGAGGGCTGGGTGCTGGTGCCAGGTGCAGGAACCCCAATGCCGCGGGCAGAGGGAGGGGACACCCCGGGGACACACCGGAACGCTTCAGGGCACGGCACTCCCCTCCCCATCCCGGCAGCTCAGACCGGCCCCCGCCGGCCGCAAAAGGAGGAGCCCCCCGGGCTCGGCCTCCCCTTCCCCAGCTCTGCCCGCGGCCGCGTCCCCCCCGGGCCGAGCCCCCTGCCCGCACTCACCGGCCCGCGGCGGTGCCCGCTCCCTCCGCCGCCGCCGCCGCCGCCGCCGTGCCCCGGCCGTCCCGGGCCGTGCGCAGGAGCGAGCCGCCCCCCGCACCGCCTCCCGCGCCGCGGCACACCGACCCCTAGGGGGAGGAATGCACCGGAACCGCACCGGCACCGGCACCGCACCGCACCTGGACCGGCACCAGCACCGCATCGCACCTGGACCGGCACCGCACCGGCACTGCACTAGCACCGCGCCACAGTGACAGCGACACCGGCACCGGCACCACACCTGGACCGGCACCAGCACCGCACCGGCACCGGCACCGCACCGCAGTGACAGCGACACCGGCACCACGGCATTGTGGCACGGCACCGAGACACCCTCCAGCACCAGGGCTCCTGTGGCACGGCACAGACGGGCACCGGGGCACCCAGCATGGCACAGACCGGCACCTGGGCTCCTCTGGCACGGCACAGACCGGCACGGGGGCACGGCACAAACTGGCACCGGTGCTTCCCGCAGCCACGAAGTCTCCGGTCCCCCCAGCACGGCCGTGTGTCCCAGCTGGGAGATGCCAACGTGGGGCTCCTGGGCTGGGCCCGTGGGGGCCCCCGGGCACCCCCAAAGCCCCTCAGCCACTCACCTGCACCCTGCTGCCAGGCTGGCCCTGTCCCCCCAGCCTCAGCACACCCCACGTGCTGGCACTGCCCACGAGCCACCCACGGCCACCAGCACAGCTCATCAGCAGTGACACCGCTGTCACTCCCTGCGCCTCCCGTCCTCCTTCCTCTGCTAATCTCCATCATCCTGGGCATTGCTGTGCCTCACCGCTGCCATTTTCCTGTTATTTCCTCCCAAAACTCTGCCATGATCTCCAGCCCAGCTGCCTGGGGTGCAGGGGAGTGGCCCATCAGTGCCAGCGTGTGGGGACAGGGATTGGGCAAAGGGGACCCCCCAGGCCACCCTGTGGTGCTGCCATCACTGGCACTGCTGGGACCCAGCACTGCAGTGGCCATAGAAGTCCCACCTGCCAGTGTGTGCCACCTCCTGGTGGAGGGGACCCCACTTTGTGTCACCCTGTGAGCCCCAGGGCAGTGCTGATGTCACCCCAAGGCAGCAGGGATGGCCACAGGCTGTGGCCAGGACAAGCAGTGGCAGAAGGAGCAGCGTGGGGACAGTGTCCCCAAAACCTGCCAGGGTGCCCCACGGGCACCCATCCCACATCCGGGAGGGCAGTGCCAGGAGCTCTGCCCGCAGGAACACCTTCCCTGCCTGCCTGCACCTCTGCCTCCTTCCCACATACCAGCCTGTGGTGTCACTGTCCCCGTGGTGTGTGACAGCACCCCCAGCTCTGGTGGCAGTGGTGGCAGCCACCCCCCCTCCCCATTTTCCCCAGGGTGGGCACACCACAGCATTCCCCAAAGGGGGACTCCAGCCTGTGCAGCTGGGACCAAACCCAGCAGGGCTCCCACTGTGGGACTGTGGTGGTGACAAGGACCCGGCCGTGCTGGTGACAAGTACCTGGAGGGTTCTCAGCCCCCCCAACAGCTGCATTCCTCCTGAACCTGTTTGGCAGGGCCCTGTGCAGGTGCCAAGAAAAAGGCATCCGGGCTGGGCTTTTCCTGGTCATGCCCTGCTTCACTCCATTGCCCAGTCAACAAGGAGTCTGGAGCCTGGTGCCCCCCAAAGTCACCCACGGCTCCCAGTACCGATGGTACCCCCCAGTTTCTCACCCCCCAGCAGAGATCCTGCAGCAGGTTGGGAAGGGGAAGAAAGAGGAGGCAGAAACAAGTGAAAAATGACCCAATTTAATCCCAAAGCCCCCTCAAGCTCCGTGGTTCCGGGAGCCCCTGGTGGCCCCTCCAGCCCCCCTGTCTGTGCAGCCCCTGGGGCCCCGGGCTGAGCGCACCCCCGGCTCACCCCCGGCTCACCCCTGGCTCTCTGCCTGGGCACAAGGAGCTCTCCGAGGCACCCGGCCCCTTCCTCAGCTCCGCCGGCACCAGCCGCGTCCCACCGCCCCCAGCTCCGCCCCGAGCCCTTAGGGAGGCGCCCTGAAGAAAACCATCCTGGTGGAGTAGACCAGGTCCACCAAGTAGGCGATGAGGTTGAAGATGGTGAGGAAGGTGATCCCCAGGTTCTTGTTCCACCAGCAGTCCGAGTAGCAGGAATCGGGGCGGCTCCGGCCCCCCAAGCTGTAGAGGGGCCACACGACCATGGCAGTGAGGTACATCAGCAGGGCCAGCGCGTTGTAGCCCACCAGCACCTTCTCCAGCTGGCAGGGGATGTAGCTGAGGCAGCGGCCGATGGTGAAGATGATGATGAGGAGGGTGAAGATGAAGCAGAGGGAGTAGACAGCCACGCACCACATCAGGCCAGATCCCTTACTGTATTCACTCCTCTCCAGCAGGGAGAAGATCAGGCAAGCCACGTAGGCTTCAAAGACCTTGAGGAGCCCGGGCACGGTGGAGAGGAAGCTGCTGATGTCGCCGGGCTTGGCGCGGGTCAGCGACACCTCGAGGGCGTAGGCGACGAAGCAGAGGCAGGAGGAGGTGGTGGCCACGGCCTGCCGGGCACACTTGCTGTTGTTGCAGGGGCTCTTGATTAACGTGGCAGGGAACACCACCGAGGAGGTGAACACCATCAGAGCGGCCAGCATGGAGAAAGCCGAGGTGAAGTCATCCCAGGAGAGCGGCAGCAGCGGGTAGAGCTCCAGCAGCTCCAGCAGCAGCACCAGCAGCGTCACGGCGAAGCAGAAGCACCAGGAGAACATGCACCACGTCCCGTAGGGATTCCCGAAGTCCCTGGTGGAGGCCACCAGGCTGAAGGAGAGGCAGGACAGCACCACGGCGAGGAGGCGGGCGATGCCCACCCAGGAGGTGAGGGCGCGCAGGTTCAGCGTGGCCATGGCGCGGCCGCTCTGCCCGCTGGGCACTGCCCGCAGCCGCTCTTATCCGGGGCTGGGCAGGAGCCGCCAGCCCCCCCGAGCCGCCCGTGCCAAGGACCCCCGGCTCTGCTGCCGCTGCCGCCACGCCGCTGGCTGCCGGGGCTGGTGGATCATTAACGCGGGGCTGGGCAAAGGGCGGGGACGGCGGGGCCGGGCCGGGCAGGAAGCCACCGTGTGCCACCGTGTGCCACCGCCCTGGCAGCGAGCCGCAGCCCTGCCCGCGGCAGGAGGGACAAAAGGGCCTTTCATGCACCCCTGGAATACCGGAGGGCACCCCGACACCGTGACAGGTAGCAGGGCTTGGCAGCCAGCGGGGCAGCACCCACTGGGTCACCCTGAGGGGTTTAGGGGCTGCACCCACACGGTGCCCCTGGCAGAGGGGTGACACAGCTGGGTGTAGCCCTTCACACCCTTGCAGGCGACATCACACCCCTCCGGCACCTCCGCTCCCCTCCCGGCACCTCCAGCACCCGATAAGCGGCTCAAAGTCCAGCTGTGCCAGCTGCCTGGCTGGGCAGCGCGGGTGAGGTGGCCAGGGGAGGGCATCTGCAGCCCGGGCACACCCTACAGGCAGCATCTCCCCTTCCCCAGCCTGCCTGGGGGCCACAGCAGCCAGGGCAGCACAGGAGGGCGGTGGCACATCAAAACCTGGGAGTCCAGCAGGAGGGTGAAGGCTGAAGGCTCTGGATTAACCTTTAATGTCACACAGGGTCTGGGGGTCTGTGCCCACGGCAGAGCTTGGGGATGAGGGACCCATGTCAGGGCAGCTGGGCACTCCTGGGGGGGGGCTCTTCACCCCAGGCAGGTTCCTGGCACAGCCATGGTGGGCAGGGGTGGGCGCTGCCATGGGTGCAGTGGTGCTCTGGGGGGCACAGGGTGGCTCAGAGGTGGCTGCTGGCCTCGCCCTTGGCGGGCAGCCCATTGAGGGGGCCCAGCCCCGGCCGGTTGCTCTCGTTCAGCCGCCGCACGCGGTAACTCTCGTAGTGGACGTTGTGGGTGATGTCCTTCAGGTCCTGCAGGTGTGACCTGCCCGGGGTGGCATGGGGAGGAAGGGCATCATGTCACTGTCCCCCCCACCCTGCTGTCACCCTGGGGGGTTCCAGCACTCCCAGCCCTGTCCCCGCTCACCGGATCAGCAGGTCCTGCAGCAGGGGGAACTCGCAGTGGGCTGGGTTCTCCACTGCAAGGCAAGGCAGAGGGGCAGCGTTGGCAGGAGGGCTCGGTGGCACTGGGATGCCTGGGCAGAGCATCCTGGCACGCTCTGGGTGCCACCAGAGCCCAGCATAGCTCCGTGCCACCTGCCATGGCCTGGCACCCCCCCAGGCAAGGACACACAGTGGGTGCAGGGCCTGGGGGTGAGGGGCTCTGCTCACCTTCGATGATGCCCCACTTGGTCTTGCGGCCCAGCACCCGCTTGCCGTTCACCTGGTGCTCCTGGTCTGCCCCCACCACGGCGAAGGGAATCTTCTCCTGCCAGCAGAGGCTGTGCTCGTCCTTGGTGTCCTCTGGAGTCCCCAGGGTCCCTGTCCCCCACCCTGCCCCCCAAGACGGGCCCTCCATCCCAGCAGCCCGGCACTCACACGAATCCTGTTGTTGAGTGCCCTGTCCTCGGGGTCCTGGTCGAAGTCCTCCTGCGGGTACACGCTGATGGCGTGGGTCCTCAGGTCCTCCTGGATCTGGGGGACACAGGGCTTGAGCCAGGCTGGGGGGGACATGGGGCAGCCCAGGAGCCCTGGAGATCTGTCCTCACCCTCTGCTTGAATTCTGCCCGTTCCTCCAGGGTGAGCGTGTCAGCCTTGGCGATCACCGGCACCACGTTGACGATCTTGCTGAGCCGCCGCATGAACTCCAGGTCCAGCGGGCGCAGCCTGGCAAGGGCCAGCGTCACTCTGGGCTGTCCCCACCTCTGCCACTGTGGGGTGGCCCCACCACTACCATGGCAGGTCACTCTGAGGTGACCCCAGCACTGTCACCCTGAGGGACCTTCCCCACTGCCTCCCCAGGTTGTTACCCTGTATCTGTCACCCTGGGGTGACCCCACCATCATCATCCCAGGGTGACACAACCACCCCACAGTGACCACCCCGCCACTGTCACCATGGGGTAACCACACCACGACCACTCCACAGTCCCCCTGAGGTGCCTCCACCACCTCATGATGGGGTTATCACCCCAGATTCCACCACCATCACCTCAGGGTGGGGTTATCACCCCAGACTCCACCACCACCACCTCAGGGTGGGGTTATCACCCCAGACACCACCACCATCACCTCAGGGTGGGGTTATCACCCCAGACTCCACCACCACCACCTCAGGGTGACCCCACCACTGTCATCCCAGGGTGGCACAACCACCCCGTGGTGACCCCATCACCTGTGGGTGCTGGGACTGGGGGCCACTCACCAGTGACCTGTGGGGGGCACAAAGTAGACACATCCATGGACACGGGTGTCTGGGATCTTCCTCTTGCGGGTGATGAGGATCTCCTCCCGCAGGTACCTCTCGTACTGCTCGTTGATGTATTTGATGATGGGGTCCCAGCTGAGGATGAGGAGTTGAGGGACGGCCCCTGAGCTCAACCCCCACCCCAAACTGCCACCCACGGAGCTGGGCTCCTGCTCCCCATTGTGTCCTACCAGTTGTCGTTGTTGATCTGGTCCCCAAAGCCTGGCGTGTCGGTCACCGTCAGCTTCATCTTCACCCCCTTCTCCTGGATGACTGTGGGGCACAGGTGGGTCAGGGGGGAGGGAACATTGGGGAAAAGCAGGGGAGCAGGCATGGGGGATGGTTTGAGGCTGTGAACGCAGCTTCAGACCCCAGCCCAGCCCCCTGCTTCTCCCAGGAGCTGGTGGGACACGAGCCCGTGGCGGTGACCGGGGTGGTGACCTTACTGTGGGTGATGGACTGCAGCTGCACAGTTTTGGGAATGCGTTCCTCCTGGCCGGGCTGCGAGGATTTGCGGCTCACCTTGGACTTGAAGAGGGTGTTCACCATCGTGGACTTCCCCAGCCCGCTCTGCCCTGAGGGGACACCGGCACCTCTGGTTTGTCACCCAGGGCAGTAACATCTTGATATCCACGTGGGAGCCGCCCCGAGTTTGGGATAACTCTGCTTTACCCCCAAATAAATTTCTTCCCCAAGGCAATAACCCCTTGGTATCCACTTGGGAGCATCCCAGAGGTTGGGACAGTCCATTTTATCCCAAGAACAAATTTATTCCGAAGGTAAAAACCCCTGGTACACATCTGGGGGCATCCAAGATTGGGCTAGTCTGTTTTATCTTCCAAAGAAATTTATTCCCCAAGGCGACAGCCCCTCAAAATCCATTTGGGAGCATCTCAGAAGCTGGGATGAGCTCACCTACCAGCATTACTATGCTATGCGGTATGGGATATTACTCATTTTCGATTGTTTGCTACTTAAATCAGTTAAATTTCCTTAAAATCCCTTAAAAGCATGATTTCTCCTGGCATGATGGAATCAGAGCCAGTATTCCCACCCCACCCAGGAGCAAACCCCACGCCCAGCGCTCACCCACAACCATGATGTTGAACTCAAAGCCTGTCTTCATGGTTTTGATTTTCATCTGGTCGAGCACAGCTTCGATTCCCACGTATCCGAAGAGCTGGCAGCCCACAGGGCCGGGCGCCATGGAGAGGGGCACCGCCCCCTCTTCCTCCTCCTCCTCCTCCTCCTCCGGCACGGCCGGCGGCTCCATGCTGCGCTCCTCGGGCTCCAGGCTGCTCCCTGCACCGCGGGGTGGGCAAAGCCGGTGAGCCTGGAGCCCGGGTGCCCACCCCTCCGTGCCCACCCCTCGGTGCCACCCCTCGGTGCCAGCCCTGCGCCTCAGCGTTGCCCCGGCAGCGGCGGCGGCGGCGGGCACGCAGCCCCGGCACATTCCCGGGCGCCGGTGAGGCTGGGCATGGCAACGGGGGCACGGCACCCCCCGCGCCAGGCTCCGGGCAGGTGCCAGGGGCTTCTTGGGGTGATCGTGCCACCGGACCCCGCGGTGCCACTGAGTGCCCTGCGATCATCGGGCACCGCGGCCGTGCCCAGCACCTTCTGCCCAGCGCCTTTGCCCAGCCCACGCGGTCACCGGGCACCGCTCCGGCCCCAGGGCAGGCCATGCCACCCCACAGCGCACCCACACTGTGCCCCGGCACTGGGCACGGGGGGCACCGCGGGTGCAGCGCCATCCCCGGCACAACCCGACCCCCAGGGACACGCGGGGTTTGGCCGGGGACGGTGCCCGGAGCGTGCCCCTCACCGGAGCGCCGTGCCCGCCCCAGCCCTTTGTGCGGCAGCCCCAAATCCCCTTCTTCCTCCTCCTCCTCCTCCTCCTCCTGCTGCTGCTGCTGCCTCCCAGCCCGGCCATTGTTCGGGTCCTACCTCGGCGCCGCGGTGCCCTCGCTCAGCGCCCCGCTACGGCCGGGGGGGTCCCGGGGGCGCCATCCGCGCCCCCATCGCCGCCGCAGCCCGGCCCCTTCCCTTCCCTTCGCTCGGAGCTCCCGGCTGGCACCAGCCCCGCTCCGCCGAGGCTGCGGCTCCCACGCATGACCAGCATGGCAATGCCCGCCCCCCGCAGCCCCCTCCCCAGCGCGGCCGAGCCCCTGCGCCCGGTCTGCCGATCGACTGGGGGCGGGGAGGCTGTGCCAGCCCGGCTGTGCCAACCCGGCTGTGCCAGCCTTGCTGTGATAACCCGGCTGTGCCATACCGGCTGTGCCCACCCGGCTGTGCCCACCCTGTGCCGGGCCAGCACGGATGGGGACCCCTCCCACGGCACAGGACACCCCCAATCCTCGCTTTGCCCCCGTCACCCCGTGGCACTGACTGGGAGCGGGAGTGCTCGGCCGCGGGCACGATCCCCACTGGCACCCGCGGACCACCCCGCGCTGTCTGTGCCCCCCGCCCTCCGCAGCAGCCCCTGTGCCCGGCGGGGTGGGACAGGGGGTGGTGGCCCTGCCACCCGCCCCACTGCCGCAGTGCCCCACGGCGCTTGCGTCCCCCCACGCCGCAGCCTCCCCCGCGTGTGCCAGCCGGCGCTTGGCACCGGCGGGGCTGGAGCGGCAGCTTGCGATGGCCCAGGCTGTGAGGGACCTGCTGCGACCGTGTCCGTGTGCCACGCAGCCAGGGGACAAGGGACATGTGGGCAGGGCCCGGCCTGAGCCAGCCCGGGCGCCAGGAGATGATGGAGATGAACACCCCCATTACCATGGCAACGGCATCCCGGCGTGGGAGCCACCCAGCACCCTGTGCCCGCTGAGCGCCAGAGGGATGGCAGGCTTGGGGACAGCGCTGCCGCACGTCCCGGCTGCCCCTGCGCCCCCTGGGTCGGGGTGTTCCTCGGAAGTGGTGAAACAGCCGCGGATTTCCTGGTGACAGCGGCGACACCCGGCCGGGGGACCGGGGGAGGGCGGGATGCCCATCCCGGCGGGGATCCACCCACCCAGCACCGTCCGTGCCAACAGGGTGCTGCTCCACAGGCTGGCAGCGACGGGGGGTGGGAAGCGCCCAGCAGGGAGAGGACACTGACAGCTACTGCAGCCCTCACCCCAGAGAGACATCACCCCTGTGCCCCCAGCCTGGCACCCTTCGCAGCCCCTGCCAGCTTTGGCACTTGCCAGGACACATCCAGAACCAAGTGGTGCAGCCTCTGGAGCCATCCTGGGCACTGGGCACTGCAGGAGAGAGCACTGGGATATCCCGGGCACTGGGCACTGCAGGCACTGGGATATCCCGGGTACTGGGCACTGCAGGAAGGAGCACTGGGATATCCTGGTCACTGGGCACTGCAGGAAGGAGCAGGAGGGATTTGGTGCTTGTCCCCCCCAGCTCCCCGGGGTGGTCCCTGGGGTGCAGCCCCCACAGAGGGGCTCAGCCACTGCCCTGTGCCCTGCCAGGACACAGCCACAGCCAGAGGGCACATCTGGGGTGACACTGGGGGCTGCACCCCCCGCTGCCTCCCCCCGGGCCCGGAGCCCCCCGTGGCCCTGCCCTCGGTGCCAAAAGCCCCGCTGGCAATGGGCAGCAGCCCGGCAGCCACGTGGGAGCTCTCGGCATCCCCAGGCAGCCCCGGGGCAAATGGCTCCTGCAGCCAGACCTGTTCCAGGACTCATCACGGATGCTCTTATTTTCCAGACAGGGACAAGTAATCCCGGGTCCGTGGTCTCTCCTCCATGGATTTTAATTACCGATGCAAGGTTAATTGGCCAGTTCCCCGGGAAGCCTGTAATAAAGCTTCTAGGGTGGAGGGTGCTGGGAGAGGATGAGCTGGGACAGGAGCTCCCTGTCCGGCTGCTCCCCACTGCTCCAGACCGATCCCGGGCACGGGATGGGGAGAGCCGGCCCTGGGTCCAGCACAGGGGAGCTGATCCCCCTGGCACAGGGATGGAGGTTTTGGGCATGCACCCACGGCTCGACCACACCACAGCTCTGCCCGCCCCGCTGATCTGACACAGAAACACCAGCGCCTCTCCCAGGGCCACACACGACCTCAGGGGACAGAGGTGACAGTCCCCATGTGCAGCCAGACTCGGAGCCAGCCCGTCCGTCTGGCCCTGGGAGCCGCGGGACGGGGCTGGGGTGGCTGGGGACCGACAGGGACCAGAAGCAGAAGTGAAGCATCGAGCGAAACCCCGCGCCTGCAGCGCTGCTGGGGACAGGGGACAAGGGACAGGGGACAAGTCACCCGGCCCCTGTGCCCGCACACCCCCTGCCCGCTGCCACCGCGCCATCCCTACCTGGGCGAGCCGGCCGGAGCCGGGGCTGCTGCCGCCGAGAGCTGGACACCGGGGCCAAATGGCTCCTGGGGTGCGAGGCAGAGGGCGGCTGCTGCCCACGGCTCCTCCTCCGCTCCTCCTCCTCCTCGCCCCGGGCCCTGCGTGGGCGACCCGGCGTGGAAGTGAAATGCGGCGGCTCGCTGGGAGCTTCCTCCTGCGGGGCTCCTGCGGGACCCACCGCGCCTCGGGGCCACCGCGGGTGTCAGCGGCTGGGGGCCGGGCTGGCCTCCCGGGAGAGGAAACCGCACGATCCCACCTCTTCCTGGCACAGAACCCGCCGTGCCCAGCAGGGCCTGCCAGCCCCCTGCCAGCCCCGGGCCATCTGCAGGGCAGCCGGTGGCACCCACTGCCCGCTGGCTCCTGTGTCCCCCCAGCCTGGGCTCGGCTGCCGGCCACCAACACGGCTCTGGCCTGAGTGTGTCCCCTCATCACCCCGGCTCCGTGTCCCCATTTCCCTGTCACCCTAGCTAGCTTGAGCACCGTGTCCCTGTCACAGCCCTGAGCACTGTCCCTTGTCTCCCTGTGACCCTGGCTTAGCCCCAAGCACTGCGTCCCCACGACCCCAGCTCAGCCCTGAGCACAACTGCATCAACTCAGCTTGGTCCCGAGCACCATGTCCCTGTCACCTCCTCTTAGCCCTGAGCACTTTCCCTTTGTGCCCCCATCAGCCTGGCTTGGCCCCAAGTACCGTGTCCCCATGTCCTTGTCACCTTGGCATCACCCCAACTGCTGTCCTTTGTGTCCCCATGATCTGTCTCAGCCCTGAGCACTGTCCCTCAGTGTCCCCATGATCTGTCTCAGCCCTGAGCAGTCCCTCAGTGTCCCCTATGATCTGTCTCAGCCCTGAGCATGGTCCCTCAGTGTCCCCATCACCTGTCTCACCTCGGGCTCTGTTGTCCCGTGTCCCCATGACCCAGGCTGTCCCCAGCCCCATCCCTGGCCCGGGGAGCCGCGGGCAGCCGGGCTGGCTGGGCAGCAGGGCCAGGGGCATTGCTGGGGATGATTCAGCGCTGCCCGGAGCAGATGTATGGATGCCTTCGCCGCGTCAGTACTTAGGGCCCGGCCACGGCGGCTCCGCGACAGCAGCGAGACGGGCAAAGAGCCCCGAGCACCGAGCCAGGGAGCAGTGGCAGCCGCGTCCCGGCCACCCCGGCGCCCTCCGGAGCAGCCGCTGGGAAAAGGGACACTTGGGGCCTGGGGACGGGCACGGGTCCAGCCTGGCACGGCGGGATCCGAGGGCACAGGAGCCGCGCCGGGATCCGGGCAGCGCTGCCCGCGGCACCGGGCGCACGCCGAGCACGCCCCGCTCCGCCTGGCCCCCCGCCACCTGCCGAGCCCCGCGGGGAGGGAGGAACAGGATCCAGCCCCGTGCCAAGCCGCGAGGGATGCGAGGGGAAGAAAGCGCTGGACGCGGGACAAGATCGCGGCGATAGGCGGGCGGCACGCGCGGGGCCGGCGCGATTGGGGCTCATGGGCCCCGACCCGCTCCAGCGCCGGGCGGGCCGGGAGCGCCGCCAGCACCGCGGGGACGGGCGGGCCGGGAGCGCCGCCAGCTCCGCTCGGCTCCCACAGCCGGCACGGGGAGCAGCGAGCAGCCGGTCCCCAGAGCCGCCGTCACTGCGCGCTCCTCCCGCCATCGGCTCCTGCGCCCGCCGAGGGGGAGAGAGGGACGGGGACAGGAACGAGTCCTACCGTGCTCCGGCGTCACCGCTGCCCCGCTGCCGTCCGCAGGCTCGCCGGGAGCCGCTGCCACCACGCAGGGTCCCCGCGGGGCCACCTGCCCGGCGCTGGGGAGGGGGCCCAGGGCCGGCAGCAGCACCAGCCCCCCCAGGAAGGCGGGCTGCGAGCTCACCTGCACCGTCTGCGGCTGCGACACCAGCCTGAAGGTGGCGGCCTGGGGGGCTGGCAGGGCTGGCAGCGCCCCTGCCCTGCCCTCAGCCGCCTCCCCCGGTGCCCAGGGCTGGGCAGGGGCCCGGCGGGACGGGCTGGGGCTGAGGGGGACCCTGCGCTGGGGCCGGGACACCGCGCGGGGAGCCGGGGGCAGCCCCGGGGCTGTCTCTGTGCCATCGTACGGGGGCAGGGCGGAGGAGGAGGATGAGGAGGAAGGCTGGTGGGTGCGAGGCTGCGCTGCAGAGCTCTGGGTGCCCCAGGGCTGCGTCCCCAGGCCCGGCTCCTCGGCGATGTGCAGGTCCAGCGCCGGCAGGGAGCCGTGGCTGGCGGCGGCCCCGCGGAGGGGATGGTCCAGCTCCACCGGGAAGACGCTGCCGTGGGACGGGACCTTCTTCAGGCCGGGGCTGGCGGCCGGGGGGCTGCCCGGGGGCTGGGGGGGCCCGGTGGGCGCGGGGCTCTCCAGGCTGGAGGAGGAGCTGCGCTGGCTCTCCCCGTCGCTGCCCGGGCCCGCGGCCGAGGCCTGGCGGCTCGGGAAGGAGGCGGCGCGGGCGATGCCGGTGCCGCCGGTGCCGTTGGCTCTGCCGGTGGCCGGGCCGGAGCCGAGGCGGGTCCGCAGCACCGGGCTGGGCACGGGGCCCAGGCGGGGCGGGTGGCCGGGCTGCAGGGGCTGGTGGCTCTCGCCTGGGGACAGCAAGGAGCCGGGGGCCTCGTCCCCATCTTCTGCCTCAAACGACTTCTTGAGCGCTGGGGACAGAGAAAGAGAGAGATGGTGGCACCGGAGCGATCCCCGATGGCACCCGTGCCCTGCCCTGCCCCGTGTGTGTCCCCCCATCACCCAGAGGTGCCCCTGATTGTGAGCCCGTCCCACCGAGGACCCCGGCCCGGCGCCAGCTCCTCCCCAGCCCCGCTGTCCCCGAGGGTTTATCATTGTTCCCCGGTTGATCTGGCCGGTGCTGCCGGCTCCCCTCGCAGCACACTGCCCGCTTTATTCCCCCTGAAAGGGATCCGGCCGAGTAACCGGATCCCCGCCTGACCCTCTCCCCTCTCCCCCTGCATCCCTCCCGGCAGCCGGGGAGGATTCCTGCCCTTTCCCGGGCCTTAACCCTGGAGCCCGCTGATGGCAGCGCCATCGCCCCGCTCGGGGACTGTCACAGCCCGTTCTGGTGCTGCTGCTGCGCCTCCCACGCGGCCTCACAGCGGCCACGGGCCCTGGCACAGCCCCGGTGCCAACATCCCCACACGGGCTCCCCGGGGCTGCAAAGCTCCTGCAGGGCCCCTCCGGGTGGCACCGACCCCATGGGGTGACCCCGTGAAGCCCCCGCGGTGCAGCCGCCCCCTCCTTGCCCCGGGAGCCGCTGCCGGGACAGCGCGGGGGGCCCGGGCTCCCTGCGGAGCCTCCCTCACTGCCAGCGCCGAGCGGCTGCTTCCCCCGGGGGGCTCCGTGGGGGCGGCCTCGCTGCGCCCCTGCATCCTGCCCGCGTGTGCCAGCCTGCCCCGGCACCCACGGGCTGGCACCGGCCCGCCCGCACCCTCCTCTTCCTCGGTGCGGGGGCTCAGGGTCCGTGCCTGTCCCCTCCCCTGTGCCCTGTGCCCTGTGCCCTGTGGGGCAGGGCAGGGTCAGGGGCCGGGGCGTGGGCGCTGCCGATCACCGCTGTCCCCAGGGCAGGGAATGGTCCAGCCCTGCCCCACCGGGGGCCACGGGGTCACGGGGCCGGCGACCCCCTCCCCACATCCCTGCCTGTGCTTTGTTACCGCCCAAAATGCCTCCTTTCACCCCAAACCTGCCTCTGGCTCCTGAGCCGGCCTCATCCAGGTGTGATGGGCAGGGGGAGCGAGGAGGGGATGCGGGGCAAGGTGGGGGTGGCAGAGGGGGAGGGGGGTGGCAGGAGGTTTGGGACGGATGGGGAGGGGTCGGGGGAATGGCAGGGGGTGAAGGTGGGGTGTCAGGAGGTGGAGATGTTGAGATGGGGTGGCAGGGGGTTCAGAGGGGTGGCAGCGCGCACGGGGGAGGTGGGAGGTGAAGGAGGGGTGCCAGGAGGTTCAGGGGGTCTGTGGGGGTTCGGCGGGGGCCGGGGGTGTCCCCGGCAGCGGCGGGGTTAAGGTGCCCGGGGTAGGTGCACACATTCCTCCCCGGCGAGGGCAGCAGCAGCCCCCGGGTCGGGTTTCGCCTCCCGCCCCCGGCCCGGCCCCCCCCAGCCCCCGGCCCGCGGGCAGAGCGCGCACACGCGGGAGCGCGCACGGGGACACCGCGCACGGGGACACCGCGGGCTGGGGGGTCCCGCACCTTCCCCGCAGCCTCGGCCGCCCCCCCGGAGCAGCCCTGCACCCCCCGGGCCGGGGGCAGCGCAGCCCCCACGGTGCCCAGCCCTGGGGCCACCCGAGTCCCCGCCATGTGCAGCCCCGGGGGCGCCACCCCCCAACCCAGTGCCCACCCCCGGAGGGCAGCGCAGCCCCCGCGGCGCTGAGAGCTCGGGGAGCCCCTCAGGCTCCGGCTCAGCATCCCCCAAATCGCAGCCCCCTGTGGGGAGCGCAGCCCCCACCACGCTCAGCCCACCCCAGGACCCCCAGCCCAGCAGCAGCCGAACCCCCGGACCGAACCCCAGTGCCCCCCGCTCCCCCCTTGGGGACACCCCAGCGCCCCAGAAGCCCGGCCAGCAGCATCGCCCCCACAATCAGCCTCCGGGCGGGGGGAGTGCAGCCCCCCCCTTGGGGGCACCCCCGCCCCCGAGACCCCCGGGCAGCAGAGCCCCCCCCCACCCTGGGGACACCCCCGGGGACATCCCCCTTGGGGACACCCCCGAGACACCCCCCGGGACATCCCCGGGACACCCCCGTTCCTCCCAGCCCCGAGGGGGGGTCCCGCACCTTCGAAGTCGGAGAGGATCCCGTCCAGGTGCTCCTTGACCGACAGCCGGGCCATGGCGGGCCGGGGGGGGCCGGGGCTGCCGCCCACCCGCGACCCCCGCACGCGGAGGGGGCAGCGCGGCCGAGCCCACCGAGCCCGGCACGGGACGGGCCGGCGCCGCTGCCCTCGGCGGGAGGGGAAGGAGGAGGGGACGGGCCGGGGGAGGGGAGGGGAAAGGGAGGGGAGGGGGAGGTCCCGCCTGCGCCCCCGCCCCGGCCCGGGACCCCCCCGCTCCCCCGGGCCCGCCCCGTGCCGGAATGGGGATGGGGATGGGGATGGGGATGGGGATGGGGATGCAGCAGCCCCGAATGGGGGTCCCGGGCAGCCTGGGGGGCTCCTGGCCAGGCCGGAGGGATCCCAGAAAGGGTGGGGGAGCTGGAGGATACCGGGCAGGATGGAGTCCCGGAGAAGTGGGGAGGGCCAGGCTGGGGGGCCCGGGCAGGCTGGGGTGCCCGCCAGGCTCCGGGGGCAGGGGGCTTCCAGCAGCCTGTCCTCCCCAGTTCTGCATCACCAGGAATTCCCAGCTTGGAGCAAGAGGAGGAAAACGCTCTGCAACAGGCAGGGCTGCTGTCGCTGCGTCCCCGCTGGGTGTGGGGTCCTCGCTGGAGTGTCACCCCCCCCGGTGTGTCCCTGCCCGGGGCTGTGTCCCCTGCTGGAGCGCCCGGAGCATCCCTGGGGCTGCGCTCCCCGCGGCCATCCCGGGGCTCTGCCCACAGGGCGGCACCGGCAGCCCCGGGCTCAGGGCTGCGCTG
This sequence comes from Zonotrichia albicollis, assembly GCF_047830755.1. Classification (NCBI taxonomy): domain Eukaryota; kingdom Metazoa; phylum Chordata; class Aves; order Passeriformes; family Passerellidae; genus Zonotrichia; species Zonotrichia albicollis. Next base: position 14,711,469 of record NC_133834.1, on the reverse strand, counting down.
GGGCTGCCCCCCAAACCTGGGCTGGGGCTCTGCTCCCCCCAGCCCGGCTGCCAAGGGTTAACCCCATCCCTGCCCCGGCCCCGGCCCCGGCCCGGCTGCAGATGGGGAAGGGGAAGGAGCTGGAAAGGCCTCCTGCACCCAGAGCAATCCATTCTGCACCCAGAGCAATCCCTGCACCCAGAGCAATCCATTCTGCACCCACAGCAATCCCTGCACCCAGAGCAATCCCTGCAGCACCCACAGCAATCCCTGCACCCACAGCAATCCCTGCACCCACAGCAATCCCTGCACCCAGAGCAATCCATTCTGCACCCAGAGCAATCTCTGCACCCACAGCAATCCATTCTGCACCCAGAGCAATCTCTGCACCCACAGCAATCCCTGCAGCACCCAGAGCAATCCCTGCACCCACAGCAATCCATTCTGCACCCAGAGCAATCTCTGCACCCACAGCAATCCCTGCAGCACCCAGAGCAATCCCCTCTGCACCCACAGCAATCCCTGCAGCACCCAGAGCAATCCCTGCACCCACAGCAATCCATTCTGCACCCAGAGCAATCCCTGCAGCACCCACAGCAATCCATTCTGCACCCACAGCAATCCCTGCACCCACAGCAATCCCTGCAGCACCCAGAGCAATCCCTGCACCCACAGCAATCCATTTTGCACCCACAGCAATCCCTGCACCCACAGCAATCCCTGCTGCCCCCAGAGCAATCCCTGCAGCACCCACAGCAATCCCTGCAGCACCCAGAGCAATCCCTGCAGCACCCACAGCAATCCATTCTGCACCCACAGCAATCCCTGCAGCACCCAGAGCAATCCCTGCAGCACCCAGTGCAATCCCCTCTGCACCCACAGCAATCCCTGCACCCACAGGAATCCCTGCAGCACCCACAGCAATCCCTGCACCCACAGCAATCCCTGCACCCACAGCAATCCATTCTGCACCCAGAGCAATCCCTGCAGCACCCACAGCAATCCCTGCAGCACCCACAGCAATCCCCCCTGCGCTCAGAACAATCCTTCTCCACAGGGACACAGCCACAGAGCCCTGCTGTACCCAGCCCTGCTGTGGGGACACAGGACAGGGACCAGGGCATGTGGGACATGGGGGTGGTGGCCTTGGTCGTGGCCAGGCTTTGGGGATGTTCAGAAGTGTCACTGGCCCATGGAACCACAGGAATGTTGTGGCTGGGAAAGTCCTGAGATCATCAAGTCCAAGCGTCCCTCAGCACTGCACACCCATGTCCCCAAGTGCCACATCTCTGTCTTCAGATGGTGACCCCAGCACTGCCCTGGGCGGCTGTGCCAGGGCCTGACCACCCTTCCCATGAAGGAATTTTCCCAATATCCATTCTAAACCTCCCCTGGCACAGCTTGGGGCTGTTCCCCCTTGTCCTGTCCCTGTTCCCTGGCTGTCCCCTCCTGTCAGGAGCTGTGCAGAGCCACAAGGGCCCCCCTGAGCCTCCTTTGCTCCAGGCTGAGCCCCTTCCCAGCTCCCTCAGCCCCTCCTGGTGCTCCAGCCCCTTCCCAGCCCTGTTCCCTTCCCTGTTCCCTTCCCTGTTCCCTTCCCTCCAGCCCCTCCAGGTCCCTCTGGCCATGAGTGGCCCAGACCTGTCCCCAGCCCTGGAGCTTTGTCACCGTGCTCAGCCCCCCCAGCTGGGTGGAAGGGCTGGAGCTGGGCTGGGAGCAGCTCTGGAGCTGCTCTGAAGGATGCAGACACCTTCAGAGCTTTGGGACTTTTCTGGAGCAGTTTTGAAAAGGCTGGAGAGGTTTTAGTCCATTCAGATCCCTTTTCAGAGGAGGTGCAGAAGAGCTGGAGCGCTTTGGAGCAGCTCTGATTATTTTTTATGAGTTTTGGAGTTGTTTCAGGGTTGCCTGTGCCCCTCTGACGTCATTCAGAGGGGGTTTAGGATAGTTGCAAACTGAGTTTAGAGATATTATTAAAAATTTTAACCCTTTTGAGAGGCCCATGAAGAAGCTCCAGAGGGGTTTCAAGGGCCTTTTGGAGGCTGTTGGGGCACTCGAGGAGTTTCACAGCTGCACAGAGGAGGCTTGGAGAGCTTCAGAGCTGCCAGGAGACCTTCCCTATGATCCGTTTTGAGCTATTTCGAGGAGTTTTAGAAGAGTTTGGAGAGCTTCAAGTGCTACTTCGAGGCAGTTTTGGTATCTTGGTGCCTTGCAGGGCTGGTTGGAGGAGCATGAGAGCTGTTTGAGCAGCTCAAGTGGTTCAGTAATGGCCAGAGCTCCGTCCTTCCAGAGCCTGAGCTGCTCAAAAAGGAGATTTACAGCTCCTTGAAGCCCCCCAGCAGCACAGAAATACCCCCAGAGCTGTTTACCTACCCCATTTCTAGAACAGCTTCGAGATGGAGAGGTTGAGATCGCAGAGGAATTTTTAAAAGGAAGTTTCAGAGGTGTTTAGGGAAATCTTTGGTGCACTCTAGAGCTGCTTGGAGGGTGCAGAGCAGTTGGGAATGCTGCAGAGGTGATTTACAGATGCTCAGGGATGCTTTGGACGTGCTCAGGGATGGTTTAGGGCAGCTCAGGGATGGTTTAGAACAGCTCAGGGATGGTTCTGGAGCAGTTCAGGGACACTTTGGAGCATGGCAGGGATATTTTGGAGGAGCTCTGGGATGTTTTATGCAGCTCAGGGACAGTTTAGAGCAGTTCAGGGACACTGGAGCATGGCAGGGATGTTTTGGAGAAGCTCTGGGATGGTTTTGGAGCAGCTCTAGGGATTTTTGGAGGAGCTCTGGGATGTTTTTGAGCAGCTCAGAGATGTTTTATGCAGCTCAGGGATGGTTTAGAGCATGTCAGGGATATTTTGGATCATGCCAGGGATGTTTTGGGACAGCTCTGGGATGTTTTTGAGCAGCTCTGGGATGTTTTATGAAGCTCAGGGATGTTTTAGAGCAGTTCAGGGACGCTTTGAAGCATGGCAGGGAGGAGCTCTAGGATGGTTTTGGGCAGCTCAGGGATATTTTGGAGCTCTGGGATGTTTTTGAGCAGCTCAGGGATGTTTTATGAAGCTCAGGGATGTTTTAGAGCAGTTCAGGGACATTTTGGATCATGCCAGGGATGTTTTGGGACAGCTCTGGGGGTGTTTTGGAGGAGCTCTGGGACGTTTTTGAGCGGCTCAGGTACGTTTTATGCAGCTCAGGGATATTTTCGAGCGTATCAGGGATATTTTGGAGCAGCTCTGGGGGTGTTTTGGAGCCTCGGTGGTGCCCTGAGCAGTCTGAAGCAATCTGGGGGGTTTCAGAGCTCCCAGGGTGTGTCAGAGCCTTTCCCAGCTCTTTGCTGCTGCCCCGAGCAGTTCGGAGGAACAGTCTGGAGCCATCCGGCGGCACGGCGGGAGCTGGGAGGGGATTCTGCACGTTCGGGCCCTTTGGGGCGGCTTAAAGGGGTGGGGAGGGGTGGAGGAGGCTTAGAGGGGTGGGGAGCAGCTTAGCAGGGGCGTTTAAGGGATTTTGGAGCCGTTCGGAACAGCCGAGTGCTCCGAGGGGGCTCTCCCGGGGCGGAGGGAAGGGAAGGGAAGGGAAAGCTCCGAGTTCCTGCAGGAGGGGAGGGAGCCCGAGCCCCGTCCCAGCCTGCCCGGCCCTGGGCAGCAGGACCGGCTCCCAGGGTCCCACCTGGATCCTCCAGGAAGGTGAGCAGGGAATTCCCCCATTGCCACCCACACAGCTCGGCTGGCTGGGGAGATCCTGGCTCCCTCCGACCTTCATCCCTCTGGAATGGGCGGGGTCCTGCCTTCCTCATCTTCATCCTCCCAAAATCAGGGCATCCCAGCCAGCTCCAGCCTCACTCATCCTGATCCTGATCCTAATGCTCCCAAAATCACAGCACTCCAGCCAGTTCCAGCCTCCCTTATCCTCATCCTCCCAAAATCAGGGCATTCCAGCCAAGTCCAGCCTCTCTCATTCTCATTCTCATTCTCATTCTCATTCTCATTCTCATTCTCATCCTCCTCCTCCTCCTCATGCTCCCAAAATCACAGCATTCCAGCCAGTTCCAGCCTCCCTCATCCTCCCCTTCATCCTCATCCTCCCAAAATCAGGTCCAGCCAGCTCTAGCTTTCCTCATCCTCATTCTTATTCTTATTCTCATTCTCATCCTCCTCCTCCTCATCCTCCCAAAATCAGGGTATCCCAGCCAGCTCCAGCCTCCCTCATCCTCATCCTCATCCTCCCAAAATCAGGAGATTCCAACCAGCTCTAGCTTCCCTCATCTTCATCCTCATCCTCATCCTCATCCTCCCAAAATCAGGAGATTCCAACCAGCTCTAGCTTCCCTCATCTTCATCCTCATCCTCATCCTCATCCTCATCCTCATTCTTTCTCATTCATCCTCATCCTCCTCCTCCTCCTCATCCTCCCAAAATCAGGGCACTCCAGCCAAGTCCAGCCTCCCTCATCCTCATCCTCATCCTCATCCTCATCCTCATCCTCATCCTCCCAAAATCAGGAGATTCCAACCAGCTCTAGCTTTCCTCATTCTCATTCTCATCCTCATCCTCATCCTCATCCTTTCTCGTTCATCCTCCTCCTCCCAAAACCAGGGCACTCCCTGGTGCAGGAGCATTTCCACTCAGTGCAGCCCCACTGGAGATGCAGCACTTGGATATTTGGGATGCTCCAATGCAGCACTGGGATCCTCAGGATGCTCTGTGGAAGAACAGGCTCTGGGCAGGAATAGTAACAGCTTTTAATCCGACAAGAATTGATACATCAGTTAAGACAATACCATTTTTGCCTCTTTTTGGGGGGACTTCCTTCACATAGCGGTCGGGAAAGAGGAACATTTTCAGGATGTACAGTTTTTGTCTTGTTTTTGTTTTTGTTTTTCTCTCTCCATAGGGACTTTAAAGCATGGTGAATGTGCAAGTCAGTGCTTTTTGTTTGCTTAAAACTTTTTTTTTTTTTCCCCGGTGCTTATTTACAGTTACAGTACCTCTGTGAGAGCGACAGGAAAAAACAAACGATTGTTTGAGACCTGGGGATCCAGGATCCCAAGTCGAGAAAGGCAGATCTCCAATATTTATATATTTATACATATATATATATATATATATGCTTTTGTGTATACACAGATACATTTCTCTCTTCTTTTAAAGTATTAAAAAAATGGATCAACCTTCATTCTATAAAAATACCTACTCTACAAGATAGAAAAATTTTCCCTCTCCAAGTATACACTGATTTACACCCAAAGCTTCTCTGGAAATGTACATTACGTGGCTTCTTCCCGCGGCCTCGGGGCAGGGAGGGGAGCAGGGAGGGAGGGCTGGGGTGGTGCAGGGGCTGCCCCGGGGTTCGGGGCTCAGCCCCACAGTGGCTCGGCCGCTGTGCCCTGCATGAGTGGTGACAGTGCCCCCCTGCACTGGGTCACCCCCAGGGCTGGAGGGGTTTGGGGGGAGCAGGCACCCCCGGGATTGCTGTGGCTTCTGCTTCCAGGCCGTCCTGGCACTCGCAGACCTGAGGGGCAGGAGGAAGAGGAGCGCCGGGCTGGAGCCGGTGCGGGGATGGCGCTGGCAGGAGGGGACAGCGGCCACTGTCGGGTCACGCTGTGCCACGGCCGCCGGTGCCAGCGCGCCCAGAGCTGTCCGATGTAAACATGGCTTTTGTTTCCAGGGAGCTGCTGGTGTTCTCCAGCTCCCCTCCCCGTCGGCACAGAGATTCCAGCCCCGGCCGGTGCCAGGGATGAGGAACGAGGGGGCTCCTCCAGCGCAGGAACGGGGAAGGAGCCGGAGCAGGCTCTCCCTCCAGGGCTGCAGCTATCACCAGCAGAGCCCTGCTCCGGCTGGCAATGGCACAGGCCGCTGTCCCCAGCCTTCGGGAGGGGAGCTGGCCACCTCGGGGCTCCCCTGCAGCTCCCAAAGCGCTGCGTGTCCCAGCCAGGACGAGGAGAGGCGGCCGGAGGCGCTGCAGCCTTGCCCCGGTGCCACACAGAGCCTGTGCCCGGCTGGGGACGAGGGACAGCTCCTCCCGGAGCCACCTCAGCGGCACAGCCCGGCAGGAGGAGGAGGAGGAGGAGGAGGGAGCGGAGCCGGGGTGCCGAGACGTGCCGACAGTACCGAGCCACGGACAGCAACAATAAATAAGGAGGCAGGTGAGCGAGTGTGCTCACGCCCTGTCCCCGAGAGCCCCGGGCTGCCCCGCGGGCTCTGCACGCAGCCCGAGCACGGGGCAAGGATGGGCTGAGCCAGCTGCATGAGGCCATTTGCATTAAGTTAATTAAAAAATAAACCAAAACCCCAAACCAAAAGCAAACCCCAACCCTGTGCGAGTCCGGGAGGCGCTGCCCTGGCTCTGCCCGGTGGGTGTGTCGGGGACACTTTGGCACAGCGGGGCAAAGTCAGCGCTGTCGCTTCCATCGCCGTGTCCCTCGGAGGGGCGGTGCCTGTCGGGACAGTCCCCAGCGCCACAGGCACTTCCTGCAGTGTCCCTTTCCTGAGCTCCTTCTCCAGGTTCCCTTTCACCCCTCCACAGCCAGGAGGGCTTCAAAATAACGCAGTCAGACAACAAAGCCTGCCTGCTGCTTTTCCTTTTCCCTGGTCCGCGGCTCAGTCACTCCCCGACCTGAGGCTTCCTTGTGCCTTCATCAAGTGCAAAGACGTTTGGAGTCCCTCTTCATCCTCTCAGAGCACCAAATCCTCCCGGCTGCACTACTTGACCTCCAGGATGGAGGGGTTGGTCTCCATGATGGCCACGATGATCCTGTCGATGTAATCCTGCAGGCGGAAGTTGATCTCCTCCTGCTTCTGGATTGCTTCCATGAGCTGCAGCACACGGAGAGGAGGGAGAGGAGGGAGAGGAGGGAGAGTTCACTGCCTGGCACTGCCCAGGGCGCTGTGCTTCCATGGCTGGGACATTCCTGACCTTGTCTAAATGGCCAGGGAAAAACTGGTTCTGCTCCCTCCTGTGAGCTCTCAGCCTGATGGAGAGAGCTGCCCCGCAGAGAGCAGGGAGCATCACATCTCCATTGGATCCCCAAAATATCCAGGTGTGTTTCCCCACTTCCTGACGTGTTAAAGATCTAATTCCAGTGTTTGTGCAGGCTCAGCCACCCCTGGCTGGTGTTCAGGGAGAAAATGTGCTGGAGGAGCTGGGATGTCCAGGGGGAATGTGCTGGCTCCCAGGGGTTCTGATGGACACAGCCCGTGGTGGCTGTCCCAGAGCTGCCAGACTCAGCAATGGGCAGGGAGCAGCTCCCCTGCTGCCAGCAGGGAGGGCTGGCAGGCAGGGTCAGTCCTGAGAGCTCTGCAGATAATTGTGTGGGGATTTCTCCGCTCTTGCCAGCTTTCAGGGGGATTTTGAGCATGGGCTGGGCCACAGACAGGGCACAGCCCCTCCTCCCAGCCATGCCAGGTGCAGGCACCCAGCAAGGAGCAGTGTGAGCTCCTCATGGCACGTACCTCATCTCTGGAGACAGAGCTGATCTCCGCTGCCAGGGACTCGGAGAAGGAGGCTGAGAACAGGTTCTTGGCTCCCTGGATGCTCAGGTTGATGATCTGCCCATTGAGCTCATCGTTCTGCTCCTTCAGGTTCCTGTTATCCTGTTCACACACACAAACCACACACTGCTGGAGCAGCTGGTGCTCAGAGCTGATCCAGACCAGCAAAGGCAGACAGGGGCTTTCACCCTAACACAGCTCACACAGGGCTGGGAACAGCACATGGGCTGCTGCCTCCACCTCAGCAGAGCCTGGAGAACCTCTGGAAGCATGGGAACACTGGGAAGACCCAGAGGACACAGCAGAGAGAGAAGGGCTCCTGTTGTCCCTGAGAAAGCACCAACCTCCCTCTCCCAGGACAGGAAAGCAAGACAGCACTGGGCTCCTGGATCCATTCCTTCTCTTGGGAGAGAGCCCTTGGGCCCTGCTGGTCCTGCCTTGGCATCAGGGAATGGTTTCCCTGCCAGGCCAGCCCTCCTTACCTGCTTGAGCTGCTTGATCTCCTGCTCCAGCTCAGTCTCCCGTGTCCTGCTGTTGTACTCCTGCAGCCCCATGCTGCTGCTGCGGCCCCGGCGCTGCTCGGCCTCCAGCTTGAAGAGCTGCAGGTGCTCCAGCTGCTTCCTGAGGTCCTCAATGAGCTGCAGGGCAAGGCAAGGGGACAGCTGAGTGCCACAGGCCTGGCAGATCCAGCAGCAGCCTCTGGGTGTGGCTGCTGTGGGAGCAGCTCATGGATTGCTGCAGCAGGATTGTTTGCCACAGCAGGGGCTGCCCCTGGATCCCTGGCAGTGCCCAAGGCCAGGCTGGATGGAGTTTGGGGCAATCTGGGACAGTGGGAGCTGTCCCTGCCCATGGCAGGGGGTGGAACAAGATGAGCTTTGAGGTCCTTCTCAACCCAAACCATTCCATGACTGAATTCCTTTCTGGGGGGAGCTTGGTTTCCCCTTGCTCCCTCACACCCCCAGCACGCAGGAGATGGGGAGATACTGAAATACAGAAACACAGCCCTGCAAGGACCTTGCTGGAGAGCCAAAGATGCTGAGTTTGGGTCCCTTCCTCACCTCAGAGCCCTCAGTGACACCACGGTGACAACTCATTCCACCTTGGGCCAGAGCTCCTTTCCTGCCACCACAGCCAGCCCTGCCTGGGCGCCCAGCTCAGAGTCAGCAGGCACAGATGATGGAGCCCTGGCAGGGTGTGACCCAGCCCCAGGCACTCAGCTCTAACCCCTCTCTGCCTCTGCACTGCTCCTCCAGGCAGGAGGGGAGGGGCCAGGGTGGCACAGCCCTGCAGGGACAGGGCTGGGTGAATCCCAGAGCAGCACAAGGACTGAGGTGCTGCAGCTCAGCTCAGCTCCTGGAGCCCTCCCCACTGCCCAGGCAGCACTCCCTGCTCCAGGCACCCACTCTGGACAGGCTGCCAAGGCCACATTCCCACACTTTGGGGACAGGGCTGTGGCAAGCCCAGACCCCACTCACCTCCTGTGTTGACTCCTTCTCCTTCTGGAACTGGTGCCTCTCCTGACTCAGCTTGTCCCCCATCTTCCTCTTTTTCTCCTGCTCCTCTGTGAGCTGCACAGTGAGGTCCTCAATCTCATCCAGCAGCTTCTGCTTCTCCTGCAAGGACACGAGCAGCCCAGTGAGAGCATTCCCAGTGCAGGGAATGCTCCTCTCCTGAGGCACCAGGAGGCTCTGCCTGCTGGGATTCATCTGCTCAGAGCTTGGCAGCACTGAGGGAGCACTCAGGATGGCTCCAGAGTGAATCCACATGAATATCCACCCTTGTGCTGCTTTCTGGGAAGCACCATGCTGGTGTGGGATGGGCTGGAGCCAGCACGGGGCTCCAGGCCAAGGAGAGACATTAAATCATAAAGCTCCTTATGTCTGGATTTCAGAAAACTCCTGAATCTGAGATCTTTACCTCCCTCTTGGTTTCAGACATGAAAGGTTTGAACTGAGGGCTGATCCAAGAAGGAATAGAGCAGTTCAAGCTGGGATATAAAACACACAGGCCAGCTCTGTTCCCTTCTCCTCCCCAGAGCCTTGGCTGAATGTTTGGGATGCAGGTGAAGATGCCAACAGCCCCCAGAGCAGCACCCTATGCTGTCACCAGCTTTTCCTGCTTCTCACTCCAGCCCACCATCACGGATTCTGGAGGTGCACAAGGAGCTGGGAGGGGACACAGCTGGGACAGCTGATCCCAAAACTCAAAATGGATATTTAATACTAAATGACAACATGTTCATCAATACAAACTGGGGGAAGAATGAGAAAAAGGAGGTGTTTGCAGTGATGGCATTTGTCTTCCCAAGTCACTGTTGGGCTCCCTGCTTGATGATGGAGCTCTGATTTCCAGGAGATGCCTGAACACCTGTCTGCCTTGGGAAAAAGTTAATTAACTCTTTATTTTCTTTGCCTCTGTGGGCAGCTTTTGCTTTACTTAATAAACTGTCTTTTCCCTCAGCCCACAAGTTTTACCATTGTTGCCCTTCCAAATCTCCCTGGGCTCACAGGTCCCAGCCCCATGGGAAAGGTTTTGGCTTTCAGAACTCCACAAATGGCACAGGAGCCCTGCAGTGCTGGTGATGGATGGCCCCTGGCACACAGGGCTGAGGAGCAGCTCATGGGGGAGCTCCAGATGCTGGCTCTGGGCTGGAACCCTGGCTGTGGGAATTTCAGATTTCTGTGCTGCCAGGCACTGACCCCCAGAGAACACTGCACTGACCTGAGGCTGTGGAGAAGCTTCCAGAATGGAATGGCAGAACTGGGATTGTGGGTGTGGAGTTTGAACAGAAGTGTGTGATATCACAGGGTGAAAACTCAGAGTTTAAGGGTTTAGAATATAGCAATATTTATAAAGCAAGATGGAGGTTTTAGGGCAGAGGCTGCTCCTTCTTCTTCACCTTTGTCTCCATGGGTTTGGGTGGTTTTGTGTAATTGCATAAAAAGTCCACATTGCAGGCATGAGTGGTTGGTTATTGGGTTAAAAGTAAAAATAATTAAGGTGTCATTTTTTAATTGGACAGTTTATCCTTAAAAGGCCTTGTAGAGAGAGAGATGGGGCTCCATTTTTAGTTTGTTAAAGTGAAGTGCTGCAGAACTCACAGTTTGTGAGACTGTGACAGAGATAAGAACTAATAAAGATCTGAGCCCCAACAAGAAATACCTTCTTGTGATTTAATCCTGGCCCTGGCAGAAAAAAGCAAAGACTCCACAGCTCAGGGGTGTCCTGCTCCATGGAGCAGCACCAAGCAGGAAAGGCAACAGTGACAACAAAATCCTGATTTCTGGGCACTGGACAGGAGAGCAGCTCATCAGCCAGGCTCCTCCTGGGCAGGGAGGGGCAGTGAGAGCAGCTCCTGCTCCTCCTTCACCCATTCATGTGGAGGAAAGGAGAATGGCTCTGCATGGATCAAAACCAACTTCCCATGGCTGGGAATTCACCCTCAGAGCCACTGGGGCTTTCCTGTCCCCAGCCTCAGCTGTGCTCACCAGGCCCTGGCACATGAAAACCACATCAGGAGGATGGAGCTGCAGAGCTCTCCCGTGGGATTAAACATGGATAAAAGGCCCTTCAGCTGGGAGAGGAGGTTTTATCTCAGTTCAGTTTTAACTTTAATTCTGCCCCAAGCTTGGCAGAGACAAAATGCAGCCCCTGCTCCAGGTGTCCCACCTGTAACCCACCCCATCCCTGAAGGTGAGGCTCCTGCCCAGCCCAAGGAGCCTTGGGAAGCCCCAGCCCTGCAGGGCCTTGGATCCTGAGCAGGGGGACATGAGAGGGGCTGGGAGGTGACACAGATCTTTGGAAACTCAACTGACAAATCCCAGGACACAGAGATAGAGCATCCCTGCTCCTCCTCCTGCCCTGCACTGGACTGGCCACAGGGATGGGGACAGGGATGGGGACAAGCTTCCACAAGAGGGCACGAGTCCCCTCCTGAGCAGGCACTGCCACAGGCATTTATCAGGGGTTTATTCCCAGCTTCCAGGCTGAACCGTGGGAGACTGCAAGGATAACTGTGTGGGACAGTGCTGTCCAACGTGGGGACTGGAAAATGGAAGGAAATGGTTTGTTACATTAAATGGAACTTGTGTTCATGAAAATTCATCCCAAAACCAGAATTTCACCCCAAAACCAGCATTTCATCCCCAAACCAGGCACCCTGTGGCCTCACCTCCTCAAGCCTCTCGATGTTGGCTCTCAGGCAGGGGACACAGGACCTCAGCTCGCTGTTCTCATCATCCAGCTGCTGCAGCCTGCAGAGGGAACGGGTGTGAGACTCATCCCAGCATCCCACACAGGGAGAAAACCTCCCCAGGAGTACGAAAGCAAAGGGAAGGCAGCAGGGATTCATCTGTTCAAGGCAAATCCTGAGATGTTTCTGCTGCCAGGGGGAAGAGAGGGGCATCTACAGAACCCTGACTCCACCAGCTCCAGGGCTATTCTTTGTTCCAAGGGTTTTTCTGTCCCTGTACAAGCCCCAACAGCAGAGACAACAGAATGGGGTCAGAGAGGGCTTTGGGTTTGCATTCCCAGGGAAAACCCCACTGTCTTCACCTCCCATGGACTGCAAGGGATGAACAACAGCAAAACACTCTGGGGAAGATGGGAAAACCCTGTTAAATAGCTGACACCCCTCCCACCCCACTTCTGCCTTTGCAATGCACCAGGCAGCACAGAGCACCCTGCCTGGGACACTCTGCCTCTTTCCCAGCTGTTTCCCTGTTTCCATCAAGGTGCAAAACATCTGGGCATCAAAAGTACCCCAAGGGGTGATTTATAGGAAGCAGCATTAACAAATCATTAACAAATCCCCTCTTCATCCCCTCACTGCAGGACAGGCATGTGGATAAAGAGTGGGAGTTAAAATGCATCAGAGCAGCTCAAATAAAGAACCCAAGATTAGGTCTGTGGGCCAAAGGTGGAAATAACCAGAACTCAGGTTTGTGGTGATTTTAGTCACACTTTGAACCAATCAAACTCCCTGCCTGCCTCCCTGTGTGCCCCCAGGGCACAGATCCTGGGGTGGCTCCAGGAGAGCTGCCCCCCAGCCCCACCTGGCCTGCAGGTTCTCGATCTCGATGCTCTTCTCCCTCTCCATTTTGCTGAGCAGCTCCCTCTGCTTCTTGATCTCCTCCAGCAGGGTCTGGTCAGCCCTCAGCTCCTGCTCCTTCAGCTGCTCCTCGAGTGCATTTGCTCTGCAGAGAGGACAAAGAGGGGATTAAACTGCCCTGAGGAGCAGCTGCCATCCCAAGGCAGGGCCCAGACTCCCCTCCCAGCCCCTCTCCCACCCTCAGGTGAACTGGGAGCAGCAGATGGTGAAACAGAGCAAGCTTCCAGGGAAAACACAGCAATGACCATCTCAAACAGCTCCACTGCATCCCAGCAGATGCAGCAGGAGAAGCAGCACCTCTTCCATCACAGCCACCACCAGGTCATGTGTCTTAAGGAACACAAGCATGCTATTCAATTTCCAGCCTGGGAAAGAAGTCTATTTTAAATTATTTTTAAATGTCTTCTATGCATTAGAATTATTTCCAAGTGCAGCCACACACATACACATCTCTTCATGGGAATCTCAGAGTCACTGAGGTTGCAAAAGACCTTTAAGAGCTTCTAAGCCAAACACAAATCCCAGGGTTTGTGGTTGCACCTGCAGTAGCCATGGCAGAGAAATCCTCCTTCAGCTGTTTCCAGCAGGAAGTGGTCTCATTGCTCAGCCTCAATCCCTCTTGTTTTCACTCTCTTGTGATGCCAACAAAAACCAGGGGATCTGCAGGTCACCCTTGCCTGTGTGTCAGCAGAACTGCAGATCACAGAATCCCAGAAGGGTTTGGGCTAGGAGGGACCTTAAAGCCCACCCAGTGCCACCCCTGCCATGGCAGGGACACCTCCCACTGTCCCAGGCTGCTCCCAGCCCTGCCCAGCCTGGCCTTGGGCACTGCCAGGGATCCAGGGTGGGCACCCTGTGCCAGGGCCTGCCCACCCTCCCAGGGAACAATTCCCAATTCCCAATATCCCATCCAGCCCTGCCCTCTGGCAGTGGGAGCCATTCCCTGTGTCCTGTCCCTCCATCCCTTGTCCCCAGTCCCTCTGCAGCTCTCCTGGAGCCCCTTCAGGCCCTGCCAGGGGCTCTGAGGTGTCCCTGGAGCTTCTCCTCTCCAGGTGAGCACCCCCAGCTCTGCCAGCCTGGCTCCAGGCCCTGTCCAACCTGGCCATGAGCAGGGATGGGGCTGGAGCTGGAATTTCTGCAGTGGCTTTGCCCAGGAGAAGGTTTATTCCAGGAGAAGGCTTTTCCCAGCTGATCCCACCCTCCCCAGCACCCAGCTCACCCAGAGCCAGCTGACACTTCCAGGCCAAGCTGCTGAAGTGAAAACATTTCCCTCACTCTCAAGTTTATCAGGGCTTAGGGAAACCTTTGTTTGAGTGGCTCAGTTCCCTGACAGGACTGTTACTTAACAGAATTACAGCCCTATAGATAAACTCTGCTGGCTTTATCTGCCCAGGGTAGAGCTATGCTGGGAGAGAGGAGCCTGGCAGATTAGCACACACAGGGATTACATCATGTGGGATCCAAAGGGCTGCACCCTGGCCTGGATCCAGCAGGAGGCAAGCTTTGGAGCTCCAGGGACCATTTGGGGCAGGAAAATATATTAAACACAAATATGATATGATATAAATATAGCCATGATATAAGTATAACCATGATATAACTATAACAATGACATAACTATAACTATAAATGTTTTTTAAAAAATCAAGACCCAGAGTTCCAGTGACTTTTTGGGAGGGATACATGGAGCAGGGAAGCACATTAAAAAAAAAAAACAAATCAAAAGACAAACAACAATAACAACAAAACCCCACCCTGAGTGGGAAGGGAGCCACAAGGATCATGGATTCCAACTCCCACCCCAACAATCCCACCCTGGGCATCCCTGAGAGCATTGTCCCAACACTCCTGGAGCTCTGGCAGCCTCAGGGCTGTGCCCATTCCCTGGGGAGCCTGGGCAGTGCCAGCACCCTCTGGGAGAAGAACCTTTCCTGATCTCCACCCTGACCCTCCCTGATACAGCTCCAGCAATTAAAAGCCCCATGTAAAAACCACCAAAAGCCAAGTCCTGGAGCTCCAGAGAACTTAAGCCCATACAATATAAAACCTCCACGTTGCTGTGCCCTGTTCCCAGCTGGGAGGGAGTCAATCTCCCTGGGAAGGGCTGTGGTTGGGATTTGGGAAGGGAGCTGAGGCAGGAGGAGGGGAGAGGCCCCAGGGGAGGCTCTCACCTGTGCACCAGCTGCAGGTTCTCCTGCCGGAGGCGGCTGTGCTGCTCCCCGTTGGCAGCCGTGTCCTTCTCCAGCTCCGTCACCCGCTTCTCCAGGAACACCACCTGCAGCAGGGCCAGGGCTCAGCCTCTGGGGAGCCCCAAACCCAGAGCAGCCCCCCACAGCATCCCCAAACAAGCAGGGCTCCCACTGGAACTGAGCAGTCGTGCCTTGTGTATCAGCATCCCTTTAAAACATCCTTTTCCATCTGTTTTCCCAGGTTCTGATGGCTCCCGTGAACCAGTCTGGGGTCAAACACTTCACTCTTTCCTTTCTCCAACCCCTTCCTGATGGCATCTTAAAAGGAATCCAGAGGGAAAGATCCTGGTGGATCCCCAGAGCTCCATGTGCAGCCCTGAGGCTGGATAACTCCCCACTGCCTGGAACAGGATGGAAACCCTGAATTTACAGATGGAGGGATCAACGACAGCTGGTGGGGAAGGAAAAGAGTTGTGGATTTTCTCCCTGTACCTCCACAGGGTTTATTCCAGCTGTATTTGCATTTAATTCATTCAAATTCCATATAAAACAATCCTGGGGGAGAAGAAATGAGGAGCATGCCTGGAAAAGCCAAACCCTGGCTCTGGGAGAAGGGCAGGAGACATGGGAGTGTTAAAGGGGCCATGCAGACACACAAGGCCTTTCCCAGCAGTGCCTTTTCCATTAAAGGTTTCCCAAGTCAAATGCCTTAAGGAACCCAACTATTTTATTCAACTTCCCCTTGGAAAAATGTTAATTTTTATTTCTTTTTTAAAGGTTTTCCCTGCATTATAATTATTTCTGAGTGCAGCAACACACAATCACATTTCTCTTCCACACCAAGCTCCTCAGGACATTCATATTCCAGAGATAAAAAGCTATTTCCAAGGAGTTTCAGGACTTCAGTAGACATCTACACAATCTTAGCTTCTTTTCCCTGTTTTTTAACTAGGAATACTCAAAATCTTTCTTGTGCTCCTATCTTATCCTACAACTCTTTTCTTGTAATACCTCAGGAAAACCCATCAGCATCAGCACAAAACCAACCCTACCCTGACAGCACGAGCAGAGTGTGACAGCACGAGCAGAGTGTGCCAAGGAGAGGAAGTTTCTCTTTCACATTGGGTGGGTTGCCTCAGAAAAGCAGAACATCTTCTTGTGTGAAGGAGAAGTGAAAATGCTGCCTGTGAACGGCCCATTCCTCCTCCCAGCACTCTGGGGGAAGCCACAGCCCCTGGAGAAGATGCAGTGTCACCTCCTGACCCTGCAGAGCTGCTCTGCTCCTCCATCCCCTCCATGGGGAGGGCTCATCTGAAGGGAGGAGCTTCACCCTGACCCTGCCTGGGAGCACTGCAGGGTCCCACAGACCTTACCCTAGAACCTCTTCCTCTCAACATTTCAGCAAAGCTCAGGGCACCAGCGCGGGGAGCAGGCCCCACCTTGTCGGTGATGTCCTCGTCGGTGCACTCCAGGCTCTCCCGGTAGGATTCCTCCATCACCCCCACGGCCAGCGAGCTCGTCTGGTGCAGCTGCCTGAAACGGAGACAAACCACCCCGACCCACAGCAGCAGCGGCATCAGCCCCAGCACCGGCACCATGGCGACACCCGGTGACAGCGGCCGGCCCGCCGCCACCTCCCGCCCTCCTCAGCCTCTCCAGAGGATCCGCGCTCTCCGAGTGCTGCTGTCCCCTCACCACGGAGCCGGCCCGGGAAATCCAGCGCTCCAACGTGGACACGGGGCCGGGACTTCACACCGCGATCATCGATTGCTCTTTGGAATGGGGAGAGATAAGAGCTCCCTCTTCCCACTTTCCTTCTCTAGCCCAGCCCCAAGGCCGTGCATTATCCAGCACAGGCCAGAGTACTGCCAGGGCTGATAAGGCTGGGAAGAAGTGGGGTGCAAGGGGAGGGAGGGGGGCAAACCCCCCTGAGGCCGCTGTGATCCCCCAGCCCAGTTAATGAGCTAATCATTAACGAGGCCTCGTGACAGCGGTGTCCCAGCTTTGTGACAAACTAAAGGACACACTGGAGAGGCTGCTCAGTGTCCCAGCTTTGTGACAAACTAAAGAGCACTCTGGGAAGGGATTGCTTGGTGTCCCCAGCTTTGTGACAAACTAAAGGACACCCTGGGAAGGGGTTGTTTGCTCAAGCTTTGTGACAAGCTTGACTCTGGAGAGGCTGCTCAGTGTCCCCAGCTTTGTGACAAACTAAAGAGCACTCTGGGAAGGGCTTGCTCGGTGTCCCCGGCTTTGTGACAAACCAAAGGACACCTTGGAGAGGGGCTGCTCGGTGTCCCCAGCTTTGTGACAAACTAAAGGACACCCTGAGGAGGGGCTGCTTGGTGTCCCCGGCTTTGTGACAAACTAAAATACACCCAGGGAAGGGATTGCTGGGTGTCCCAGCTTTGTGACAATCTAAAGGACACCCTGAGGAGAGGCTGCTCGGTGTCCCCAACTTTGTGACAAACTAAGGCTGCTCCCTCAGCATGGCTGCCCTGGAGAGGGGGTGTGTTCCAGCCTGGCACCCCAGGCAGCAGAAGAACACTCTGCTCTCCTGCTTTGAGCAGATGATGGATGACAAAACCCCAGAGGTCTCTTTAAAACTCTGTTTTTCCCAGGAATTTGTACCATTGGCTCTTGAAATCCTCCCACTACACAGTGTGTTCATGCCAGGACTCACTAAGCACAACTGGCATTTACCAAGAGACCACAGCCTGATTTTACATCCTCACCCTCAGTTTATATTTAGATTTTAAAGTCTCAGGCACATTTGTCATTTAAATGGTGCCAAGCACAACAGGGCTTAAGCAGCTGAGATTTCTTGGCATGAGCAGAACCCGAATAAGAAAAATGAGGAAAGAGCCCTTACCAAAATAAAATCAATTTTCTAAAAGCAAATGTTTTGGGATTATTCACTAATTACAGTATCTGCAACAAAGGATTTGCTTTGGGCTGAGCTTAAGGGTCTGGCTGGGCAAAACCTTGTTATCTCCCTCCTTATCACAAACCAAACCTGACTGCTCTTGAATTAACTAATATTTACACAAGCCCACACATTGCTGCCTCAGAAAAGCAAAGGGCCAGGAGGGCTCAATGCCCCATAAGATAGGGTATCTCTGTTCCCAAAAGTTTAACTCAAATCCTCCCAAAATTATCAGTGCTAGGCACGGGACAAAAACGAGTCCTAAAACAGGAAACCTGGGACAGGCTGCTCCCCTCAGCCCTCCTTCCTGCCAGTGTTTTTCACAAAGCTCTAGAAAGCAAGATGAGTGGAAGTAGGAAATGTAATATCAAGGATCTGCTTCCTTTCCAGGAGGGGAACCATGCCAGGGGAGATTGCTGAGTGCAGGAAAAATGGAGAAGGGAAAGGTGTGAGAGCACAGTGGGAGGAAGAGGTGCAGGGAAGCTGCTTGGTCAGCACAGGGAGCAGAGAGAGCGTCAGGAACAGCAACATTCCCAAACTGAGCTGCCTGCTCCTCCACAGTGTCCCTGTCCTGCTGGGAAACCAGCCAGGAGAAATGCAACAAGTGCAGAGGGAAACCTCCCTCCTGAGCGTGGCAGAGGCAGAACAGCGAGGTAAGAGTCAGTTTATCCTTCAAATCAGGATGGCATGGGAACAGGAGGGATGGGGGAGCTGGGAGAGGAGGAAAGGTGAGCACCAGGTGACACTGAGAGGGGAGGGAAGGACCCTGTGCTCCAGAGATCTGCCCAGTATATCCAATATATCCAATATCCCTGGGGGGTCACAATGCCCACACAGAAAAGGTGACTGACATCACACAAGGTGGTTGTGCAGGACAGAAGCAGCACAGCATTAAAGCTGGGCTTAAACCAGGGTTAAAATTCAACCAGAGCTACCTGCAGCCCACCCAGGTGTCCCAGAGCCCCTGACTGAGCAGGGGGAGCTGCTCCCACAAAGCCAAGTGCTGAGGGGGATATGGACTGAAGTTAAACAGGACCAAGAGCTGTCTGAGGGATTTTGGGGGTGCTGTAGAATCCCTCCAGGTGTGGGTACTGACTGGTCTGGTCCTGCAGAACTCTACAGACATGGTGATACTGGGAGGGATCCCAGACTGGGACATATCCCAGAGGAATATGTCCTTCTAGAGACTCCTTCCCTGCTCCATGAGCTCCCTGCTATGGCCCTGGCAGGACAGAGTGTGAGGAAAAGCCCTCCCCATTTTTCCTCAAGGAATAAGGTTGCCAGCAGCCTCCAGCTGTGTGCACAAGTGAGAAACCCCCATTCCAGAAAAAAAGATCCCTGAATTAAACCCACTTTTCCCCAGCACTATGGAATATATCCAGAAATACAACCCTCCAAGCTTATTTTGAGTTTTCCTTCCATGGAGCCGGCAGCTCACACGGATCAAGCAAACAACAACAGGAGTATGAGCTTACCTTGCCACCTTCTTGCTGGAAAGTCTTTTATTGGGACTGCAAAATGAAGAAAAAACAGGAAAGAGTTAGAAAAGCTGACAGTGGAGAGCCAGGGAAACAGGAAACTGCATGGACTCCGGGGCACATCCTCTGCTCTGGCAGGGAGCCCTTGGCATGCACCCCCAAACCCCTGGGAAGGGCAGGAGAGGGGCCACTCCTGTGCTGGAGAACAAGGAATAACAAAGCACATGGAATAATGCTGGAGGAGAGCTCGCTGCCCCCTGCCACGCTCTGCTCTCCTGCTGATCCCTGCCTGAAAACCGATCCCCAAGGAAAGAGCTAAGAATAGCAGGGAGCCTGGGGGGGCTGCAGCCCGGTGCTGATGGCACACTGAGCCACATGTGCTGCACCCCAGGGCACCCTCAGAGCTCCCCTGCACTGGGCACCAATGGCACATCCATCCTTCTGCCATGATCCCGCTGATCAATCCATCCTTCTGCCCTTCCACAGCCACCATGCCACTGCTGGGCTCTGGGTCACCAGGAAATGCTGCCTGCTCCTGGCCTGCTCTTTTTTGCCTTGGGTTGAGGGGGCACACCTTGCTCAGCCTTGCTGTTATAATCCTGGAGAACAGTCTCAGCAAGATGCAACCAATCGTGATAGGCCTTCAGTTATTAATGTCCTTCAAACGTTCCGGTTTTGTAGATTTAGGAATCAAAACACTTCTGCACCCCCTCACCATGTCTGGGATCTCCCCAGATGTTACCATAAGTTGAAGAGCTCAGCAGTCTGGGAATACCTGGGATCCATCTTCCTGATGTCCCCAAGAGTAATCCCATCTGGAGCTGGAGCTGAGCCCTTGCTTTAGGAGCTGTTGGTGCTGTCCCTGTCTGGATTTTGAGCATGGCACTGCTGCAGTGGCTGGGGAGGGGATGAGCTCTCTCTCCTTCTCAGGGATAACTGGCAGGGATCACTCCTTGGATCCATGGCTGAGCCAGCTGGTCCATGCCACAGCGGTCAGGGATCAGTGTCACCGCAGGACGAGCAGCCAAGGGCTGTGTCACCGTGTCCCACCTGCAGGGGACAGGCTGCAGGCTCTTCCTGCTGAGGAGAACCAGCCTTTTCCACAAGCAGCTCCTTGCTGAGATGCTCCTTCCAGTCTTCTGGTGCTGGGGAAGTGGACAGGCCTTGGATCTCACTCCTCATCTTCCACCCACGCTGGTGTCACGAGATGCCACCGGGCCACACCAAATCCTCACTCAGCTCCAATCCAAGAAGCAGCAGTTGCATTCCCTGGTGCTTAGCTCAGTTTTAGGAAAAAACAACAAATAAAATCCTCTGGAAGTCCACTCCTGCCTGGAGCTGCAACACGAGTTCTTCGAAGGAGGGATTAAAAATAGCTTAGGACAATTTGCTTTGTAAAGCAACCCCCAAACCTGACTGGGGGCTGTTGTCAGGGTGACCAGCCCTGGGTCAAAGTGCATCCTCAAATCCCAGACTTCCAGGGAGCACAAGAGCTGCTGCTGGCTGGGCTTCAAGGCTGCTCGGCGCCCAAGGGGAGGAGGTCAGGCCCTGGTGTTTGCCAGGGATTGTAAGGAATGGCCCCAGCACTGGGGGGAAAATATTTTCCTCTGGAAAAATCTCCTGGGGAAGCCATGGCACCTGCAGTGTCCAAAGGCTGAGACACCAGCAAGGGCACTGGAACAAAACAGAGGCACAAAGCACTTCATGCCAAGCTCCTGGAGGAGTCTTGCCTGCTTTCCCAGGCTGCACCCCAATGCTGGGAGCAAGCTCCCCAGTTTGTTCCAAGGACAAAACAGTGTCTGTGTGCCCGCAGTTCTTATGAGTGAGGCTGTTCTGGGGTGCTCTGGGCTTCATCCCAGCTGCCAGAATCCCCTGGAGGAGGTGTCTTCAGGCTTGTCCCAGATTTTGGTCCAGTTCCTGCTGCTCCAGGATTTGTCCCCTCTCTGAGGGCCTCAGGTCAGTGGTGATGCAGGGAGGAGCAGCAGGTCCTGCATGTCCCACACACTGCACAGGACACCTCCCATCCACAGCACACAAACAGGGGCATTGCCCCTTCCACACAGGCCCTTGGAATGTATTCCCAGTAAATGTGTACTTGGTGAGCCCTGAACACAGATGGAGGAATTGCACCTACTCACAGGGCAAATCAAAGCCTGTGGAATTCCCACCATGATCAAGGCACAGAGAAGCTCCACAGGAAATCCCACCCATCACAAGAGGCTCTGAGGTGTTAGCTCAGCTTTGCAGGTAGGTGTGGTGGAGAAAACCTGAAATAGAATGGGGCTTCCAGGGAAAACCAGTGTTCTCCTAAATACCTGCATAACCTGAGACCCATCACTGACCCTCAGGGCCTCCAACAGCAAAGACAACTATTTAGCCAAGAAAAACAAAGGGAGAGACCTTTTTTCTCATTAAAAAGAATGAAATTCAAGCTCCTATTTGTTTTGCAGTTCTCCTCCCATAGACCAGGAGAGCTCCCAGATCACACTGTCCCTGCAAAGGACAGACAGAAACTAAGAACATGACAGAAACCAGGTCTGAATAGCCACAATACCCATGAAAAGAAAGATTTATCGCCAATGCCACCATCCTTCCACCCAGAGGGCTGCAACCAGCTCTGAATGAACAAATCAACAGGCAGAAATCCCTCTCCACTTGTCACACACCACATCCAGCTGCTGCCTGGGAGACCTCCAGAACTCCATCCAAAACCTCCTGATGTTCCTGGTGTCTGTCACATCTGCCCAGCCCATGGTGACACCGGGGTGGGCAGGCTGTGGGTGAAGCTGGGTGAGATGGGACTTTGCTGATGCCTTCAGGTTGTTCCTGCAGCAGGAGGATGGGCAGTCCCTGCCCCTGCACACCACTCCCAGTCTTTCCTTGGTGACAGAAGTACTGTGCATGGCTGTCAGCCTGATTTTTAAAGATTTTCTAAGCCTTCTAATGTTTACATTCTTGTAACGAACTTTCTCACCCACTTTCTGTCAATAACTTACTGGTTTGCGTTCTTTTATAAAAGAAGAAGAATTTGATAGACTGTGAGTTTGTCCAGTGTCATTGGAGAGGTGGCACTTTCACCCTCCAACCCATTGGCACGAGTCAGAAAATCAACTCCCCTTTTCTCACCTTGGGAACAGCAGTGTGTGTGCTCGTGTTGTTTCGTGTCCTGCAGTGACACATGGGCAGCTCACTGCTCCCATGGAACCCCCATGCACAGGCATGCAAAGGGCAGGGAATGCTCTCCTTGTCTGCACCACAGGCTCCTCCTGCTCACCCTCCACGAGCTCCCCACCACCTCAAACACCTGCAGAGCCTCCTGGCTGGGTGAAACTCATCCCCTCCCCACCAGCACACAGAGGGAAAAGCTGGGCCAGACAAGGAGAGCCTCCCCATGCAGAACATCCTTCCCAGGCTGGGATGGCCATGCACATCCAGTTACCTATTCATTTCAAGATCATTGAGGCGAGCAGAGAGATCCTCGAGGCGGTTGATTTGTTTGTGGCACTGGCTACAGTAAAACTCAAAAGCTTCGTCTGCGAGAATGCTGTGCAGTTTGGCAGCGAGGGGATTGGTGCTAGAGAGATCACAAGGGTCATGTCAACAGCACAGAAGGCACAGGGAGCAGCTGCAGCCGTGGCTTCCACAAGCTGGGGATACCTCAAGGTAGGGGAATTGTTGGTGGGAAGTATGAAATTTGAATTAAAATCTCAGGGCAGGTTGGGTCGCCTCCCACCATGGTTTTCAAAGCCAAATTAAAACCAATGTGGGGCTGCTGATAATAATATATAAAACATTTCTAATTTATAACAATATGTAGCTAATTGATAATTTGTAGTTGCTCAATAGAATTTATATATGCTGAGGATACCTCAATGTAGGGGAATTTTTGGTGGGAGGTATAAAATTTGAATTAAAATCTTAGGGCAGGTTGGGTTGCCTCCCACCATCATTTTCGAAGCCAAATTAAAACTAATGTGGGGTTGCTGATAATAATATATAGAACATTTCTAATTTAGAATAATTGATAACAATATACAACTAATTGATAATTTGTAGTTGCTCTATAGAATTTATATATCCTGAGGATACCTCAAGGTAGGGGAATTGTTGGTGGGAGCGATGAAATTTGAATTAAAATCTCAGGGCAGGTTGGGTTGCCTCCCACCATCATTTTTGAAGCCAAATTAAAACCAATGTGGGGCTGCTGATAATAATATATAAAATATTTCTAATTTAGACTAGTTTATAACAATATGTAGCTAATTGATAATTTGTAATTGCTCAATAGAATTTATATATACTGAGGGTACCTCAAGGTAGGGGAATTGTTGGTGGGAAGTATGAAATTTGAATTAAAAATCTCAGGGCAGGTTGGGTCGCTTCCCACCATCATTTTCAAACTCAAAGCCAATGTGGGGTTGCTGATAATAATATATAAAACATTTCTAATTTAGACTAGTTTATAACAATATGTAGCTAATTGATGATTTGTAATTGCTCAATAGAATTTATATATACTGAGGGTACCTCAAGGTAGGGGAATTGTTGGTGGGAGGCAGAAAATTTGAATTAAAATCTTAGGGCAGGTTGGGTCGCCTCCCACCATGGTTTTCGAAGCCAAATTAAAACCAATGTGGGGCTGCTGATAATAATATATAAAACATTTCTAATTTAGACTAGCTTATAACAATATGTAGCTAATTGATAATTTGTAATTGCTCAATAGAATTTATATATACTGAGGGTAGCTCAAGGTAGGAGAATTGTTGGTGGGAAGTATGAAATTTGAATTAAAATCTCAGGGCAGGTTCAAAAACCACCATGGTTCTCGAAGCCAAATTAAAGCCAGTGTGGGGATGCTGATAATAATACATAAAAAATTTCTAATTGAGACTAGTTTATACCAATATGTAGCTAATTGATAATTTGTAATTGCTCAATAGAATTTATATATATTGAGGGTAGCTCAAGGTAGGGGAATTTTTGGTGGGAGGCAGAAAATTTGAATTAAAATCTTAGGGCAGGTTGGGTCACCTCCCACCATGGTTTTCGAAGTCAATTAAAGCCAGTGTGGGGCTGCTGATAATAATATATAGAGCATTTCTAATTTAGAATAATAAATAACAATATACAACTAATTGATAATTTGTAGTTGCTCTATAGAATCTATATATACTGAGGATACCTCAAGGTAGGGGAATTTTTGGTGGGAGCTATGAAATTTGAATTAAAAACTCAGGGCAGGTTGGGTCGCCTCCAACCATGGTTTTCGAAGCCAAATTAAAACCAATGTGGGGCTGCTGATAATAATATATAAAACATTTCTTATTTAGACTAGTTTATACCAATATGTAGCTAATTGATAATTCGTAATTGCTTTATAGAATTTATATATACTGAGGGTAGCTCAAGGTAGGAGAATTGTTGGTGGGAAGTATGAAATTTGAATTAAAATCTCAGAGCAGGTTCAAAAACCACCATGGTTTTCAAAGTCAATTAAAGCCAGCGTGTGGTTGCTGATAATAATATATAAAATATTTCTAATTTAGACTAGTTTATAACTATATGTAGCTAATTGATAATTTGTAATTGCTCAATAGAATCTATATATACTGAGGATACCTCAATGTAGGGGAATTTTTGGTGGGAGCGATGAAATTTGAATTAAAATCTTAGGGCAGGTTGGGTCACCTCCCACCATGGTTTTTGAAGCCAAATTAAAGCCAGTGTGGGGATGCTGATAATAATATATAAAACACTTCTAATTTAGACTAGTTTATAACAATATGTAGCTAATTGATAATTTGTAGTTGCTCAATAGAATTTATATATACTGAGGATACCTGAAGGTAGGGGAATTGTTGGTGGGAGCTATGAAATTTGAATTAAAATCTCAGGGCAGGTTGGGTCACCTCCAACCATGGTTTTCGAAGCCAAATTAAAGCCAGTGTGGGGATGCTGATAATAATATATAGAACATTTCTAATTTAGAATAATTGATAACAATATACAACTAATTGATAATTTGTAGTTGCTCAATAGAATCTATATATGCTGAGGGTACCTCAAGGTAGGGGAATTGTTGGTGGGAAGTATGAAATTTGAATTAAAAACCCAGGGCAGGTTCAAAAACCACCATGGTTTTCGAAGCCAAATTAAAGCCAATGTGGGGTTGCTGATAATAATATACAGAATATTTCTAATTTATAACAATATGTAGCTAATTGATAATTTGTAATTGCTCAATAGCATTTATATAGTTGATAATTAGCAACATTTCCACCACTCTCCTTCCAGAGACTCCCAGCAGCTGAGCTTGGCCCACATTTCCAAACCCCTGAGCCAATCTCAGTCCCCAGGAGCCCAGGGCAGGTGAGGTAAGTGCTTCCCACAAACCCACACCACTGCAAAGTTTATTTTTCAGCAGGAGTTTTCAGGCAATCTCTCTCAGGAGGCTCCTGGTTTGCCTCAGTAAGTGCAGAATGAACTTGCACACTGCAGGACTGGGTGCTGTGGGCCAGGGCTGAATCTAAAGGGGATTTTAATGGATTTTAGGAAAAAGTTTTCCCCCCAGAGGGTGCTGGGCACAGCCCTGAGGCTGCCAGATCTCCAGGAGTGTCTGGAGAATGCCCAGGGTGGGGCTGTTGGGGTCTGAGCAGGGCCAGGAGCTGCCCTGGATGATCCTGGTGGGTCCATTCCCACTCAGGATATTGTGGGATTCCATCATCCTTTGGTCAGTGTCCCACTTTTCAATGGGATGCTTTAAAAGCAGAGCAGCTGTGCTGCTGCAGACCTGCCTTAGTAAAGCACACAGACAGATTTTCACTGAAATTTTTTCACTTTTAAGCCAAGATGAAATGGACAGGTGCACTAACACCTCACTCCTCCAAAGCACAGCCCAGCAGCAGTGCTGTGCTCCTGCAGAGAATGCCATTTGGGAAAGGGCCATGGGGTCTGTAGGGCTTTCACAGCTTGGGAAGCTGGGAGACACTTCCTCATGATTTGGGCAGGACAGAGAGGATTCTCAGCTGCAAATGGTTTGTGCTCATTTGGGGCCAGACTCCACAAACCCTTCCTGTGCTTCTGGAAGCCACGGATGTGAAACAAAGAAAGGTTAAATAGTGAAAAACCCAAGCAGTTCCATAAGAGAGACAGGTAAAGGTGTGAGCAAACACAAGCAAGATAAACCCAACAGGCATCAGGGAGGGGCAGTGAATCCTGGGATGCACAAACACACCAGAAACTCCTGGCCTGGGGCATCCTGAGGGTGCCCTGGTCCAGCCCCCAGCCCAGGGTCAGGCCTGGAGGCTGTGCTGTCAGCACAGTATTCCCCAGCCCCCTCAGACAGGCTGGACACCAGCAAATGCCAAATTATCATCTCTTCCTATTCCTGGAAAAAAAAAAATTCAATTGCAAACCATTCCCCTGCCCCTCAGGGCAGGTGTGGCCCGGGGATAACTTTCTCCCAGCAGCAGACAGGTTGGAGGCTCAGGGTTTGTGCAGGGAAGGGGTGACAGTGGCACCTGGGGGAAGGGATGTCCTTTTTCTGGGTGCTCTTGGGTGCATTCCCTTCCCAGGTGGGAACCCAAATTTAACCAGCATTAATCAACATGAGAAGAGCAGTGTGGAGGAGAAGCCTGAGGGCAGGCTGGCAGCTGCTGGGGTGTGTGCAGATCCTGCTGGCCCCAGGCTGCCCTGGCTCCCTGCCCCTGCAGTGGGTGAGAGCTCAGCCCTGGGCTGTCCCCACCCACTCCAGGATGCTGATGGGTCCCCTCCAGATCAGCACATTCTGTGCTTGTACAACACAGAACCTCCCTCCATCTCCTGGAGCAACATTTGTCTTCCCCAGGTCCTTCCTGGTGGCTGGGGTGGGATCAAGGAGCTTTTCCTTTTATTTCCCACTGAGAGCTGCAAAGAGGCTTTTCCTTCTGGATGGATATGCAAGGGAAGGCTCAAGAGGAGGGATCACAAAGAAGAATACAAGGACTGAGCAGGGAAGCACTGCACCCCACAGTGTTCCCTGAAGGCACTTGGGGTTTGTCTTCATCTTCTGGAGTTGTGGCAGGAGAATTTCTAGAAATTATTCCCATTTAGACACTCTTGTAGCATGGAAAGGGGCTGTGGTGATGGGATGCTGTGCTTTGTATTCAAAATACAGCCAAAAAAAACCCATTCAGCCTGAACCAGGGACAGCCTGTGTCCCCCCCTCAGGTGTGTTTAAACACACTGGAGCTGTTCAGGCATGGAATGGTTTGGGTGGGAAAGGACATTAGAGCCCATCCCACCCCACCCCTGCCATGGGCAGGGACATTTTCCACTATCCCAGGTGGTTCCAAGCCCCATCCAACCTGGCCTTGGACATTTCAGGGATCCAGGGGCAGCCACAGCTTCCCAGGGCCTGCCCACCCTCCCAGGGAACAATTCCCAATTCCCAATATCCCATCCAGCCCTGCCCTCTGGCAGTGGGAGCCATTCCCTGTGTCCTGTCCCTTCCTACCCAAAGTCAGAAGAGCTGCACAGACTCAGGGAATGTTTAGGGCAGGATTTCACACACACAGCAATAATCCAAGGGGAGGCTAGGCCTGAGAGGCATGAGGAAATCCTTCAGCTCCAACAGCCCCACATTCCTGACTCCAGAGGCTTTGCAGGGTTTATCTGCAGCCTCCCTCCCCAGCAAGCCCCAGCAGAGAAGCTCCAGCACAAACCACCACAAGCTGTGTGGCCACGTGCCCAGGGAGCCCCTCCCTGCACAGGGAAGATGGGATAAGGTGTGGATCAGATCCAGAGACAGAGCAGAGCAGAGATGCTGCCCTGGCAGAGCAAGATTGGAACACTGGCAGCGTGAGGAAATTGGGAGCCCTGGCCTGATGGTAAAGAAAAAGTTCAAGAGATGGAAAAGCTCCTTTAGCTGGGTATTTCCTTGCCAGGAGCCTTCTGGATGAGGCTGGCAGGAAAAATGAACAGCAAGGCTGGGTTTTAATCAGAGTTCTTCCTGTGCCACAGCACCAGCACAGCCAGCCCCACATTCCTGCACTGAGTAAGGACAAGCAGGGATCAGAGACTGTGCAGGGTATCCCAGGGCTGGAGCACTGCTTTCCTAAAGGAAAAGGTTGGGAATTCTTTACAGCAACTCTCCTGTTTGCCATTAACACCTCCAACATTGCTGCTGCACCAGCCAAAAAGAGATGAGCCCTGACCTGCTCTTCCCTGCCAGCCCTGTGCACCCAGAATTGTCCAAACTCCATGAAGGGTTTGGGAAGCTGGGAAAAACAGGAAGATGGGGAAAAAAAGTTTTGAGAAGTTTACATGGCTGCAGAAAGGCACAGATGTGTCACAGCAAAGAGAAAGAAGTATATTTTTGTCTTTAGCACAGGTGTGTGGCTGGCAGGGAATCCTGCCCTGTGCAGAGCTGTGCCTCCAATGCAGGAACACATTCCCAGTGTCACCTGTCATCCCAGACACTTTGTGGGCTGCAGCACTGATGATATTCCAGCTTTTACTAATTTTCTTTAGAAAGTAAGTATTGATAGGTGTGTACCACCCCACCAGCTCCTCAGCCCATCCTGCTCAGGCTGGAAAATAAACTTTTTCCTGGTTTCAGACCCTAAAGCAAGAAGGAAATACTACAGCCTGCTTCCTGCTCTACAAATCCCTGGAGAAGGAATGCTGCTGCAGCTCATGCAAATCCAACCAAACATTGCATCAAAGCCCAAAATAATAAAAGAGGAAAAAAAACATTGGAGTCATCCTGCAGGATCAAGGGTAAGGCTGCAGGTGGGTTTTCTCTCCTGGAGGGTTCAGTGATGGAGAGTGTGACACTGGAAATGCAGACAGCTCTTCCACCTCCTGCTGGGTGTCACAGGACAGGCACTGAGGAGGAGAATTCCTCCTCCACTTCCAAACCTATTATCCCATTGGAACCAGAGTCTGCCAGGCTGGCAAATCCCAGGCAAACCCCAGTCCCACAGAGCAGAGTGAAGCAGCACCAGGGCTGGGCATTACCTGGGAGAGAGGAAGGAGGAGCTGCCAAAGCTGCTTTCCCCATTACACAAAGGGTCTGGGAACAGGTCGGCCTCGTTGCCCTCCCCGTAATCCTCGAAATGCTCCTCCCCGCTGATGACGGTGACAATGGAGTGGCTGAGCTCGGAGCCCAGGGCCAGCTCGTGGGGGTGGGACCTGGGGGAACAGACACACAGAGGTTAGACAGGGGCCACAGCAGCCTTTGCATTGCATTCAGGACATCCTCCCTCTGAGGATGGGGCTTGCACTTGGCAGGGGAGCGGTGGATTCTGTGAGAAGCTGCTGGAAGTTTCCCCCATGTCCAGAGAGCCCATCCCTGGAAGTTTCCCCATGTCCAGAGAGCCCATCCCTGGAAGTTTCCCCATGTTGAGAAGAGCCCATCCCTGGAATCCTCCCCCATGTCCAGCAGAGCCCATCCCTGGAAGTTTCCCCCATATCCAGAGAACCCATTCCTGGAAGTTTCCCCATGTCCAGCAGAGCCCATCCCTGGAAGTCTCTCCCATTCCAGCAGATAACATCCCTGGAAGTTTCCCCCATTTCAACAGCGCCCATCCCTGGAAGTTTCCCCCATGTTGAGAAGAGCCCATCCCTGGAAGTTTCCCCCATTCCAGCAGAGCCCATTCCTGGAAGTTTCCTCTGTCCAGCAGAGCCCATCCCTGGAAGTTTCCCCCTGTCCAGAGAGCCCATCCCTGGAAGTTTCCCCCTGTCCAGCAGAGCCCATCCCTGGAATCCTCCCCCATGACCAGACAGCCCATCCCTGGAATTTTCCCCCATGTCCAGCAGAATCCATCCCTGGAAGTTCCCCCATATCCAGCAGAGCCCATCCCTGGAAGTTTCCCCATTCCAGCAGAGCCCATCCCTGGAAGTTTCCCCATGTTGAGAAGAGCCCATCCCTGGAATCCTCCCCTATGTCCAGCAGAGCCCATCCCTGGAAGTTTCCCCATATCCAGAAGAGCCCATCCCTGGAATCTTCCCCCATGTCCAGAGAGCCCATCCCTGGAAGTTTCCCCCATGTCCAGAGAACCCATCCCTGGAAGTTTCCTCTGTCCAGAGAGCCCATTCCTGGAAGTTTTCCCCATGTCCAGAGAGCCCATCCCTGGAAGTTTCCCCCATTCCAGCAGAGCCCATCCCTGGAAGTTTCCCTCATGTCCAGAGAGTCCATCCCTGGAAGTTTCCCTCATGTCCAGAGAGCCCATCCCTGGAACTTTCCCCCATTCCAGCAGAGCCCATCCCTGGAAGTTTCCCCCATGTCCAGTAGAGCCCATCCCTGGAAGTTTCCCCCATTCCTTCAAGTTTCCTCCTTGTCAAGCAGAGCCCATCCCTGGAAGTTCCCCCATTCCAGCAGAGCCCATCCCTGGAAGTTTCCTCTGTCCAGCACAGCCCATCCCTGGAAGTTCCCCCATTCCAGCAGAGCCCATCCCTGGTGGCTCCAAGATGGACCTGCTGCTGGCTGAGGTTGTGTCCCACCAGGATGGCACCTCTGGGATAACAGATTTGAGAGAGAAAACACAAAAAAGGGATGGGGCAGTGAACTGAGTGCAGGGAAGAGTGGGGTGAGGGCACTGGAGAGGAGCAGCTCTGCAGGGCAGGGCATGACAGGGCCAAGAGCTGCTCCAGAGCTGAGACTGCCCTGAGATTGCTGGGGGGAAGCCCATGGGGAGGCAGCTGTGCCCCAGCAGGCCCTGGAGGGCAGGGAGAAGCAGAGATGCACCTGCAGCCCCTGCAGGAGCCCAGGCCTGGAGCAGGGGGTGCCTGAGAGGGGCTGTGAGCCCGTGGGAAGCTGTGCTGGGACAGGGACCTGCAGATCCATGGAGCCCACGCTGGAGCAGGGTCCTGGCTGGATCTGTGACCCTGTGGGGGACCCAGGCTGTGCCTGAAGGAGTGACCCCACAGCAGTGACACACGGGGCAGCAGCTGGGATGGACTCAGGCTGGAGAGGCTCAGGGAGAGCTGTCTCCTGTGCAAGGAACCCACACTGGGGCAGGGGGAGACTGTGACTCCTCTCCCTGAGCAGTGGCTGGAACAACGTGTCATGAACTGACCACAACCCCCACTGCCATCTCCCTGTGCATTGGGGAAGAAGGGGGAACTGGGAAGGAGGGATGATGGGAGGTGAATGCTTTTTTAAGGTCTGATTTTACTTCTCATTATCCTGCTCTGATTTTGTCAGTAATAAATTCAATTAATATCCCAAATTTGAGTCTGTTTTGCTCATGATGGTATTTGATGAGTGATTTCTCCCTGTCCTTATCTCAACTCATGAACCCTTGGTTATATTTTCTTTTCCTGCCCATCTCTGGAGGGCAGGGATGGAACAGCTTTGGTGGGTTCCTGGTGTCCAGCCAGGGCCAACCCACCCCACCAAGTGAGTGATGTCCAAGTGAGTGATGTGCCCATTTTGGCAGAGCAGGACAGGACAGAAACAGCCCAGGCACCACTAGGAAGTTCATGGTGATTTTTTACCCCAATAAGCCAAGTTTTTCCACTGACAGCTGCAACTGGGGACACTCAGACTTACACAAGGTTGGTGACAAGCCCTTGCTTGACTAAAATACCAATTTCTGTGACTGGCATGGCAGAGAAGGAGCTGGGCATGTCCCAGCCCCATCCCAAATGCTGGGAGTTCCACAGCAGCCCGTGCCAGGCTCACACTTGCTCGTTGCTGCCTAATCCTCTCAAGGCTTTAACCCCATAACCCTGGGGGATTGGTGCTGGGGAGGGGAGGGCTCAGGCAGCTGGGACAGACCCCCTGCAAGACAAAGGAGCCCCTTCCCTGCTCCTGCTGGGAACACACTGTGTGTGACAATGCTGCAGTGGGGAATGCTGCTCCACGTGTTTTTAACAGCAGAGCCAGGAGGCTGCAGCGTGCTAAAGTTCAGTGCAAACCCTGAACACACCCAGCACAGCTCCTGGGATGTCCCTTGCTCCTGTGGGAACACAGCTCAGCACAGAAAAGCTCTGGAAGAGCCTTTCCATTGCATGGAGACACAGAACCCTGGAATGGTTTGGGCTGGAAGGATCTTAAAGCTCATCCCATTCCACCCCTGCCATGTGCAGCGACACCTTCCACTGTCCCAGGCTGCCCCAAGCCCCATCCAACAGTGCCAGGGATCCAGGGGCAGCCACAGCTGCTCTGGGCACCCTGTGCCAGGGCCTGCCCACCAAGCCAAGCCCCCTTTCCTGCCCTATGGAAGTTTTCAAATTAAGCTGGAGAAAAGGCAGGAGGGATTTGCAACAAACAGGCTGTGAAAGCAGCCACAGGTCTGTGAGCCACAGCTCTGTGTTTTGGGGGCTTAACCATGCTCTGCTCTCCAAAATTCTAGGCTAAAAATCATAATAACATTGCTTCATTACAAAAATTTATATTGGCTATGTCCTTATCTCCATTCACTTGCTAGCACAGGGAAATAGGATATGAGCAGATTGCTGGACTAAACCAGAAAGAAAAAAAGATTACAGATAAGCCATTTATGACAAAAAACCTGCTCTATCTGAAGGATTTGCCCTTATCCTGCTAATATAAACATGTCAACCCTCCAGATCTCTATTTAACTACAAATAAATCCAGCCCAGCTTGTGGGCATCTGCACAAACTCCTCCTGCCCTTGGAAGCACCAATATTCCACAGTGGGATCCACTGGAACCTATCCATCCCTGTGGTGAGTCAGACCTTCACCAAAAGCAGTGGAAATCACTCCAGGAATAGAAGCCAGGGGGTGGAATTGATAATTCAGAAGCAAAACCCAAGCCCAGAACTCTAAACTTGGGGTTGTGGTTTGATAAGCACTGTACAGAAGCAGATCTGATCAGGCACCTGGAAACCCTCAACCTGGGCAGTAAATTCTATTTCCTACTCTCATCTCAAGGCTCAGGCAGCTTCAGGATCCAGAGTCCAACCAATCTTCACTACACACAGCCTAAACAAGCTTTAAGCTCAAACCATTTCAGGTATGTTGAGCTCTGAGAGCTCCTGAGAAGTGATGCTGAAGCTCTGATTCAGCCCAGGACTGGGGGGACTGTACTCTGAGCACCAGAGGTTTCCTCCTGTGAGGTCTGATGGCACCAAAACCAGCCCTCAGCACTCCCACAGCTTCCCATTTCAAACCTTCCAAATCTATAAATCAAACCAAGTTTTTGGCTGCCTGGAATTTGCACACATTGAACAATCTAGGAAAAGGCTTGGACAGGGCACACAAAGGACATCTGACATTCCCAAGCCCACAGCTGGGGTAACAGGGAATCACAGAATGGTTTGGGTTGGAAGGATCTTAAAGAACATCCCACTCCTGCCATGGCAGGGACACCTCCCACTGTCCCAGGCTGCTCCCAGCCCTGCCCAGCCTGGCCTTGGGCACTGCCAGGGATCCAGGGTGGGCACCCTGTGCCAGGGCCTGCCCACCCTGCCAGGGAACAATTCCCAATTCCCAATATCCCATCCATCCCTGCCCTCTGGCAGTGGGAGCCATTCCCTGTGTCCTGTCCCTCCATCCCTTGTCCCCAGTCCCTCTGCAGCTCTCCTGGAGCCCCTTCAGGCCCTGGCAGGGGCTCTGAGGTGTCCCTGGAGCTTCTCCTCTCCAGGTGAGCACCTCCAGCTCTGCCAGCCTGGCTCCAGAGGGGCTCTGGAACATCCTCATGGCTTCCTCGGGACTCCCTCCAACAATCCCATCCTTCCTGTCCTGCTCACCCCAGCCTTGGCAAGCATGGGGACCAGCTGCTCTCCCCCATGTCCCCAGGCATTTCTGTACCTACAGGCAGGTGAATCCTCTCCATTCTCCCAGGCAGTTCTGCACCTACAGGCAGGTGAATCCTCTCCCCCAGTTCCCCAGGCAGTTCTGCACCTACAGGCAGGTGAATCCTCTCCATTCTCCCAGGCAGTTCTGTACCTACAGGCAGGTGAATCCTTTCCCCCTGTTTCCCCAGGCAGTTCTGTACCTACAGGCAGGTGAATCCTCTCCATTCTCCCAGGCAGGTGAATCCTCTCCCCCAATTCCCCAGGTAGTTCTGCACCTACAGGCAGGTGAATCCTCTCCCCCAATTCCCCAGGCAGTTCTGTACCTACAGGCAGGTGAATCCTCTCCCCCAGTGCCCCAGGCAGTTCTGTACCTACAGGCAGGTGAATCCTCTCCATTTTCCCAGGCAGGTGAATCCTCTCCATTCTCCCAGGCAGTTCTGTACCTACAGGCAGGTGAATCCTCTCCATTTCCCCAGGCAGTTCTGTACCTACAGGCAGGTGAATCCTCTCCCCTGTTCCCAGGCAGTTCTGTACCTACAGGCAGGTGAATCCTCTCCCCCATGTTCCCAGGCAGTTCTGTACCTACAGGCAGGTGAATCCTCTCCCCCAATTCCCCAGGCAGTTCTGTACCTACAGGCAGGTGAATCCTCTCCATTTCCCCAGGCAGTTCTGTACCTACAGGCAGGTGAATCCTCTCCCCTGTTTCCCCAGGCAGTTCTGGACCTACAGGCAGGTGAATCCTCTCCAGTTCCCCAGGCAGTTCTGCACCTACAGGCAGGTGAATCCTCTCCCCCATTTCCCCAGGCAGTTCTGTACCTACAGGCAGGTGAATCCTCTCCATTTCCCCAGGCAGGTGAATCCTCTCCCCTGTTTCCCCAGGCAGTTCTGTACCTACAGGCAGGTGAATCCTCTCCCCAATTCCCCAGGCAGTTCTGTACCTACAGGCAGGTGAATCCTCTCCATTTCCCCAGGCAGTTCTGTACCTACAGGCAGGTGAATCCTCTCCATTTCCCCAGGCAGTTCTGTACCTACAGGCAGGTGAATCCTCTCCCCTGTTTCCCCAGGCAGTTCTGTACCTACAGGCAGGTGAATCCTCTCCATTTCCCCAGGCAGTTCTGCACCTACAGGCAGGTGAATCCTCTCCTCTGTTTCCCCAGGCAGTTCTGTACCTACAGGCAGGTGAATCCTCTCCCCAGTTCTCCAGACAGTTCTGTACCTACAGGCAGGTGAATCCTCTCCCCAGTTCCCCAGGCAGTTCTGTACCTACAGGCAGGTGAATCCTCTCCCCCAGTTCCCCAGGCAGTTCTGTACCTACAGGCAGGTGAATCCTCTCCATGTTCCCAGGCAGTTCTGTACCTACAGGCAGGTGAATCCTCTCCCCAATTCCCCAGGCAGTTCTGTACCTACAGGCAGGTGAATCCTCTCCCCTGTTTCCCCAGGCAGTTCTGTACCTACAGGCAGGTGAATCCTCTCCCCCAGTTCCCCAGGCAGTTCTGTACCTACAGGCAGGTGAATCCTCTCCCCCATGTTCCCAGACAGTTCTGTGCCTACAGGCAGGTGAATTCTTTCCCCCAGTTCCCCAGGCAGTTCTGTACCTACAGGCAGGTGAATCCCCTAATTCCCCAGGCAGTTCTGTACCTACAGGCAGGTGAATCCTCTCCCCCTTTCCCCAGGCAGTTCTGTACCTACAGGCAGGTGAATCCTCTCCATTTCCCCAGGCAGTTCTGCACCTACAGGCAGGTGAATCCTCTCCAGTTCCCCAGGCAGTTCTGTACCTACAGGCAGGTGAATCCTCTCCATTGCCCCAGGCAGGTGAATCCTCTCCCCATTGCCCCAGGCAGTTCTGTACCTACAGGCAGGTGAATCCTCTGCCCCAGTTCCCCAGGCAGTTCTGTACCTACAGGCAGGTGAATCCTCTCCAGTTCCCCAGGCAGTTCTGCACCTACAGGCAGGTGAATCCTCTCCCCCATTTCCCCAGGCAGTTCTGTACCTACAGGCAGGTGAATCCTCTCCAGTTCCCCAGGCAGTTCTGTACCTACAGGCAGGTGAATCCTCTCCCCCCTTTCCCCAGGCAGTTCTGTACCTACAGGCAGGTGAATCCTCTCCCCCCTTTCCCCAGGCAGTTCTGTACCTACAGGCAGGTGAATCCTCTGCCCCAGTTCCCCAGGCAGTTCTGTACCTACAGGCAGGTGAATCCTCTCCCCTGTTTCCCCAGGCAGTTCTGTACCTACAGGCAGGTGAATCCTCTCCCCCCTTTCCCCAGGCAGTTCTGTACCTACAGGCAGGTGAATCCTCTGCCCCAATTCCCCAGGCAGTTCTGTACCTACAGGCAGGTGAATCCTCTCCCCCAGTTCCCCAGGCAGTTCTGTACCTACAGGCAGGTGAATCCTCTCCATTGCCCCAGGCAGGTGAATCCTCTCCCCATTGCCCCAGGCAGTTCTGTACCTACAGGCAGGTGAATCCTCTCCAGTTCCCCAGGCAGTTCTGCACCTACAGGCAGGTGAATCCTCTCCCCCATTTCCCCAGGCAGTTCTGTACCTACAGGCAGGTGAATCCTCTCCCCTGTTTCCCCAGGCAGTTCTGTACCTACAGGCAGGTGAATCCTCTCCCCCAGTTTCCCAGGCAGTTCTGTACCTACAGGCAGGTGAATCCTCTCCCTCAATTCCCCAGGCAGTTCTGTACCTACAGGCAGGTGAATCCTCTCCCCCATTTCCCCAGGCAGTTCTGTACCTACAGGCAGGTGGATCCTCTCCATTTCCTCAGGCAGTTCTGTACCTACAGGCAGGTGAATCCTCTCCAGTTCCCCAGGCAGTTCTGTACCTACAGGCAGGTGAATCCTCTCCAGTTCCTCAGGCAGTTCTGTACCTACAGGCAGGTGAATCCTCTCCCTTTCCCCAGGCAGTTCTGTACCTACAGGCAGGTGAATCCTCTCCCCCACATCCCCAGGCAGTTCTGTACCTACAGGCAGGTGAATCCTCTCCCCCACATCCCCAGGCAGTTCTGTACCTACAGGCAGGTGAATCCTCTCCCCCAGTTCCCCAGGCAGTTCTGTACCTACAGGCAGGTGAATCCTCTCCCCTGTTTCCCCAGGCAGTTCTGTACCTACAGGCAGGTGAATCCTCTCCCCTGTTTCCCCAGGCAGTTCTGTACCTACAGGCAGGTGAATCCTCTCCCCCAGTTCCCCAGGCAGTTCTGGACCTACAGGCAGGTGAATCCTCTCCATTTTTCACCCCCAGTTCCCCAGGCAGTTCTGTACCTACAGGCAGCTGAATCCTCTCCCTGAATTCCCCAGGCAGTTCTGTACCTACAGGCAGGTGAATCCTCTCCCCCAGTTCCCCAGGCAGTTCTGTACCTACAGGCAGGTGAATCCTCTCCCCCAGTTCCCCAGGCAGTTCTGTACCTACAGGCAGGTGAATCCCAGGCAGGCTGCCTTCCCCAGCGGGCGGGAGCGCACGCAGGCTGCCATGGCCCTGCAGGGACCCCGTGTTGCTGGCAGGGAGCTCTCAGCTGATTATCTCCCAATTTAACTGTCACTGAGCTGGCCTGCTGCAGTGAGAAGAGCCCAGCTGGATAATCCCATTTCTGCTCTAATCCACAGCACCCTTTCAGCCCCAGCCTGGTGCTGCTTGCTGCCTCTCTGGTGTCCCCAGATGGGATTTTGGGGTGGGAGGGAAGCTTGCAGCTCCCAAAAAGCAGAGCTGTAAGCACTCCTTGGAGCACCAACCCCGGGTTTTGTGTTTTGGGACAAACCTCTTTCTGTATATTACAGACCTTAAGCAAAGATGATTTCAGAGGTTTTGGTGTAGATTGGTGTTCTTGGGGCACTAATCTGGCACTGGCACATGGACTGACATGTCCAGGATGGGGCTTGGACAAACCTGGTCTAGTGGAAGGTGTCCCTACCCATGGCAGAAGGTGGAATGAGATGAGCTTTAAGGTCCCTATCAACCCAAACCATTCTGTGATTCTGATCCTAAAGGACTTCTTCCCTGCCCTCCTGCCTGCCAGCATCCCAGTTTCACCCCAAACCCCGCTTTTCCTCCAAAAATGGGATGGGCCCAGGAGCAGTTTTGCCAGCAGCAGTTCAGACCCAGGGAAGGAGATCTTGGCTCACATTTCTGTGCTCCAGGCAGAGGTTTCAAACCAGTTATTACAGGAGGTGGTTGCACATCAAAGGACACACATGTTTTTAGGGAAAACAAAAATAGAACGAGTTCCCCTCCTGACTGGAAAATTATATGTTGTGTTTCTGGCTTAAGTGATAGATTAAAAACTGCAAGTCTTTCAGGTGTTTGGATCACCTGAGAAGTTATTTTAGAGGTTAAAGATGCTAATGAGGGTACAGAAGATCTCCCAAGGCAAGCAACGATTAACTCAAAGAGATTGCCAGGCTGGGCTCCAAACCAGCCTACACAAACCAGCCTAATTATTCTCCTTATTCCTCCAGAAGTGCTATTTTGGTCTTGCACGTTGTTACAAACACAAAATGATGCCTCAGGTTTTAGCTTTTATATTTTTCATAATCTGTACAGCTCTAGTGTGTGGGTCTGGGATTTGTATTAGGGGATGGTGAGCTCTCTTCACAGAGCAGGGAGACAAAACAATTCCTTCTCTAGCTGGGGAGCCAGGACAAATGATCCAAATCTCAGGCCCAAGAGCATAAAAAACATGGACTGAAGAGAGAAAACAAGGAGGATGGGACTTCATGGGCTGGGGGTATAACTGATGAATTAAGTCCAATATGCAAATGGAGCAGAACTTATAAACGTGACTGGTTGTGCATTTTGTGCCCATTTTGGTTCACCTTGGGTGCAGCCCTGGCTGGGCTCTCGTGCTGCCCAAGGTGGATCCATCAAACCCTCTTAACAAATCCCTGCTTTATTCTGTAACTCCATCAAATCTCTGTTCTAGGGCAGCCTGCACAAGGCATCAGAAGAACAGCCCAATTTCCAGCAAAATAACCTGGGGCTGTGTGTCCCCCATGCCCTGTGTGGGGTTTCTCCTCACCCATGCTCCGGCTCCTCGATGGCATCGGTGAACTCCGAGTGCACGGCGGAGTCGATGGCGCTGTCGGTCTCCACCTCGTCGTGCATCTCGTGCTGCACCAGGGTGCTGGTGTCCTCATCTGTGAAGGTCTCACACTCGCTGTAGGTGCTCTCTGAGCCCATGTAGGCACTGTCAGTCACCTCATTTGCCTGCTTAAAACAAATACACAAGAAGCAAAACGATAAGATTCTACAGCTGAGTGGGGTCGTGGCAGAATTTCGGCCGTGTTGCATTTCTGAGCACAGGAATCCAACCTCTGGAATCACCCCAGGCCCAGGTGCTGCTCTGTGGGCACCACAGGGTGCACCTCAGCCTTTGCAGGGCTTGGGAAGCAGATGACAGAAACAGGGACTAAATAAGAGTTGGAGGGAGGTTTTGTTGTGAGCCAGGATGGATTTGGCCAGGGCAGGAGGGATTACCCACTGCTGACTCAGCAGCTCCCATCACTGCTGCCTTCTCCCACCCCATTCCAAGAGGACATGTTGTTATTAATCTGAATCCTCTGCAGAAACCACCATTCAAAACTCCTCAATTAGCCCTTGGAGCACCTTTTTTTTTTTTTTTTGTCCTGGCTGGTAAAACCTTCCATCCCTCAACAGCAAATAAACTGTTTGTAAATCTTTGTTTGTAAATCTTCGTTACAGCCTCTGATTTGCAGGGACTCAAATCCCCACACTTCAGCTGGAGCAGCATCTCAAATCCATTTGGGTTTGTGTTTTAAGATTTACAGAGCAAGGAGAACTGAGTTTTCCAGTTCTGCACCCCAGGCAGGTTCAGCTTCAGTTTCAGCTCCCACACACAGGCAGGGACAATCCCTTCTGATGCTGATCTCTGGAGAACCATGGCAGCAGCAGCAGAACCCCCCAAAAGGCAAAGTTCTTGTTCCCCCTCACAGTGCCAGCTCCTCTCTAAAGATTTGGGAATTTCCCCAACATGCCTCAGAGCAAATCAAGGAATTTTGGGATGTGCCAGTGCTGGTGCTGATCCCCTGTCACTGGGCAGAGGGGTGGGAGCCCTCCTGCCAGGCCTCCAGGGGAAGAGCTGCCCATGGAAACCCTTCTGCTCCTCCTGAAGTTCACCTGCTGGGATCCCACACGCTCAGCTGCTCCTCCAGCACAGCAGCAGAGCTAAACAGCAGCAGTTTGAATGTGGGCATGACTGAAGCAAAACCCTTTTCCCTGCCAGGGCACTCAGAACAGCTTTCAGGGCTTTTTCCAAGGATTCTGGAGAAAATCACGTTTCTCAAAGCACTGTATTCATAAAATCATGGATGGTTTGGGTTGGAAAGGACTTTAAAGTCCATCTCATTCCACTCCCTGCCTATTCCACTATTCCAGGTGGCTCCAAGCCCCACCCAGCCTGACCTTGGACACTTCCAGGGGCAAAAAGGCATAGAAAGCCCTGAAGGGATGGAGAGAGAGCTGACACCAGCAATTCCCACTCCATGTGGCCACTGGGAGCAGCCAAGTGCCTCAGCCCAGCCCTGCTTTGCTCTCCCAGCCCTGTGCCCACTACACTCAGCAGGGTGGGCACAGCCAGGAGCTGCTCTGGGCAGCCTGGCTCAGCTCCCACCTGCTTTGTGGACACCAGTATTGAAGATGGAGGGAGAAGACCCATCTTTCATGTGATCAGCATCGACTCCACTTTATTCATCAATCAGGCACTTTTTATAACAATGTTAATTCACTTCATGCATATTGCAAAATCTGAGCTCCTGATAGGCTGTAGAGAAAACTTCAGCTCCTCCTTTTGTTTACAATACCTGAAGTTAGTTTACTGAAACCAAGATCAGTGTTCTCACCATGATATGAAAGGTTCCCAAAACCTTCATATCTATTCCCAGACTGGCCGTCTGTTCCCAGTAGCAGCCAAGGACAGAATGGTCTGAAAATTTTGTTGTTTATATAAAAGGTGGCTGAGAACCTAATTATTTACAGGATCAAGCCTGGGAAAGGCTGCTTTTACAGCAGGCTTCTATATTTCCCTCAGCTGAATACCTTCATGGCCTCTTTCTTTAAGCCATGCTTAAACCAGGCTCTCCACACACCAGCACTGTCCGGTTTTCGGCTGTTTGGATGGCCTGGAAAGGCCCAGAGTGGCCTTGGGGCAGCCCGCGTTTCAAAGGACGAGAAGAGGCTTCAGTTCTTCTTTCGGTCTTTATGTTTATTAATTGTTTATCTAAAAGATTTTCTCTCGGCCTGACAGAGCTCTGCTCAGCAGCCAGCCATGAGCACACTGTGCTGCCCTCCGGACGGTCACCTATCTTTATACCCATAGTTACGTGTACAATATTTATCATTTTTCCCCAATCCTTTTTATTCTTATTGTCCGGTGCACTTTCAGTAATGACCAATCCCAAAGTGCCACCATCACCACAGAAGATGGAGGAGAAGAAGAAGAAGAAGAAGGACAGGACACGCCCCAATTCCTCCATCTTACTTCTCTAAACCCCCCTGTACAGAAATCCTAAACCCTGTGTCTCA
Organism: Zonotrichia albicollis; assembly: GCF_047830755.1. Classification (NCBI taxonomy): domain Eukaryota; kingdom Metazoa; phylum Chordata; class Aves; order Passeriformes; family Passerellidae; genus Zonotrichia; species Zonotrichia albicollis. The sequence goes on along the minus strand of NC_133834.1, from coordinate 14,670,032 downwards.
CCCTCTAATTAACTAATCCCTTCACCATTCACCCCGGTGAAACCCTCCTATCTTCATACAGGTGTCGTCTCCTGTGTAGGATCAAAGTCCAGCCACCAGACACTTCTGGAACATTCCAGGACTCCCGAGCCCCCCAAGGGTGGTCTCAGTGACTCCACACCTCAGTGCTGAGGTGCTGAGATCCCACACAGCACCTCCCTGAAGTTAAACACGACACAAACCTGCCCAGAGCTGAAGTCAGGGGCTGCTCCAGGGAACTCCACCAGGGCAGAGCCTGTGCCTGTCTTGCAGAGAACAAACAAAAGCCTCTAAAGTCCCCACCCACTGAAAAAGCATCAATCCACCAAAACCACTTACACACCTAAAGCTGGGACTTGCTTAAGTGCTTTACTGGATTTATGCTGCACTTTCTAGAAACACCTTTAATGCTCCAGCAGGAGGGACAAAGGGAAGCAGAGGCTTGACCTGCCTTAGTGGCTTGGTCACAGACAGAGAGAGCCCAAGAGGTGACAGCAGCCACCCCCAGCTGCACATTCCCCTCCCTTCTGCCTGTTTGAAAAGGATTTCATGCCAAACTGGAAAGAATTTTGCTTGCACACGACAAAATAAAGGCTGCTTTTAAATACCAACCCCGCCCCCCTCCTTCTCACTGGAAAAGCTTACATTTAAACACAGGTTGAAGTATTATAATGAGCAAATGGATGTATTATAATAAGCACAGAGTAAAGACAACTATTGAAAGAAGCCAGAAAAATTCCAATTCACAAGTAATTTGATTAGAAACCCTGCTGTGGTTCCTGCTGACCCTCTCAACGTGAAGCAAAGCAGGAGCTGAACAGTGCCCTCAGTCAGATGGTGGAACAAGAGGACCTTTAAGGTCCCTTCCAACCCAAACCATTCCATGGTTCTGTGATTTCTCTATCAAATTGTTCCAAAACACCTTACTGGTGGGAAATACACACATGGACAGGCTGGATTTGGGAGCAACCCTTTTGGAGTAGGAGAAGCACAAGACATCAACCTTCAGCCACACCAAAGATATGCATCAATTTATTACCTAAAAATGGAATTTTTCCTTTGTGATACCAGCCTAGATGAGGTTTCAAAAGCAAGGGAGCCCTATTAAAATTAAACCTGTGTGGACAATGAGTTAAGAAGCAGCTGAAACTGTAAACAAAGTCCTTCCCCTGAGCACGAGCGTGGAGAACTTTGCTGCACATTTCACCACAGAATCAGTAACTAAACCTCAGGAAGAGATGCCAGGAGGAGATAGGCAAACCAAGGGGGTTCAGGTATTGCCAAATGCCTGACAGAGCCAAATCTCTGTCCCTGGCCAAGTGTGTGGGTACAGAAAGTTCTTATTGATGGCCTTATGAGCAGCTGGTTTGTGCACTGACCCTTCAAACCCCCTGCCACAGCTCTCCTTCAGCCAGCCTTGCCTTCCTGTGAGCAGAAAGTAAATATTTTTTCCAGCTTAAAAAAAGCCAAATACACACTTAAAAAAACATCCATGGGCTCAGGACAGCCAGGCTGGGCTACACCCACCTCAGGGGACTTGGCAGGAACATCAGTGCCACGTTCAGAGCGGGGCTGCTGTCACCAATATCAGTGCATTTTGATTTTTTTATCCAATAAAACACACCCTGAGGTGCTTCAGGCAAATTCAGACATTAAAACTGGGACTCAGGCACACACAGAGTTCTGAGCTGGAACAGGATCAGGGTTTGATGGAGGTACCAATCCCAAATCCAGCAGGTATTTCCCCAGAGCCACACCTGGCTGACAGGACAGGGGCCACCCAGAGGCATCTCTGCCTGCTCAGGGAAGCTCCAGGGATCTGAGAGCCCAGGTGAGCACTCCTGCTTCTAAAAGCAAATAAATGGTGAAGTCAGCACTGGGATGATGTAACATGCCCTGATCAGACAGGTGAGGTGCCTTTGGGAGCCTTCTCCAGCAGCAGCTCATCCACCCCAGGCATCTGATGACATCTGGGAGTAAGGATTACTCAGTTAGATGTTGTAGAGTGCTATAAAACTATATGGATTTTTTTTTTTTTTTTAAAAGCTGCTGCAGTGTGAGGAGAGGAATTCTTGGGAATCACCTGCAAGGTCCAGGCAGGGACAGAAGGTTCAGCACAAGCTCAGCCAAGGCGTTGCCTTGGAAAGGAGGGCAAAGTCTGGCTCCCTGGGAGGTTCCTTCCAGGCAGGGCTGTCCCTGGAGCTGTCCTGGCATCCCAAAGCTCTGCTGTCCTTGAACACACTCTGAAGGTTGGGAGGGGAAGTGAGTGACAAGGAAAAGGAAAAACAACTCTGTTTTGCCAGCAGTGTGAGCCTGTTTCTGAAGAATCCAGCCCTGATTGTGCACAGGATGCAGAGGAGATAGATCAGCTACAAAAATCCCCCTCCAAGGACACCCTGTGGCCCTGACAGCGGTGACAGTGCCAGGCTGGGAGCCAGGGAGAAGGGACACTGTTGTGTTTATAGTCCCACATGAATGCAGCTGGCCCCAGGGCAGCTCAGCCTCTGGGATGCCACTTTGGGTGCCAATATTGCCCTCTTCCCACACACCAGGGCAATGGCAGCCTGTCAGGGAGCCTCTGCTCAGCCCTGGGAGAAGGCAGCTTGCACAGCTCAGCCCCTGGAGGTGGGGATGTCACACTCCATCAAGGCTGGGCAAGAGAAATGTGCTGCAACTCTTGGGGCAAATTGAAAACACTCACCCAGCCCAAAAACAAACCCCAAACCAACTCACAAAACAGCACAGCTGGCAGGATGTCCCCAGCACCCCAAAAACCAGCAAGCACTGTCCCTGCTGGTCCAGCTCCCCAGGGAGAGCAGGCAGAGAGGAGTGAGAAGTTACACCACAGCCCATGGAGTCACAGAATTGTGGAATGGTTTGGGTTAGAAGGGACATTAAAGTTCTGCCCAGTCCCACCTCTGCCACGGACAGGGACACTTTCCACTATCCCAGGCTGCTCCAAGCCTGGCTTTTGACACTTCCAGGGATCCAGGGGCAGCCACAGCTCCTCTGGACACCCGGTGCCAGGGCCTGCCCACCCTCCCAAGGAACAATTCCTTCCCAATATCCCATCTAAATCTCTCCTCTTTTAACCTAAACCATTCCCATGAAAAAAAAAAATCAGGTGGATGTGCCCATGTAACAAGTCAGGTGCATTCCTTGCACCTCCAGGGCTGAACCCGATCCCTCTGGAAATCCAAGCCCTCCTCACTTTTGTGTCAGCTCGCAAAAACCCACCTGTGGAGACATCCTGTCCGGAGGCAGAGCCAGCTCCAGAGCCCTTCACTCCTGGGTTAGGACAGCCAGGGAAGCAAAGTCCAGGGGAGCCGGGAGGCTTAAGGAGCGAGCCGGAGTCCCAACAGAGCGCCTTTTGTTCCCGAGCTGCCGATAAGGAGCAGAGCTCCGGCTCACTTCCCTGCCGGTGAGCGCAGCCTCCTCCCGCTCCCCTGGATTCCAAAATAAAAGCTCTTTTTGGGAGCACTCCGGGTGCTCACACTTCCCAGGAATCCATCCCCAAAGAAAAAAAGGTTGAATCTGAAAGCGACCTGTCGAGGTTTATCTCGGCCTTCCTGGTGTTTCTGGTGAATAATTAAGCGTTAAGTGGCAAATTCCTTCCTTATAGCCACGAATAGAGGGATGTAAAAAGCTTGGATTGCTCAGCAGGGGCAGGTCAGAAGCGCTTTGGTGACTCAGAGGATGGTGTGTGGCAGGCAGTGACAGTGCTGACCCCAAAGAAGGTTATAACCACCCCAATGCCGGCCAGCCCTGTGGGACAGCTGATCCATTGGGGTTTCCCCTCTCCATGGCACAGAGAGGCCTCGGCACCGCTCGCACCCACAAGCTCTGAGGGTTTCCTCAGGTTTTCTGTTTCCTCTCTGCAGAAACCACACGCACATCAGCGCTGCCTACCAGCGCAAACCCCCAGATTTCCTTCCATTACCTCTCCACAGCAGGTTTTGCCCTTTTCTCTGGGTTATCCTCGCTGTGCTGCGGGCGGATCCCGGCTGATCTCGGGGCAGAGGGCAGTGCTGAGCAGCGCTGCCCGCGGGGTCCGGACCCTGACAGGAGCCGAGCTGACCCGGGCCAGCCCAGGCTGCTGCTCCCAGCACGGCAGCAAGGAGTTATGCTTTAACCCGAGCTCTGCCCCTGCCTGCTCCTCACACAGCAGGGCACAGCCCCTGTGCTCCTCTGCTTGTGCCTCACGACCTCGGGGAACATCTGAACTCCCATGAGAGCCCAAAATCAGACACTGAAATGAATTAGGAAACCCCAATCCCTGCCCGTTTTACTTCTCAAACTCTTATTGAGACACCTCTGCTTGCACTGCTGCCCCCTCAGCTCCCAGCCCTCCGTGTCCCACAGCCCAGTTCCCACGTTCCCAATCTCACACACTCTGCTGTGGTTCAAGATAAGGCTCCAAGGACTTTGTTTTCCAAACTCCTTCCAGCCTATTTCCTACTGGGCAAACACTTCAAATGGGATCTTTTCTGACCCACAGAGAAATTTCTCACCATAGCCCTGCACTTGGGTCCTGCCTTCAGGGACATCCCTGTCCCATTTACACTCCCACCCTTCCCCCTGCACAATAAATTAATTTCCTTGGTATTTTCAGGCTTCAAGACATCAAATTATCACCATGGACTGATTTGGGAGAGCTGGAGCCCCTCTGGAACCAGGCTGGCAGAGCTGGGGGTGCTCACCTGGAGAGGAGAAGCTCCAGGGATACCTCAGAGCCCCTGCCAGGGCCTGAAGGGGCTCCAGGAGAGCTGCAGAGGGACTGGGGACAAGGGATGGAGGGACAGGACACAGGGAATGGCTCCCAGTGCCAGAGGGCAGGGATGGATGGGATATTGGGAATTGGGAATTGTTCCCTGGGAGGGTGGGCAGGCCCTGGCACAGGGTGCCCACCCTGGATCCCTGGCAGTGCCCAAGGCCAGGCTGGGCAGGGCTGGGAGCAGCCTGGGACAGTGGGAGGTGTCTCTGCCATGGCAGGGGTGGCACTGGATGTGCCTTAAGGCTCTTTCCAACCCAAACCATTGTGGGGTTCTGTGAATACAGGGATAATATGGGACTGCTCACTTGCTGTCCACAGGGCTCATGGCCCTTTGTCTCTCACTGCAGAAAGGCTTTGGGGACAACAGGGACACTGCTCAAGGCTCCATGTTCTTCCCCAGGGACAGATGAGCGGGCATGAACTGCATCTGTCACATTCCACAGCCCTGCAGTTCCAACCATCTGCAAAATTTTAAGCCTACCAGCTGCTCAGGACAAAATGCTCACCAATTCCAGCAGCCAGCCCCTGGACAGGGGTTTGTGACCATTTCATTCATGGTGGGTTTGGGTCAGCCCTGTGAGCAGAGGCCTATGAGGCCATTCCAGAAGGTGGGAATGGCTCTGGTACAGAAAACCTGAGCTCTCACCACCAAGTCCACATTCCAACCAGGAGCCCTTCACTCCTGGGTTAGGACAGCCAGGGAACAACTGAACCCAGGCCTGTGCTGGGGCTTTGAGCCCCTTGCACAGCTCAGAGGAGCTCCCAAAGCTCAACTCCATCTTTTCATCCTGGCTGGCTCCTGCCAGACATGAACCCTGTGCCAACAGTGGTGTGGAGAGGAAGAGGAGGAAAAAACCTCACTTAAAATGTCACAGATTGCAAAGCAGCGCCCTCCCAAAGGCTCTGTGCTCACCAGGCATTCAGGAAGGAAACCTCTGCCTTCAGGAAGGAAAGTATCTTCCTGGGAATTCTGCACTAGGAAAGGAGTGCTCAGAAGGTCCACAGGGCTCCTAGGAGGGGGCACAAGGAGCCTGCAGCAGCCTCCTCCTGTGGAAGAGGTTTCACAGTGACTCCTGTGAGCCAGAGAGAAGCTTGAGAAGAGGATCCATGTTTGCCCCTGGAAGAATTTTCTACCAAGGTCTTTGACATAAACCAAGAAAGAAAGAAGGATAAATAAGAGAAATCTGTAACTGTCTATTCCACTGAGCACTTTGTCTTTCCTGACCAAAGAGTAAAGTGTAAACTTAGGAGTTGTGTAAGAATGTATAAAAAGCATGCATGCTAAAATAAAGACAGGTTTGAAGCCTTCTGAAAATGGAGTGTGGCTTTGTATTGTGACCATCTCAACTGTGACATCCTACAGCCACCCCACATGGGCTCCAGGGACACAAGGAATGACACAAGGCACCAGGAATGACAGTGATGCCTCTGGGAGCAGGTCCCCACGTGCTCCCACAACAGCTTCTGTGTTACAACACACAACTGAGGCCCTGCAAGTCCCTGGTCCCCTTTGCAGAAGCTCTGAGCAGCTGGAGAAACACAGCAATGTGGATTTTTGCCCTCAAAGAAGCCTTAAGTTCAATTGCTCAACATGGAAAACAATCCTGGCTTTAAGGGAGTTAAAGTTTCACAGAGGTGAAGTGTTGGCCCTGAAGCTGCTGCTCAGTGTTGCACAGAATGTCACAGAATATTCTGAGCTGGAGTTCTCCAGCTGCACCTGTAGGCAGGAAAGCAGGCTGGGAGAGCCAGGAGTAGCTCCTACTCCCAAAATACACAAAACTTGGGACGTGCCCAAGTTCCATTTTCCTCCCCAGATCCGCTCCTTCCCTGCTGTACAACTCCCTGCTGTACAAACAGCCAGAGGGGCCGTGCCTGGGCCGGTGCAGCTTCCAGGGAAAGCCGAATTCCCCCCTGGTGGCTGTGCAGAACGTGTTTGCCTGGCTGCTTCCAGCGGGAGCCACGGCAGCTGCCCAGCAGATGGCAACAGTCCTGCACAAGGCACTGCAGCCGCAGGAGTGACGCTGCCCCTCCTGCAGAGCTCAGCCAGGGCCTTCCTCTGACCCTGCTGGCCCAAACCACCAGTGCCAGGGCTAAAAATCCCCGTTTGGGGTATTTATGGTGTGCCCAGGCAGCCTTTACAGGGCACTGGCTGTGCCTCTCCTCCAGCCCACCTGAGGTTATACAGCTCCATGCCCAGCCCAGCCCAATCCCAGCATTTTCATGCCACATTTTCCTTTTCCTGCAGTCATCCTTCCCACTCTGCACTGTGGGATCTCAGCACCTCAGAACTGAGGTGCCAAGTCACTGAGACCACCCTTGGGGGGCTCGGGAGTCCTGGAATGTTCCAGAAGTGTCTGGTGGCTGGACTTTGATCCCACACAGGAGACGACACCTGTATGAGGACAGGAGGGTTTCACCGGGGTGAATGGTGAAGGGATTAGTTAGTTAGAGGGTGAGACACAGGGTTTAGGATTTCTGTACAGGGGGGTTTAGAGAAGTAAGATGGAGGAATTGGGGCGTGTCCTGTCCTTCTTCTTCTTCTTCTTCTCCTCCATCTTCTGTGGTGATGGTGGCACTTTGGGATTGGTCATTACTAAAAGTGCACCAGGCAATAAGGGTGAAAGGTATTGGGGAAAAATGATAAATATTGTACACGTAACTTTGGGTATAAAGATAGGTGACTGTCCGGAGGGCAGACAGTGTGCTCATGGCTGGCTGCTGAGCAGAGCTCTGTCGGGCCGAGAGAAAATCTTTTAGATAAACAATTGATAAACACCGAGACCGAGAAAAGAACTGAAGCCTCTTCTGTTCCTTTGATATGCGGGCTGCCCCAAGGCCACCCCGGGCCTTTCCAGGCCATCCAAACAGCTGAAAACCGGACACTGCACTGGCCCAGGAGCACAGCAGAGAGGCAGAGCCATCACCCTAGGGCAATGTACAGTGGGTATCCCTGTGGTGCTTGAGCTTGGAGTTCCTTTCCAGCCTAAATGATTCCATGATCCCAAGAAAACGAACCCCAAATTCCCCTCCATGTGCCCCAGAGCATTCCAAACGAGTCCCGTGCCTCAGCACTGAGTCATGAACACCACAGGAGCTCTCAAGGGAGAGGCAAGCAGAACTCCCACCTTCCAGGCAGTCAACAGCCAAGCTGTGCCAGCCCAGCCTGGGGGAAAACAGGGCTCAGGTGTCCAGATGGAAAAGCTCCAAGCTCCCTTACATGTGCCTTGGACAAAGCAGGAAGGCTGTCATTAGTTTTTGGTGGTTTCTCACCACCACACTTCCACCTGAGGCAGGAGGAACACACTGGGAGGTGATCTCAGGCAGGGGATGCTCTCCCTGCTCCAGCTGACTGCCCAGGGATGAGGTTCCTCTTGGATGTGTCACAGAAGAGCTGCAGGGATTGGGATGAGCCCCCTGCAAGCGCAGCTGCAGGCACGAGAAGCCACGTGGCTGCAGGAGCTGCTGTCTCAGTGGAGCCATGGGAGCAGAAACCCTCTCTGGAAGCACCTTAACAGACAGCCCTGTCTGCTGGACACTCCTGGAATGGTGCAAGAGCAGCCAGGAGATCCATGGCACATCCAGAGCCACTCTTGGAATGGTGCAAGAGGAGCCAGGAGTTCCATGGCACAGCCAGAGCCACTCCTGGAGTGATGCCACAGGAGCCAGGAGATCCATGGCACATCCAGAGCCACTCCTGGAATGGTGCCACAGGATCCAGGAGATCCATGGCACAGCCAGAGCCACTCCTGGAATGGTGCCACAGGATCCAGGAGATCCATGGCACAGCCAGAGCCACTTCTGGAATGGTACAAGAGCAGCCAGGAGATCCATGGCACATCCAGAGCCACTCCTGGAATGGTGGAACAGGAGCCAGGAGATCCATGGCACAGCCAGAGCCACTCCTGGAGTGGTGCCACAGGAGCCATAGGATCCATGGCACATCCAGAGCCACTCCTGGAATGGTGGAACAGGAGCCAGGAGATCCATGGCACAGCCAGAGCCACACCAGTGGCTGAGCTGGGGCAGTGTCCAACATTACAAATTCCTGAGTTCACACCTTGTCCCCTTCCAAAGCCTTCTCCTGCAGGAAGCAGGTGGTGGTGGCTCTCTCTGGAGAGCAAACACGGGGTCAGAGTCCCCAGCTCTGGGCTCTCAGGGCTTTCCATGGATGCTGAGCTCTCCTGGTGACAGTCACCAGAAGAGGACATGACTCATCAAGCAGAGTAACCTCATTAACAAAGAGAAGACATTTTCCTGGAGACTGCTTAAAGCACTTGTTTGCACTTGTTTGAGCAAACACTAAGGAGAAAAGCTCCTGTCAGACCCCAGCCCTTGGAAGGGCTGAGCACTCCAGCCACTGGGATTCTGGGCTGTTTCAGAGGGACCACAGCCAGTGCTCCACTCAATAACCACAAATGCAGCAATTCCTTCAGCTCTGATGTGACAGGGGAGGAGAAATCCCAGCTGTGCCACTTCCCCCCACGGCCCTGCCACAGCCAGAGGGGCTCAGGCAGTGCCTGAGGTGTCCCAGGTGTGTTTTGGGGTGTGTTTAGCTGAGTGTCCCAGTGCAGCACCTTCCCAGGGCTGACACAGGGATACCCCAGAGCCCAAACTGCTGCTTGCTGCAGTGAGAATTTCACTCTGAGAAAAGTGATGGTTTCACTTTGAAAGGTGATTTTTCCCCCCTTCATCTCTTCTGGAGAATCCAAGCAAGAGGGACTACAGGTATTGGGAACAGCTCTTTATTCTGTTCTCTGCCTGGCTGATTCCCTGCTGCCCCTAAGGAAGAAGGGAATGCTGGAGCCCTCTCCAGCTCTTTTCCCAGTGCTCCCACAAGGAACACACCTTTGCTGCTCCCAGCAGGATGCTTTGTGCCACAGCTTCTCCCTCCCTGGGCCAGCTCCAGCTTTCCAAGCACAGCACTGCAGGACATGTGGGATAAAAGGCACGTTGGGAGCTCACAGCTCAGGCAGAAGAGAACAAAACCCCCTCTCCCCAAGACTCCAGTTTATTTTTACACTCCCAAGGCTCAGTGGTATTTCTTGAGCATGTTCTCATTTGCTGAACCTCTACAAAATCCTGGCAGGCTGGAAATGATTTCAAATCACGTATCCAAGACAACAAGGATAATTCTTCCCCGGCATGTTAAACGTAGAGCTGTCCCTTAGATGTGAATTCAGTAGAAAAATCCACTCAGATCTTTTGGAAAAGGAGATTTCAGGACTCATCACCTTTTTCCTTTGGGTCACCTTGTCTTTACAAGGAAAGGCTGGCCCAGCAGCAGAAGTATTTCATCCCAGTGGGGCACACACCTGCCTGTTGGTATTGCTGCCCAGAATAGCTCCCAGTGCTGACAGAGCTCATCTATGTGAAATTAGCCCTTGGAAAACATCCCTGCTTGGAAATTCAGGCAAGATGGTCCCTTGATACAGGTCTGAGGAGCAAAAAGTGAAAGCCTTTTCCTGTCGCAGCCTCCACACTGCTCAGTCCAGCATTAAAATGCACATTTGTGACCCTGCACCACCTAAAAACCATGGAAATCCATCTCCCTGGCTGCCCTCCTGTCCCACTTCTCTCCTCAGCTGTTCCTGGGGCTTGGAACTACCATTCAAAAAAGAAAAATAAACCAGTATTCAGCCTTGCTTGGAGAAGCTGTGGCTGCCCCTGGATCCCTGGCAGTGCCCAAGGCCAGGCTGGACAGGGCTTGGAGCAGCCTGGGACAGTGTAAAGTGTCCCTGCCCATAGCGAGGGGTGGCACTGGATGATCTTTAAGGTCCCTTCAACCCAAATCATTCCATGATTTTAGGACCAGCTGCTCAACACCCAAGCTATCAGAAATCACAAGTCCAAAATTATGTACTACAGACTACACCAAGCAAAAATACAAATATAAATAAATATATTTGCATGCAAATACAAAGTAGGTCAGGAGTCTCATTACCAGCAACAAATAGTGTGATAAAAATCACAAACAATCATAAAATATCCTGAGAGGAAAGGGGCCCACAAGGATCAGAGCCCAGCTCCTGGTCCTGCACAGGACAACCCCAAAAACATCCAGGCTACCATGACACAGGTGTCACACCCCTGAAGAGGCAAGTTTGGAAAAGAAAAAGCAGAGGGGAGTGATTCAGTCCCCACGTGGGACAGGGACCCAGCCATCCCTTTGCTCCCAAGGCTCCTGCAGCACCTCCTGCTCCAGGCTGGAAGGCACAGAGCAGGAATGGGTGAAGCCTTCCAAGCCAAGCCCAAAGCCCCCAGGCACAGACAAGAGGTCTGTCCTTTCCAGCTGGGAACAGCAGGATCGCTGCTGCAACGTGCTCCTGTGGTAAGGAATGCAAGAGGGAACCAAGGCATGGAGAATTTAACTAGAGGAAAATAACCCAAATCAGAGAAACAGCCTTCATCAAGCCCAAGAACAGAGAGAAAATGGAGATTTTTGTCCTTGGCTCTGCCTTTTACTGGCCAAACAGCACCAAATGTGAGCATCCCACTGTTCTGCTGTGCCTCTCAGGCAGGATCCTGGCTGGTACATCTCAAAGCCAAGCTCAGGTTTTAGAACCTCAGAAACTCCAGCAGGAAGACAAATCCAAGAGCAGCAGAAAGGAGCTCCCTTTCCACCCAGAGCACCATGCTCTGCTCTTTCATCAACACCAATTTTAACTTAAACAGCACCAAATGCTTGGTGCAGCTTCTCTGGGCCCATCACCCAGATTTGTGTTCACATGTTCAGCATCCCCGAGCCCTGTCACAGCACACTACCCTGTCCCAGGCACAGCCTCCATGCCCAAATCCCACTCCACGTGCAGCCAACACTTATGGGAACAAACAGAGCTCATACTTGCCTCAAACGTGACGAAATCATCAAACTCATCGGGGCAGGCCGGGGCTTCCTCCTCGGGGGTATATCCCATATCATACAGCTGGCTGTCAGGGTCTGCAGGGGGGAAAAAACACACAGCTGCAATCACCCAGAGGGAAATCCGCACTCTCACGCCCAGGGTGGGTTTGGGAGGTGTGACAGCGGTGGGACAGGAGCTTCTGTGTGCACGGACCGGCGGCTCCAGCCCTCAGGAAGGGCCTGTGCTCCCAGGCATGCCACCTGCACAAGGCTGAGGGCAATGGCTGCACTTCTCCCTGCCTCAGATCCTACACGGCCCTTGCTGCTCCAATGGGGCCGGCTCCTGGCTTCATCCCTACCCCTCTATTCCTTTCCCTATCTCCGTTCCCTGCATCCTCTCATTCCTCTCCCAGAAGGCTTTAATCCCGCTGTGGGCAGGGAATGCCTGGGATGTGTGTGTGTGACAGCCAAGTGCCATGGGAACGGCGGGGAAGGCAGGCGGCAGCTCCGCGGTGCGGCGCCTGCTCCTCCCGCGGCCGCCCGCAGCAGGAGCGACCGCAAAAAACAGGAGATTTCAGCGAGAGAGCCTCCACATGAATCCTGCTCCTCCCGTGGCCACACGCAGCAGGAGCCTCCACACAAACACAGGAGCTTTGCAGAGAGAGAGACTCCACACAAAACCAGGAGCTTTGCAGAGAGAGAGCCTCCACACAAACACGGGAGATTTCAGAGAGAGAGCCTGCACATGAATTCTGCTCCTCCCGTGGCCACACGCAGCAGGAGCCTCCACACAAAACCAGGAGCTTTGCAGCGAGACAGCCTCCCCATGAATTCCTCCTCCCAGCCCACAGGCCCGTCTGCAGCATTGCTCCCGGCCAGGAGCTTTGCAGCCTCCACATGAATTCCTGTGAAGAGAGCCTCCACATGAATTCAGCTCCTCCCGTGGCCACATGCATCAGGAGCACAAAACCAGGAGCTTTGCAGTGAGAGAGCCTCCACATGAATTCTGCTCCTCCCGTGGCCACATGCATCAGGAGCCTCCACACAAACAGGAGCTTTGCAGCGAGAGAGCCTCCACACAAAAATAGGAACTTTGCACCAAGAGAGCCTCCACATGAATTCTGCTCCTCCCATGGCCACACACATCAGGAGCATCCCCACAAAAACAGGAGCTTTGCAGCGAGAGAGCCTCCACATGAATTCTGCTCCTCCCATGGCCACACACATCAGGAGCATCCCCACAAAAACAGGAGCTTTGCAGAAAGAGAGCCTCCACATGAATTCTGAGCCTTCACACGAATTCTGCTCCTCCTGTGGCCACATGCATCAGGAGCATCCACACAAACACCAGGAGCTTTCAGAGAGAACCTCCACATGAATTCTGCTCCTCCCATGGCCACATGCATCAGGAGCCTCCACACAAAACCAGGAGCTTTGCAGCGAGAGAGCCTCCACACAAACACAGTAGTTTTGCAGCGAGAGAACCCCCACACCAATTCTGCTCCTCCTGTGGCCACACAAAACCAGGAGCTTTGCAGCCTCCCCATGAATTCCTCTCCCAGCCCACAGCCCCCTCCACAGCGCTGCTCCCGGCCCTCGCAGCGAGGAAAGGAGCGAGAATTCCCCGTGCTCCCTCAGGCAGCAGCTAATGGCCGATCCGGCACACGGCCTAGATCCCGGGCGGGAGGCACCGGATCGGGAGCAGTGCTGCAGTCCCAAAATAAACAGCCCACACGCCTCGGAGCTGCCATGGCTGCCGAGGAAGCGGGCCCAGAGAGGAGGAGGAGGCACCTGGCCATGCTCCCAGGCAATGCACAAGGATTTGGGAAGGAACAGTGGTCATCTTTCTGTGCCCTTCAGAGCCCCCTCCCCAGCCCCTCAAAGGGACACACAGGTTGCCCCGATGGGACAGTGCCAGCCTCCTCCAGAGGCACAGGCAGACCTTCCACTCTGGGCCACTCTCCAGGTGTCAAGAAAGGCCATTTTTCATTAAGGAGTCACACTGTGGTCATTTCATACATCTGGTAAAAGGTTAAGGGATATGGGGTTGGTCAAGGCACTGGGGGTGCTCAGCCTGGAGAGGAGAAGGATCCAGGGACACCTTCCAGGGCCCAAAGGGCTCCAGGAGAGCTGGAGAGGGACCTGGGACAAGAGGCTGGTGTGACAGGACACGGAATGGCTCCCACTGCCAGAGGGCAGGGATGGATGGGATATTGGGAATTAGGAATTGTTCCCTGGCAGGGTGGGCAGGCCCTGGCACAGGGTGCCCAGAGCAGCTGTGGCTGCCCCTGGATCCCTGGCAGTGCCCAAGACCAGGCTGGGCAGGGCTTGGAGCAGCCTGGGACAGTGGAAGGTGTTCCTGCCCATGGAATGAGATTTATTTTAGTCTCTTCCAACTCAAAGCATTCTGAGAATCTCTGATTAGGGCACAGGCCTGCAGCAATACCTCCCACCTAAACACCATCTCAGCTGACCATTAAATGCACACTCAGGTGGGCACCTAGGAGATACTGGAGCCACCAGGAGATACTAGAGCCACCAACCTGAGGGGCTCCCTGGGGTGGAGAAGCTGAACATGTGGCACCAAGAAATGATCTCTCCCCTCACCAGGGCCTGACTCCCAGGTTGTGAATCCACTCCAGAATGACCCAAACTGCTTTTCCAGTGCCAGACCCCACAATGTGCCCCACAGGGTCAGGGCTGCAGCGGGGGAAAGGTGCTCTTGGTCACTCCAATATCCCACTGCTGTCCCACCGTGGCAGCAGCAGTGGTGCTGCTCTGGGCTCTCTTCCAGCAAACTCAGAGCAGGGCCCTGGATACAGCTGGAAATGCTGATGCTGACTGCACCCTGCTCAGGGCAGGACCATTCCTGCTCTGACTATTGTGGTAGCACAGCAGGATCTTGGACTTGATGACCATGGAGGTCTTCTCCAACCTTAATGTTTCTATAATCTGAAGATGACATTGTCCCTCTCCCCAGATGTCCCTCTGCCCACCCATGAGCCTGAGCCTACAATCTGGAGGAGTTTTCCCATTAATCATCCCTGGTGCTATCCTGGGATTGGAGCCTGGTGGCTGACAGCAGGGAGGGGATGGGGACAGTGACCTGCTCACCTTGTGGGTGCCACCAAGAGAAGCCTTTGCCCACATCTGAGGGCAAAACCAAAACCAAACAGTGCTCCTGGAAGGCAACTTGTGTCACACCACCCAGAGGGGACAGGCAGCCACCTCTCCTGCCCACCACAGGCAGGGGTCAGCCCCAGGCCATCTCCAGAGATCCTGCTGCACCCCACAGCAGCCCCTGGAACCACATCCCAAAGGCACAGGCTGCTCCCTTCTCCTTTTTCCCTCATCATTTCTCTTCCTCCCCCTCCAAGTAGACACACAAACACTTCCTACTCTTCTACAGACACATATAAAGATATTTATTCTCCTCGTTTCTTCCAGAGGGGCTTGAAAAGGGAGGATGTGCAGGCAAGTGAAAGCTTCCTTTTGGAATCAGGGGTATGAAGCGTGGGCAGAGCACAGGCACAGGCAGCTCCTGCCATCCATCACCTGCCTCCTGCCCAGCTCCTGCCCAAACCAGGAGCTCTGGAGCCTTCCCAGCCCTTCAGGGAATGAACATGCTGGGCATGAACAGGATCCTTGTTGCTCCATCTGTGTGCAGAGAGCCCAGCCCAAAGAGGGGCTCTCTGTGTACCATGGGTTTATTTTCACAGCAAATTCCAGTGTAAAAATCCACGAAAGGCCATCTGAGAGGTCACCTGCACCCTGGTGGTGGCATGGCCAGCACAAGCCATGCTTAGGAGTCAGCATTCCATGTTTCCACCTCCCCATGAGTCACAGAGAGCAAAGACAAACAGCACCACAAACAAAGGTTGATTTTCTGCTGGATTCATTCCCTCCCCCTCCAAAAAAAGCCATATGGTGCTTTGTGTATAGGGAGAGTTGCCATGGAGAGCCTGCAAGTCTGCCAGCACAACAGCCTGCATTAGGCTCACAAATTCCTGCCCAAAAGAGCCAAAAAACCCCAGGAGCCAAAAACATCAGAGACCTTTGGTGTGGAGTGGCACTCCCCATGTGGAGAGCACTGTCCCCAGGTGCAGAGGGGGCCACGTGGTGACAGCTGGAGGGGTTTGCTCCCCCACACCAGGAACAGAGCCAGGGGTGGCCGTGGGCCACCAGCAGCAGCACTGAACAGCCCCAATCTGTGGCACAGGCTGAGCCCAGACCCTCACATTCCCTCTGCTCTCCACTCTGGACATCAAAGTCAAGTCCCAGCTGACCCCTGCTCTGCTTCACATGCCCTTCTCCCTGCCCTCACACACAAAGCAGCCTTTCCTTGCTTACACCCAGCCCTGATTTCTCTTTATCCTTCCTGATGTGGTCACAACACTTGGGGTCACCTCTGCCCTACCCATCTTGTGCCCAGGGCTGGGGGATGGCATCAGGGACTGCCTTTTGTCCTCTGAGTGTCCATGACCACCTTCTCCTGCACTTCCAGCTCTATCCATCACTCCCACTGCCAGGCCAGTCACATCCATAAACATCCAAAAACCTGAAGGGTAAAATCAGGCTCTGAGAGACCTTCCAGGCAGTTTTACTGCCAAACCACCACAGAATCATGGAATCACTCAGGCTGGAAAAGCCCTCTCAGGTCATCAAGTCCAACTGCTCTCCCAGCACTGCCACATCCACATGGCTTTTAAATCTCTCCAGGGATGGTGAATCCACCACTGCCCTGGCAGCTGTGCCAGTGCCTGACCACCCCTTCCATGAAGGAATATTCCCAATATCCAACCTAATCCTCCCCTGGCACAGCTTGGGGCTGTTTCCTCTTGTCCTGTCACTGGAAGCCACCATTGAAAAGCCACGTGGAGGTGACACTTGGGGACATAGGGCAGTGGTGGCCTTGGCAGTGCTGGGGGAATGGTTGGTCTCAGTGATCTCAGAGGGCTTTCCCAACCTGAATCACTCCATGGGCTCTCCATGGGCGTGGGTGAGACCTCTTCTCATGTCTTGTTGAGCTTCAGAGCTCTCAGGTGTGCCAGAATCACCTGGGCTCTCCCAGGAACCCTCAGGAATAGCAGTTCTGGGATAAAGCTCCTGAAATAGATTCTAAAACCTGCTTCCAGAAGGCAGGATGGCAGTGGAAAGGCACCTTGAGTGAAGGGCTGTGGGTACAGCATGGGTCACACAGAGCCAGTTTTATCAGCTCCATATAGAAGTGACCTAGAAAAGGAGCCTTTCAGGAGCATTTAAGTCATCTACCAACACACTGAACACACTGCTGCAAGCCACAGAGCCTCCAGCCCCGAGGGATCCCCACAGGATGGATTTTGTGAGCTCACAGACCTGCACTGATCAGTGTGGGAATAAGGCCTGGAACCTGCCTGAATGGCACAGAACAAAACAGACACCAAAAAGGAACAGGATGAAGTTCTGGTTGGCTTAAGGGAGAACAAATTATATAAATCCAGCTCCCTTACTGGGAATGCTGCTGGAAAACAAGAGACACACAGCCAAGGATTTGAGATTGCAGGAATTCAGGAGGATCCTGCACAGGGCAAGCCACTATCCAGCATTTCCAGAGGCAGCTCGGGGTCTCGTGCTCCAGCAGCCATGTGGAGTGATCCCTGTGGGATAAAGCCAGCACCAATCCCACCCACCCACCTTTGCCTTCCCAGAGTGGCCCAGGAGCACATTTATAACCTGATGCTCCCAGCAAAGAGCAGCTTTCTGCCCCATACTTTCCTGCAGCTCAGCTTCCCCCAGAGATGGGCCAAGGAACAGCAGCCCTTACTGCAAACTATCATTTCCCAAAAATGCCCCAGGGGAGGGAGCAAAGGCAGCCCAGGCTCCCAAGGAAGCAGGGGCACTATGAAGTTGCTTACACAAGCCTGGCTAAAGCTCTTCAGCAGCCCCTCATGTCCTGAGCATCATTTATTGTATTTGTGGGGTGCCCCATGGCAGGAAGGAATGATGCATCTGACTCCATGTTCTCAGAAGGCTAATTTATTATATTATGATACTATATTATATTAAAGAATACTATACTAAAGAATACAGAAAGGATACTTACAGAATGCTAAAAAGATTATAATGAAAACTTGTGACTCTTTCCAGAGTCTTCACACAGCTTGGCCCTGATTGGCCAAAGAGTGAAAACAACTCACACCAGAATCCAATAAAACAATCACCTGTGGTAAAAAATCTCCAAACACATTCCACATGAGCAAAGCACAGGAAAAACAAACGATATAATAATTTGTTTTCCTTTTTCTCTGAGGCTTCTCAGCTTCCCAGGAGAAAAATCCTGGGCGAAGGAATTTTACAGAAAATGTGAATGTGACACAGGAAGCACAAATCCAGCTGCCCTCCCTTCATCCCAGAGGCCTGATGAGCATCTGCTCTAGAGACAGAGCAGGAGGCCACCCTTGGCATCTGGAATCTGTGCTGAGTTGTTTTAATACCTGGAATTTGTGCTGAGTTCAGTTTAACACCTGGAATCTGTGCTGAGTTTAACACTTAGAATTGGGTGCTGAGTTTAAGATCTGGAATTTGTGCTGAGTTGTGTTTAACACCTGGAATTTGGTGCTGAGTTTGACACTTGGAATTTGTGCTGAGTTTAACAGCTGGAATTGGGTGCTGAGTTTAACACCAGGAATCTGTGTTGAGTTAAAACACAGAGCTTCATTTTTAATTCCCAGCCATCTGAGTGGCCTTTTCAGAGTGTCCAGTCACAAAGCCCAGCTCAGATTCCCGCAGCCTTGTGCAGGAACAAAGTCTCACTGCTGGAGGTGTGGAAAAGGAGGTGCTGCCTAGGCCAGCAGTGGCTTAGAGCCACTTTCTGATGGAGAGACTGAGCCTCCAAAATAGCACTTGCTGCTGGTGAAGAGACCTGCTCCACTCCTTCTACTACCAAACCTCCACACTTCTGCAAACTAAACTGGATTTTTAGACAGAGATCACAGAATCATGAAGGCTGGAAAAGCTCCACAGTTTGAGAACACTGAAGCAGAAACTCCTTGAGATGCTCACAGAAGACAATCTTATCTTTACCTTTTATATTTATCTTTATATATTTTATTTTATATTTTAATAGTAATTATATATATATACAATATATATAATTATTATACATATTTATATATAATAAATATCTTTTATATTTTATATAGTCTTTTATATATTTTATTTTTATATAAGAGTGTCCCACAAACAAAATAAAATTAAAAAGAGAAGCCTGACTCAGGAACTCAAATGGACCCAAGGTGGTGACACCCCAAATAAGACAGGCACAAACCAGGCAGTTCCACAGGCTGGGACTGACTGGACACTCCCATTCCATCCTGAAGGCTTCAGCATTCTAGCTCAAAGCTCCCACATGGAGAAATGAGGATAAGAATTAAACCCAGTTCAATCCTCCCCAGCTCAGAGCTTCCAACCCCAGGCCCAGGAAATGCTCACAATGTTCTTACCTCCAAGCATGGCTGAATTTCATTTTCAGACAAATGCCTGAGTGGTTTAGACCACAAGGATCAAAGGAATCACTTTCAATACCTACAGCACTTCCATCAACGTGCAGGCATTAGTATTTGTCAGTCAGGTCTCACTTGCCATTTCTGCCCTCCACTAGCCACACCAAACACTGAACACAATTAATGGCAAACCTCTCCAAAGCTGTCACTGAGCCCTGGGGAGGGGTTTGGATCAGAACCACCCAGGTGCCTCTGGAAAAGATGAGATGGACAGGAGAGCTGTGAGCCTGGGCAGGCACTACAGACACCCCCTGCTCCAGCCTAGGCTCCAACCTCAACAACAGAGCTGCAAAATCACCAATGAAAATTATTTATGAAGTTATTTATAAAGCCTCTGATCTCAGACTTGCCCTCTGTGTCCTGATAAGAACCCGTTCACGTGGGTCCTTTTTCAGGCTTATTTTGCCCAGAAAAGGTACCTGGACTGTCAGTGACTCTTTGTTTTTATTGTCTCATATTGTCCTAAATCCTAATTGTCCAAATTTTTATTACTCTGATTATATTACTACTTTTATAACCATTTTATTACTAATAAACTTTTAATATTTTAAAACCAATGATTGGTGTTTTTCACATCAGGGGTGCCAGGTCACCCAGTGCAGTCCCAGCCCCCAGGCTGTGACAGAGCCAGGCAGGGAGGAGCAGAAGTGCTGGGTGAGTAATTATCCCTTTGTTAATAACTCTGGATGGACTGGATTCCTCAGGAGAAACAGCTGAGAGCTCTGCAGGGCTGCTTTCCTAACTCTAAGGTGGGCCAGGGATCTCCTGAGCCCTGTCCAGGTGCTCCTGCTCAGGAGAAGGACACATTCCCCACCTTCCAGGGCTGATCCAAGCACTGACGATCCCTCCAGAGCCACAAGGATCAAAGGGAACACTTTCAATACCTACAGCACTTCTATCAACGTGCAGGCATTAGTATTTGTCAGTCAGGTCTCACCTGGTGCTCCTGCTCAGGAGAAGGACACATTCCCCACCTTCCTGGGCTGATCCAAGCACTGACAACCCCTCACTCTGGCCTAACATCCAAACCTGAGACAGCAGAACAGGCAGGACAGAAACCACCTCTCACACCCACGTGGAGCCACCAGCCCAGCCCAGCCCAGCCCTGCCCAGCCCATCCCAGCTCCCAAATGCATTCCCAGCTCCAGATGTGGAGGAAAACAGCACAGCCCAGAAAGGGAATCCTGCACTGGAGAAACACAGGCAGGAGATGGAAGAGGAGAAATGTGATTTAACAGAACCTGCCTCTCTTTTCTCTTTAGTCATCATCTCCAGAGTAGAGCATGCTAATGTTATAGATACATATTATTATACTGGCTTTTTGCAAATATTTAAATGGATTTTATATGTGTAATGTTAAAGTAACTTTGTTATAAAGATATAGTTTGTATTTCTGTCATTAATTAAGCTTAGTGAAATAGCTGATAGAAGTGTGCTTGTGTTAAAATGCCTGTTTGGGTGGGATAACACCCAATGAACACAGGATGAGGACACCTGTACAGATCTGCCAACCATCAGCACTCACTGTCTGAATACAGTGTGCACCAAGTCCCAAAAACTGGAGCTGATAAAAAACGAGTAAAACCACAGCCAATGAATACCCATGCTCTAAAAAGGTGGATCCAAGGAGGAGATGTGCTAAACAGCTCTTGGAACGTGTAAACTAGTTTGGGGAAAAGTTTACTATGCATAAGGGTCTATGAATATGCAAAGAGCTGATGTAATTAAAATGTATTTTAATTAAAAGGGATATTCCCAAAGATAACAGGGTGCTCTTGGCTGAATGCCATAATAACCTCTGCTACATAGTCGTGGTCTCCTATTGTCCTTCATTAAACTTTTTACATTTTCACAGGAAAGTGTCGTGTTTTTCACACTAAGAACTGCTCCAAAGCTCCAATAAAGCACTGCTCCCTATTTTCATCATCCTGGGAAAGCAGGTAGTCCCTGCAGTGGCTTTTATCCTCCTTTCCCAGTAAAATTTGCTTTTTTTTTTGGGCATCAGATTTGTCTTTATCAGGTTGGGTTGTGGTCTGTGGGTCAAAAAGCCACCACAGGTTTCCTTCACTTCAGGACACATGGAAGTCTCTCCAGTCTAGAATTAGCTTTGATTTCCAGGAGATCTGGCTGCACAGGAATGCTCTTCCCTCCCAAGGAATGCTGAACCAACAGTGATTCTTTGGGGATTTGATCCCAGCTTTAACCCCAGCTTAGAACCAGAACTCCCCTGGACTCAGGGTGTATTTCAGACCTGTTACACTCCACAATAGTGACCTGACACAGCCAGATTTCTCAGGCATATGCTCCAAAGCAGGAATTCATGAAAGGGAAGAGATTCCTAAAGAGGGAATTCTCAGAGGGGCAGAGATTCTTAAGTTGGAAGATGTGGCTGGGGGTGTGTATTCTGTTTAATCTGTCAGAGCTGGGGCAATTCTCTGCTGTCCATGGGCAGTTTTTTCTTTATCTCTCCCACAGCCAACCCTCCCTCCAGGAGATCTCTGCTGTCCATGGCCACTGAGTGTCCCTGCAGGGCTGATCCCATTCCAGCATCCCATGGGGAGATGCTGTGCCCAGGGGAGGAGCCAAGTATTCCTACCTGGATCCAATCTGAGCCTGGCACAGCACAGCAGCCTTTGCCCCCTGCATTGCCAGAGGAGCAGCTTTCTGCTGCCCTGCATGGCCAGAGGGAGCCCAGGCCCATCTGCAGCAGCCCTGGAGCTGCAGAGGAAAACTCCCCCCTTGTGCAGGATCCCTGCTGCAGCAGAGCCACAGCTGGCACTGCAGGAGGGCTGAGCCCCCATGGATGGGGCTGGGACACCCCCTGGCACACAGGGGACAGGGCATGGTCTCACTCTGTCAGCATTGTTTTGTATTATTACATCTTTATTTTATTTTTATTTCCTTCCCTAATAAAGAACTGATATTCCTATTCCCATATCTTTCCCTGAGAGTCTATTTCAAAATTACAATAATTTAGAGGGAGGAGATTTACCTTTTCCACTTCAAGGGAGGCTCCTGCCTTCCTCAGCAGACACCTGGCTTTTCAAACCAAGACCTTCCCATGCCAATCTCCCATTCCTGGCCCCCAGACCCTTCACAGCATTTTCCAGCAGCGTGTTTGAGCCATTCCTTGCTGCTCTCATCCCAGAACTGCCTACAGACACAGCTCTCCAACACTTGTGCTCCTCTCCCAAAAGTAGGTCAATGCAGTATGTCATGTGCCAGGCTGCTTTGGGGAAGCACAGCTCCCTCTGAGCCATGGAGCACCCAGCAGCCTCCCCCTGTCACCCTTCACCCAGCTGCCACACTGATGAATTCACTACAAACAAGTGTTTATGGAAATCAAAAGAGAAATGCAAGTGCAGAAACTGCTCTGCTGAGCCAGAAGTGCCCCCCCACCAACACCCGAGTCCTTGCCCTGCTCTATTGTTATAAGATCAAATCCATTAATGGCTGGATTCAATCCTTCTGAAGGAGTTTTCCAACTTAAATGATTTTATGTCTATATTACAGCAGAAATAGTGATTTAAAAGAGCTTGGGAACAGTGTGATTGTGGTTCCTCTCCCAGCCATTGCTCCAGCTTCCAGGGGAAACAGAAAATGCCCCCTGCTCATCCAAGCCTCCCTGCTCCCCCTGCCATGGGGAGGAGGGCTGCAGCCAGGATCTGCTGATCCTGGGGGCTGCACAGCTGGAGAGAAAGTTCTTCACATACACAGGAGCATTTGGGTGCTCCTAGGAGCAGAAAAGGGATTTTTCTTCTCCAGGGACACTGGGGCTGGAGGAAAGGAGCACCCAGCTCTGTGTCCCTGCCCTGGGGCTGTAGCTGTGTCCTGCCCTGGAACAGCCTCCAGCTGGGTTGGGTCCATCCCTGCTTGGTTCTCTTGTGTTTGCATCTCCACAGAGCATCGGTCTCTGTGCCCTGGGCACACTCAGCCTTCCTGCCAGGAGAGGGATGGAGACAGACCCAGGTCCTTGTGACCACAGAGCACCCCAAAGCAGCTCAGCTCCATCCCAAACGCTCCTAATTCCCCATTCCCTGCGAGCACACAGACTTAACAGAACCCCAGAATTACTGAGTCTGGAAAGACCTCTGAGATCATCAGGTCCAATCTGTGCCCAGCTTGTCACCAGCTCAGAGTACCGAGTGCCACATCCAGGCTTTCCCTGGACACCTCTAGGGATGGGGATTACAGCCCCTGCCAAGGCCTGGCCATCCTTTCCATGAGGAATTTCCTCCTGATGTCCAGCCTGACCCTCCCCTGGCACAGCCTGAGGCCGTTCCCTCTCCTCCTGTCCCTGTTCAGGGAGCACAGCCTGACCCCCACTCGTGTCCACCCTCCTGTCAGGAGCTGTGCAGAGCCAGAAGATCCCCCTGAGCCTCCTTTTCCCTGGGCTAAAGAACCCCAGTGAAGCCCTCACACATTTTTATGGGCAGGCCCAGTGGTTTCCAATATAACCCTCTAAGCACCACTATTTCAAGGGAAAAAAATCCAAATTAATTTCAAGAAAGCCTTGGCTGCTCCTGTCCCTGGCAGAAGGGGGCACAGACAAGCACATGGACCCCAAACCTGACCAGCACAATCCTGGTGCTACAATCCTCCTCCTGCACCACAGAGATGAGCACAATCCCCAGCTCCCAAGAACAGCACAGGGATTATATTTTTTTCAAGTATCCATATAAATTTTAAAGAGCCATTTAAATCTCCACTCCTTTCAGGGACAGAATTAACACTCATCTTCCTAAAGTCCTTATCCCCACCAGCAGTATGTATAGCACATCCATATGGATCTGCCAGAGCACAGCAAGATGCAAAGGCAAAAATAAAACAGCAGAAGACATAATGAGAGCAATTTGGGTTTTATTCTCGCTCATGAATCAATCTTGATTTCCCATTCACAGCACCCCCCGTTCCCTGCACGCCAGCTGTACACAAAGAGGCATCTGTCCTACCTTCAGCCATCCAAGGAGCTGTGTCCCTGTGGATGCTGCTTCAGCCAGGGTTAGGAGCAGCAGGAGCAGCAGGGAGGTCTCCACTGCAGCAGTGCTGCACGAATCCAGGGATCAGCAGATCCCAGGGGAACGTAGGAAGTGCTCAGAGCGGTGCCAGCTACTCCCTGAGTTGAGTCAAACGGGCACACGGGCTCTGCTTCCATCTGCTGAGCCCTGGGCAAGGCTTTCCTCCCCACAAGCAAAAGCTGCAATATCCACCTGGGCCTGGCCACCCCCTGTTGCAAACCCACTGCACCTGCAGCAGCCAGGAGGGGCAGAGGGTGCTGAGGATGCCCACAGACAGAAATAACTGCAGGATGGGGAGTGGAGAGGAATGCAAGCTTGGGCTTCTGCAATTATCCCTGGGCAAGGAAAGCTTTCCTTTTGCGTAGCAAAACCCATCTGCAATGCAGATCCTACAGAGGGGGGGAAAACCTGCACAGAAAGCAAACAGGGGTTACCTTACTGGGTATGCCACACCCTGGAATGCCCCCAGGAGCCAGCAGGATCCAGGTCACCAGGGCAGCCAGCCTGTGCCACCACGTGCTGCCTGCAGTGCCTCTGAGTGGCTTCTGGGCACGCTGGGCTCTGAGGTGACATCTGAGCACTGTCACAGCCAGGGCACAGCCAGGGCAGTGCCAGCAGGGAATGTGGCACACAGCCTGCACGTGGGACAGCTCTGTGGATCTGGGCTTGGGAGCTGATGTGCAGCTCCCTCCTGGCTCTAAGCCCTTAAGGTGTTGTGGGAACAATAGTAAAGGTGAGAAGCTCAGGGCTTCTAATTAAATCAGGGGGATTTTCTTTCAGTTTCATCTGTGTGTTATTTGAAAAATGCCTAAAAATTGATGGATTGGGTTCTGTCTCTTCTTACCTTTGCTGTTTTTCCCACAAGGTACAACACTCACATCCTTCATTCAGAGAAGGGCTGCATGTGGCCTTTCCTCTCAGAAAATTCCCAGCTGACACTCAGCTGCCAGGAGCTCACCAACCTTTCTGGACAGGGCTGCAGAAACCCTGGGAATGCTCTCTGAGATCCTCCCAGGGATCTTCCCAAGGTTTGGGGAGCAGGGAACACCCCCCGAGATACTCCCAGGGATGCTCCAGGATCAGAGAACAGAAACCCTGGGAACACCCCATAGATCCTCCCAGGGATGCTCCAGGATCAGAGAGCAGAAATTCTGGAAATGCCCTCTGAGATCCTCCCAGGAATGCTCCAAGATCACAGAGCAGAAACTCTGGAAATGTCCCCTGAGATCCTCCCAGGGATGCTCCAGGATAGGAGAGCAGAAACCCTGGAAATGCCCTCTGAGATCCTCCCAGGGATACTCCAAGATTGGAGAGCAGAAATTCTGGAAATGCCCTCTGAGATCCTTCCAGGGATGCTCCAGGATAGGAGAGCAGAAATTCTGGGAACACCTCTGAGATCCTCCCATGGATGCTCCCAAGATTGGAGAGAAGAAACCTTGGAAATGTCCCCTGAGATCCTCCCATGGATACTCCAAGATTGGAGAGCAGAAATTCTGGAAATGCCCTCTGAGATCCTCCCAGGATCACAGGATCACAGAGCAGAAACCCTGGGAACACCCCCTGAGATCTTCCCAGGGATGCTCCTGGGATGGGGACTGGAGAGCAAAAACCCTGGAAACGCCCCTGAGATCCTCCCAAGGTTTGGGAAGCAGAAACCCTGGGAACACCCCATAGATCCTCCCAGGGATGCTGCAGGATCAGAGAGCAGAAACTCTGGGAATGTCCCCTGAGATCCTCCCAGGGATGCTCCAGGATAGGAGAGCAGAAACCCTGGGAATGCCCTCTGAGATCCTCCCATGGATGCTCCCAAGATTGGAGAGAAGAAACCTTGAAAATGTCCCCTGAGATTCCTCCCAGGGATGCTCCAGGATAGGAGAGCAGCAATTCTGGAAATGCCCCTGAGATCCTCCCAGGGATGCTCCAAGATCACAGAGCAGAAACCTTGGAAATGTCCCCTGAGGTCCTCCCAGGGATGCTCTTGGGATGAGGATTGGAGAGCTGCAGCCCCACAAAGGCTCTGCAGTTCCAGTTGGGAACAGTGTGGTGCTCCCACTCAGGCAGAGCCACAGCTTGACCCCCAGCCCTGGATTTGCTCCTCAGCATCCTGCCCTGCCTGCTCCAGCTTCCCAGCTCCAGGCTTTTCCCTCCAGCCAGGAAGTGCCTCTGGGGAGCTGAAGGTGCTCCTCCTGCTCCTCTTACTCAGCCCCTCGAGTGTCTTTCCCTTGGCACAGTGGATTTGTAACCCAGCTCCTCCAAGGCTGGCACTGCCAGGCGTCTCCCAGGTCTCCCTCCTTGCAAACAGGAACTCTCTTAGAGTTTCCAGGTTTGGGTGTTGGCTCTTGAGCTGGATTTTCCATCTCCCCAAATCCAACAGGCTTTTAGTTGAAGCATTTAAAAAATAAACAATAATAAAAAAAGAGCTGTGACTATTTCCATCCTGGGGCCCTCCCTGAGCTCCTGGACACATCCATCCCTCCGTGGATGCACTGTCTGTTCTCAGTGCACAGGGGCCCCTTTGTTCAGGGATCAGAAGCCAAGGCAGAGGGGCTGGGTGAGGCTGGCAGCTCCACGAGTGCCCCTTTCCCTGCCTGGCACAGGGGTCCCCAAAGTGCCACCTCCAGCAGTGCCCTGTGTGCACCTCCCACAGCCCCTTCCCTGCAAGCCAGATGTTCCAGATGTTTTAGCTCCTAGGATGTGTGTGCATGACACAAGTTGCTCCTCACCCTTGTGAGCTGCAGTGTGAGCACAGAGATTTTCAGAGAGGCCCCTGCAGAACACCAGGTGTCTGAAGCTTTGAGGGTTTCGATACCTGGACTGGGGAAGGGCTCTGTGGGTGAGCACAGGCCTGGCTGTGAGCCAGCTGAGCCTGATGCTGTTTGCCACCAAAACTCCTTCTCCAGCTGCTCCTGCAGCCAGGACCCAGAGGAGCAGAGCTGCTCCTTGCTCCAGGCACCTCAGTTTGTGATTCCAGCCCCTGGAACCTCACTGCCCATCCCAGGGCAGCTCCTCAGTTTGTGATTCCAGCCCCCTGGAATGTCACTGCTCCATCCCAGGGCAGCTCCTTGCTCCAGACATCTCAGTTTGTGATTCCAGCCCCCTGGAACCTCACTGTCCCATCCCAGGGCAGCTCCTCAGCTTGTGATTCCAGCCCTCTGGAACCTCAATGTCCCATCCCAGAGCTGCTCTTTGCTCCAGACACCTCAGTTTGTGATTCCAGCCCCTGGAACCTCACTGCCCATCCCAGGGCAGCTCCTCAGTTTGTGATTCCAGCCCCTGGAACCTCACTGCCCATCCCAGGGCTACTCCTCAGTTTGTGATTCCAGCCCCCTGGAATGTCACTGCTCCATCCCAGGGCTGCTCCTTGCTCCAGGCACCTCAATTTGTGATTCCAGCCCCCTGGAACCTCACTGCTCCATCCCAGGGCTGCTCCTCAGTTTGTGATTCCAGCCCTCTGGAATGTCATTGTCCCATCCCAGAGCTGCTCCTTGCTCCAGGTACCTCAATTTGTGATTCCAGCCCCCTGGAACCTCACTGCCCATCCCAGGGCAGCTCCTCAGTTTGTGATTCCAGCCCCCTGGAATGTCACTGCCCCATCCTAGGGCTGCCCTTTGCTCCAGACATCTCAGTTTGTGATTCCAGCCCCTGGAACCTCACTGCCCATCCCAGAGCTGCTCCTCAGTTTGTGATTCCAGCCCCTGGGGGCTCACTGTCCCATCCCAGGGCAGCTCCTCAGTTTGTGATTCCAGCCCCTGGAACCTCAATGTCCCATCCCAGAGCTGCTCCTTGCTCCAGACACCTTAGTTTGTGATTCCAGCCCCCTGGAACCTCACTGCCCATCCCAGAGCTGCTCCTCAGTTTGTGATTCCAGCCCCTGGGAGCTCACTGCCCCATCCTAGGGCTGCCCTTTGCTCCAGGCACCTCAATTTGTGATTCCAGCCCCCTGGAACCTCACTGCCCATCCCAGGGCAGCTCCTCAGTTTGTGATTCCAGCCCCCTGGAACCTCACTGCCCATGCCAGGGCAGCTCCTCAGTTTGTGATTCCAGTCCCCTGGAATGTCACTGTCCCATCCCAGGGCTGCCCCTTGCTCCAGGCACCTCAATTTGTGATTCCAGCCCTCTGGAACCTCACTGCCCATCCCAGGGCAGCTCCTCAATTTGTGATTCCAGCCCCCTGGAACGTCACAGTCCCATCCCAGGGCTGCTCCTTGCTCCAGGTACCTCAATTTGTGATTCCAGCCCTCTGGAACCTCAATGTCCCATCCCAGGGCTGCTCCTCAGTTTGTGATTCCAGCCCTGTGGAATGTCACTGCTCCATCCCAGAGCTGCTCCTTGCTCCAGGTACCTCAATTTGTGATTCCAGCCCCCTGGGAGCTCACTGCCCCATCCCAGGGCAGCTCCTTGCCCACAAACAGGCTCCTTCCAGCCAGGCTGAGCTTTCCAAGGGGCTGGGATGTGACCCCTGGCTCCTGTTTCTCCCTGAGGAGATCCTCCAGGAGCTGCAGCTCCTCACTGAGGATGCAGGGACTCACTCTGGCCCCTTCTGTTTCTTTTCCCTTGCATCTCACTGATGGTTGTGGGAAATATTTTTTGCCATTCAAGAAAAAGAGGGAAATGTGGGAAATTAATTTGTGGAGAATTCTCAAAGCCTGACAGAAAGCTCACACATCTGTATACAAACCTTGAAATAAAAAATACTATCCTAGAAATGCCATAGAATAAGACAGACATTATTAAGAGAGAAATAGAATTAGAAACAAGTTTCAAAAAATAACCTTACAAATAAAACTAGATACTTTAGAGAAACAGAACTATAAAAGATACATTGTAGTAGGCCATTTTAAATTATTAGCTTTAAGACATTTACAGTGTAGTGTACCAAGCCAAAGCCAGATCAAGAAATGCTTATAATGTATTATAATTAAGAAATAATTTTCTTCTGCTTATAATAGAACAGATTGGAAAAGCAGGCAAGCCACTCCCTGAGTAGCAGGGAAGGACAAGGGGATTCGGTCACACTAAGCCTTCTCCTGACACAGAGATGGGGCATCTTAAAAAAATTTAAAATGCTGAGAGGCATTTAAAAAAATTTTATTCTGTTAAAAAAATTTAAAAAATTAAAAATTACAAGTTTAAAAATTTTAATTTTTTAAATTTTTTTTAAATTTCAAATGTTGAGAGGCATTTATAAAACTTTTATTCCATTTTTAGTCTCATGTGAAGGCTGAGACAACACAGATGTTATAATTCACACCATCACAATCAGAAGCCAACTATTTCCTGATTACAATACACTACAAATGTTTCCTGGCCTATTCTTTCATCTTTTGTGTAAGGCTGTCTAAGTCCTTAAAATGCAACCAAAACCAGCAGAGTTACCTATGGAATCCTTGCAGGAAACAGCAGCTCCCAGCACAGAAATACCTTGCAACCAACTTCTTCCTCTTTATTCAGAAAGATTTGAAAAAATAACAGAGAATTTCTGTAGCTGACCAAAAACTGTGTCTGTTCTCCTTGAAGGGAACATTAATAATCAGCAGGGAAGGACAAGGGGACCCAGCAGGAACAGAGACCATGGGGAGCTGAGCCTGATCCAGCAGCTCCTGTGTCCCCACAGGGCTGAGAACAGAGCTCAGCACATCCCAGAGCAGGGAGAGCCTCTGGATTTACTGGTATTTGGGTGATTTACCCAAATTTACTGGGAAATTTACTGGGAAATTACTCTGGAAGCACTCCCTGGCCATCCACGCTGCAGGCATAACAAAACCCCTACATCCATGAGAACCTACAAAACCTACATCCATGAGAACCTACAAAATCTACATCCATGAGAACCTACAAAAATCTATATCCATAAAAACCTACAAAAAACTACACCCATGAGAACCTACAAAAACCTATATCCATGAGAACCTACAAAATCTACACTCAAGAGAACCTACAAAAAACTACATCCATAAAAACCTACAAAAAACTACATCCATGAGAACCTACAAAAATCCACATCCAGGAGAACCTACAAAAACTACATCCATAAAAACCTACAAAAAACTACATCCATGAGAACCTACAAAAAACTACATCCATGAGAACCTACAAAATCTACACCCATGAGAACTTACAAAAAAACTACATCCATGAGAACCTATAAAAACTACATCCATGAGAACCTACAAAAATCTATATCCATAAAAACCTACAAAAAACTACATCCATGAGAACTTACAAAATCTACATCCATGAGAACCTACAAAAATCTATATCCATAAAAACCTACAAAAAACTACATCCATGAGAACCTACAAAAACCTACACCCATGAAAACCTACAAAATCTACACCCATGAGAACCTACAAAAACTACATCCATGAAAACCTACAAAAACCTATATTCATGAGAACCTACATCCATGAAAACCTATAAAAACTACATCCATGAAAACCTACAAAAATCTATATCCATGAGAACCTACAAAATCTACATCCATGAGAACCTACAAAATCTACACTCAAGAGAACCTACAAAATCTATATCCATGAGAACCTACAAAAACTACATCCATGAGAACCTACAAAAATCTATATCCATAAAAACCTACAAAAAACTACATCCATGAGAACCTACATCCATGAGAACCTACAAAAACCTATATTCATGAGAACCTACATCCATGAGAACCTATAAAAACTACATCCATGAGAACCTAAAAAAAACTACATAAATGAGAACCTACAAAACCTACATCCATGAGAACCTACAAAAAACTACATCCATAAAAACCTACAAAATCTACACCCATGAGAACCTACAAAAATCCACATCCAGGAGAACCAGGCTTTCCCATCCAGCCCTCACTGTGGGAGGGCAGGAGGCAGCCAGGAGTGCCTAAAACCTCTCCTTAAAGCCCCAAATCCCAATTCCTCTGCTCTGTCCCCTCTCAGTCAGCATCACCTGGCCAGGCAGACACAGAGCTGGCCCTGGGGCTTTGTGTGAGGGCTGGGGGGCAGTGGGACAGGCCCTGGCACAGGGACAGACAGACAGCTCAGCATCCTGCATGGAAAGGCCAAGTGGACATGAAGCAGTTGTGAGAAATGCAGCTGACAGAGGAAATTTGGCTGGGTTTGTAACTGCACCTTCAGTTTGTCAGACTCCAAGCAAATCCCAGGAAATCTCCTCCCAGACAGAAGAGAGGCAGAGAAGAGTGGGACATCCTCAAAAATAAACCCTGCATTAACACAGCCACCAAAAGGTGAGGACTTCACCAAAAGGTCCCAGCTGACACCATCTCTCTCTTCTATAACTGACCCAAGAATTTCAGAGCGCCAAGAAATCCAGCAGAGCATTCCCTGACTAAAAATAGGCCCAGCTAATTAATAAACCTTGTTAAAAGGCACACCCAGCAGCAGCATGACCTCTGCTTTGGTTACAAAGGGATGGTCAATATTGACTGTCTAAAAAACAGCAGCAAATCCTTCAGGTGGCTTCAATGTAAGCAATGCTCAGTTGGGAAAAAAAGAATCTGCTCTGCTCCCTGCCCTGGGCTTCTTTTATAACCATTTAATGCCATGTGTTGTTAGAGAGCTCAGCCCTTCCTAACCACGGTAATAAACACATATCAATCTCTTTCAAATTTAATAAATAGAGCCCCTAAAAGCTTTGCCTGGATCTGCTTTTCCCATTCAATTAATAGAACACAACACCAAAGTGATGAATTATTGAGGAGAAACACGAGCCTGGCCTTTCACAAATGCTCTACTCCAATGGCAATTTATTACAAATTAATAGTGTGCTGCAGCTCCTCCTGCTTCCTGGCAGCTGGGAATTGCTCAGGAAACTTGGGAGCTGCCATAAAACACTGCTGCTCAAATCATCCTGGAGGGGTTTGGGTGGGAAGGGAGCTCAAAGCTCCAAGGGTTTGGACAGCACTGCCAGGGTGGGATTGTTGGGGGGTCTGTGCAGGGCAGGAGTGGGACTGGGTGCTGCCCTCAGTCCTTCCCAGCTCAGGATATTCTGTGTTTCCAGGGTTCTAACTAAGAGAGCCCAGGGTCTGGAGGGTCCCAGTCCCACAATCACCTTTTCTGCAGCTGCATTTTTGCAGTATTTGGGCACCCCTTACTTCATTTTGGGTAATTTTTCAATCCCATTCCAATTCCAACACCTTCCATTAGTCCCAGGCTGCTCCAATCCCTGTCCAACCTGGCCTTGGGCACTGTCAGGGATCCAGGGACATCCAACCCAAATCATGCTCTGGGCACCCTGTGCCAGGGCCTGCCCACCCTTGCAGTAAACAAAGAAATAAACAAACAAATAAATAAATGAATAAATAAAGTGGGGGTGGAACGTGGGAGAAAGAGGAAGGATGGGAAACTGACAGAAGAACAGGAGAAACCTTTGCTTTGAGGGGTTTTTACTCCTGGAACAGCACAGTTTGTAAGGCAAGGATGGTTCTTTGCCACCCTTGCAGCACAGTCCATGGGCAGGGCTGGAATCCCAGATAAGCATCTCTGAGCAGAGCTGACTGTTGTGCAAGGATGAGAATTCACATTTGCACATTCAGAACTCCAGCTGCTCAGAAAGAGATTCCCAGATTTCTCACACCCTGCCTGGCCCAAAATGACCCTCTGACACTCTGAGAGAAATCCCAAATTGAAAAAACAACTGAAAAAAACCCCCCTTTTCTGCAGTAAAGGGGTTCAAATGGCAACCAGCCAGAAAGATACTTCACACTTCACCAAGCTTCTGCTCTGGAAGCACTTGCAGGAATCCCTCAGGAGCCAGGTGGGGATTGGCATTGCCTGCTGGAAGATCATCCTGACCCCAGCCAGGGAGTTCAAAGCTCTGGTTTCATGTGCTGCTTGCTAAAAACCATCTGAGCATGTTGATCCTCCAAACACTTGGAGTGAAGGTTATAAATGAATTGGTAAATTCATCAGTAAATTGGTAAATGCATGGTAATTCCCATTCCAGTGGAAGATGCCCTGCCCATGGATGGTATAAGATGAGAGTTAAGGCCCTTCCAACCCAAACCATTCCATTCTCAGTGCCAGTGTTGGGAAGATGTCACAGCCAGCAGCTCACAGACACCTCCAGCAGCATGGCAGCCACTCCACCAGAGCAAGAACCTCCAAAACCACAGGTGACAGACACCAAACCAGAAGGAAATGATTTCCCAGTGATGTTTCTTTGTAGGAAGGAACTTTCCTGATTAACAACAAAACACAGAACCACCACCACCACAACTGCTGTACCACCTTTTTCAACCCCTATTAAATGCCCCCAACCTCTCCACCTTCCCCTCCACCCAGCACAGAGCAGGAACTCAGAAAACCAAACCCAGATGGTTTTCCCTGTGGTTTTCCTTCTATTTGAACAATCTTCTCAGCTCATCCATGGTGTTAAATTTGGCCAGTTCCCATCCTCACTCAGAGCACAGCAGGAAACTCACCTCCATTTCTGATGGCTCTGATGCCCCGATGGAAATCTTCAAAGCTGATAACTCCCAACCCACTGGGATCCAGGTATTTTGTTAGGTCCTTTACCTGCAACCAAAAAAAAGCAGAGTTACCTATGGAATCCTTGCAGGAAACAGCAGCTCCCAGCACACAAACACCTTGCAACCAACCTTTTCCTGTTTATCAGAAAGATTTCAGAAAATAACAGTGAATTTCTTGAGCTTTGCCCGAACTGGGTCTGTTCTCCTTGAAGGGAACATAAGTAATCAGAACAAAGGGGTTAATTAGGACTTGGTTGGTGTTGAAAGTATTGTTTAGCCTTGAAGCAGCATTTCAGGCATTGTCTCCTGTAACATGGACCTGCTTTGCCAGGGATTTGTTTATTTTTATGGGTTTTAAAGAGGTCCTGTCTTAATTGGGAAACTCTGTAATAGGCTGCCTGGTAGGAGGGCCCAATTAAGGGGATTTGGTGATAATGAACTGCTCCATGTTACAAATTTAGGCCGTATAATTGAAACATTTTCCCAATTAGACAATGCCTGGGGGGGAGGGGAATCACATCAAGCCAGGGCTGGGAAGGAGGTGCTGCAGCAAGGGGCACTCTGAGGATGCTCTGGGCTGTTCAAAGAATGGGAAAAGGGCAGAACCACAGGGCCCAAAGGGTCTCCAAAAGGTGCATTTGGTTCCTTCCTTCTGCCATGAGCAGAAAATCCTTGTCACCAGACGCTTCTCAAACTCAACCAGACATTTATCCTCGTTTTAAGAGCTTTTGAGGCACCTTTGTCTATTTTTGCAGCTGAGGAACAATCCCAGGAGGGAGCTGGTGGGGCGAGAGAGGTGAGCTCCATACTGCAGACCCGCCCTCACCTGCCACACACATCTTCCTCCTCCTCCTCTTCCTCATGCACAGGAGGGAGTCTCCAGGGCTGCATTAGTGCAGTTTCAGTTTGGGGTTTCAGTTTGTTCTTGGGGAAGGAGCTGGTGAATCACCAAAGCTCTCCTTTCACACAGGTCTCACAGGAGACTCAGCCCAGGGAGCTCAGAGCTGCCCTGCTCACCCTGCAGCAGCACTGGGGAGTGGTTTGAGCTATTTTAGGTTTTCTGAAAGCCTAAAATTTCAGAATGTGTGTTTCTATAGGAAAATCACATCTAGAGCACACTCAGAGCTGCTCACCCACGGCTCCACGTGCTTTGGTCATCCCACATTGCCACAGGAACAGCTAAAATTCTGCTGGCATGGAGGAACCCACAGGGCTGAGACCATAAAACATGGAATCAGAATATCCTGAGTGGGAAGGGTCTCACAGGGATCATCCAGTCCAAGCCCTGCACAGACCCCCAACAATCCCACCCTGGGCATCCCTGAGATCATTGTCCAAGCTCTCCTGGAGCTCTGGCAGCCTCGGGGCTCAGTGATCTCAGAGCTCTTTCCAAGCTCACCTGAGATTCAGTGAATAGGAGAAGACAACACAAACACCTTCTCCAGTTTTCTAGAGCACTCTTTTTTGGCAGACAGACCTCCTAAACTCACATGGCACTCATCATCTTGGCTGAGTCAGGTTTCTTGTATGTTAAACAAAGGTATTTGAGACTAATAAAAACAACTCGTAGGAATGTGTCAGCTCCAGTTAATGCATCTGGCAGCTGCCTGGATGAAGCTGTCACTTAATTTGTTATCTGTGTACAGAGATAACAGAAGGGCAAGTGACATTTAATCAGACTTGATAAGCCTATAAGGGATTAGCATGACACACTCTAAATTACAGTTTCTGTGGTTTTCAGCTCCTCAGGACCACAGGGGGCTTCAGACCCTGGTGCCAGAGGCAGAGCAGGGCACCCACCCAGAGCTCAGCAGGACACACAGAGAGGTATCTGCTCTATGCAAAAGAGAAACAATAGAAATGTATTTAAATTGGGCTGTGGGCAGGGGGAAACGAGAGGAAACGGTTCTGAAAACTTCCCAACTTAGACATCATGGATGCAAACAACAAAAGGCACACAGTGAAGAGGCTGGATCAGTATGTGCTGATCCAAACCTGCCTGGATTTGCTGGCCAGGCTTAAAATCACCACTACCAGTGAGAAACCACCCCAGGCTGAGGTGAGTGGCTGCTGACACTTCAAAGAACCCACAGACAGAAAACAAGAATATTTGCTGTGCCTGGACTGCTCCTCTCACCAAGCATCACCCAGCAATGGAGGTGGAGCCCCTCTGCCCTGGAGCCAGGCTGGCAGAGCTGGGGGTGCTCACCTGGAGAGGAGAAGCTCCAGGGACACCTCAGAGCCCCTGCCAGGGCCTGAAGGGGCTCCAGGAGAGCTGCAGAGGGACTGGGGACAAGGGATGGAGGGACAGGACACAGGGAATGGCTCCCACTGCCAGAGGGCAGGGATGGATGGGATATTGGGAATTGGGAATTGGGAATTGTTCCCTGTGAGGGTGGGCAGGCCCTGGCACAGGGTGCCCACCCTGGATCCCTGGCAGTGCCCAAGGCCAGGCTGGGCAGGGCTGGGAGCAGCCTGGGATTGTTTTCATTTGTTCATTTTGATGACTGGGCTAAACCCAGCATCTCATCAGGCAGCTGGGAAAATCACAGCACTGAGGCTCAAACTGCTTTAGGTGCCTGCAGTAACTGTGAGCAGCTCTGAGCTCCCAGATTTGAGGTTTCAGCTGAAGCCTGAGCACAGCAGCTCCCAGCACTGTCCCATGGCACAGCACCAAACAGGAACACTCCACCAAGCTGAACACCGAGCTCAAACCATGAGACAGAAGCCACAATCCTGCTTCTGGCCAGCAAAAATACTTCAAATAAAGGGTTTGCTTCCTGTGTGTGTCTGTGGCTGCTCACAAACCCTGCCTGGAGCCCGAGCAGCTGAAACACAGAGCATTAAAGAGTGAAAGAGGATGAGGTGGGTTAAGTAGCTGACTTAAATCCTGCTGGAAAGTGAGAGCTTTAAACTGCTTGAAGGCAGCCAGGCTGCCTGGAGCTCAGCACAGACACAGCAGCAGCAGCACAGCTGGGGCTTGTGGGGGTGTTTGAGGGTCCCCAAGACGAGGAAGAGATGAGAATCTTCACTCCATGTTCCAAAAAGCTAATTATTATTATCTTATTATATGTTATATATTTATTGTATATATTTATATATTTATATACATTATTATAAATATATATTTAAATATATATTTTATATATAAATATAAATAAATACATGATATATATTTTATATATTATATATTTATGTATTATTATAATTATATTTTATAATTATTATTTATATATAAATATATTATATATAAATAATATAAAAATATATAAAATGTATATTTATTTTATAATTGTTTTATATTAATATATTTCTTTTATATATATAATATATAATATATAATATATAATATATAATATATAATATATAATATATAATATATATTATATATAATATATTATATTATTATTATATTATATTATATTATATTATATTATATTATATTATATTATATATATTATATATTATTAAGATATTATATATTATAGATTTATATATTAAAACTATACTGAAGAATAGAAAAAAAGGATTTCATCAGAAGGCTTGAAAGGAAAAGAATGATGATAAAATCTTGTGACTGAGCAGAGTCCCAACACAGCTGGACTGGGATTGGTCATCAAGTAGAAACAATTCACATGAGACCAAATCAAAGATGCACCTGCCACATCCCACAGCAGCAGATAATTATTGTTTCTATTTCATTTCTGAGGCCTCTCAGCTTCTCAGGAGAAAAAGTCCTGGCACAAGGATTTTTCATCAAATGTGTCTGTGACAGGGGGTGGCACCTGCCAAGGGGGCTCTGGTCCCTCCTGTGCCAGGGCCCTGACCAGAGCAGGGGATTCCTCCTGGAAAAGGACACGGGGCAGGTGGGGACAAGGAGGGGAGGTCCCCTGGCACCTCGGCAGCCCCACAGGGACTCCCTGCAGCATCCCCAGCCCACCCCAGGCTGCTCCAGCTGCAAACCCAGCGGTTCAGAGCCCGCCCTGCCGTGCCATGGGGCCCTCACTGCACAAAAAGAGTTTCCTTGATTTGATGCACTGAGCTCAGCCCAGCAAATGACCCTGAGCTCCAGCAGCGACAGCTCCACATCCCAGCTCACACACAAAGCCTTGGCAGGGGAAGTTTCCCAGGGAGGTGAAGGATTCCCCAGCTGTGAATTCCCTGTTTAGAAAAGGAAAAGGAAGCTCTGGGCCTCTCCTCTCCATCCTGAGGGATGCTCCATGTCTGCAGCACACCCCAGATGGATTCAGCAGGACAGAACATCCACTGGGCTTGTTTGAGGTGGGATCCCTGAGGGAATTCAGGGCAAGCCCTGAGCCTGCCAGCAGCTTTCCCTCACACCCTGGCACGGGTCAGGGCTGAACCAGATCCCAAAAATACATTCTCTGGAGGGGAAAGGGGGGTGGGAGATTTCCAGTGGCCACAGCACCCCTGAGAAGAGCTGGTGGAGCTCAGAGCATCAAATCATGTGGGGTCCCACAGGGATGGTGCTTCCGTGTCCTGCCCTGGGAATGAAATCAACCCTCAGGGATGCTTTAATCTACAGAGTCTGGGGGCAAATCCAAAGGGGGAAAAGAGGAGGAAAGAGTACTGACAGATTCCTGATAAAGACCTCAAAATACCCAAGCAAATGGGGAGGGAAAAGGAAGGGGAAAAAGGAAGGGGAAAGGAAGGGGGGAAAGAAGGCAGAAAAGAAGGGGGAAAGGAATGGGGAAAAGGGGGAAAAAGGGAGGAAAATGGGGGAAAATGGGAAAAATAGGGGAAATAGGGGGGGAAAAGGTGGGAAAGGGGGGGAAAGGAGAAAAAGGAAAAAAGGGGGAAAGGGGGAAAAAGGAGGAAAAGGAGGGGAAAAGGGGGAAAACAGCAAAAGGGTGGAAAAGGGAAAAAAGGGGAAAAGGGGGGAAAGGGGGAAAAGGGGAGAAAAAAGGGAAAAAGGAAAAAAAGGGGGAGAACGGGAAAAGGGGGGGAAAAGGGAAAAAAGGAAAACAGGAAAAAAAACAACAAGAAAAAAGGAAAAAAGGAAAAAGGTCCTGGTGTCCTGCTTGGCTGTGGCAGGACATGAAAATCCAAGCACTTCTCATGTAACTTTAATTACTCCCCTCTGCCTGCCAGAAGCCCAGATCTGCTCTGAACATCCTGTATCTCTGCACTGAGACAATCCCTGAACTCAGGCACAGGGAAGGACGAGCAGAAGTGCCAAAGTGAGGCATTTTTAGCGCTCCAAAGGAGGGAGGGCTCCCAGCAGCTCTGCTCAGGCAGGTGTGTGGCCCACAGGAGCTCACCTGAGCGGGAACACCCCGTGTAAAACCTCTCATGGTGACACAAAGGTGGATGCAGCACCTCCACCCTCTGTGTTTAACACCAGGGATGAGCCAAAGCTCCCTAAAAACCCACCTTGCCTCTCAGGGCTAAACCAAAGGAAAATGTGAAATATTTTTAAATGCTGATGACAGAAGGCAGAGTATCCTTTTTTCACCTTTGGGAAACAGGCTGGAACTGCTGAAATTCCTGCAGCCAAACCAAAGGGGCTGTGCCAAAGACACAGCTGTCCCACAGAGGACAGATCCCACACTCCCCGAGCCCATGGGCTGCAGTGGGATCGGCTGGAACGCTCTGATCCCTGCTAATGCAGCATTTCTGTGGGCTCAGAGCACATCCCTGCCCTGTGCTGGCTGCTGACGGGGTGAGCACAGCTCCCCACACTGCTGCAGGGATGGGAAGCACAGCTGCAGCATTCCCAAAGCCAGGAACAGCCTCCCAGCCCTCGGCTGCTGTGGCTCATCACCATAAACAGCCAGGCCCCAGCCCTGCTCTCAGCATCTCCCTTCTGAAGGAGCTGGCACTCCACAGAGCACTCAGAACCTCAAAGCAAGTCTCTATTCTGCTGCAATTACACCTAATTAAGTAACCTTTAAAACACCCCCGAGGGGAGGATCTCATTGCAGGGAGCAGCCCTGGCCAATTGGGAGTGAGCAGTGCATTATTTATTTCACAAGTGGCAGCGCTGACCCAGGGCTGCTGCCAGGATTTTGCTCTCCCAAAGCTCCAGGAGGAGCTCAGCAGGCAGATCCAGCCTGCTCAGTCTCTATTTAAAGGTCCACCACAAGCAAGCTTGGTGAAGATGTTTTCTGCAACAACTCTCCCTAATCTGGTCCAGAGATCAGCTCATCCCTCCCATCCCTTCATCCCTCCCATCCCTTCATCCCTCCCATCCCTTCATCCCTCCCATCCCTTCATCCCCAGGCTCCAGCACTGCAGCATCCAAACACCTTCCTGAGCAGGAGACAAAAGAAACCCCAGACTGGTTTGTTCTCATCTTTTCTGGCCACAGAAGAAATAATCAGAGCTCCTATTTAAGGTAGAAGGATTATATATTATATTCCCCTGTGTTCAGCAGGGGAATAATTATGGTAAGGATAAACCTGCAAGTATTAAATAAATAATAAATGTTAAAATTATAAATAAATAATAAATAAACCATAATAAATTATGGTAAGGATAAACCTGCAAGTATTAAAAAGCAGAGGAATGGGAGAGAAATCACCCACAAACCAAGACAGAGAAGGAGCAAAGTGAGCAAATTCCCAAAGGGAAGACAGATCCTCTTCCCAGGAAGAGATCCTTGGCTTACAAACCCTCTTGCCTAACAAATCCTCCTTTTCCCAGGAATTCAAGAGGAAAGCTCTCAGCCTGCCACAGCTTTTGCTGTTCATCACCTCCTTGGGGCAGTTTCTCCCCCAGTCTTGCCCCAAAGCCTCTCCCAGGCTCCTTCTGCAGGAAATACCAGAGTGGAAAATGCAAATACAGAATGGACAGCAGCAAATTCCCTCCCCACCAAACTCCTCTTTTCCCCTTTTGCAAGGGGGAGGAATACATCTCCAAGGCAGCTGTGAGCCAGCACCAGCCCCAAGCTGATGCTGAGGACCAGATCTCCCCACTCATCAGGAGCCTGCAGAGGAGAAGACTTTCCTTCAAACACTCCAAATTCACCAGGAGGCAGGAAAAAAAAGCCAGAATGTGTTTGATAGAGCTGGCAGCCAAAGAAGCCTGAGGACCCACATCCTTCCTGCCCACAGCCACGAGAAACCAGGACAAACAGACCCAGCCAGGCCTGCAGTGAACTGTGGAGATCTCCTCCACCTGCAGCACTCACAGCTGGAATTTTGGGCTGTTTTCCTGTGGGAACCCAGCACATTCCTCTGGCTGCCCTGGAAGACTGGCAGGGCACTCAGAGACCTTGGCACAGAGTCACAAACACCAAAAACACCTTTGGCTTTGATTTTAGCCCATGGAAACAATTCCCAACTTTGTGTGAGGATTTACAAGCCGCAAGAGTTTGAGTAGAATGATAGTGAATTTGTCACAATTCACCCTTGTGAATTTTTCACAAGGGTGAAAAAGTAGAATTTTAGGGATTTAGAATGGGAGTTCAAGAGGCAAGATGGAGGAATCTGGGTGTGTCCTGTCCTTCTTTTTCTTCTTCATCATCTTTTTCTTTTCTTCTTCTTCTTTTCTTCTTGTTTTCTTCTTTTTCTTCTTGTTTTCTTCTTGTTGTTTCCTTCTTCTTTTCTTCTTCTTTTCTTCTTCTTCGTCTTCATCTTCTTCATCTTTGTCTTCTTCTTCTTCTTGTCCTCCATCTTCTGCTGTGATGGTGGCACTTTTGGATTGGTTTAGAATAGATACAGACTGTCTAACATAGGTGATAGGTATTGGAAAATTATTGTAAATAAATACAGGTAGTTTTTAGTATAAAAAGCCAACACCACCAAGGGCAGGGGCTGTGCCACAACCCAACCTGCAGGACAGATCTCAGCAGGTCAGAGAAAGAATGGAACAGATAAGAGAAAATAAACAACCTTGGAAAGCAGAACCGAGGAATCTCAACTTCTTCCTCAGTCAAGGGGCTGGGAAAAAAGATTCTTTAATACCTTGGGGTCATCTCAACCACAGAAACCTGAGATTTTCCCTGCTGGTAGAAATTCCTCTGCTCTGTACAGGACCAGTCTGGCCTGACCCCACCAGCTCCATGGGTATCTGGAGGCAGGAACACCTCCCTGCTCAGCAGGAGCCTCAGTTTGTGCTATTTAAGTGTGTTCTCAAATGCCAAATGTGACATTTCCAAATTATCCCTCAATTGTTGCCACTGAAGCATAAAAATGTATTTAAACAAACAACTTCAAGGATGGTTTGGAAACATTAGCAGGAATATAAGTTACGCTGAGATGGTTTTAATCCAAATTTAATTGTTTGTCTCAAGTGTTCCACATTTCCTGTCGCTCCCTAAGTGCTCAAAGGCTTCAGCAGCCACCATGCTCTGCTCTAAACATTTATTTGTTTAATGAACTTCAAGAGGGTTCTTCCTCCACCCTCCAAGCCTTTGTTTGTGGCTTCTGTTCCTCTGATGACAAGGGAAACCTGTTCTCACCCTTCCAAACACGGCTCAGGGGCAGGAGGCTGGGTTAAATCAAGAAAGAAGGAAAGGTTTAGAGCCTGGCTGCTGCTCAGGTAAAACACACACACCTGGGTGGAGCCACCCTGGGGACAGGGCCCGATGCCACCACAGAGCCACCCTTGCTGTCCTGCAGAACAGGGGCAGGAGCTTTCCCAGGGTTTGGAGCTGATCTGAACAAAAATTAAAAAAAAAAAAACAACAAAAAAAAAAACAACAAAAAAAAAAAAAAAAAAACCCACACAAAAAAAAAGAAAAAAAACCAAAACAAAACAAACAACCAAACAAAACAAAACCCCAACCAACCAACAAAAAAAACCAAAAAAACCCCAAAAAAACCCCAACCAACCAACCAAAAAAACCAAACCAAACCAAACCAAAAAACATACAAACAAACAAAAAACCTGAAAAAAACAAAAAAAAATCCCTACAAACCCAACCCAATCAAACACTCCAGGAGGTCACACACTGAGGATGAGGCATTTTAAGATGCTGAATGTTTTTTTGCCTGCTGTGGCAAAGCTCCCTGCAGCAAACCCAGGTGTGATGGGGCTGTTTGGTTCCAGAGGCTGCCCAGGCTCACAAATCCAGAATTTCTAAGTGTGTGAATCCAGGATTTCTGGGGTTTGCTTCCCTGTGCTCCCCTCCAGGATGGAAAGCAGCACAAAACACCCATGGGCACATCCCAGACTGAATCCTCCCATGGCCTGGCACACTCACCCTCCCCAAGCACAATGTACAGGCTGTAACTCATACATGGGTCAGAGAATCACTGAATTATCTGGGTGGGAGGGACCTCAAAGCCCATCCAGTGCCACCCCTGCCATGGCAGGGACACCTCCCACTGTCCCAGGCTGCTCCCAGCCCTGCCCAGCCTGGCCTTGGGCACTGCCAGGGATCCAGGGTGGGCACCCTGTGCCAGGGCCTGCC
This sequence comes from Zonotrichia albicollis, assembly GCF_047830755.1. Classification (NCBI taxonomy): domain Eukaryota; kingdom Metazoa; phylum Chordata; class Aves; order Passeriformes; family Passerellidae; genus Zonotrichia; species Zonotrichia albicollis. The sequence continues at coordinate 14,626,971 of NC_133834.1, read as the reverse complement.
CACCCTCCCAGGGAACAATTCCCAATTCCCAATATCCCATCCATCCGTGCCCTCTGGCAGTGGGAGCCATTCCCTGTGTCCTGTCCCTCCATCCCTTGTCCCCAGTCCCTCTGCAGCTCTCCTGGAGCCCCTTCAGGCCCTGGCAGGGGCTCTGAGGTGTCCCTGGAGCTTCTCCTCTCCAGGTGAGCACCCCCAGCTCTGCCAGAGCAGAGGGGCTCCATCCCTGGGCTGCCCTGGGCTCTCTCCAGCTGGGGTGGGGCAGGGAGCTGCTCCTCCCAGCTCTAAATGTTGTGATTCTGGGGGACACAGGGACAGTGAGCTGGAGCTGCAAACAGCAGCAGCTGAGCAGGAGAGAAGGAACCTGCCTGGCCCAGCCCTGCTGTGCCTGCCACCCTGGCAAAACTGAGCTTATTGTACCACAAACAAGCCTGAACCAGAGCCCAGCAAAGCATAAAGACTCGTTTCATTTTTTAGAGCTGCTTCAGGTTATTCCCCTCCCTTTGGCACCTCCTCAGGCAGCTCCAGAAAGGGCTGTTTGTGTGAAGGACACACAGCACACTCCCAGAGAGGGAAAAGGAGCCCAGAAGGGATCAAAGGCTCACAGGTAGATTCCTGGAGCAAGGCAGAAGAGGCTGAGATGCCATGCATAGTTTGGGAAGCCCAGGAGCTGAGGGACTGGAAGCTCTGGGCGTGAAGGCAGCAGCACAGCAAGGAAGGGCCCATGGCACCTCCCAAAGCAGGGGAACAGCCTGGATCTGCCCCATGGCTCTGCAGGGGTGTGCCAGGCTGCCAGGCAAGGCCCACCTCTGTGCCACCATGGCATGGGTGCCCACACAGCCTGGAGGAGCAGCTCAGAGCACAAGAGAATTCCCTGCTGCACACCAAGAGCCCTCCTGCTCCAAACCAGGGCGTCCAGAATGCTCCTATTCCACCCCCAGCATGCTCCTGTTCAAAACCAAAGCTCCCAAAACTCCCCATGGACCCTTCAGGGAAGGTTCCACAAACCTGCTCTGCTCTGTGCTGTGACAGTGTTCACAGGGGTCCCAGGATGAGGGAAGACATGAGAATGTTCACTCCATGTTTCAGAAGGCTGATTTATTATTTTATTATATATATTACATTAAAACTATACTGCGAAAAATGCATGTATTTTATGATTGGCTTTTTGCAAATATTAAAATGAATATTATATGTGTTGTGTAAGAAAGTAATGCTGGAGTAATTCTCTTAAATACTGTGGTAAATATAGATTTAGGTTATAAAAATTGTTAAAATAGAAACAATGCTACGTACGATGCTTTGTTTAAAAGAAAGGACTGGCAGTGAGATAGCAGCCACAGGACCCTGAATCTTTCAGAGAAAAAGAATTTTTTTCTCTTATCAGAAGAAATGAACTTCTTCCTGCCTTGAAGGCGCTGTTAGGATTCAGAGGAAGAAGTTGACACTGACCAGACAGAATCCTGTATTGGAATGGAATTTATGCATCATGTAGGAAGTGTATGAATATGCCACATATACTAAAAGAATAGAAGGAAAGGTTTCATCAGAAGGCTGGCTAAGAATAGAATCAGAAAGAATGATAACAAAGGCTTCTGGCTCAGACAGAGTCTGAGTCAGCTGACTGTGATTGGCCATTAATCAGAAACAACCACATGAGACCAATCACAGATGCACCTGTTGCATTCCACAGCAGCAGATAATCATTGTTTACACTTTGTTCCTGAGGCCTCTCAGCTTCTCAGGAGGAAAAAATCTTAAGGAAAGGATTTTTCATAAAAGATGTCTGTGACACTGTGCACCCTCCCTGCCAGGACAGCAGTCCCAGAGCTCCAAGCAGCCAGAGAGGAATAGCTGCTTGCTGCATCCATGTAGCAAACACAGGGAAATAATTCCACAAGGATATCCAAATTTTGGTTTATCCCCCAGCTGTAAACTCCTCACACACACACCCACAAAGAGCAGGGTGAAGAGCAGCCACTCCCCTGGAAAAAACAGGGAATGTGGCCAGGCAAAAGGGAGCCAACAGCTGCCTCCTCATCCCTGCCCAGCCAAGGGACACTGACAGGACACAGGACATCCCCACCAGCCTCCACAGCCAGGCTGGGGCTGGGTGTCATCCCCCCATCAGTGCAGAAAAACCTTCTCCAAGCAGAGCCCCTGGTTTCTGTGTTTGCAGGGGATTTTGTGCTGTGTTTGTTTGGGATATGGGATGGCAGAGCAGCTCTGTGCCCACAGCAGCCTCACCCTTTGCTGCTCTCTAAAAGCTCTGGGCTCCTTGCTCACATGCTGCTGGAGCCCAGCTTCCCCTGCACTCTGGCAGATGGATTTTCCACAGCCAGGCCCTGCCAGATGACGCAGCTCCTCTCCCTCTGCCTCTCCTCCTCCTCCTCAGGGGACAGGAGGAAGCAGGAACAGGCTGAGGAGCCCTTCCAGCAGCAGCAGTGACTCAAACACAACATAACAGCCCTGGCGTTTCACCACGGGACACGGCACAGGGGGAACAGGAGCTCTTTCTTCTGGAAAGCTACAATGTGTTATTAAAAATAATATTAAAAATAAATAAATTGGGGTGGTCTGAGGCTGCTCACCGTGCTGCCAAACAGGGAACAGCCTGGAAACAAAGCTGTAAGCCCCCATTGGGCACTGCCAGGGATCCAGGGCCTGCCCACCCTCACAGGGAACAATTCCCAATTCCCAATATCCCATCCAGCCCTGCCCTCTGGCAGTGGGAGCCATTCCCTGACAGGACACCCCCAGAGCTGTCACCAGCCCATGGCACAGGGAGCTGGGACACACCAGGACACACAAAGGAACTCAGGAATTCATGTTTGTGTGCCCAGCACACAAATTCCCAACAAATACCACTGTCCCTCAGTGCTTCAGCTTCAACAGGATCCCAGGATGTGGGAACAGGGAGCAAAGGCACTTTAGTCACTCTGGCATTCCTGGGAAAAGGGAATTTGCTTTGGCACTGGAAGAAGCTGGATGAGAGAAGTCTCCCAGCAGCCTCCACAATTCCCTGCTTTAGGAGCAGTTTTCTCCCTAGAGAGGAAAAAATCCTGACCAAAATCAGGAATAAAGTTCCTGGGCCAAGGCCACAGCCACGAGGAGCCCCATCCCTGACCCACTGGGGCTGTCTCAGGCTGGAAGATGTGGCTGGGGTTGTTTATTCTGTTTAATCTGTCAGAGCTGGGGCAGTTCTCTGCTGTCCATGGGCAGTTTTTTCTTTATCTCTCCACAGCCAACCCTCCCTCCAGGAGATCTCTGCTGTCCATGGCCACTGAGTGTCCCTGCAGGGCTGATCCCATCCCAGCACCCTGACACACAGGGGGCAGGGACTGCTCTGACTCTGTCACTGTATTTTCTTTTTCTTTGTACTATTGCATTTGTATTTTTAATTTTCCTAGTAAAGAACTGTTATTCCTACTCCCATATCCTTGCCTGAGAGCCCCTTAATTTCAAAATAACAATAATTCAGAGGGAGGGGGTTTACATTTTCCATTTCGGGGGAGGCTCCTGCCTTCCTCAGCAGACACCTGGCTGTTCAAACCCAGACAGGCTGTCCCATCCTCAGGTCCCTGGAGGAAAAGCCCAGCCCAGCCCCAGCAGCAGCAGAGCAGTGTTCCAGGGCAGGATCCACCACCACTCACAGGGATTTGGGCTCTCCAGCTGCTCTCCCCATGGAGCCAGTACCCAGCATCCAGCTCAGCACCAGTGGCACTTGGCAGGAATTGTCCCCATGGCTCTCCTTGCTCCTGTCCCCTCCTCTTTCCTCCCCCACAACCCACAGGACCACTATTAACTCACTCTGCCCACACCAGCTCCAGCAAAAGCTCTGCAGGGAATGGGAGCCTCATCAGAACCCAGGATTTGGGAGAAGAGACCATTCCTGGAGCTGTGAGCTGTGAGCTGTGCAGGGAGCCCAGGCTGGCACTGCCATGGCTCCATGGCACCTTCAGGGCTGCTCCTTGGCCTTGGAATTTTGGGATCCCAGAACAGGGTTCCTGCCAGGTACCACTGATGTCAGCTGGGACTGCCCTGTGGATACAGAGCTCTCCTTCAGCCTGGAGCTGTCTCTGCCACCAGCACATCCAAGGCCTCCAGCATAAGGACATGGAGCTGCTCCAGGGCTGGAGCCCCTCTGGAGCCAGGCTGGCAGAACTGGGGGTGCTCACCTGGAGAGGAGAAGCTCCAGGGACACCTCAGAGCCCCTGCCAGGGCCTGAAGGGGCTCCAGGAGAGCTGCAGAGGGACTGGGGACAAGGGATGGAGGGACAGGACACAGGGAATGGCTCCCACTGCCAGAGGGCAGGGATGGATGGGATATTGGGAATTGGGAATTGTTCCCTGTGAGGGTGGGCAGGCCCTGGCACAGGGTGCCCACCCTGGATCCCTGGCAGTGCCCAAGGCCAGGCTGGGCAGGGCTGGGAGCAGCCTGGGACAGTGGGAGGTGTCCCTGCCATGGCAGGGGTGGAACAAGGTGATCTTTAAGGTCCCTTCCCACACAAATACTGGAAGATCCAAAGCACAGACACATGAGGATATGAACAACCAGTGATTCTGAGAGCAGCCTGAGGAGATCCCTGCTGTTCCTCCCCCTGTGGCTGCAGTCCTGCCTCTGCTGGAGGCCTCAGGCCTGGACCTAAAGCATCAGCCCCAGCACCACCCCATGTGTGGAAGGGGACTGAAAGATGCAAAGATCTGAAAGTGGAAAAGGAAAGCTGAGAGGAGCTTTAGGGGCTCTGCCTGATGTGGGACAGTGAGGGAAGCACCAAGTCCTGCACACTGGGCTGGTTCAGCACTGGCTGCACTGCAGATGTCCCAAAAACCTCGTCAGGAGAGCAGCTCAGAGCACACCCAGAGCAGGGACTGCACTCTGGGAGCAGCTGGGGAAGCTTCTGGCATGTGGGAGAGGCACTGCAGGTACAAAATGCACAAATCCCCAAGGGCAGAGTCCCTCTGTGTGTCCACAGGCACCTGCACATGGGGACAAGGCCTGGGATCAGCCCCAGGGCAGCTCTGGGCCCTCCTGACCAAACACACCTGGAGGGGTCCGGGGGGGGGAACAGGGCTCCCAATCCTCAGCAAACTCTCATTGTCAGCAGTTTGGGAGGCAAAACCTCCCTCAGGCTCATCTAAACCCATCACCCAGGTGGGACCCTCACAGGGACAAGGACAGTGAGGGGTTGGAGGGGTCCAGGGAAGGGAACAGGGCTGGGGAAGGGGCTGGAGCACCAGGAGGGGCTGAGGGAGCTGGGAAGGGGCTCAGCCTGGAGAAAAGGAGGCTCAGGGGGGACCTTGTGGCTCTGCACAGCTCCTGACAGGAGGGGACAGCCAGGGGAGTCCCAGGGAACAGGGACACAACAAGGGGAAGCAGCCTCAGGCTGGGCCAGGGGAGGTTTAGGTTGCATATTGGGAATATTCCTTCATGGAAGGGGTGGTCAGGCCCTGGCACAGCTGCCCAGGGCAGTGCTGGAGTCCCCATCCCTGAAGAGCTCACAAAGATGTGGCTGTGGCACTGGGGACACGTTTCAGGGGTGGCCCTGGCAGTGATGGAGCACAGATGGATCCCAGAGCTCCCCAGAGCCTCCCTGAGTGCCAGCCCAGCAGAACCAGTCTGGCAGCTTTGCACCTCCATTCTCCACAGGTGCCTCAACTCACAGAACCACACAGAGGGAAGGGCTCCCACTGCTCCCCCAGGGCTCACAGGGCCAGGAACCCACACGGGAATGATGGAAAGGTGGAGCCAGGCATGAGGGACAGGGAGAAGCAAGCCATGCCTCACTGCCAGCAGACTCACAGAGCTGGAACTGTGTTGGTTCATTGCTGTTCAGGCTCCACTCCCGGGAAAAACATTGGTGCCATGGCAGAGGGGATGCTGAGGGTGGCCCAGCAGCAGAGGTTAAAGGGAATTCATTTGTTTTGCAAAATTCCAAAGGCAGGAATTAAGAAAAAAAAAAAAAAAAGCCCCTGGGTTCAAAGCAGATCATTCCTCTGACAATGAGCAGCAAACGAAAGTCAAACAGGAATAAAGTGCAGAGGAATTCTGTGGGCAATGGTAATGATTACCAATTATTGTCTGGGCTGAGTTACATAATGCTATCAGCAGCCTGGGAATGCTTTGGGAGAGGGCTCTGTGGGCAAGAGCAACTCCAAATGAGCCCTGTCTTGTGGTGCACTATCATATTCCAGTTAATTATGGTGACCCCAATCCAATTTTAATCAATCACAACCTCAGGAAATACTCTGCTCCTGAGAGGAAGCTTCTTGTGAATCCTCCTCTCTTCTCTCAGTATTTACAGGGGGTTATAAAGGAGAGGGAGAAGGAATTTCACACAGGCAGACAGTGACAGGACAAGGGGGAATGGGGTGGAACTGAGAGATTTACATTGGATATTACAGATTCTGCGCTGGCAGGGTGGGCAGGCCCTGGCACAGGGTGCCCAGAGCAGCTGGGGCTGCCCCTGCATCCCTGGCAGTGCCAGGTTCGATGGGGTTTGGAGCAGCCTGGGATGGTGGAAGGTGTTCCTGGACATGGCAGGGAGTGGGATGGGATGGACTGGGCAGGGCTTGAGGTCTTTGCAGCCCAGCCCTGAAAACCCTCAGGTGGTGCCTTGGCTGCTGCTGGGGCAATGCCCACCCTGGGAGCCCCCTCAGGCACAGCACGGGGCAGCTCTGCAGAGCTGGGGCTGATCCTGATCCCTCCCTGGGTAACCAGGGCTTCTTTACTTGCAGGAATGAACCCAAATTCCAGAGGAACACAACTAACCTTGATCAAAACAAATCACAGCATGGTTGGGGTTGGAAGAGACCCTAAATCCCATCCAGTTCCACATCCATGCCATGGCAGCGACCTCCCACTGTCCCAGGCTGCTCCAATCTCTCCTTGGGCCCTGCCAGGGATCCAGGGCCTGCCCACCCTCCCAGGGAACAATTCCCAATTCCCAATATCCCATCTATCCCTGCCCTCTGGCAGTGGGAGCCATTCCCTGGGTCCTGTCCCTCCATCCCGTCCCCAAAAATCCACATTCACTGCACTCTCAACCTGCAGGAGCCAGGCAGAATGAAAAGGTTGATTTAATAAACTGGGAGCTGGGATAAAATTACCAGCAGCACCCTCCTGCCAGCCCACAGAGACAAACCCAGCCTTTGAGCATTCACAGCCCTGCAGGCTCCATCCCTGCAGGATAAGCATCCCTCCATCTGATCCCAGCCACAAACACAGCACCAGAGCTCTGCCCAGCTCTGATCTGCTCCCAGCCCTCCCCACCACTCCCAGCAGCTAAAAAAACCCAGGAGCAGCACAGGAATCATCTCCTCCTTGGAGGCTTTGGGGATATTTATAAGTGAATCAAGCGAGCTGAAAATGGAATTTGCAAAGCAGCCACCACCTCGCCCAAAATTACACAAAATATGTTGGCTTGGAAGCCTTTTCCTCTCTGAGGGAGAAAGAAAAACTCCTGTCTTGGAGCTCCTGGAGCACACAGACCTGTTATTTATTGATGGTGGTAAAAGCCCTTTGAAGAGGGAGGAGAGGAGGGAGGAGGAGAGGAAAAGGCTCCCACCCAAACTCCCCAAACCCACAAATTCCCTGCCATGATTTTCTTTGGGGAGGGGAAAAAAAACTGTGCCCTTGCTCAAAGCAAGCAAAATATTGCAGATTTGTTGCTGTTCCAAAGCACACAGGGGTGTCCACAGGCACCTCCTGCACAGCCAGAGCATCCCCAGTGCCATCCCAGAGCAGGAACCAAATCCCAGGAGCTGGAATGCTGCTCCTTCCAGGCCAGGGTATTCCATGCAGTTAAACAGCAATTAAAGCCTCTGGAAGGTGCAGCAGCAGCAGCAGCACAGTTGGAGGCAATTAAAGCCTCACTGGCCTGTGAAAGCATGAGAGGTAATTTTAGAAATCTCTTCATAAAAGCAGCATTGCCTCTGCTCAAACTGGGTAAGAACCATGAGAAAATGGAAAAATAAAAAACAAAAAAGGGGTTTCCTCGTGACGGATCATTATATTTCACAGGGAAGTGGGACAAAACCAAGGGGATGAGGGAGGAGATCCCAAATCAGCTGCCAGGCCAGCATGGGCAGGGAGATGGAAGGAGGAAACCCTGGATGCAGCACCCAATTCCCAAGGGATCCATCAGAGGGGAGCAGGAACAGCAGTGGCGTCTCCACAGGGGGAACCTCTAAAAAGCTGCAGTTTGACACTATCCAGACCTCATTACAGGAAATAACTGCCAGCTTTTCAGATGGCTTTATTCAAAAATAAAAACCAAGTGCAGGATTCTTTGCAGCTGCTGCCTGGAGTGATCCCTGCCAGCCCCAAAATGGGATTTGTTCTGCAGCTCTCAGCTCAAGCTG